>NC_091060.1:55941125-56566125 GCF_000393655.2 Nicotiana sylvestris | reverse complement strand
TCCATCCCAAATCACGAATTAAATGATGAATTCAATGATAGATTCATGTACTCTAGCCAAATCTGAGTTAGAATCACTTACCCCGATGAATTTCTTGAAAAACCTTCGAAAAATCGCCAAAATCCGAGCTCTATAGGTCAAAATATTAAATAAAACCCAAACCTCGTATTTATAGAGTACCCCACAGATTTCCACCTCCGCAGACCGCACAAAATAGACCGCGGTCCGTACAAAACCAGTACGGTCCGCACAAAAACGACCGCGACCGCACAGGCTTTCCTTTGCAGTGACAAACTTTAGTATTTTGGCCATAATTTTTGCTACAAATATCCAAAATGTGATATATTTACCTTTCTGGAAACTAGACACGAAGGGTCACATTTTTTGTTTTTGAATCACCTCAAAATTCCTTGTAGATAAAACGATATGAGCTTCCGAAGTAGGACTAATGAAATGTCCCCCACCACGGCCGCACTGCATTTTGTGCGGTCCGCACAACACCTACCGCGGCCGTACTTCATTTTGTGTGGTCCTCACAGCACATACCGTGGCCACACTTCATTTTGTGTGGACCGTGCGGGTGGGTTCCGAGGCCTGCAACCCTTCTGGACCTGCTACAGCTATGATTTTCGGCCTAAAACATCCGGAACCTACCCGGAACTCCCAGAACTTCAAACCAATTGTACCAACACATCCCATGACATTGTTAAAACTTGTTCAAAACTTCGGAACGCTCACAACAACATCAAATCACCAATTTAACATAGGATTCAAGCCTAAGAACTCCAAGAACTCTTAAATTATGCTTTCGATCAAAAAGCCTATCAAATATCGTGCGACTGACCTAAAATTTTGCACACACATCCCAAATGACACAACGAATCTAGTGTAACTCTCGGAATTTCATTCCGACCTTTATATCAAAATCTCACCTATCAACCGGAAAACGCCAAAATCTCAATTTCGCCAATGCAAGCCTAAATCTTCCACGGACTTCCAACATGCATTCCAATCATGCTCCTAAGTCCCAAATCACCTAATGGAGCTAACCAAATCATAAAAATTCCAATCCGAGATCAAATATAAACAAGTCAAATCTTGGTCAAACCTTTCAAATTTTAAGCTTTCAACTGAGACTGTTCTTCCAAATTCATTCTGATTAACCTGAAACCCAACACCAGTGATTACATAAGTCATAATATATCACACGGGGCAAGTCATGCCTGAGAACTAGCAAGCAAAGTGCAAAATCTCAAAATGACCGGTTGGGTCGTTACATATAGAGATTACCTTGTCAATTAATTTGTCCGCTCACTAAAGGGGAATGATTTTGATTGGTACACCAACCTCGAGGATGGATCCATTGATAGTTGGAACCAATTGGAGCAAGAATTTCTCAATCGCTTTTATAGCACGAGGCGTACTGTGAGCATGGTGGAACTTATGCACACTCGCCAACGAAAAAATAAACCAGTTATTGACTTTATCAATCGATGAAGGAATGCAAGCCTTAACTGCAAAGATAGGCTAAGCGAAGCTTCTGGCATAGATATGTGCATCCAAGAAATGCATTGGGGACTTCATTAAATCTTGCAATGAATTAAGACCAGAACACTTGAAGAACTTGCCACCCGTGCTCATGATATGAAGTTGAGAATGGCTTCTGGGGGAAACGAAGGGCTGCCCAACTACGAACCTCGCAATGGAAGAGATAAGCAAGAAGTCAAGAAATGGAGCAAGTTCGTACCCAAGAATGAAAGCAAAGAATCCATGAACGTCAATGCCTCTCCTTCGAAGTTTACTACCAAGGTGAGCAAGAAACAGAGTATGAAAACAACTTCCTCTCAAGACAATGCAAATCGAAAGTTGACTCTCAAAGAGATGAAAGAAAAGGAGTACCCATTTCTAGACTCTGATGTGCCTGCAATATTTGAAGAACTCCTCGAGTTAAAGCTTATTGAGCTGCCAGAAATGAAGCAGCCAAATGAAGCTGGAAAAAACAATGACCCGAATTACTGCAAATACCATCGGCTTATAGGTCACCCTCTTGAGAAGTGCTTTGTTTTCAAGGACAAAGTTATGGATTTGGCTCGTCAAAAGAAGATCAAGCTCGAAGACGAAAAGGCGAGCACAAACCATGTGTCCATTGTATTTGGCTCATTCGATCCGATTAAGATATGCACATGTGAAGGGAATGAAGATGAAGAATTGTTAGAGGATGACAAAGTCCTAGTTGATCAACCTGATAAAGAAGGATGGACCCTAGTGACTCATCGAAGACTCCGTAAATTGAGTCCGCAAAAAGGATCAATGAAGCAACCTACGAGGAATAAGATGGTGAGAAGACCAAAGAAGCTACAAATGATTAAGAACCCAAAGAAGGTGGAGATAGAGACACACCATCACCAAAAGCCATGCCACCCGGTGACTTTGGAAGAATTTTTGCCGAGCTGGCTTCGCATGAGGATTTCTGACGATGATAGCAAGTCCTTATGTTGTAATGCTGATAAAGAAGAAGAGGAAAAAAACGAAGTCAAGTCAACACTGTCTCCATCACTGTCTAATAGTCTTGTTAAGTCCCCCTTCCAAGAAGCAGATGTTTGTAATACAAAAATCACCTTCACTGAAGGCGATCTCCTACTTGGTGAGACACCACACAATCGCCCTTTGTTTATGGTGGGATATGTGTTCGAGTGGAGGATAAATAGAATCTTGATAGATGACGGATCTACAGTTAACATTCTTCCCATTCACATAATGAAAGAACTCGGCATCTCAGCTGAAGAACTTTCTGAAAGCCGACTGATGATTCAATGATTCAATCAAGGGGGACAAAGGGCCATAGGAGCTATCAAGCTAGAAATCACCATGGGAGATATGCAATCAATTGCATGGATGAATGTGATTAATGCAAAGACTTCATACAATTTGTTGCTTGGAAGGCCGTGAATACACGAGAACAAAGTTGTCCCATCAACGTATTACCAATGTTTGAAATATAATAAAGATGGAGTCGGAAAGAAGATAGTTGCTGACGACAAGCCGTTCGCTGAAGCCGAGGCATACTTCGCTGATGCAAAGTTCTACTTGAAGAACCACATCATGAAGGGAGTAAAAGTTGATGACATCACGAAGTCCAAAGGCAAGAAAATAGCTCCTTTATTTCGTTATGTCCCAAAAGTTAAGAAAGATGAAGGAGAATCATCAAGCCTCCAAAAAGATGCACTAAGAGAATTAACTCTTCCTATCATGTAGATTGATACCATAAAGTTACCTTTAAAGCTACTGGAAAAGTTTGTGTCCCCTAACATGCCTCAGAATAAGGCACTCCCCCCCGAAACGCACAAATGAAGGTTTTGATCCGAATGCTTACAGGTTGTTTGCAAAGGCTGGATATGATCCCAATGAATCATCTAAGCTAGGGAAGCTCCCACCTGAAGCTACTAGGAAAGCAAATACGATGAAGGATAAGGAGCATGCGGTGAAGCAATCACGTGAGGGTCTAGGTTACAAACAACCCCCACCAGTTCGCATCTACATTAGAAGAGCAAGTATTAACTATATCATGATGGAAAATGAACCCGTTGATCCTAATAAAAGGCCTTATGTCTTTGATCGACTGGGAGAACCAACTACAAGAACTTATGTATTTCAGAGGTTGGGGCCATTGAAAAAGAAGAAGAACAAGTCCCAAAGAAATTATGAAAAAATAAAAAAACCTTTGCCATCTAGAGTCCAAAGTATCTCCAAAGAGTGTCAAAGGCTGATCCCTTTCAGAATTAGGCGACAATCAAAACTTTTGATTTCATGCGAAGAGGTTCTCAAAGTGAAGACTCGCACAGTGGTCCACACTAGAGAGCGTGACGAAGATGAAGAAAGTGTAGGATCCTCATATCATATTACTGCGAATGAGGAGCAATACATTTCATTCCTAAGGAAAGTTGACGAAAATTTGGGGGATGCCTCTTGGTGGCCCTATATCTTTTAATGATGGTGATCCTTAAGAAGATGAAGATGTCGAGGATGCTCTTGTGAAACTAGAAGAAGGAATTAAAATGACTGTTGATGCATTGAAAGAAATCAACCTTGGCACTGTAGAAGACTCTAGGCCCACCTATGTAAGCGCCCTATTAACCACGGATGAAGAAAGCACTTATGTGGAGCTACTCAAAGAATGTAGAGATGTGTTTGCTTGGAGCTACAAAGAGATTCCTGGTTTAGATCCTAAAGTAGCAGTTCATCATCTCGCGATCAAGAAAGGAGCTCGTCTTGTTAAGCAAACCCAAAGACGCTTCAGGCCAGAATTGATCCCATCAATCGAAACCGAGGTCAATAAACTCATCGAAGTTGGTTTAATTCGGAAGGTTAAATATCATACATAGATTTCAAGCATTGTTCTTGTGAAGAAGAAGAATGGCCAAATTCGAGTTTGTGTCGATTTTAGAGACCTCAATAATGCTTGCCCTAAGGACGAATTTCCGCTCCCCATTTCAGAGCTTATGATTGATACCACCGGCGGATATGAGGTGATGTCTTTCATGGATGGATCATCTAGCTACAATCAAATGCATATGGCACCAAAAGATGAAGAGCTTACTACATTTCGCACTCATAAAGGAATTTATTACAACAAAGTAACGCCTTTTGGCTTGAAAAATGCTGGTGCCACTTATCAAAGGGCAATGGAAAATATCTTTGATGACGTCCTCCACAAGAATGTAGAATGTTATGTGGATGATTTAGTGGTGAAATAAAGAAAGAGAGGAGACCACTTGCAAGACTTAAGAATGGTGTTCGAACAAATCCGGAGATATCAACTTAGAATGAACCCGTTGAAATGTGCCTTTGGAGTTACTTCTGGAAAATTCCTTGGCTTCATTTTCGACATCGAGGGATTGAGATAGATCAAGCCAAAGTTGATGCAATCTTGAAGATGCCCGAGCCTAGAAATATACATGAACTGAAAAGTCTACAAGGAAAATTGGCGTACCTTAGAAGATTCATCTCAAATCTAGCAAGGAAGTGCCAACCTTTTAGCCGTCTCATGAAGAAGGGTGTACCTTTTGAATGGGACCAAGCTTGCAGCAATTCATTCCAAAACATCAAATCCTACTTGATGAGACCTCCAGTTCTGGCAACCCATATACCAGGAAAGCCATTGATTTTATATATTGCAGCCCAAGAAAGGTTAGTTGGAGCCCTTTTGGCCCAATAAAATGGTGAAAGTAAAGAAAATTCCCTCTACTACTTGAGTAGGATGATGACCCCAAATGAGCTGAAGTATTCTCCGATCAAAAAGTTGTGTCTGGCGTTGGTTTTCACAATTTAAAAGCTCTAACGCACTACTTTCAAGCTTATGTCATCCGTCTCGTCTCAAGGGCGAACCCGATCAATTTTGTTATGTCAAAACCCGTCTTCAATGACCGATTAGCAAGGTGGTACCTCCAATTTCAACAATTCGAGATTGTGTATATCCCGCAAAAAGCTATTAAAGGACAAGCTTTAGTAGATTTCTTGGTAGATCATCCAATTCCCGATGTTTGGGAGTTGACTGATGAACTACCTGATGAGGATGCGATGGTCATCAAAGTGCAACCACCATGAAAAATGTATTTTGATGGTGCCGCACATTGTGAAGGAGTTGGTGCAGGTGTTGTGTTTGTCACTTCTCAAGGAGAAGTCTTGCCATATTCCTTCACCTTAACACAACATTGCACCAACAACGTTGCAGAATATCAAGCGCTCATACTTGGGCTTGAGGTGGACGTTGATATAAGACAACTACAATTACATATTTTTGGAGACTCAAAGTTAGTGATCAATCAATTGCTAGGTAGCTACGAGGTAAAAAAGCCAGAATTGCGTCCTTATTATGATTATGCACAGAAATTGATTGGATGGCTTGGCAATGTAACTCTTCAGGATCTGCTAAGGAAGGAAAATAAGAAAGCTGACGCCTTAGCCGCTCTAGCTTCGACATTGACTCTGCCCGACCAGACACAAATCACTATCTGCCAAAAACGGATAGTGTCGCTAGATGAGAACGATGATGAAGAAAGCAAGCTCGAGCGTTTGGTAGTCGTCGCTGAAGCTGTGAAAGTTGATTGGCGACAAACCATGATCAACTATTTATGGTACGGGATACTTCCAGAAGATCCAAGAAGAAAGACCGAAATTCGTCGGCGTGCCCCTCGCTTCCTTTACTACAAAGACACTTTGTATCGAAGATCATTTGAGGGAGTTCTCTTGCGTTGTTTAGGGGAAGATGAAGCAACTCAAGCTATGCAAGAGGCACACTCTGGAGTTTGTGGATCACATCAATCCAGGCTGAAGCTTCACTTCCACATTAAGAGGATGGATTACTACTAGCCGACAATGGTGAAAGATTGCTTAGATTATGCTCGAAGATGCAAGGCTTGCTAGTTTCACGTAAATTTTATACACCAACCACCTGAAATGTTACACCCTACTATTGCATCTTGGCCATTTGACGCTTGTGGATTAGATGTTGTTGGACCACTTCCAAAGTCTTCTGGAGGACATCTATACATCTTGGCCGCAACTGATTATTTCTCAAAATGGGTCGAGGCCGTCGCTCTCAAAGAAGTGAAGAAAGAGAATGTTGCAAACTTCATTCGAGTGAACATCATATATCGTTTCGGCATTCCTAGTTATATAATAACAGATAATGGCAAACCATTCGATAACAAATTGATGACCAAGATCTGTGAACTTTTTGGCTTCAAGCAACATAATTCGTCAATGTATTATACTGCTGCAAATGGACTAGCCAAAACATTTAACAAGACACTTTTCAACTTGTTAAAGAAGGTCATCTACAAGTCTAAAAGAGATTGGCATGACAGAATGGAAGAAGCATTGTAGGCATATCGTACGACTCATCGCACATCGACACAAGCAACTCCTTATTCTCTTGTTTATGGAGTTGAAGCAGTTCCTTCTCTTGAGCGTCAAATACCGTCCTTGCGACTCGCTGTCCAAGAAGGTCTTACTGAAGAAGAAAACGCTCGTTTGTTCCTTAAAGAACTTGACTCCCTTGATTGAAAAAGGCTAGAAGCTCAACAAAGTCTTGAATGTTATCAAGCTCGTCTTTCTCGTGCTTTCAACAAAAAGGTTCGCTTGAGGTCCTTCCAAGTTGGCGATTAAGTTCTTGCAGTAAGAAGACCTATTATCACCTCTCGCAAATATGGGGGCAAATTCACTTCAAAGTGGGATGATCCATATGTCGTGCAAGAAGCCTATTCAAGTGGAGCTTACAAGTTAGTTGATGCAGATGGCATGAGAATTGGCCCTATCAACGGGAAATTTTTGACGAGGTATTATCCTTGAAGAATAAACGCTCCTCGATGCACGAGCCTAAACTATAAGTCATGAAGCTCCTTAATGCACAAGCCTAAACTGCATGCTGCTACGCTCCTCGACGCACGAGCCTAAACTGTAAGTCATGAAGCTCCTTAATGCACGAGCCTAAACTGCATGCTGCTACGCTCCTCGACGCACGAGCCTAAATTACAAGTCATAAAGCTCCTCGACGCACGAGCCTAAACTACAAGTCTCAATGCTTCTCGACGTACGAGCCTAAACTGTAAGTCATGAAGCTCCTCGATGCACGAGCCTAAACTGCAAGTCTCAACATTCCTCAACGTACGAGCCTAAACTGCAAGTCATGACGCTCCTTGATGCATGAGCCCAAACTGCACGTTGCTATACTCCTGGTCCGCATGAGTCTAAAAAATAGTCTGCTAGGTTGAAAACCTCGAAAGAAGCGGTCTAGGCAAAAAAAAAGGTCAGCTAGGTTGAAAACCTCGCGAGAGGCGACCTAGGGAAAAATTAGGACATAAAAAAAAAAGAATTCACCCACTTAACTACGTTATGACTTGATCCTCTTTACCGAGGTACGTAGGCAACTTAGAGTTTTATTCTAAGTTTAGTCACATGAGTTTTAAAAAAATAAAACACTACAAAAAAATGGAAATATTGTGGCGGTTATATTACGGCAGTTCGAATAAACCGCCGCAAAATCTAATTAAAAATGGCGTCTTGCCAGCCGCCGATTAAATATTTTCAATAGCGGCGATTAAAACCGCCGTAATATTTTACTCACAACAATCGATACTATTCCCCCCATAAATTTTAGTATTTCCCCCTCATTATTTTGAGACTCCCTCCAGAATTCCCCAAATGACTATCTGCTCGGTTATGAAACTTACCCTTTCCCTCCCAAAAATTATCCTTTCCTTCCAGATCCCTCCATCCTTTCCCTCCAAAATTTTTTGTTAAAACTCACGCTTACCCCAATTTCACGATTCATTTTTCTTGAAGGTAAAACTCACTCTTATCCACCATTCCTCTGTTTTAGGTAAAACAATTGGAACTGAGGCATGAAATTGATAAGAATCGAGGTTCAAATCAGGTAATGTAGCGATTAGGGTTCATGTATAGTACCAAAAGTTATTTTTCTCTTTATTAGGGTTCATGCATGTATAAAATTTTCCCAATTTGTTCTAATTCTTTTTCCTTAGTCCGATAATCAATGATTTCGCTACAGTTTGGTATTTCGATTTTCCTCAGTCCGATTTTTCCCAATGCTTTGTTTGGTATTTCGATTGCATGCAGTTAATTTTGATATTTTAATATGTTGTACTTGCTAATATTAACCTAAGTATTATATATGGGCTTGATATGTAGCCGAGAGACCAAAAACTACCGGTGAAACTATTGGGATCGACGTTGACAGTAAAACATTTGATAGGTATAGCTCGTTTCAGTTTAATTTTATCCTTTCTTTTGAGCAGATTTTTTTATTAAACAGATTTCATAGGAGTATTATCTCTACGAATTTCTATATTTATTTGTGTTTATCTGAATCTAAGAGATACTAGTGCTGAATGGTGGATGTTTTAGTTTGAAATTTCTGTATTTTCTTTATGCCATTGATAAATCGTAACTTAGAGTTTGAACATTACAAGTTTCCTTGTTCTCGCTGTTTCAAATGACACCTGATGCAACATTAATGTAGCTTCTGGCCTATTAATGTGACAACCCAAAGGGTCATCACCTATTTTCTTATCCATTTTGTGCTTCCGAGGCCTTGAAAACCTCATTTAGAGTAGCCTTGATTTGCGTGCGCAGTCCGGGTTCGTAGCCAGAAAGCTTAAAGATGAAATTCTGTGAAAAATGTTAAGTCTTGACTTTAAAATGAGTTAGTTTGACTTCGGTCAACCTTTTGGGTAAACGGACCTGGACCCGTGATTTGACGGTCTCAGAGGGTTTGTAGGAAAATATGGAACTTGGGCGTATGCCTGGAATCGAATTCCGAGGTCCCAAGCACGAGAAATAAATTTTTAAGTGAAATTGTTTTCAGAAATTGTTTGAGGAAATTTGAAATGAAATTTGATTAGAAAATGATGGTATCGGGTCCGTATTTTTGTTCCGATGCACGATACAAGTCTTATATATGTTTTAAGTCCTTCTTGTAAAGTTTGGTTAAAATCGGACATCGTTTGACGTGTTTTGGACTTGAATAAGTTCGTACGATATTGTTGATTTAGTACGTGTGTTTGGTTAGGAGCCCCGAGGGCTCGAGTGTGTTTCGGATGGGTTTCAGCAAGTTTTGAACTTAGGAAAAAGTTGCAGATCTCTGAACCCTCTAATGCGGTTCGTGAGAAATCACGTGCGACTGCGGAGGGGCCAGCGTAGTTGCGTTCGCCTTTGTGCAGTCTGCGGTGGAGGCTGTGCGGCTGCAGTCGGCCTTGTGCGGTCCGCATAGGGTGCTGAATTGCAAGTCTTTAGGGAGGCCAGCGCGGCCGCGATCGCCTTTGTGCGGTTCCCGGGGGAAGCCTGTGCGGTTGCGGTCCATTTGATGCGGTCCGCACAGGGGGTCTGAGAGGGGTATAAATAGACGGGAATTTCAGCTATTTTTCACTTTTCAAAACCCCCCAAAAAAATATAAGAGGCGATTTTTCAAATAACCTTTCTTCTCCAAAATGTGATTAAGTGATTTCTAACTCATTTTCTTCACTTCTTAATATCTTTTAACATGATTTCAACTTCAAATCAAAGATGTTCATGGGGAAAATTGGGTGTTTTGGGTAGAACTTAGGTTTTTTCTAAAATTGGGGATTTGGACCTTAATTTGAAGTCTAATTTCAAAACAAATTATATATTTGGATTCGTGAGGGAATGGGTAATTGGGTTTTGGTCCGAACCTCGAGTTTCGACCACGTGGGCCCGGGGTGATTTTGACTTTTTGGATAAAATTTTGGATAAACTCATTTTCATGCATTGGGGTTGATTCATTTAGCACTTATTGATGTAATTAAGTAACTTATGACTAGATTCGAGCGGATAGGTGGTGGAATCGAGGGGTAAAGCGGTAATTGAGGCTTGAATTGTGTTCGTTGCATCGATGTAAGTTTTTGGTCTAACCTTAGCTTGATGGATTAAGAGTTGTGTCCTATTTGTTATTTGTTTCTTGTTGAGTACGACGTATAGGCATGATGACGAGTATCTATACGTAGGTGTCAAGCATGACCGTGAGTCTTATATTGTGAATTTCATGATTTCGTTGTATTATTCATGCCTTGGTGAAGATTTCCAATTGCTGTATAAAGTTTGTGGAAAGGTTTGTGACCTATGAACATTGAGGAGCGTTGGCTCAAGTTGTATAGTGAAATTGTGAAAGTATAAGTGATAACCGAACCTCTAGAGCATTGGCTCGGGTTGTGAAGTGAATTGTGGAGTAAAATTGAGAAAGAGAAGAGATCATATGTTGACACCCTTGTCGGGCTATTGTTAAATTATTTGTTGTTCCCTTATTGGGATTTAATTGTTTAATTGATGTTCCCTTGGCGGGATTTAATCGTTTAACTGTTGTTCCCTTGCTGGGACCTTTATTACTATTTTGTTTATTCCCTTACCCCTTGCTTGTGATTGTTGTTTGGGTGAGGAAGAGTGTTAAAGCACGAAGGATGATGCCGTGCATTATTTGTTATTGTGAGGAAAGAGTGTAAAGCACGAAGGGTGATGCCGTGCTGCACGATGTACCATTCCGTGCCGATTTTATTGATTATATGGTGAGGAAAGAGAGTAAAAGCACGAAGGATGATGCCGTGCATTTGTTGACTTCTGATTCTTTGTTGATATCCGAGTTATGTTGTTTCTTTTATTACTTGTAGTTATTTAATTTAAGTCTTCCGCTTTAATTCCATATTTCCGCTGTTATTTAAATACTTAATGCCTGATGTTATGCTTGATAAAAAGAATTTAAAATAAAGGAGTTTGGAGTTTATGATTCGTGGCTTGCTTAGCTTCTACGAGTAGGCGCCATCACGACTCCCGAGGGTGGGAATTTCGGGTCGTGACAATTAATTACAAAAGATCTCAAATTGATTGTGCATTTTTAGTTAAACATTGCACACAAAATTTATTGGATACTTAAATGGCGTTAACTGCCTCAATCTTCGCCTTGTCATCTCCTTCTTTGGCTATGTTCACAGAGGGAAACAAAAATTGACAATTTCTCCTAGTCTCAGTTAATGTTTTAAATGAGAGTTTGTCATTCTAATTTTAGTTGAAATTCAGTATTTGCCCTTGTGTTTGAAGGGTTGAGGGCACAATTGAAGATCTTCCAAGCTTGTTCATTTATTTTGTGCTCATTTATGTTTGTTTACATAGTAATAGATTTCATAGGCTTATCTGAATTATAATCTCTTCAAGCTCATTACTGAACTCCACATTCAAATCCAAATTCCCAAAGTGTTTCGCTACCCTGCCTGATTGCCTTCTTCTATATTAAGTGATAGACTTATGGTTAATCTTATTAAGTCTCTATGATTAGCTGAGTTAACCTTTATGTTGATTTTGTGCATAATCTACCTCTATTAGTTAAACAGTAGTATATATCATCTAAGCTAATTGCATCATGTTCTTGAACTTTTCTTGGTGTCTTTGTACCTCTAGATTAACTTGACTCGTCTACTTGTGACATTATGTTGATCTTATAAATTATTTCCCTGTAGCCCATGTTTTGTATTTAACCTGCTTACTTGGATGACTAGTTGATAAGTATGTTGTTGGTATCCTACATGTTCTGCACATTTAGTGATTCATGTAGCTATATGTTGTTGTTCTTGAATCCTATTAAGCTTCTCCCTCCTTTTTCAGTTTTACATTAATTTTTATTTGAGAATATTAATAGGAGTAAATTGATTGCTGAAGTTTGACCACTGGTCATCAGGAGTACTTTCATTTTAAATGTCTTCTGTCCACTGTTTTGTCCTCTGTAAGTGGTGTTATTTCACAGGTTATGTTTTTTTGCTTTTGAACTATCTTTTTAGTTTTGATATTGTGATGTTATCTTATGTCTTCCTTTTTAGCCATGCCAATTGATAAATATTGGATCAGCAAACCACGAAACACACTTGAATATATAGATGGTCTAAGACAATTTTTGGATTTTTGCTTTTGAGCACGGGTTAGTTGGAAGCATCTTAATATATTTTCGTTTCAAATTAGTTTAGATTATAGCTATGTCCTTTTTTGTTCTTAACTTGCTTTATGTTCTTGCATCTAGCTACTTTCTTTCATTAATTAAGCTTTAAGTTATTTTTATCTTGAAATTTAAACTGATTTCGTATCAAGGTTTTCTTGTTTTGCTTTATATACCTTTATGTATGTAGAGATGCCGAAGCAAAATAGGGTTAAAAATTAATTCAAATCAGTCAAAGAGAGATCTTCACTTGTTCCGAGGCAGTCATCACAGGCTCAAGCTTCATCTTCAACATCTTATCGAGTCTCTTTACATTCTACACTGCCTACACAACCCACACAGCCTGTTATTCCAGTTGATGGAGTCTCTTCGCAGCACAGTGTTCCATCTTCATCATCTAATGGAGTCTCTTCGCAGCATGTTGTATCATTTTCATCATCTGATGGGGTATCTTCTCAGCCCGCCATTCCATCTTCATCATCTGGTGCAGTTTCTTCACGACAAACTGGACGTAGTACTAGCAATGAAGAGCCTCATTGGTTTGTTGATGTTATAGGTACATATGAATTTCAAGTGATTGAGTATTCTTTCTGTTTTCCTCGTTTAATATTTTAACATGACTTTATTTTATTGTAGATGAACGTCAAGTAATAAAAACAATTAGATTGAAGGTTAAGGATGTCCATAACTTGGATAAAGGATTGCATATAACTGTAGAATTTGATGAATATCATGCAGCAATTGGGAAGTCGGCTGGCCTAATTGCTGGAGTTTTAGGGAAGCTTGCAACAAATCCTATGTACTTTCCTATTGGCTTTGAGAAATGGCCATCCATGCCCAAATCTTTTCTGGACCGTGTTTTTAATGATATAATAGTGGTAATGCCATCTAAATTCTTTTGTTTAGTTTGTATCTTTTAGTTGTATATGTAAAACTGCAGTAAATTAACTTACTTTATATTTGTGAAGCCTCGGTTTTTCTTTAGGATTGATCAACAAAAGGCAAAGGCATGGCTTAACAGTTCCATTAACAAAAAGTGGAGGGAGTACAGGCTTAAACTATGGAAGGAGGCTCAAGATCCATTATTAAGTAAACAAGATATCATCAAGAACGTTCCGGATGGCATACCGATGGACCAATGGGCACTTTATGTTACTTATCGGATGAAAGAGGAGACAAAGGTACTTTCTTCTGCTATTGCTACTTCTGCTTCTTCTGTTTCTGTTGCTTCTTTTGCTACTGCTTCTCCTACTTCATCTGCTACTGTTGCTTTTTCTTCCTCTTCTACTGCTACTTCTGCTTCTTATTCTGTTTCTGCTGCTTCTTCTGCTATTGCTATTTATGCTTCTTCTTTTGCTTCTGCTTCTTCTGCTATTGTTGCTACTGCTATCTGCTTCTTTAGGCATAGATGCTTCTTCTGGTACTGCTATTTCTGCTTCTTCTTTTGCTTCTACTGCTTCTTATTTTGCTTCTGCTTCTTTTGCTATTGTTGCTACTGCTATATCTGCTTCTTTAGGCATAAAACCGTACAAGCTCTTATCCGAATCGTACATCGCCACTCTTCTTACTACATATAACTGTTCTAATATTAATGAAGATTATCATACTTTAAGGGCTCATTTGAATCAACATGTGAATGAACTGCTTTTCTACATCCATCCAAATTAATTTAACTAATTCACTTAACCAATAGGTCTGGTTAAAATTTTCACTCCTCTGTTCAGTTATCTCCTTTTTCTCCTTTTGAATTGCTTCCAATTGTGCCATCAATACCTTCTCCTTGTTCTCCAGTTATCTATCCTTGAGATCCTCCTCCTCTTTAGTTGAAGTTTCCAACAATGACTTAGTTTTCTCAAATTCAGCCAAGAAATTTTGACAACCGGTTATTCTCTGAGAGTAATCTCTCCAGCTATACA
This sequence comes from Nicotiana sylvestris, assembly GCF_000393655.2. Classification (NCBI taxonomy): domain Eukaryota; kingdom Viridiplantae; phylum Streptophyta; class Magnoliopsida; order Solanales; family Solanaceae; genus Nicotiana; species Nicotiana sylvestris. The sequence goes on along the minus strand of NC_091060.1, from coordinate 56,551,698 downwards.
TGATGGTTGGGAAGTCAAACTTAAGTTCCAATATTTGCTTGGCTTCTTCATCTGCAAATAATGAGAGGTTGCCAACAAGTACGGCCTGATGCACTTGGCATAGTATTCAGTCCCGAGCACCTCGGCTGTGTTCGAGGTTTAGGCTTGGGTGTAGTTCCAACCGTAGCATTCAAACAGACATATGTGAGATACTGTCGTGGTTATGTGTGTTCATCTAGCACTACCGCTCCAACTCCGGAGTGGCAGCAAGAGATGACAGATGTGAAATCAAAATTAAATGCACTGATTAGCTTATATGAAAGGAACATAGGGAATATCCCGAGGAGTTTGCTCACTTATTTTCCACTCCTCCACAGGTATAAGTTCTCTTACTACAGTAAAATTTTAGTTATTTGCTTTTCTTATCGTTCTTTTTTAACATAAAGTGGTTTCCTAAGCCGTGTAGTTACCTTTTTGGTGATTAAACTCATTGATTTCAATGTGATTTCTGTATATCCAGTCCTACTACTTTAGTTCACCTGTTAAAATTTTAGTTATTTGCTTATTGACTGTATTTTTTCTTCCTTTTTTTCAGGCACCAGATTTAGGAAGTGATGCACCATCAACAGTTGAACCAAGAAGATCTTTAGATGAAAGTAAGAAGATCTTTAGATGAAAGTAACAATGATGATCGTCCAAATGTGAATTAGTGATTATTCTATAGGATCAACTATGGATCTTTTGGATATGACTGTGAAAATACACTTTGAAGCATTAATATTTGGATGAAGTAATTTTGTTATACTTGTGTAAGTGTGAATTTGTGATTATTTTGTAGGATCAACAATGAATCTTTTGGATATTTCTGTTGAAATACTTTGAAGCATTAATATTTGGATGATGCAATTTTAGTATACTTGTGTTTCATATAATGAATATTTTTATTATTTAATTTTCTATATTGGGTTTAAATGATTATGAAGTGCTACAGAAGTTTCAAAGCATAACATTCAATAAATAGGATTCTAAATGTGAAAATACAGGATTGTGAAGTAGAGAAAATTAAAATTACGGCGGTTTAAACCACCTTAATATGAAAAAAAGAAGCCACAATTGAAACGGTTAAAATACGGTGGTTTTCACGTGTAATTACGGTGGGTTTTTCAAAATTGCCGTAATATAATTTTGGCGGACGGGATTGTGGCGATTTCAAAAGCCACCGTTAATGTGTATTAGGGCGGTTCCAAACCGCCATTATATGCTAAAATAACCATCGTAATAACCCCATTTTCTTGTAATGAAAGTTTGGCGTCATCAGATCATTACATTATTTCTTCCAAGTGTAGAGGCATATATCTATGAGGAAAAGAGACGATTTGCTTTGAAGTATAAAAGATGTTTTATTGCTTCAATAGTACAAAAGTTGATACATCAAAAAATGTAGAGATAAAAGGAATTAGACGTTTTCCTTACAAAAGCCTAAGTCATGAAAATGACCGTAAACTAGCCTTTGTGGCCGACTCGTCTTGAATGCTTGATGTCTCCACATTTTAATACACTATCCTCAATGCCTCATATATAAGAAGTCATCTCTCTTGAAAAACCTTCAATCACCACGGGAGCCTCCATTGATAAACTTCAAAACCGTCAACAAATCAAGTGCAACAGTTGGTGAAGGGGTGACTCCGCATCTTGTATGACATCTCAGACTGATATCTAGACTCGTTGAACTTCTTTGCAAGTCTGCAAAAGAAATAAATAAAGAGATAAGATTTGTGAAGCATAATAGCTAAAGTTACTATATTCAAGACTTTAGAGTCAATTTCAAGAAAACAACAACATTCATAGGACAATTCAGAGAGCATAGAGATGGGAAGCGAGCTCAACGGATGACGAGATCAACTTTGGAAAACTTCTGTGGTCCATCCGGAAGACGTTCTACCCCAAAATTTTTATATGTTGTAGGTTTAGATGTGTAGTTTCCAACAACATGATCCGTTTACGATTCGGAGGCTCCTAGCTCAAGATACGATTTTTGTTGTCGGAACTACACAAATCTGAAAGTTACTGCATCTAGGTGGATTTGAGAATTTTCTGTTTCCAGCTCGAAAGAAGTTCTGCCACGAAACTCATACGTATTGCAGCTCTATGAGTATACTTTCTAATGGCACAAACGGATCCCAATTCGGAGTCTCCTAACTCGAGATATAAATTTTTCCACCAAAGCGTGCAAAGCTAAAAAGCAATTTCGCGGACAGATGGGTCAAGTTCGGAAACTTGTTGCGGAAGGAATTCTTCTATGATATCTTGAGGATTTTGTTATCTCTGAGTCTTCTTTCCAATGGCGCAGACGGCCCACAATTTTGACATTCCTATCTTGAGATATATACTTTTTGATGACAATATACAGTGCTGTAAAATCAAAATGTCAGATATGTATACCAGCTTCAAAAGTCGACTGCGGCTAATCCTCAAGGAATTTATCCGTGAATTCTTAAAGGATGTAACTTTTCAAGTTTTGATTCTTTGAAAGCAAGTAAGCAGAAGGAAAGGCTAAAAAAGCTCTAAAGAGTAGCATCAAGGTCTCCATCCATATCTACAATCATTGTCTGTGGTCAAATTCCAAAGGCGAACTCAAACCATAGGCGGGCGGCTTCAAATCTTCTGTTCGTAACCCAACACCAAATCCTGTTTTGTTGGCCCAAGTGAAGGTTAGTTTTGAAGATTAACAAAGGAAGCTCAGGCATGAACCAGGTCCATCCTTCAGGTCCATCCCTCAGGTGCACAAAAACGGGCAGATTCGAATATGTGGGATGCACGTGAAGGAGATAAGCTTAACTTGCTATATTTAATATCTCCTGATCGAAAAGGTTGCATAATTGATAAGGATAAGGAATCCTTACTCAAAGAGAACATTATCTAAGATAGGGAAGGAGTTAGAAGTTGAGATCAACTAGAACTCTTCTACCAAGGATGAGTTGCATCAGAACTCTAGTTATTTCTTCATCTACTAACTCTATAAATTTCAGGATGTTCTCACATTACAGGTGTTGCACAAAAATGCAGAAGTTAAACGTGAATTTAGAGCAAAATATCAAGGCTTTTTGCAAGCAGTTCGTGTGTGATTCAAGAGTGCAAACCTGAAGCTACATGAACCAGATTGAAGAACCAACTCCATAAAGAGTTTTATGTGTCTTTCTTTATTTCTAGTGCAATTGTAGTAGGCGTTTTCATATTGTGCCTTTCAACTTTATCTAGAAGCAATTGTAATAGGTATTTTGATTATTCAAGTTAGAGTTAACTTGAAGTTGTCGCAACAGTTAGAGGCTGGTTGCTACAATGGGATTAGAGGTAATCCTTAGGTTTATAAAGAGTTTTGTAAATGCTGTTTTGGCTCAGTGATTTAGTAAAGTGTTGGGGAAAATCCTACTGAGTAGTAGGTCGTGATTTTTTTACCTTTTGAGTCGGGTGTTTTCCATGTAAAATACTTGTGTTCTTTACTTTCTACATTTATTATTCCGCAACAGTGGTAGAAGGAACACATAGAAGAACCAGGTCCTTCCATAATCTGTTTAAGCAAAAAATTGGTCACCATACAAATCACCCCCCTCTCATGTGGTATTGAAGTATAAATCATCAATTGGTATCAGAGCATGTTATCCTTGAAGAGGCTAACAGCTTAGGAAAAGATCAAGATGAGTGCACTACCTGAAAACTGGGAAGGGCAATCCACTGATAAGCCTCCACTCTTTAATGGATAGTACTACTCTTGGTGGAAAAACAGGATGAAAGATCACATCATCGGAGAAGACTATGAGCTATGGGACATTGTCACTAATGGGCCCCTGGCTACCATGAAAAAGAATGTTGAAGGTGTCGCACCTCCTTTTGGCCCGCGCCCACAGGGGCGCAGAAGGATTAGGGGAGTTTTTCCAATTAAAGGACAATTGAAACGTGATTTATTATTTAATTTAGAGTCGCCACTTGGGAGATTTATGGTGTCCCAAGTCACCGGTTGAATCCCGAATCGAGGAGAATATTGACTCTGTATTACAGTCCGCGAACTAGAAATCCGGATAAGGAATTCTGTTAACCCGGGAGAAGGTGTTAGGCATTCCCGAGTTCCGTGGTTCTAGCACGGTCGCTCAACCGTCATATTCGGCTTATTTATCTGATTTTAATACATGTTGAACCTATGTGCAAATTTTAACTTTTTACCGCTTTTATTATTATTATTATTTTAAAAGAGAATTGCAACGTTATTAAAACACGTTTTGAACCACGTCACATCAATGCACCCATGATTTTGGACACGTTTTAACATCGTTGAGATTTGGATTTGGGTCGCATAAATGCGCACCAGAGTTTAGGCAAGTAATGTTATTAAAGGCGCGCCTAAAGCGACTAGTGTATTATTATTTTGGGTAAAGCTGTGAAATTTTGCTAAACGGCCCATCCGAAATCTAAGTAATTTTACCAACACGTATAGAGTGCCCCGTAGCTTGTGTACTTTTGTTTGTCGAGACTCGTCTCATTCATTATTTTTAAAGGAATTTTCAACGTCGTGGAAATGCATCTTGAACCACGTCACAATCAATGTACCCGTGATTAGCGACACATTTCGACTCCGTTGGGATTTGGATTTGGGTCACATAAATGTGCACCCGAATTTGAGAAGGTAATGTTATTTAAAGTACGCGCCTAAAGAGATTAACGCGTGGTTACTTTGGGAAAAAGTCCGTGAAGTTTGCTAAGCGGCCGATCCCGAATTCTAAGTAATTAATACATATATTTGTGAGGGCCCCGCAATCTATGTGTTTTACTAGGCGAGACTCATCTCGTTTATTTTAAAAGGACAATCCTAAAGTGACTACATTTTCTATTAAGTTCGTCTCTAAAATAAAAGAGAAGAAGTCCTAATTAGTTAATATTATAAAAGTGGGCTTCGAGTTCAAGTTCGAGTCCAAACAAAAGGACGAACCTTTTAATTTGAAACCGCTACCTAACTCAAAGCCCCAAACTTATATTGTGTTAACTATATACTGAAACCTTTAAATCAGGCCCAAATTAAATGGGCCAACTAATTCTACTTGTGAACGAACAACAACAGGTGGGCCTTGAGGCAAGCCCAAAACCGAATGGGGCGTGCCAAACTGCATAGGATAGATCGAGGGATCGAGTCCCTGAAGTCAAGCATTTACTTATTCATTTGCATGTCATTAGGTAAAGCATCCTGATTTTATAGTGGAAGCAGTACGTCGTTCTACTTGGAACAACTTGAACAAAATAACCACAACACTCTTTATGGGCCAATTTTAACATGCCATGATGTAGCAAATAAACAGTCCTATTTTAGTACAAAACACATGAAGACCATTACTAAAGGTTTATTGCAACGTGAATCGCTTTCAAATGACTTCACGAAACAAATTACCAAAATTGAAATTAATCTAACTATCCTATTAACCTAACATAAAACTAAATACAACCACTGCTCGAGATCACATGCATATATACATTCAAGACATATCGAGTGATAATCTAGCTAATAAAGAAACAGTTTCAGTTTATTTACACAGTCATGTCAAATAGAACTAACAGCTGCATTTCCATTTCATCTCAACTTCAACTTCAAATTCGAGCTTACATCAACACAGGTTTTTAGAATGTGTACCTGGAAATGGAATACAATGGAGAAGAAGAAGGAATGATCAGCACAACAGATAGCACAACACAACAACAACAGTAACAAATATCCAGCAGCAACTCAGGAAAACCAGTTAAAAATTCCCCAACTATACCAAACAACAACACAAACAAACCAATACAGCAATAACATCACCCAAAATAAACCTAACTTGAAACCAACTTCAAACCAAAAGAGGAGCAGAAAGCAGTCCAAGAGTCAACTTTAACTAGACAACACACTAGTTTCAACTTTAGGAAGGAAACCAAACAGCTACAACAGACCCAGCTTACTCAAAATCAAATCAGCAACAACTCTGGACCCCAATGGCACAGTAACAAACTCCATGAATGCCTAACCTTTTTTCCTTTTAAACTGATTCTCCCAAGCTAAAGAAGAAACAATAACTAACTTAACATCTATCCTAGACTGATTTTAGGACCTTTTTCCATTGATTTTCAAACGTGTGACTTCTTGAAAGAGTGGTGTTTTCAAAAGCCAACCCTTTTTAAACTCTCAAACAATGATCTTTTTTTCAGATTCAAAAGCCCCCCCTCTTTATTATGTCCAAACTCTGCTCTATTTATCTGCAAAACAGACCCCCCAACTCTCAAAGGCACCCCAACTATTATTAATTTCTGCCCATCATCTCTAAAACCCCACTAGAGTATGTTTTCCCTCCTTTTAATTCATTTGTTCTCCAGTATCAAATGTCTTGTCCCCCACTATGTATTAAACAATGCCTTATTTTAATATTATTAGTGCTTAGTGGACAGAGCACTCAAATTAATCATTTTTTAGAACTTTAAATCCCAAAATACCCCTGAAACTACTGAAATTACCATTCTACCCCATCAGCTATATCCAATCCTCCTAATCAATTAACCAAACTATAGCAACTATAACCAATCTTAAGTGAGAAATCCTAACAATTGACTAATCAAATCATATGAAACTAACTCCCAATCAACAACATTAGGACAATTCAACAAGGCCAGATTCATATCAGAACAAACTTAACAGAACAAACAGGTATATCCAAATCACTAAACACAATCATCAATTGAACTCAAAACAGTAGGAAAGTCATCAAAACGCATACACATATAATTTCAACGAATATGCAGTAGGATACTTCATGCGAAAACTTTATCAAAATGAACCCACATTAAAACGAAACCACAAATAGGTCCGTGAATAACATAGATTCGAGGTAAGAGATATGACCTTTACTACTGCACTTTCTTGCTCCGTTACGCACAGTGAAAACGAAACTCCAAAGAAAAAGCAAAAATCCGTGAACGAGCTATGGCTGACCTTTATGCTAACGATCCGAAGTCGAACAGTGCTGAACTTCCGATGAAAGACAGCTTCGTTCACAACACTGCTTCGACGCTTGACTATCAAACACGGACTCGGACGGAACCTCGACGCACTGCCTCGACGTACGACTGGGCACGACCTCGAATGGCTGGTCTCGTTTTGGACTGGAGGGTGGTTATGGAGAAGGTGAGTCGATGGGTTGGGGGTCGTTTTGTTCGCTGGTCGTTCGTCTATGGTCGAAGAGTTGATGGAGTCGACGGTGGTCGTTGGTAGTAGGGATGGCGTGAAGGGAGGTGGCCGTTTGGACGAAACTGGTGGTGGCTGCTGGACGTGGTCGTGGTGGACGTGAGGCGGGCTGTTTCAGGTGGTCGACGAGCTGATGGAGTCGACGATGGTCGTTGGTAGTAGGGCTGGCGTGAAGGGAGGTGGTCGTTTGGACGAAGCTGGTGGTGGCTGCTGGACGTGGTCGTGGTGGACGTGAGGCGGACTGTCGACGAGTTGATGGAGTCGCCGGTGGTCGTTGGTAGTAGGGCTGGTTGGCTGTGTGTGCGTGTGTTTTTTGTTAAAGATGGGAGATGAAAGGGGGCGGGTGGTTTTAGGGTTTTTTGTTAGGGATTGGAAATGAAAATGAAATGAAGAAAGGGGGGTGGTCGTTTGGGCTATGGGGCAGACCGGGTCGGGGATGGGGTATGGGCTGGGTATCTGGGCTGTCTTGGACGGGTTTCAATTTCAAGGGGAAGAAAATTGTTTGGGATGATGGACTTTAAATTGATTTGGCCCAAATATGACTTAACACTCTTTTATTTTGCTTTTCTTTTTCTGAAATTAATAAAACTAAAAATTCCAAACATCCTAAATTAACTTATAGGACTAGATTAATTTATAAAAGTACTAATTAACTTTTAATAACAATTAACACACACAATTAAATAAAATCACACAACTTGGACATTAAATGCTAAAAATGCAAAATACATTATTTTTTTTGTGATTTTTTTATTTTTGTAAAACAAACTTAATCACTCCTAATTGTAGAATTAAATCCTAAATGTAAATGCGACATATTTTTTGTATTTTTTATAAATTCAAAAAAAATAAACATGCACAGACAAATACAAATAATTATCCAAAAATACCACGAAAATTCTCAAAATTGCACACAAAGGAAAATTGTTTTATTTTGAATTTTTTTGGGAGTAATTCTCATATAGGGCAAAAATCATGTGCTCACAGCTGCCCCTCTTTGTCCGGAAACACGAAGAGTTTTCGTGCAAAGATAAAGTGAGCGGATTCGAGCGATTTTTGCCCGTTGGAAATACTCCGTGTGAAGCATTTTTTGAAAGGCTTAACTGAACCTTTGTTTCAAAGGTTTCCTACATATCCCTGGCCAAAAGGGAATCAAGTTAATGTAGTTCGGAAAGTTTTGGTAGCTGGGACTACCATGAGACTACAATTTTGTTGTTACGCTGCATGCTGTTACTACTGCTTTCCGACCTCCTTATTACACCGTGCTAAAAGAAAACAAGAAACTAGACTAAACTAGGGATTACAACATCTTATCTATCTTCAAACTTGCTCTTGTAGTCTTCCTTCTGATTTCTGCAGTGGAATTTATGCTGGGGATAGTTTGTTGTAACCCTCCGCTTTACTGACTTCTGACTTGAAATTGAGTGTAGTCCTCTGTTCTACAGGCGGACTCCTGACTTCAAACTTGAATTTTATTCCTCTGTTCTACAGGCGGGCTCCTGACTTTATTTTGAAATGTACTCCTTTAACTTAAAATATAACAACCTCCGTTCTACAGGCGGGCTCCTGACTTCATCAACTTCAAATATAACAATCTCCGTTCTAACAGGCGGGCTCCTGACTTCTTCAACTTAAAATATAACAACCTCCGTTCTACAGGCGGGCTCCTGACTTCAAAAGCAATTTAAAGATAATGCAGCCTCCATTCTCCAGGCGGGCTCCTGACTTCAACGACTTCTTAAAAATATAACACCTCCATTTTACAGGCGGACTCCCGACTTTAACTATAATTTGAGATATAACACCTCCATTCTTCAGGCGGGCTCCTGACTTCGACTGCAACTTAAAGATATAACAACCTCTGTTCTACAAGCGGGCTCCTGACTTCTTTAACTTAAAATATAACAAACTCCGTTCTACAGGCGGGCTCCTGACTTCGACTACAACTTAAAAATATAACACCCCTATTTTTCAGGCAGGCTCCTGACTTCGACTACAACTCAAAAAATATAACACCTCCATTCTCTATGCGAGTTCCTGGACTTCGACTATTTCTTAAAACATAACACCTCCATTCTCCAGGCGGGCTCCTGACTTCGACTTTCTAAGAAATGCGTTTTATTGCTGTTGTTCCTTCCTGCCTCCTGAACCATTTTCCTTCTAACTTGAATCATCTTCTTTCAGAACTGCTTCCCTCAAAATTGGTGTTTCATTCCTCTGAAAACTGCTGGGGATAACACCGGTATTTTATTCAAAAATATGTTATTCTCCTCCTTCAAAGACTACTTCCCTTAAAGCTGGTGCTTTCCTTCCACTAGAACTACTTCCCTTAAGACTTGTGTTATCTTCCTTCCGAAATTGCTTCCTCTAAAACTTGTTTGGCCTTCTTCCAAAAACTGCTGGGGATACCATTTTTCCCCAAACTTGTGTTATCTTGCTTCTTCCTCAAGTGGGTACCGGACTTCCAGAAAATTTTCAAAATGAAAGAAAATTTTCTGCCCCAGTTTGACAATCTTTCTTGTATCATGATGTCTTTTCATCATCTATAACGTTTCCTGTCCCTGCTTCAAATCAAAGGAAATTTTTTTTTTAGTTTAAAACGTGGCGAATGGTCGTGCCACTCCTGCTGGGGATGGTTTTCTCTTTCTTCTTTCCCAGTTTTGTGTTCCATTACATTACCAAAACTTGCTGGGGATGAGATTATTTGTTGGGGATGATATTCATGCTGGCGATCATATTCCTGCTGGGGATGGTTTTCCCTCCTCTTCTTTCCCTGCTCCGTGTTGTCTGAACCTCTTGGAACTTGGTCGATAATCTGCCAGGGACGCTCTTATTTCTTGACGATTCTTTATTCACCAATTGTTGCATTCCCACTTTCCTCCATACTCTCCCCGAAGTCCTAGATCAATCCATCATTTGGTCTTGCAACGAACGTCTTTCTCGTTCCATTGCATTATCTTCGGCCCGTCCTATCCACATTGTGTTTTTGCACCATCTTGGCAACTGGTAATAAACTCTGAAAATCCTTTTCAAAAACAAACTGCTGGGGAGATAAAGTCTTTAAAAATAAAATAAAAAATGATGAATTCAAGAAAATAAGAGAAGAATAGTTCTCTGAATGGTACAACCGATCCCAATGATCACGTCGTGCATTTTGGATTAACCAACCCAGTCTATTTATATCAATCAATCTTTCTGATGGCCTTACTTTGTTGGGGATATGTAAGCGCCCAATTCTTTTGTCGACTCAACATCTTTGCACTGCTTGATGCCTCGACGGATCCTTTCCGTCAATCTTATCTTGTTTGCCTCTTTTGACCCCTTGTCGCCTCATAGTGCCCTTCGAGGGGTTTTCACTAATAAGACTCTCTCATTTCCCTCAACTCCCGTCGACTTATGGTGCCTGTGAAGTTTTCACCGATAAGACTCTCTCATTTTATTTCTCTCAACTTCCGTCGCCTTATGGTGACTGTGGAGGTTTTCACCGATAAGACTCTCTCATTTTATTTTATTTTTTCAGCTGGTGATTGGAGTGTTACCGATATGACTCTCTCTGCTGGGGATTATTTCGGCTATCAATTCATTTCCCACTTATGATCCTCTTCTCTGCTGGGGATCAGAGTGCTATTCCCGCCTTCCATTTGCATGACTTGGCACTTCTCGGATACTGATCGGGAGGTTTTTTTTGGACATCAATATGGGTTTTTGTGTATGGCTAAAAGAAAAGGGGTATCAAAAGGTTCAAAATAATTTTGATGGGTAAAACATTACAGCTCTTGGAATCAAACTTCCTTCCCAAAGTTACAAACACAACTTCTGCCCCAGTTTCTTGCTTGGGTATTTTTATTTTTTGTTACACTATGACCGAGCCGTGAGGCGCCTACGTATCCTTTTTGAGGAATCAGGTCAAACGTAGTTCCCAATTCCTTTGTTTTTCTTGTGACTTTTCTTTTGTCTTTATTATCATTATTTTTCTCTTCTCTTTTTCTTTCATTTTCATTACTGATTCCAAAAGAGGGGTATGAAAGAATAAATAAGGCTCAAAAGGGGAAGCAAAGGTTGAAGTGTTTGGATGGAAGAACAAATTGCCTCCGTCATTTCATTCTCCGATACCATGCCAAATGCAAACAAACAACAATTACAATCAAAAGAAATCATACATAATATCTCTTAACTGTGTTAGAATTGATAGCCATGTCGGCGCATTTCCCTTCGATATCTGTTAAACATAAAGTGCCATTGGACAATACTCTGGTTACAATGAATGGCCCTTGCCAATTCGGGGTGAACTTGCCTTTTGCTTCGGCCTGATGTGGCAGGATTCGTTCAACACCTGCTGCCCCACTTCAAATTTTCTGGGGCGCACCTTCTTGTTGTAGGCTCTTGCCATTCTCCTTTGATACAATTGGCCATGACATACTGCTGCCAATCTCTTTTCATCAATCAAGCTCAACTGCTCCAATCAGGCTTTGACCTATTCATCGTCATCAATCCCAGCCTCAGCGACAATCCAGAGGGATGGGATTTCAACCTCTGCTGGTATCACTGCTTCAGTTCCATATACGAACGAATAAAGAGTTGCACCTACTGAAGTGCAAACAGTAGTGCGATATCCCAACAATGCAAATGGTAGCTTTTTATGCCATTGTCTGGACCCTTCAACCATTTTCCTCAATATCTTCTTTATGTTTTTGTTGGCTGCCTCAACTGCTCCATTCGCCTTGGGACGATATGAGGTGGAATTGCGGTGTGTAATCTTAAACTGTTGACATACCTCTCTCATCAAATTGCTGTTAAGATTAGCACTATTATCCATGATGATCACTTTTGGGATCCCAAATCTACAGATGATATGGGAATGAACAAAATCCACCACCGCCTTCTTGGTTACCGACTTGAAAGTTTTAGCTTCAACCCACTTAGTGAAATAATCGATGGTCACCAGAATGAACCTATGACCGTTGATAGCTGCCGGCTCAATAGGTCCAATGACATCCATGCCCCAAGCAACAAATGGCCATGGTGCTGACATTGTATGCAATTCTGTCGGCGGAGAATGAATCAGATCTCCGTGTATCTGACACTGATGGCATTTCCGCACGAAACTGATACAATCACGCTCCATAGTGAGCCAATAGTACCCTGCTCGAAGAATCTTCTCATATCCGCTCATATGTGGACCACAAACTCCAGCATGTACCTCTGTCATAACTGTCGTGGCTTGACTAGCATCTATACATCTCAACAATCCCAAATCTGGTGTTCTTTTGTACAACACTCCTCCACTGAGGAAAAATCCATTTGCCAGTCGCCGAATGGCTCTCTTTTGATCTCCGGTAGCCTGTTCCGAGTAGATCCCCATCCTGAGGTATTCCTTGACATCATAGAACCATGGTTCGCCATCCAGTTCTTCCTCTAACATGTTGCAATAAGCATGTTGATCACGAACCTGAAAATTAACACTCTTTTATTTTGCTTTTCTTTTTCTGAAACTAATAAAACTAAAAATTCCAAAAATCCTAAATTAACTTATAGGACTAGATTAATTTATAAAAGTACTAATTAACTTTTAATAACAATTAACACACACAATTAAATAAAATCACACAACTTGGACACTAAATGCTAAAAATGCAAAATACATTATTTTTTTTGTGATTTTTTCATTTTTGTAAAACAAACTTAATCACTCCTAATTGTAGAATTAAATCTTAAATGCAAATACGACATATTTTTTTTGTATTTTTTATTAATTAAAAAAAAATAAAAAATAAACATGTATAGACAAATACAAATAATTATCCAAAAATGCCATGAAAATTCTCAAAATTGCACACAAAGGAAAATTGTTTTATTTTGAATGTTTTTGGGAGTAATTCTCATATAGGGCAAAAATCATGTGCTCACAGAAGGAGTAAACGTGCCAAAAACAAGAGCTGACTACAATGCTGTGGACTTGAGGAAGTGGGAAAAGAATGCTAAGGCCAAGAAATGGCTTGTGTGTAGAATTGGTCCAGACGAGTACGGTAGAATTCAAAGTTGTACCACTGCTAAGAAAATCTGGGACACTTTGCAAGTGGCTCATGAAGGAACACCTCAAGTGAAGAGGTCTAGAGGAACACTGTTGTATTCTCAATATGAGAATTTCAACATGAAGGAAGGGGAAACCATCCAAGAGATGTATACAAGGTTCACCACACTAACAAATGAACTTAAGTCTCTTGGAAAGGTTATTCTTGAAGAAGACAGAGTTGAGAAGATCTTGACAAGGGTTCTGCCAGTCTCTTGGGAAAGCAAAATCACCGCTATTCAGGAATCAAAGAAAATTGCCACTCTTAAGTTGGATGAGCTAATTGGAAATCTCACTACCTATGAACTTAGAAGGCAAACCATGAAGATGGATGCACCCAAGAAGGAAAGGAGCTTGGCATTTAGAATCACTGAAGGTGCTGATCTGGAGGAGGATGAAATGACCATGATCACAAAGGACTTCAAGAAGTACCTAATGAGAGGAAAGGGTCCTTCAAGAAATGAAAGCTACAGCAAACCAAGGGTTCCTGAAAAACAAACCAATAAGGGGTGTTACAAGTGTGGGAAGACTGTTCACCACATCAAACACTGCCCTCAATGGGAAATTGAATGGAAGAAGGACAGAGCTGAATGAAGGAATAGGTTCAATTCAAGAGGAACAAAAGATCAACAAAGGCTATGGTTGCTGCCTGGGGAGAGATCTCAGATGAGGACTCAGAGGGTGAAGATGGAGATGAACAAGCACTTATGGCAATTGGAGAATCCGATGAGGAATATGAGGTAAGTATAATTCATCTCAAAGACAAGATTAAATTTTTGACTAAAGAAAGGCTATCTGAGTTACTCCTGGATTTCATTGATAAATATGATGATCTAAACAGTGAAAAGGAACAACTGTTTACTGAGTGTATGATTTTGAAAGCTAAGTACAAAAATCTGGAACTTAGGGATAGTGAAAGTGAAAGTAAAAATGTTGAGTTAAAGAACCACGTTCATGAACTTGACATTACTATCCTAGAGCTAAGATCTGAAAATCTAAAATTGAAATTAGGAACTGGTAAAAACAAAGCTGATCATACACAACTCACTTTAGAAGAAAATGTAGGAAAAATGAAAGATGAGTTGTACAAAAGAGATAAGCAGATAAAAGTCCTTAAGGAAGATCTAAACAAGGCTAAGCACGAGGTAGACAGAACCTGTAAATGGAATAGGTCCTCCGATGCACTTTCATGGCTACATGAACACCATAGTAGCAATAAGAGAGGATTTGGCTACGGTACCCCTGCACCTAAGTGGGATCCCAAAATCAAGTACCTCATACTTTTCGAGAATAAAATTTGCACATACTGTGGTAAAACTGGTCACTATAAAAGTGAATGTATTGCAAAAGAAAAAGCTAGTCAAAAGAATAAAGAATTTGTTCAAGGGAAAAATATGCTGCCAGGTTGGGCTAAAAAGAATATGATTCACCCTTCTGCCAATAGAAAGGGACCCAAACTAGTTTGGGTTCCTAAGACTAACCCCTAATTTCCTTTTGCGGGTCCAAGTGAAGGGGAGCAGCCAAATATGCTACATGGATAGCGTCTGCTCAAAGAATATGATAGGTAGCAAGAACCAGTTCCTTTCACTTGAGGACCTCAAAGGAGGTAATATCACCTTTGGAAATGGGAAGAAAGGTGAGATCATTGGGGTTGGAAAGGTAGGTAAGACTGATTCTCACTCTATTGAAAATGTCTACTTAATAGATGGCCTAAAATACAACCAAATCAGTGTATCACAATTGTGTGATAGAGGTAACTTAGTAAATTCACCTCTACCAAATGTTTTGTGAATAACCTTACCACTTACAAGATTGTTTTGCGGGGAAAAAGAGTAAACGATACATACATTGTTGATTTGTCCACACTTTCAGAAAATGAACTCACTTGCTTAAGTGTGTTGGACAATGATCCCCTCCTTTAGCACAAGAGACTTGGACATGCAAGTCTGAGTCAACTCAACAAATTAGTCTCCAAGGATTTGGTGATATGGCTGCCTAACATCAAGTTCAAGGAAGACAAAGTTTGTGAGGCTTGTGCAAGGGGGAAACAGGTAAGATCCTCTTTTAAATGCAAGAAAGTGGTAAGCACCACCAGAATGATGGAACTGGTCCATATGGATCTCTGTGGTCCAATAAGAACATTAAGCAGATATGGTAAAAGATATGTGATGGTGCTTGTTGATGATTACTCTAGGTTTACTTGAACATTATTTTTAACATATAAAGATGAAGCATTTGACATGTTTACTTCTTTTGTTAGAAAAACTCAGAAACAACTAGGTAATCAACTTGCATTAATTAGGTCTGATCATGGAACTGAATTTGAAAATGCTAAGTTTGCTGAATTTTTGCATGCTACATCATAAATTGTTGCATGACTAGACCTCTTGTTAAGAAGATTTCCTATGAGTCACTTAAAGGGAGAAAGATAAATATATCCTATCTTAGGGCATTTAGATGCAAGTGCTTTGTGCACAATAATGACAAAGACTCCCTAGGTAAGTATGATCCCAAAATTGATGAGGGAGTATTCTTGGGATATTTTTCACATAGTAAAGTTTTTAAAATATACAGTAAAAGAACTATGTGTGTAGAAAAAAATATATATGTTATTTTATTTAAAAACTAACATTCTTTCTGAGAGGCAGGAACAAGATAATGAAGAGATTGGGCTGATAAGAAATTCAAATGGTGAAATCACAGTCCATCATGAATATGCATCATAGGAAGGAACAGGTGATGGAACATGTCCTTCCACCTAGGGCAACATGACATGGGGAACTAACTAGAGAGGAACTAATCCTCAAACCTCGAGGGAACCTGTCCATGAACCTATCCCTCAGTAACAAAACCAGGAAGGAAAATCCAAAGAAATTGACACTCCTATTGCAACATCCACGAAATTGGATATAAATGAACCTGGTTCATCTGTTGATCAGAAGTTGTATAGGGGAATGATTGGTTCTCTTTTATATCTCACTACTAGCATACCTAACATTGTGTGCAGTGTAGGTCTTTGTGCTCGATTTCAGACAAATCCAAAGGAGTCCCACTTGACTAATGTAAAGAGAATATTGAGATACTTGAAAATCACCACTGACCTTTGCCTTTGGTATCCAAAAGGTAGTAATTGTAACCTAGTGGTATATGCTGATGCTAATTATGCAGGTTTCCTAGTGGATAGGAAGAGCACCTCAGGTATGACACACTTCCTTGGTTCATTTCTTGTGTCATGGGCTACTAAAAAGCAAAATTCAGTGGCCTTATCTACTGCTGAAGCTGAGTATGTTGCTGCTGCTTCATGATTGTGCTTAATTGCTGTGGATCAAGCAACAATTGATGGATTTTGGTATTAAAGTTGGTTGCATCCCTATTTTCTGTGATAACACTAGTGCTATTAGTATGACTAAGAATCTAGTTCATCATAAGAGAACTAAGCACATAGATGTTAGACACTATTTTTTTTAGGGATAACTATGAGAAAGGCTTGATCACTGTGGAGTTTTGTGCTATTGGTAAGCAAATTGCCGATATTTTCACAAAAGCCTTAAGTAGAGATCACTTTGAGAGGAACAAGTTGGAATTAGAGATGATTAAGATCACCTAAAAGGACCAGTTCAAGGTTAAACAAAAAAAAATGAAAATTAAAAAAATAAATTTGGTTAGAAAGTCTGTAAATTTGTATAATTAGATTAAATCTTACTCAGTCTCATACTTTTCATAGTATACTCTTGTGCCATGTGTTAAAATGACTCATTAATCTCTAATGATATTTTCTCTATTTTGGCAAATTTAGACTTACAAAAAAGAATTATCAGTGAAAAACCTGGTTCATCAAGATAATACGATATGTTTTCTACACTCTGCATAATTTGAAATAACTATATTTGGATCATAAGAAGAGTCCTACCCAATACCAAAGTTCTTTTGAACTTATCCGATACCAGTGAACCAATTACGTTCAAAACTCTTGACCGTATTAAACTACCTAGATTTTTTTAAGTCAGCTACTCAGGGGGAATAAAGTGGTTCTTCTGAAACTGAACAGGTATCTTCTGATTCTAAAGTTTCTCCTGAGACAGTTTCTAAAGTTGCTGCAAATTTGGAGAATAGATTTGTAGGATCTATAGCAGGTGTTGAAACTACAAAATCTGGAGAAATTGGTAGTAAAAATGAAAAAAAAAGAGAGAAAGGGTGCTAGGAGTACTGTGAGGGGAAAGGGGATAAGCGTGGCTGATTCTTCACCCACTCATGTGAGTTTAACCAAAGACGCAGGTGCAATGGTTGTTTGGGGAGATGAACCTGGTTCATCTGTAGAGGAAACCCTCGCAGACCTGCAGAAGAAAGTGACTGAAAGCTATAATCCAGCTTCTTGATAGAGTTACCAATGGCACCAAAACTCATACCATTCCCTATGGCTTCATTCTCACAACTATGCTTGCATATTTCAATGTACCTATGAAAAAGTGGGAGGTTAGTACAAGCATGGATATTTTTGGGTTAATACTCTACTTGCTTACGATTATGAAGTAAATGTCACTCATAAAGAACCTAGTTCATCCAAAAAGGTACCAGTGAATAGCAAGGTCAGAGCCTTGGTGCAAGAAAGTGGGTCTAAGGATGCTGAGATTGAAAGGCTGAAGAAGAGGTTGGTTGAGGTGGAGAATAAGAGAGATGCTCTCAGAACTGAGCTGACAAGAGAAAAAGAGAAGAATGATGGAATTCTTCAAGGTATGCTGAAACTCCTCCAAGTCAAAAACTAAGCACCTAGTTCTTCCCAGCCTTAAGCCTTCTAGGCTAGTGTAGATCAACCAGTGACCCAGTTCGGGATGTTTTGTTTCTTTTGCTCATGTTTTCAGTATTTTTATTTCTTCTTATGCTTTGTGGTAGAATCTTATCAATCATCAATGAAATTCACTGTCTTTTGCTCTAAATATTTGTTTATATTTCTTTGATGGTTAAAATTCTTAGCTTGATCTATGATGATTAATCCATGATTACATTTGAAGTAGCCCGAGTGGCCATGAGTAAGCTTTAATATCTAGTTATCTCGCATTTTGTATGCAACTTTTCGATGACGCCAAAAGGGGGAAAAGGTTGTGCTTTAAATAAGTGATGTTTACACTTTGAATAGTGATGTTTATAACCTAGTTTACCTGGTCCTTGATGATAAGTGATCAAAAGGAAAAATGTTTCTAACATTGTGTTGATGTTGAGCTAAGTTGAAATAGGGCCTAAGCTTATGAAAAGCACAAAGTTTGTCATCATCAAAAAGGGGGAATTTTTTGGCCCAAGTGAAGGTTAGTTTTGAAGATTGACAAAGGAAGCTCAGGCATGAACCATGTCCATCCCTCAGGTGCACAAAAATAGGCAGATTTGAACATGTGGAATGCACGTGAAGGAGATAAGCTTAACTTGTTGTATTTAATATCTCCTGATCGAAAAGGTTGCATAATTAATAAGGATAAGGAGTCCTTACTCAAATAGAACATTATCCAAGATAGGGAAGGAGTTAGAAGTTGAGATCAACTAGAACTCTTCTACCAAGGAAGAGTTACATCACAACTCTAGTTATTTCTATATCTACTAACTCTATAAATTGCAGGATGTTCTCACATTACAGGTGTTGCACAAAAATGCAGAAATTAGACGTGAATTGAGAGCAAAATAGCAAGGCTTTTTGCAAGCAGTTCGTATGAGATTCAAGTGTGCAAACCTGAAGCTATATGAACCAGATTGAAGAACCAGCTCTATAAAGAGTTTTATGTGTTTTTCTTTATTTCTAGTTCAATTGTAGTAGGCGTTTTCATATTGTACCTTTCAACTTTATCTAGAAGTAATTGTAATAGGTATTTTGAGTATTCAAGTTAGAGTTAACTTGAAGTTGTCGCAACAGTTAGAGGCTGGTTGCTACAACGGGATTAGAGGTAATCCTTAGGTTTACAAAGAGTTTTGTAAATGTTGTTTTGGCTAAGTAATTTAGTAAAGTGTTGGGGAAAATCCTACTGAGTAGTAGGTCGTGGGTTTTCACCTTTTGAACCGGGTATTTTTCATGTAAAATACTTGTGTTCTTTATTTTCTACATTTATTATTCCACAATAGTAGTAGAAGGAACACATAGAAGAACCAGGTCCTTCCATAATCTGTTTAAGCAAAAAATTGGTCACCACACAAATCACCCCTCTTGTGTGGTATTGAAGTGTAAAACATCATGGTTCGTGACGACCTTCAAATAGTTCGTGACATACTACAAATCTGAAATCCGTCAAGTTCAAAATCAAGTTTTCAAGCTCTTGAACCATCGTTCGTAAGGAGAAGAATCAGAGGACTACATCTCTTTAGATTTAAAGATATTTTAGAGATTGTAACCCCATTACTTGAAATCGAATATAATATTTGTCGTTATATTTCTTGTCTTGATTATTATTTTTCAGGAACAAAATTAGTTGTTACAAATTTTGGCACGCCCAGTGGGAAAATACTTGTAAGTCAAGAATAACACCACCGCCTTGGAAGGCTATAAATAGAGTTGCTCCTTAAGAACTTTCTCATCAAAGCTTCGCCATATCTTTTCCCTTTAGCTTTTATTTTTTCCTTGCACTTCTTGGACTTGTTGTAGGGTATCCGCGATACAGAGAATTAAGATTCGCATGTAACACAGTCTTCCTCCATATCGTCACCAAGTACATCATCATACAACTCATCGACGCCTAACTGGAAAGGGTAGACTTGGGTAAGACCTTGGTACTTGGCGAAGGATCCTTAGATCTTAACTTGGACTTGGAAGACCCTTCGTGAGTGTCCTTTTGACGTTGATCATCTTTGGAGGATAAAGGAATATCATTTTTCCTTGAAACTTTCAAAATGATATGAGTACTTTGTCGGGAAGAGTGTACTCGACGAGCTAACCACCAATCTACATACTCACGAGTCATTAGAGGGCCCTCTTCTGATAGACGCGTGAGGACAATAACCTTTGACGAACCTCCAAGATGAACACATGAATCCCAGAATTGCACTAGCATTTTCAATGAGCCGTCATAGGGTCGCTCTATGAGTTTGCCAGGAACATCTTGACATAAGCCGAATTGACGACTAAACCTATGCGGGCTATAAGATTCCACAATGTGAATGTCATCATGCCTAAAGGTGATGAAGCTTGAGCGAAGACTTATAAAAAAAGTCACTCCAAGAATTCGATTGTTCGTCACGATCGGTAAGATGCAATTCCCCCCTTGTAGCATAGCCAAATGGTGAAGTTGTCGCGCACTAACTTGTTGAAACAAATCACGGGCATTACTAAGGTCAAAATGCTTGGACATCTTCTCTCCCGAAACCTTGCACATTTGCAGACGTCGTTGTGGATGCTTAACACGATAGTGGGTGTCAAAATATGCTCCTATCCATCCATATACATAATGAATAGGAAAGAGTGCTTTGCAGGCGCCCAAATCTTGAGAAGTGGAGACCTCCTTCAAGCCATGATAAATACTTGCAAGGACGGGAACCGCCAAGGAAAACTTCTCTCCATGAGCCATCAAACTCGCAATTTTGAAGCACTAGCACGAATGTAGTCGATCTTCTTGTTGGGGAACACAAATTTGCAAATCCAACATGCAAGGAAAGCCGCCAAATAAGTCTCAGCTCTAAGTGACTCCTCCACGCCAAGCTCAATAAAGGGGGCATTCTCCTCATCGGTTCGTGGTAGGAAGCTCGCGTCAATTTTCCCAGAAGGATTATGATTCAACTTTGGCCTTGTAGTCCGATTCCTTGATGACTTTTGCGGAGGCTTGGCATACCTACCCGGACCTCGAAACCAAAACTCCACCCAATCACGAATGAAGACCTCGTGGACATCATCCTTCATGAGTTTGTAGAATGCCGAGAACAGGTGCATACAACTTCTTGGGAGGAAAGGTTTTCCTTGATTGTCCGCTTGTGTCAACTCCTTAGCCGAGGGGATAACTTCGTCATAGAAGGACCCATGCACCGAAAGGCCTCCGATTGCTCGCAAGTCCCACAAAGAGATGGATAGTTCACCAATAATGGTAGAAATTGTGTTGGTAGATGGATGTCAAAGCTCACAAAAGGCACATAGGACATTCTCATTGTAGTCATATGTGAACAACGAAGCAAAGATGGCGTCATACACTTTGATGCCATCCAGAGTCAACTTGTTGCGGGCAAGAACATCTTTTAGCCACTCCCAATATTTGGACATATAGCGAACTTCACCAAAGCCAGAAGGAGGAACACTCCAAGTGGTGAGACGTCCATCGTGATCACGATGAGGAGGTTGAGCAGGCGCGACCTTCTGATGGGTGGAGGACTTCAAAAGTAGGACCTTCATGTTGGTTGCTTTGCCCGAAAATCTGTCTAATGCATCCTTCATCTCTCTGGTAAACCATTCTGCAAGATCAAGGGAGGCGTCAAGCGGCTTCCTAGAGAGCGCGAAAGCACCTATCACCGGAGGATGAACTTTTAAAGCGAGAACTCAGACGCGCGGATTTTTGCTTGACGCTAGTAATCTCAAGGTGTGGATATGGTGTATCGTGGTCGGTAAAATGCATCCTTGCTGATGGAATTCACAGTCCGATGTGCTGCTCTGAGAGTCTGAAAATAGAAAAAAGAAAAGGGAAGAATCTCTAAAAATCAGCAAGACTGAAAGGGGCAACATGTCACAATATATTGCTTAAATTCGAAAAATTATCTGGGAAGATAGCAGAATACTCTGATTATCATATTTACCTGTGTTGTAGCTCCAGAAGTCTAGTTTCCGTAGCCGCAAATTGCTCGTAATTTCGATGCTCCTATACCAAGATATGATTTTTTTGGTTAAGACGCGCAAAGCTGAAATGTCGAGCGTGACAGAACTTGAACCAAGATTAGGAAACTCACCGGTAATGATGACAATATTTCCCCCATCATTTTGTAGACAAATAAAACTTTATTAAATTTAAATCCATAAGTAATTTGGATTTCATCATGTATTAAATACATATTAGTCCAAATGATACCATGGGCTTGTATAATCGGGTCGATTATTTAAATCTAAAATGAATTGATTTAAACAAAAGTCCAATATATTATTGGGCTAACCCACAAATTGGTCTTCGATCAAATAGGTCGGCACATAAACCTCAAGCCCAATGATCCACTAGGGCTTTCTTGGAGACTACTCCACCCCACACCTATATAAAGGGGTCAAAGGAGAAGGCTATGGGACAAGCAAGTAAGCAGAAAGAAAGGATAAAAAAGCTCTAAAGAGTAGCATCAAGGTCTCCATCCATATTTACAATCATCGTTTGTGGTCAAATTCCAAAGGCGAACTCAAACCATAGGCGGGCGGCTTCAAATCTTCCGTTCGTAATAACCCAACACCAAATCCTAGTTCGTGACGGCCTTCAAATAGTTCGTGATGTACTACAAATCTAAAATCCGTCAAGTTCAAGATCAAGCTCTCAAGCTCTTGAACCATCGTCCGTGAGGAGAAGAATCAGAGGATTACATCTCTTTAGATTTAGAGATATTTTAGAGATTGTAACCCCATCACTTGAAATCGAATATATTATTTATCGCTATATTTCTTGTCTTGATTATTATTTTTCAGGAACGAAATTTAGTTGTTACAACTCTTCAATTGGGAATAGAAATAGAAGCAAATGTACAACTGATACAAGCAAAATATCTCTTTTGCCTATTTGGTATATCTTAATATGCTGACTTTGACTGTATTTATTTTTTTGAATATTCTACTAGGGTGATTTTGGTATCTTGAAAATGTTTGGTTCTGGCTCTATAATATCCCGCACTTGAACACTGTTATCAAATTTTTTTTTGGATTGGTCAAGTAACTGTTAGTATGTTATCAACATGCACACAAGGGAGTGACTTAGTTGTCAATTAAGTTGGAGGAGAACTATGGGATTTAAGGTTCAAATTCTAGCGAAAACAAAACACACTAGGTGTTTTCTTCCTCTGTCGAAGACTTGATGGACAAAATTACTCAGCACTTGTGCCACTGGCCTGACCACTACCGGCATTACAAAATTGAGAAACGTTAATGAATTAGGCCACCTTTTGTTGGGTGACAGTTCCTAGTAAAGATTTATATACATGAAGTTGTGTTTTAACATTTTGGGATATTAATGGAGTGATGACAGTGAAGGTAAATTAGGATCAAGGTAAGTAGCAGACATGCTTAATAATCAAACAACAAGAAACAAGGAAATGAGGCTGTATTGTGGTCCGGGCCCGGGCCTAAATGTGCCAAACGGGCCGGGGCTTAGGCGGGGCGGGCCAAATGATCCCGGGCCTAACGGGCCAAATGAGTAGAACCGGCCCATTGCGGTCCTAAGCCCATATGGTCCCGGGCTAAATGGGCCTAAACGGGCTTTTTTGTTCCGGGCTATTTTTTTTTAATTTTTTTTATCTAAGACAATTTCTTGTAAATTATATATGTATATACTAATATAAATTGCTTATATATAGCTATATAAATATATATAGTATATATAGTATGTATATATAATTATATATTGCCTTATATAATATATAGCTTATATATATATTATATATACTATATATATATATATATAGTTTATATATATATATATATAGTACAATATGTAGATATAGTATATATAATATATATAAGCTATAGATATAGTTTATATGTATTCGAGATATATATATATATTGCCTTATATATATAGTTTATATGTATGTGTGTATATATATATATATATATATATATATTGCACTATATATATAAGCTCTCTCTCTATATATATAGTGCAATATGTAGATATAGTATATATAATATATATAAGCTATAGATATAGTTCAAATTAAAGTTTACATTTAATACTTCAAATTAAAGTTCAATACCTTCAATATAATACTTCAAATTAATCTAACAAACTAGAATATTAAGCATAATACGTCTAATAATTTTAAAATAACACAAATTATCTCAAATCAACTTAAAATCTTAAATACAAATGTTTGGAGAACGCGCAAGACAACTCTTTATATGCCTCCTTAAAGAGCATGTGCCCTCCTTTCGACGACGAGTGTAGACTCGACCACAGTTCTTGCACTTTATTATGTAAACTTCTTCATTTTCTTCTATCACATTAAAGTGTTCCAAAATAAATGGGTGCAATCTAGAATCACCAAGCATGATTTAAGAATTGGAGTTTGAGAAATGAGAGATGAGTGAAGACTGGAATACTTCAATTTGAGTTTGAGAAATGAGAGAGATTGATGAATTTGTGAGTAAAAATGAAAGAATTAGGGGATATTTATAGTTGAGAATAGGGTAAAACGTTTGGGGTTAAAACAAAGTTTGGGAGCCAAATGACTATTTTTGAAAGTGCCAAACGGCTAAAAATGCAGTCTAACGACTACATTTTAAATATCTGACCGTTGTCCCTTTTTAAAAAATAAAAAAAAATTAGCCGTTAGGCCTGTTTGGCCCGGTTGAACCTGCCCAGGCCCGCCTGCCGGTCCCGGGCTAAACGGTCTTGGGCTCATGAGCTTTTTGGTAAGGACCGGCCCGCTATGGGCTTTTGCACCACTAGAGACCAGCCCATTTGAGACCGACCTGATTGGCCCGTTTAGCATGCGGTCCCGGTCCGGTCCCGGACTGAGCCCGGCCCACAATACACCCTTATAGGGAAAAGACAATTATTATTAAGCTAAGAAGGAAAGCAGATGCTGAAAGTGAAAATAAAGCCCATATTGAAGTGCAACCAAACTATGCCAATAGAGGGCAAAGTTTTTCTTAAGCCTTCTCAATAAAAAGAGGGCCAAAGTTGGGGTGCATCAGGCTGGTTGATTTTACCTTATAGGGAATATCTTTTCAACTAGAGTCCAAGGTTGTGCTAGAATTTTTAGAGCTCATTTAAAAATAAGGCTTTTAAGCCCGGCCCGAGTAAGCCCGTGGCCCCTAAGGCTTGATTGAGGCTGGGCTGGGTTGGCCCGTGGGCCTAATCAAAATATTTATTTAAAATATATAAAATATAAAAAGTATACTGCCTCTAGCGATGGAAAGTCAGAATTGGATCTTTATTTAGAGGAACCAAAGCTTGATCTTGAGAAGTTTCAAGAGATGAATGTTGTCATGTATTGGAAGGACCATTCTAGAAAATATTCTGGTCTTTCAATGATGGCGCGTGATGTACTTAGTATTCCTATTATCACGGTAACATCAGAATTAGCATTTAGCATTGGTGCGCGTGTTCTGACAAAATACAGAAGTTGCATCCATCATGAAAATGTCCAAACACTTGTTACTACTCGAAATTGGCAGCACGCCTTTTTCCAAACTCAAACTGGTAAATTTTTTTATGTGAATTTGAATATAATTAGTTTTTAAAATTTAATTATTCTTAATATTTAACTAATTAATATATATAAATTATAGATGAAGATGAAAGTGAAGATGTTAAGAAAACTTTGTCATAAGCGGATTCAAATGTGTTTGATGAAGATGATGTATTGGATATTCCATAAGCGTCATGGATGTTCTCTTGAATAATTTTTTTTGACTTTTGACTTTTTGTGAATGAAATATAGTCTTGTCTTTTACTTCCTCCGTTCCAATTTATGTAAACCTGTTTGACTGGACACAGAATTTAAGAAAAAATGAAGACTTTTAGAATCTGTGGTCCTAAACAGGTCAAAAAGGGGTCCAGAGTATTTGTGTGGTTATAAATGCTTCTCATTAAGGGTAAAGTTGGAAGTTTAATCTAAATTGTTTCTAAATTTAGAAATGGGTCATTCTTTTTGGAACGAACCAAAAAGGAAATAAGTTCACATAAACTAAAACAGAGGGAATACTTTTTTAGTGTTTATTGTGATATATTGGAACTATATATAATAACGTCATTAAGTTTTTCAGAATTTTTCCAATAAGATATTTTTTAACTTTTAAATATTTATCTTTTTTTAGGTTAGAACTTAAAGAAAAAATATAAAATTATATTTTAAAAAATGATGGGCCGGCACATGTGGCCCACAGCCCACATAAGGCGGGAGTGAGCTAACTATTATAAGGCCCATTAAAATGGTAGTCTAGCCCAGCTCATCAATTGCTAAAGCTCACGTGAGCTAGGCTGGGCTAACCCAGCCCGGCCCATGTTGACCGTTCTATTTTCAACGGTATATATATCACAATAAGCATAAAACCAAAAGATGATATCACCCAAAAATCCAGCAAGAATTTATAATATGGAAATGTACCTAGGGGAACAAAGGGCTGGTACCATACCTGTCCCTTAAAAATGGAAGCTAGCTTCAATTTCTGCCTCAGCAACTGTAGCCTGTGTCTTTTCTTAGTGATTGTATCGCATAATCTGATATTCTTATCCATGCGTTCGAAAGAGTTTTCTGCAAAAACAGGGCGGCTCAATGGATCTCGTGGCCTAAGGTAAAACCATATTGAAAGACCTTTAAACTTATTTTATAAAATATTTACACTAACAACAAAATTTACTTTTTAAATAAAAAATTAATCATTTAAGATAAAAATAAGCGAATTTCCAACCAAAAAAAGGAAGAAAAGCACAAAAAATAATGTGGTGCACTGAAGTCCACAAATTTTGATTTGCCTATCATCACAAACAAGAAAAAGAAATAAACGTACATAACGTGATAGCTTAAGTTTTGAGCATTAACGGTGTCAAAATTTTTTGCTCATTATGATTAATCTAAACGATAATTGTAGTTTATTCTATTAAGTAGCACTTATTGGTGAATACCTAAAATAAATTATAAATAACCGAATATAATATGTCGAATTATACTAAAAGAAAACCGGTGCATGAATACTTTTGTGTTCATGCAGTTTGAGAGAATATTGTAAAAGAAATTCATTATGTTATCGATATATATAACTTAATTCCTATATAAAAAGGATAAAATTAAAATTGAAGACTGAAGCAAACATACAAATTAATTAGTAAAGAAAATTATCATAATTTATGAATTTATTAATATAAAATAACCTCAATCAAATAAAAATATATACTGTAACATTTTTTTTCTTTATACTAATTATTTATATAATTAATATAATATATAGAAATAATAATAATAAGAATTTAAAATAAATTTAAAGCCTAAGACAACAGTCTCACTGCCCAAGTCTTTAGAGCCGCCCCCGCCCCCGTGCAAAAATACAACATTTTAGCTTATAAAAGGGATAGGGATCTTGTTTATGAATCATCATAAACTTATTAAAGGAATTAAGATAAGACCTTCAATCTTTATAACAACCTAAAAAATATGTTTTCACTTTACTTATCCGGAAAGGGCGGAGTTAGAACGCAACCTGCGAGTTCGACGGAACCTAGTAGCTTTTGTTCAAACCATTTGTATTAAGAAATTCATCGAATATGTACAATTTATTAATTTCAAAAACACAATGGGTGAAAGCTTCAGCCATCTTGTGTAAAACAACGTTACAACTTATTGACTACCTTTTTTTTCCTCTTGTCAATTATATTAACCTTTCTTTTCTTGAATATAGTTGCGCATGAATGTTTTACAAGAATATTGCAATTCAAGAATAGAGAGCATGGAACTTTTGGAAATGAGCTTAATTAGGCGTAGGGAGGGAACACTTGAAAGAATTGTTTTTGGAGAAAATGAATCTATAATGAGACTCAACTATTATCCACCATGTCAGAAACTAGACCTCACTTTAGGGACAGGGCTACATTGTGATCCAACATCATTAACCACCATTCTACATCAAGATTGTGTTGGCCGCGGGCTTCAGGTTTTTGTGGACAACGAATGGCGCTCCATCAGTCCAAATTTCAACGCTTTTTTTTATTAACATAGGCGACACATTTATGGTAAGCGAATTAACGTACTAGAAAAAGTATAATGTTGTGTTGAAATATAAAGAGAGACAAACAGTATATATACTACTCCATATTTTACGTGAAAAATAATTATAAGGCTTCATGTTGAATTTTGCCCTTTTGCAGGCGCTTTCAAATGGAAGATACAAAAGTTGCTTGCATATATAGAGGTAGAGCAGTGGTAAACAACAAGACTCCTAGCCAATCACTTGCTTTCTTTCTTTCTTTGTCCAAATTAAGAAGGATATATAATTAATGTAGTGAGCCCACCAACCATAGAGTATAACCCTACTTCACATGGCCTACTCTCACACAGAAGCATTACAGAGCTGATACATATGAAATCATGAATACTCTTCAAACTTTCTCAAATTGGTAACTCCATGTCTGCTATTCTATGAGGATACTTTTTCACATTATTTCTTAGCTTACCATGAGTAATTTATTTCAGTTTATGGCCTTGCGTTAATTTGAGTTTTATATATAACTGCTGCACTGTTGGTCAACTTTTTGTCCTTTTCAGTTCTACTTCTAATTAGTTCCAATGAATTCTCAGATAAATTTCATGTATTATAGAGATAATGATCTACACCTAATTTCTATTGAGTTGTGACATGTTGTAACTCTACATCTTGCATTAGTTTTAAGAGTTCGCTGCTGCTCATGCGTAATTTATTTTAATTTGTGGCGTTTTATTAATTTGAGTTTTATAGATGGTGCGATGTTGGTTAAATCAGCTGAATAAATCGAAAGCTCGCAGTTTTTTTCATTGAGAACATTGAGGATGTGAAGATATGAGACTCTTTGCACTTCTTCTGTATCATTTGTCTTCTTTATTATTTTAGTTTAGATTGAACTGCAAAAAATAATATGCTAAATTGAACAATATAATTCTTCAATATAGTTTACACAATACTTGGTACAGATTGCTAAGCAAATACATTTTGTTACCTTTTTAGTCACCATGTTATGAGAACATGCCAATTTGGTCTCACTTGAATTCTCTTTGTTTCTTCTATGCCAGTGATAACACTATTGCAGATACTGTGAACAATCCTACGCCCCAAATGTTTGACACTCCAATTTGCCCAAAGTAAATGTCACCGCATTTATGTCACTTATTCGTTCTTTCATAGAACATTATAGAAGTTCAATTTTATTACGACCTTTAAGGTGAGTTCATTGTTTCATTTCGCGTTGACGTTGCTCCTACTTTGGAGTTCGATATAAAGAGATAATACACGGATCTAAGTGATATCACAAACTATGGACTCGCTTTAACTTGGTTAAGTATGAAGCATAGTCTCTACATGTTTAATTGTGATTGCAGGGTCTATTAGTTTCAAAGGTTTATTTTGAGTGTCATGCTTTATTTGTGTCACTGGGTTTCTTTGAGGAGTAGAGCATAGATCAGAAGAGTTTGTTCATCTTTCTTGCTGCAATTTTGCCCTTTTATGGCAAGCGCATATCTGAAAAAGCTAATTTACCAATCTATCGTGTTGGATGTGTTAATGAAACGTGCTCAAAGAGTACTTTTGAATTTTTAGTTACATTTCAGTGTTGCAACGACTCATTTGACATAATAGTTTATCATCCTTTTTGATAATACACATATATATTTGTATCAGCAGGTGTTGCTTGAAAGCTATACATAACAGATCAATTAGAAAGAGCATAATTACAATAGTAAAGTTCTGTTCATGTTGGGCCTGGGCTACACCTCCACTAGATGAAATGTAGATACTACATATGCCAGGAATCAGAGGTTTTAATAAATCATTTCCCAATTTGCATCGTGAAGAATAATTGACGTTGGAAAAAGCTACAGCGCCAGTGAAGTAACATGAGATTTTCATTAATCACTCTCTTGATCAGTTAAGCGCAATAGGTTTTTATATTTATTTTCTCTTTTATTTTGTGGCAAATATTGCATCGTTGCATTTTTCCAAATAATGCCTCCGCCTGAAAAAAAAAAAACTATAATTTCAACAAAGTGAAGAAACCATCATCAATACATGTTAAATCAAGTTGCCCACGATTTGGATAAAAATTTCTTCTTTCTCCGTTCTATTTCTTTTTCTTTTTCACTCGATGAGCTTCAGTACATCAGACATGCATATGTCGTTTGTTGATTTTCTCGATCGATCAATACTTCAAGGGATATAAAATAGTAATATTTACAATGGAAAAGTTTGTTCAAGAGAAATTTTGACATAGTTTTGTGCAAATTTTGTATTGTATTGGATATCAGAGCTGGTGAAATAGTTGGGTCTGGGATTGGTAAAATTTATAAGCCTGTCACTTTTTCTTATTAAATAAGAAATTCACACTTCCCTCTATTCGTCATGGGTTTAACGTAAAATATTTTTACACTATCAGTGCAATTTAATCGGCTTTAAAAATTATTTAGTACTTTGTATTTCATATTACCACATCAGGCTTGCCATAAAAAGTCACATGTTGTAGGTCAACTAAACCTGATGGTGTAAAAAAATTTATATACTATCGGCGGGGGTGGATCCACCCCTTTAAGAAGGGGTGGCATGACACCCGGTAAGATGATAAAAATTGTATATACCTATGTTGAGATTTTCTTAAATTAGGTTAATTATATGATCCTGCCACCCGCAACCGTAAACTAGACAAAGGTGTCATGGCTGGTAGACTTTTTTGAAAGTTTTTCTCGTGTGTAAAATTCAAGTTGAACTTATTTTGAGCCTTGTCTGATTTTCTCTTTTGTTTGTGCTTTTATTTCCTTTTGTCCCAATCATTTCCCTTTTCGGCTACCACTAAATTTTTTTATTTGTCGTATTATTATTATTATTATTATTATTATTATTATTATTATTATTATTTTATAATTTTCTTTTCTCTATTCTATTATTTTGTATGTAATCTCTAGCAAGAACACTCAAAAAAGAGACTCCTAAACTTTAAAATTATATAAAATAAGCAATCCTCTTAATTAAATTTATGAGCTTTCTTCTTTCAAATCCGAAAAACTTGGATCTTAATGAGAATTTTGGATTGAGATCAAATTTTTTTTCATCTTTTTTATTGTATCATAAAAAATGGTGTTATGCGATGGTTGTTAGATATAATTTACATCGCTTTACTATAATTTGGTAAGCATTGCTTAAAAAATATGTGATTTATGATAAATTGTAGTTTATCTAATTTATGTTTACGGGGTATAATAATTTATCTATGAAAATATTTTTTTAAATTTTCTTATTCTGACAAATGTAATTCTCTTTTTGAAGATGTTATCTTACTTGTGTAAATTAATTTTTAATATATAGAAAAGATGTAATTTCCCAGTGAAAATATTGATTTTACTTACGTTGTTATAATAAAGGTGTGATCCAATTTTAAAATTCTAATCACGTTTGTTGTAATTTTTAAATTTTCAAATAAAAAATACCTATTACGTTGACCCAAATCAACTCAAAAAAAATCGATTAAACATTCCTAACAAATTTCGTATTAGTCATTACAAAGTATACATTAAAGGAAATTTTGGCATCCGCCAACTTCAAATCCTATATCCGCCTCTGACTATCAGTGCACATAATTTAAATCATTTGTCATATTTTATAATGCCCAAATTACTTGTTGGCCGAGCTCTCCAACAGTACAGGGCATACGATGTTGCCATTGTATGAAAAAGCTCTGACTGCAGGATTCATAGCTGCATAGGAAAATAATCACCTTTTTCTTTTCAAAACTTTGTTGTGGTACTAACGTGTGGAAACTCATTCTAAAGTATCCCAAAGCTTAAAATATTCCAGGAGAAAAAGTTCGATTGTCTAGCAAATCATCAGAGCATATAGACAAGGCAATAGAAGACCAGAACCAGAGATCTGAAACTGAGAGTAACATTTCCATTTGAAATAAAATCCTATCACATTGTACATAAAATATAACTTTCCCTCTTCATTTGTGTTGTCTATAAAGAATTCTACCCAAACATAAGACTAGTGACAGTATCCGAATAACATTAAATTAGCTTCTTCTTTTCGAAAAAGGTTTTCAAATGCCACAACTGCAACCCTGCCACAGATAAGCATATAAAGATTGACAGGCCAGTCATCCAAGCCATTTTGGAGTTGGTTGATCTGTTAAGTTCTTGCATTTCTTCCTCCCTGTAACATGTAGAAATATTTTAACCTCTATTTCATTAGGTTAGATTCATGAGGATGGGATAGGTAACAAAAATAAGGTCAACTCACCTTTCGCGGAGATAAAACATCTCATCATGGATGTTTTGAACATGTTCATACATCTTCTTCAATTCTAATTCCATTAGCTGGCAAGAGGACATATGAAATAGCATTACAAAATCTAGTAGTAAAGGTGGAATCCGAAACAGTAAAAAGAATACTTTCTTAACATTCTTTTTTCAGGCCCAAGGGGAAAGGTTATAAATCATTGAATGAGCTATATCAACATATCGGCCTAAGAAAATGGAATAAAGCGCGGGGAGACTGCTTGGCATGAGTTCAAGGTCAATAATCACACTGCAAATCAGTGTAGCTTCCAAGGTAACGAATATCTGGTTGTTAGACCAGGAATAGAATAAAGTGCAGTATATACTGCTTTAATTCAATTATTTAACCAAAATTCATAGTTGTATAACTCACCTCCCCCCACCCCCCTCCCACCTCTTCACATTGAAAGGAGTTCTATCTCAAGAGGACGACCCAATCTCTGATACCTTGCCTATCGAAAAAAAGGGAAAGCCCCCAAACTGCGCAATCCCATCATTTCTTTGTCTTTTCTTCTTCTAAGTAAGTCAAGGTCAGAAAAAGTATACAACAGCCAATGGTCAGCCTGAGCTAAAATCTGCAGTCTTTGAGGCTTAAACTAAACTGCAGATCAGAAATTCGTGAACATTTAGAAGTTATTCAATAGATGGTTAGTTTTGTCTTGTTAAAAGTGAAAGGCTCCAGGAGTTATACACTCAAATTGATGAAACAAAAAGGAGGAAATTAAATGTTAGTGGACTACATGAGTCAATATGTGTGAATAGCCAGTGTGACTCAAGACGAATAGATAGGTAAGCATATACAGATCAAAGAAGAAAGAAGGCATACTTCAACAGAGCCTTTCTTGGCAACACTTGTCCAGTCCTTAGCAGCTACACCAGATTTCCAGTCAAAATCGACAGTCAGAGTAATGGGGGGCTTGTGATCAGCAGCATAGAAGCAAGCCATATAATCTCCAGCTTCCGTAGTCTCAAAAGCAAAATGCCCCTCCGGAACATTGTCTGAATAATGATAGGTATTCCCGTACGTAGATGTCACCTAAATCACATAAACCAGATATAAATTTCATTTATTTGATCAGACGAAACAATTAATCTGATCAAAGTAACACATGATACACAAAAAAGCTCGTCTTCTGCACAAAACCGGAGCATAACTTTTAGTTTTTGAACCTATGGAAATCCTTTTCTCAAAAAAGAAACTTCTGAAAATCCTTAGATCACACATACCCTTATTACTCGTGTGCCCAAACATTTAAAGAAAACCGAGCTCTAATTAAAATTCATAATTTTGTGGTTGATCTGGACAAAATGCAAGAGAATGAAACATATTTTCACTAACCGAAAAAACAACTTCAAGGTTTAGAAGCTAACTACACTTATTTGAGTTTTGCATCCCACGTAAGCTCGCATACGAATTCCAATCCCGATAAAGGAGGAGGCTAAGGTTGATATCATCTTAAAACTAGTCAATTAGTGAGAGATCTTCAAGTAATTTTACATGCTCTCTTAGATACACGCTACATAGTCCAATGAGAATGAAACAAGCCCAAAAGGGGCAAACACTATACTCCTTCCGTTTCAATCTATGTGAACATATTTGACTGGACACGAAGTTTAAGAGAAAAAAAGAAGGAAGAATATTTTTGAAACTTGTGGTTGTAAATATGTTTGTATGCCTATAAATCTTTTGAAACTTGTGGCGTATAACATTTGTGTGACTGTATAAGCTTCTCATTAACGGTAATATTGGAACTCTAAGATAAAGAGTTTCCTTGTTAGGAATGGGTTCATTCTTTTTGAAACTGACTAAAAAGGAAATAGGCTCGCATGAATTGAAATGGAATAAGTACAACATATTCAAATAGCCGATCCCAATTAGTTTGTAGAAGGTTTCTGGTGTCTAGTATGCCACCAATAGACACTGGAAATAGATAGGTTACTGAAACATCCAAAAAGCTCATAACTTTACCATACAAAGATCAAATTAAATAGACCCAACTGATTCATAGTCCAAAAATGAAAATTACCCTGACGGTGACTTTGTGAGTATCAGGTAAAGGATGGCCATCATTGGGATTGACGATATGGTACTTGCCAACTGTCATGGAATGACTCTTTATGTCTTCAGCTATGCATTTTGTGTGACCTGATAACACTTCGAATTGCACTGACTGTATTTGCCTAGCCAAAAACATCAAGATTAGAATTATTGGCATCCTGGGAATCATTATTAAGAGCAAAATTGGGAATAATAATTGATAGATTTTGTTTTGGGGTATGATTACGGAAATGAGTTGAAAAAAGAAAGAG
The DNA here is from genome assembly GCF_000393655.2 of Nicotiana sylvestris. Taxonomy (NCBI): domain Eukaryota; kingdom Viridiplantae; phylum Streptophyta; class Magnoliopsida; order Solanales; family Solanaceae; genus Nicotiana; species Nicotiana sylvestris. Next base: position 56,516,938 of record NC_091060.1, on the reverse strand, counting down.
AGCGATAATGATGATGATGATGATGATGGAGGCGTAGATGTTAACAGGAACAAGACTTTTTGATTTGATTGAGAGTAGGAAGGTTTGATTCGGTAATGAATCCCATGGGGGGTTTTTCTTTTGTACTACAAGTCTACAACTACGTTTTTTGGAGGCTTTTCTTCTTATTTTACTATTTTATTTTTCCTTGTTTCGTTAGCAATTTGGTTCATATATTACTACTTGACTATACGGGGATTATAATACATGTGTTATTTATGTGAAAATGAATAATGAAGGGGGTTATTATAGCGTGGGAGCTTGTTATACATGAATTATTTACTTTAAAAGGCTATTTTATTTTTAAATAATTTAATTACGATATTACTAATACAAATATTCCTATTCTACATTCTATCACGCATAAAAAATGTATAAATTATCACATAACTTAATGCAAAACAGGGATTCCTTTTTTTTTTATGTGGCCAACCAAATACGATGTCATAAATATTGGATGTTCTTGGTAAATAGTCATTTTTCAGGCAACTATTAGAGCTTAGTCATATTTTAAAGGAAACTATCAGTTGTGTCTATTTATAACCAGCTCATTAAAAAAATTGACCAATTCATAAAATGTTACCAATATTAGCCAATTAGCTATTTGTAGCAAAAAAGGGTTAAAATTTTGCTTTTTTTTTGAGTTGGTATTATTAGAATAGATTAGGTACACCTTAAGGAACTTGAATCTCAATTTTGGCATGATTTGGTGAAGTTTTGAGGTCGTTTGAATTGAAAATTCGAAATAAAAACTGAACATGAAAAAAAAGATATATGTAACATTTGTGTATCACGTATGTATCATATTTGTATCAATTATGTATCACATGTATACCTGTATGTGTGATACACGCGTGATACATGTTTGATACATGTGTCGCAGAAGAATTTTTTTGAACTCGATTTAATTACGAATTTTGAGACAACCAATCCACATCACCTCCAATTTTTCTCAAAATTTGTATGTTGACTTATCTATATGTTTTCAATGAATTTCAACTATACCCATTGAAAAAGTTCCTTTTTTACTTAGATTTTTGGAATATTGTATTTTTTTTGTATTTTATCACCTTATTTGCTACCTCATCCATGACATTTTCTTTTTGTCTTGCATCTAATATTGTTAATCACGCTTAAAAATATGGAAAGAGATTGTTGCATGTGATTCTTTGAGAGAAAGAACCTTATTTATTTGGTTTTTCAATTTTTATATGTGCTTGGCTAGTTTGGTAAGTCTATGACTAATGACTAGAGGCTGGTAAGTTGAGACTTATTTGAGACTTTTGTGTAAGTTTTCCTATTTTAAATTGGCATGGCAAAATAGCCACTCATTAATGCGGAAATATAAGTCTGGACAAGAATACCTCTATTTAAAATATGGAACAACTCTAGAAACGATTACATGACTTTGAATATTTATAAGTTCAAAATTCAATAATTATTCCTAGTGTTTGAAAGGAATATTTCTCAATTGTTAAAATATAATATGAACTCAAAAACCATGAATCATTCTTGAATTTTGTACTATTTTAGGTTCAAAAATCAATAAATTGTTTTTTAAATTTTGTATTTTAAGGTTAAAAATTATTGAAGTATAATGTAAATTCAAAAGTCATGAAGCGTTCCTGAATCTTGCAATAATAAAGGTTCAAAACCAATAATTTTTCTTGGATTTTTATTTAAAGGTTAAAAGTCGCTGAGGTATAATGTGAAATAAAAAATCATGAATCGTTCCTAGATTTTGCACTAGTAAAGGTTCAAAAACCAGTAACTTTTTCTAGATTTTGTATTCAAAAGTTAAAATTGTTGAAGTATAATGTGAATTCAAAAATCATGAATTATTTCTGATTTTTACACCGGTAAAGGTTCAAAAACTAGAAATTGTTCATGAAGTTTGAATTTTGTACTAGTAAAGGTTCAAAATTGCTAGATTTTGAAAATTTCAGTTTAGTTTACTGGGGTTCCACTTGTCAAAATTTTAAACTCCAATGCCGATTACAGGAGTTTTGTTCCATATTTTAGTTTGGACAAATACGTTAATGTTTGACCAAAAAGTATAGCACTCTTTGTTAAACTAATTAATAGATAACTAAGGTGAAAGGTGAATCCTAGTCAAGCATAACAATTCTTAGATCTAGCTAAATGCTTAAATGGTACCGTCTACTTATTGCCCGGAATTGGTTGTTAAATTATTGAATGCACGTTTTGGAGAATAAATGAAGAATGAGTGATGAGCAATAAATATAGAAAATGACAATAAATATAAATAGAAAGAACAATTCACCCAAATATCGAATGATGTGGAAGATTCTTCCTCCTGACAACAAAATATGGCAATAAGTAAGAAAATGAACAATGCTTTCTTGGATCGTGTGAGTGGAAAGGAAGAATAATCGATAATATAAATCGCTGTTAAAAGGTAAACTTTTGTATTTCCTCTCAAGAATCAACTTCTTACAATAGTTTTTCTGAGAATGAATCTCACGTGCCTCTTTTCCTCTCTCTCCCTTTTTCTATTTATAAGGGATGTTCTCTAAAAATCCTAAAAAGTACAACAAAGAAAATATTCGAGAGAATATTCCTATCGCTAGTCCCGAGATTACACTAGCCGTTGTTCCTACTCTTCGCTACTCGACCTCAGCTTCAACGACTTGCTCAGCGACTACGCATTTTAGGCTTCAATCGACCTCGTCTTGGCCGCCCAAACCAAAACACAGTCTTCTCACTTAATGACCTTCCTACGCCAGATTTCCTAAGGCCGATTTTGACCCATATATTTAGTCCCTTCGCTTGTCAAGGTTGACTTCTGGTCGTCCCTAATGAGCGGACTTTATCAGTTAGGAACTTAGGAATTTATTTTTGGCGTGGTGATTGATTAGAGGTGTCTGTAGCTGAAATGATGACGTATTGTTCTAAGATTCGTTGGTCATGAGTCTAGTGCATGACGTCACGATGCATGCATCATCATTGCGCATCTTCCCGATGCATTGCCTCGTTCCTCGAGATCCTAGCATTTCAATTCTTGGGCTACTGGCGGTTGCTTGCATCGATTCGAATGCCTCTGATGTCTATAAATATAGAGGGAAAAACTTCTCAATAGAACTTTTGCATTCTCTGATTTCTTCAACCCTGCACTTACTTCCCTTTCTTCTTCTTGTGTTCTTTCTCCCAGCAACTGCGGTCGATGCCACCCTTTTTTCTTTTTCTATTCCATCGTATACACATTAGCGGAAAATGGCTAACGTGACCCTTAATGCTGAGACGATATCTGACCCCACTCTATTATCGGTGGCCATGCCTTCTACTGACGAAAAATCAGTGGTTATAGAGTATGAGAGCTTTCCCACTGTAGAGGAGATCATTCCTCGTAACCCTACCTCTAGGTTCGGCTTCTCTAAGGAACCCACTGATAACTAGGGATTATGATGCATTTTACACCCCTTCTTGCTTAAGTTTTGATTAGAAATGTGTACAAAATAGTCCCAAAGGCTCACAAGTTGTGCTTGATTGAAGGTTTAATCAACAAGTTGACAAGGTGTCAAAAACCAGCTCAAAAAAGGAGTGAAACTTGCACAAGTACCAAGACAAGGCCAAGCTTAGTCAAATAGGGCCAGTGCGGCCGCACACCATTCTGTGCGGTCCGCAAAGATGAAGTTCAAAGAGTATGCTTTTCAGGCCACCAGGCAATGCAGCCGCAAAGGGTTTTGTGAGGTCCGCATTGGGTTCATTGCGGCCGCACTCGATTTTGTGCAGTCCGCAGAGCTCAGGTTCAGAGAGGTGACAATTTGGATGAACTGGCCAATGCGGTCCGCGGTCCTTTTCGTGCGGACCGCAGTAGAAGCCACCACTGCCGCGGTGCATTTTATGCAGTTCACGGTGGCCAACTTCAGAGAGCAGAATGGTCAAGCCAAGAGCCTTAGTGCGGCCGCACTAGCCCCGCAGGGGTATTTTTGTCCAAAATTTTCAGCCTAGTATAAATAGTTTCTTTTCCCATGTTTAGGTCATCAGATAGTTTTGGACGTAGAGTTGTGCTCGTGAACTCATTCCTTTTACTATTTTGAGTAATTTTAGCTTAGTTTCAACATTGAACTTCAAGTTTTATTTGGCAATTAATTATTATGGGCTTTTCTTCATCTATTTCTTTGTTTTCTTCTCTAATTATGAGTAGTTAGACTCGTTAGTTAGGGTTGTGGCTCAACCCTAGTGTGGGTAATTGATGAGTCTTGTGTTTTGATGCTTGGTTGTCTATGGGTGTTTGATATTTGGGTTAATTTAGGGTTTTAATATGGAATTAGTGGTTGCAAACACTAGTTTATGCCTAGTAGACTTTGGCTCTTCTTGAGAAAGAGAGCCTAAGTCCATGAAATTAGTCCAACAAGGAATTGGGGCGTATTCAAGAGATTGATAGCCCCAATTAAAGGGTTAAACCTAGAGATAGTAATACCCGACTTTAACCTTGATTGCTTGCACAAATTTGCATACCCAATTGGTCTCGAGAAAGTAAATTCGGGCAAAATCACTCGAACCACTGAGAGGTATAGAGTGAGTAGAATTGTGCAATGGTTATATCATATTCCCCAAATGTGACAATCTAGCCTTAGACTCAAGAATCCGTCAATTAGCCACCTAGAAGAAAGTCATTGCCATAGTGCCTTTTATCTATTTGAACAACTCACAATAGTTTACTCTTAGCTTTACTTGGCTAAATTTAGCATTGTATTATTATAAAATTAGGACTAATATCAAACCCAAAAATGTTTAGAAGTGCAATTAGGAACAAATACACAACTCCACTTTAGATAGAAACTCAACTCCAATATCTAGCTCCCTGTGGAAATCGATCCCGACCTTTTCGAGTAAAAGCTGTTTCGACCTTTCTTGCTACTTCATAGTAGTACAGGGTTGGCCTCGATCACTTTTTGGCACCGTTGCCGGGGAGCTAACGGTTTTGGCTATCTATCTAAATAGTTTTGTGTATTATTTTTCTTTCCTTCTTTGTTACTAATTTGTGTGTGTCACAACTTCAGGTACTAAATGACAGCAAACTTAAACAACACACCACTTGGAGATATTCTGTCGGGGGAGGAAGTAGAAGACAATGTTGAAGATGAGGTCCCTATTGTACCTCAAGGAAAAAGGAGAGGCCGCCAGGCCAATGATAATATTCCAGACCCTCCCCCGCCACCTCCAAGAGTGGCTCCTCGAGTGCTTCCAAACCAAGGTTATTCAAGTGCAATTGTCCTGCCCCGGATTCGGGCGGGTAATTTTCAAATTACCAATGTGATGCTGACATTGTTGGAGCAGCGTGGGTATTTCACGGGCGCTGCCAATCAAAATGCTTACAAACACTTAAGGGGTTCGTGGATACCTGTTGGGGGAGCAAGCAAACTAATGTGTCCGAGGATGCACTTTGGTTGAGACTCTTCCCATTTTCACTTAGAGGGAAGACATTGGATTGGCTTGAGCGACTTCCAACCATTCCATCACTACTTGGGATAAGTTGGCAGACAAGTTCATTGCAAACTTTTTCTCACCGGGGCATATGGCAGCATTGAGAGATGAGATCTTAGCTTTCAGGCAGGAGCTCACTGAACCTTTGTATGAGATTTGGGAGCACTATAGAACAATGGTAAAGGAATTCCCCAATAATGATATAACTGAGGCGATGATCCAACAGACTTTCTACCGGGGCATTAACACAACAAACCAATGCATAGTGAACCAACTTGCTGGGGTCAACTTCATGAAGTAGTCTTATGATGAGGCTTGTGACATTCTTGACGAGATGGCTGACACTTCTTCTGCTTGGCAAAGTAGAACCAATGTGCCTCAGGGTGACCCCACGGTCACTCATTTGCACAAGGGATTACATGATCATGGGCAGGCTATAGCTGAGTTGACAAATACTATGAACCAACTAGCAAAGTCACAGTTGCAACAAGTTCAAAATCCTCGCTAAGTGAATGCTATGGAGGGTGTCAACATGCTAGTCAACAAAAGAAGACAAAGAGGTCAACAGAATCAAGGGAATTTGGAGCAATTTGACATTGATTGTGGTGAATTCCAAGATGATAGTTATGATGGGCAAAAAGAAGAGGTACAATACGTGAACAATTATCAAGGCCAAAGGGGCAATTTTTCCAACCAACAACAATGGAGGCCCCAAGGCAATTAGGGCAATCAACAACAAGGAAATGGTAAATGGGGGAACAACAACCAAAACTCTAACTGGGGCAATCAGAAAAATAATCAGAACAATCAGGGTAATTGGAATGGGAACAACAACAACTAGGGTGGTAACAACAATCAAGGTAGGTAGAACAATGGCAACCAAGGAAACCAGGGGCAAGGCTTTAAAAGGCCCCTAGTGTACCAACAACCGAACAATCCGCCCCCATTTCCATCCCAAGGTCCTAGTTCTTCTAATCCTGACATGGGGAGAATTGAAATGATGTTTGAACAGATAATGAAGAAGAGTGCAGATTCCGATGCTTAGTTATCTTCCCACAATACTTCAATTAGAAATTTGGAGGTTCAGTTAGGCCAAATCTCACAGTCCTTGAATACTCTCCCTAAGGGTGCTCTACCAAGTGATATGGTAGTAAAACTAAAGGGTGGGAACAATCATGTCATGGTGGTAACTACAAGGAGTGGACGAGGCAGTGATGTGAATGCCTCCAAACAAAAGCAAATTTTGAGTGGTGAAGTTGAGTTGCAAGAAGATGAAGTTCCTTTGGTGGTTGAAAATGTGATTGATAAGAATGTGAATGAAAAAGTGAGGATTGATATTCAAGATGCCGAGGTAGAAACTCAAAATGACGTAAAACTGTCTAGGGAACACGTAATAGACATATCAGAGCCGGTTGTGCCTAAAGCCAAGGCTCCTTTGCCAAGGCCACCTTCACCTTATCCTCAAAGTCTTGCGAAGCAGAAAAATGAGAATCAGTTTAAAAAGTTCATTGATATGATGAAGAGCTTATCCATTAATGTGCCCTTGGTGGAGGCTCTTGAACAAATGTTGGGTTATGCTAAATTCATGAAGGACTTGGTGATAAAGAAATGATCCATGGATTGTGAAACTATAAATATGACCTACCAAGTTAGTAAAATAGTGCATTCAATGGCCCTGAAGCTTGAAGATCCCGGTGCTTTCACCATTCCTTGCACCATTGGGAGTGCGGACTTTGCTAAGGCTCTATGTGATTTGGGGGCAAGATCACCTTGATGCCCTACTCAGTTTTCAAGACTTTGGGTATTGGGAAACCGAGGCCGACTTCAATGAGATTGCAAGTGGCAGATAGAACGATGAAGAGACCATTGGGTATTATTGATGATGTGCTTGTCCGAGTGGACAAATTTATCTTGCCAGCTGATTTTGTGATCTTAGATTGTGAGGTGGATTATGAAGTTCTAGTCATATTGGGGAGACCTTTCCTTGCTACTGGGAAGGCCTTAGTTGATGTGGAAGCAGGGGAACTCACATTCCGGGTGAGTGATGAAAAAGTGGTCTTTCATGTATGCAAGTCACTGAAGCAGCCCAACAGTTCCGAGGTATGCTATTTTGTGGACCTTGTCATGGCAGTGATAGTTGATGATACCAGTGCAATGATCAATATGGAGGACCCTCTAGAGGCTGTATTGTTGAATCTTGATGTCAATGATGATGAGGTCCGAGTGGAGTGTGTGAATGCTTTACATGGGATGGACTCTTACTCTTATAAGCCTAGAAAACTATCTATGGACCTTGAGAATCGGAAGACTTCACCAACAAAACCTTCAATTGAGGAGCCTCCGATGTTGGAGTTGAAGTCGTTGCCTTCACACCTCAGGTATGAGTTCTTAGGCCCTAGTTCTACTTTGCCAGTTATTCTTTCCTCTTGTCTTACTAACATGCAGGTTGATGCCACATTGCCGGTGCTTCAAAAGCGGAAAAAGGCAATTGGATGGACTCTAGTTGATATCTAGGGGATAAGCCCCACATTCTGTATGCACAAGATTATTCTGGAAGATGATGCAAAGCCCTCCTTAGAACATCAAAGTAGGTTGAACGAGGCAATGCAAGAAGTTATGAAAAATTAGGTAATCAAGTGGTTGGATGCCGGGGTTGTGTACCCCATCTCTGATAGCTCTTGGACTTCGCCGGTGCAATGTGTACCGAAGAAGGGTGGCATGACCGTGGTTGCAAATTCACAAAATGAGTTGATTCCTACCAGAACCGTCACTGGTTGGAGGGAATGCATGGACTACCGCAAGTTGAATAAAGTGACCCACAAGGATCACTTTCCACTGTCTTTTCTTGATCAGATGTTAGACCGATTTGCTGGGCGTGCCTTCTACTATTTCTTGGATGGGTATTCTGGGTACAACCAAATCTTGATTGCTCTGGAAGACTAGGAGAAGACCACATTCACTTGTCCATATAGCACATTTGCCTTTTCTCGGATGCCTTTTGGGTTGTGTAATGCACCGGTTACATTTCAGTGGTGTATGATGGCCATTTTCACCGATATGGTGGAAGACATTTTAGAGGTATTCATGGATGACTTTAGTGTTGTGGGTGATTCATTTGATGAGTGTTTGAAAAATCTTGATAGAGTGTTGGCACGTTGTGAAGAAACCAATCTTATTCTCAATTGGGAGAAATGTCACTTTATGGTGGAAGAGGGAATAGTTCTTGGGCATAAAATTTCAAAGCATGGTATTGAGGTAGACAAAGCAAAAAATGATGTGATTTCGAGGCTTCCTCCCCCTACCTCTGTCAAGGGAGTTAGAAGTTTTCTTGGGCATGCGGGGTTCTACCGGAGATTTATCAAAGACTTTTCGAAGGTAGTGAATCCCTTATGCAAGCTATTGGAAAAAGATGCCAAGTTCGTGTTTGATGAAAAATGTATGCAAGCCTTTGAACTTCTCAAGCATAAGTTGACCACCACTCCTATCATCATCGCACCTAATTGGAGGTTTCCCTTTGAGCTCATGTGCGATGCGAGCGATGTTGCGGTTGGGGCGATTTTGGGTCAAAGAGTGAACAAAATGTTTCATCCGGTGTACTATGCGAGCAAGACAATGAATAATGCTCAAGTGAACTACACGGTGACTGAGAAAGAACTTTTGGCTATTGTGTTCGCAATGGAAAATTTTTGGCCGTATCTTATGGGTGCCAAGGTCATAGTCTATACCGATCATGCCGCACTCCAGTACTTGATCACGAAGAAGGATTCCAAAGCTAGACTGATGCGATGGGTCTTGTTACTTCAAGAGTTTGATTTGGATATTGTGGACCGGAAGGGTAGTGAAAACCATGGCGGACCACTTGTCCCACTTGGAGGAGGAGGGGAGGCCTTGCGATGGCCTAGAGATCAATGATTCATTTCCCGACGAACAACTCCTTTCGGTGTCGGTGAGTGGTATGCCATGGTTTACTGACGTTGCTAATTTCCTTGTAACTGGTATAATCCCATGTGAGCTCTCTTCTAACCAAATAAAGAAGCTCAAACAGGATAGTTTGGATTTCTATTGGGATGAGCCGTACTTGTTCAAGATTTGCACGGATGGTGTGATCCGAAGGTGTGTCCTTGAGGAAGAGTAATTGAGTATATTGGAGGCTTGTCATTCCTCTCCCTATGGTGGCCATCATGGAGGGGCGAGGACGGCTTCCAAAGTTCTTAGTTGTGGGTTTTATTGGCCAACTTTGTACAAAGATGCAAGTGAACTTGTGAAGAGGTGTGATGAATGTCAAAGAGCGGGCGGAATTTTGAAGAAAGATGAGATGCCTCTCAATACCATTCTTGAGGTTGATATTTTTGATGTATGGGGTATTTATTTTATGGGCCCGTTTGTTAGCTCGTGTGGGAACACATACATTCTTGTGGCGGTGGACTATGTTTCAAAGTGGGTTGAGGTCGTGGCTTTACCCAACAATGAGGCCCAGAGTGTTGTTGCATTTCTCAAGAAGAGCATTTTTAAAAGGTTTGGCACTCCTTGTGCAATCATAAGTGATGGGGAGTCTCATTTTTGCAATATAGCTTTTGACACTTTGCTTGCAAAGTATGGTGTCAACCATAGAGTTTCTACTCCCTATCATCCTCAAGCTAGTGGCCAAGTGAAGTCTCAAACAGGGAAATCAAGAGTATATTGTCAAAGATGGTCAATGCAAATAGGATCGATTGGTCAAAGAAGTTGGATGATTCTCTGTGGGCTTATAGGACTGCTTACAAGACTCCGATTGGTATGTCTCCGTATTGGTTGGTGTTTGGGAAAGCTTTCCATCTACCGGTTGAGTTAGAGAACAAGGCCATGTGGGCTTTGAGGAAATTAAATCTTGAATGGGATGTGGCAGCAAATCTTCGTGTGGAGCAGCTTAATGAACTTGATGAATTCCGATTCCATGCCTACTCCAGTTCGTCCTTGTACAAGGACAAGATGAAATACCTTCATGATAAATATACTTGTGGCAAGGAGTTCAAAGTGGGTGATTTGGTTCTCTTGTTCAACTCTCGGTTACGTCTATTTTCGGGAAAGCTTAAGTCAAAATGGAGTGGACCTTTTGAAGTGGTGTTTGTGACCCTGTTTGTTGCACTTGATTTGAAGAACAAAAATGGGGAAGTTTTCAGAGTGAATGGGCACAGGGTCAAGCACTACTTGGGAAAAATTGATGATAGCCACGTGGTGGCACTTCTTCATCTCAAATGATTTGAAAGTAACCTGCATCGTGCCGCGACAATAAATCAGGCGCTTCTTGAGAGGTAACCCATGTGTTTTTCTTCTTGTTTTTTTTATTTTCATTGTAGTGTAGGATTTATTTTTGGACTGACTGGTTGTGAGATGCTATAGGATTGTGTTGATGTAGTGCAGGAAAAAAAGTTGGAAAAATGACCACTCTCTGAAGTTGTCAATACGGACTGCACTGCCATTTTGTGCGGCCGCAAATACCTCAATACGGGGGCAAGAAATCAATGCAGACCGCACTGGTGATTTGAAAAAGTTGGGGTTTTCTGAAGTTTACCACCGCGGCCGCATTGCATTTTGTACGGTCCGCGGTGGTCCACTGCAGCCGCATTGCACTTTATGCGGACCGCAGTGGTTGACTTGTCAGAGCCCTATGGTTTTGAGAAATTCGGACCACGGTGCATAGTTTTAGAGAGTGGGTAGTCTGAACCCCACCTCTGTGCGGACCGCAATGGGTTTTGTGCGGTCCGCAATGGCCTCTTTGCGACCGCACTGCATTTTGTGTGGTCCGCACTCTGCAATTTTCATATTGTCTGCACCATTTTTTTCTACAACTGTGAACTTCATTGTTTTGCTGGATACTAACAAAGTGTGAATGAATGTTGTTTGCAGACGATGGTGAGATCAAGAGGAAAAGGTGGTAAACAAACAAGAAGAGGAGAGTCCTCCTAGGGTGGGAAACAAAATATGATAAGATTAACCCCACAAGCCCCTCAAAACATAAAAAACACAAGGAAGATTATAAAAGCTGCAGACAGGGCCGTTGACCAGTTAGGGAGTGAGTATGAGCCCTCTCGGGATATATCATCAGACTCTGTGCCCGAGTATATTTCTGACTGGCCAGAGAGAAACAGGTTGAGAGATATACCCCCACCTTCCCCCCACTACCCAAGCTTTAGTGCACGTATCTTCTGAGTCATCTGAGGGCTCAGCTGCCGGTAGTGGAAATGAGTACTTCACCTCTCCTATAGCTTCATTATCCGGAGAGGATGCAGTAGCAGAAGAATGGGAAGAAGCAGAAGGGGGTGAGCCCCAAGTTGGTGGGGTAGAGTGGACTAGGAATCCGGAGGCATGGGAGGACCGGTTCGTCAGTGAGATTGCCTACCATAAATTCAGAGAATGGTGGCTAGAAAAGAGGTTAATACTTGAGAGAAATTATCACCTGGGATCTTTTGCCTCACAATCCCAATGTGCCGAGGCAATTCAGAGAAAGAGCTATATGGGACTACTTCATAGGGCATGTGGATGACGCCAATGAGCACTTGGTGAAAGAATTTTACACCAATGTGGCCCACGTCAAAAGGGTACTACAATCACCAAAGTGCGGAATCTGAAAGTGAAGTTTGATGGCAAGACCATCAATGACTATTTGGGTTTCACGAAGGAGGATGAGTCCCTGTACTTGGACAAAATGAAGTTGGGAGAAGAAGCTCGTTCGTGGTTGGCAGTGTACTTGGCAATCCCAGGTACCACTCCCAAGTGGTTGACTGCAGAGGTGAAAATATTGAGGAGGACATTGAACTTCGAGGCGAAGGGGTGGGAGACATTTGTATGTAGCAGGATAGATCCTACCACCCATGACAACTCATTCCCAATTCACCAGGTGATCTTAGTAGCATCCATCATGGCGGGGTACCCGATCAATGTCGGGAATGTGATGTCCCGATTCATTACACGGGTAGTGAATAAAGGTGATAGGTCTTACCCATTCCCCAACTTCCTAACCATGTACCTGAAGGACCAAAATGTGGAGAAGCGCAAATTTGACGTGAAAGTGCAGGCAAATGCACCTTTCTCATGGTATAGCCTACAGGGTGATAACAACCCTAAGGGCAAGCACTTCAACAGAAAATCCACTACTTCAACTGGCCAGTATGAAGAGCCAGTAGTGGTAGTGACTACTCCACAGCCTCCCTCCACTTCAGCAGATATGGCCCCAGACCCATCCACTTTAGCAGATCCAGAGATACCCTCTACCACTGCCTATCCATTGATTGCTCACCGTTTGAGCCAGGCCCTCACCAGCATCAACAACTGGATGCAGACAGCTACTTCTAAGCTGTCTGTATTATCTACTACCATGGTAGCTCAGTCAGCACCTCCTCCTCCACAGGTCCCACAGTTCATTGAGGACACTCTCAAGGATCTTATGTACAACCAGAAGAAGATCCTTGAGAACTAGAAATTGCTCATGGACGATGTTGATTCACACGGAAAGGCTCTCAAGGAGCTTTCTAGGGAGGCTAAGAAGATGAGGAAGACTCGGGCTTCCAAAGAGTCCGTAAAGGAGTTACGGGTTGAGGTGGATAGATTGAAGAAAGATCACCTGCCTTTGGATTTGCTACTACATGACCCTGTGCCACTAGCCCATCCCCAACTAGAGCAGTCTGAGAGGCCTCCTAAGAGGAAGAGGGTGATCCCTCAGTCCGATGATGCAGTTATCCAGTTAGCGGACCCACCAGAGACTTCCTCCAATCAGCCACAAGATGCAGCCCAGGAGCCTGTCCAGGTCCCAGCAGCAGAGCCACATGTCACAGGGAGCCAGTCTCAGGTTCCCGAGCATACAGAAGACCTAGGGACTACTCAGGACCCCATGTTGATGGACGGCCCATAGGGAGTTTCTGTATCCTTTTTCCTCTATTTTTGGTGCTTATTTTGCTTAGTTGGCATTGAGGACAATGTCAGCTTTCATTTGAGGGGGTAGGCCCTACTTGGATTTGGATGACTATATAAATGAATGATTTCTTTCTTTCTTTTTTATCTTTGGTATGTATATAATTTCAGCATTTCATTACGTTTTTCGCACTTTTTACATTGGGTCTGTATATAAAAGTTATGTTCCATTGTATATATTTATCTCCCCTATTGTATATTTGATTAAATCCCCTTTTGTACATATTCATTCTACTTTTCGCATTTTTTCCTTTTCTTAGCTTCTTATTTTATACTTGTAGCTTCTTGTTTTGGAGTTTTTGCAATAAGCCTTTGGTTTTATTAATGCCACGGTTCTTTCCAAAGGCGGAATTTGTGTGAACCGGGTGGCTCTTCTCGATGATGGATGACATGACAACCTTCTTAAGGGGTTGAGTCTATTTTTCTTTTCTTTTTGTTTTTTAGTGGTTAGTGGTAAGGGTGCCTCAAGCAAAGCTTCACTTGGGCCTAACACATTCACCTTTGATCCTATGATCAAAAACAAATCGTTGTGTATAAGATGATGAAAATTGTGACTTTGAGACTCTTGTGTTGGCCGATAATCATCAAGTCATTTTTCGGGACCATTGTGTGCTCAAATCTTATCTAAGGTTGTTGTGGGCCCCCGAATCTATGTCTTTAGCGATCCCATAGCTTGTGTGGTGAGAAATTGCATTGCAAGCGCAAGTCCCGAGCCATTGGTCTAGAACTTGCCCTGAATCTTTATCTAGGCAAAATCCTAAGTGTAATTTGACTTACGACATGATTATGGGCTCTCTTTGATCCAAATGATATATTGAACACTTCCATAGTCTATCAATTATAAAATCCATAGTCAACCCTTTTGAGCCTTAGACCTTTTTCCTTCAAGAACCATGATACAAGCCTTTACCCGTTCTAAAAGATACCCTCTCTTAGCACCCGATCTTTACTTAGCACATGGCAAAAGTATAAGTTTGGGGGGAGAGACGAGGATTGCAACAAAGTGGTAAAATGATACAAAATGAAGAAAAATAAAGGCAATGAAAAAGAAAGTAAAGCAAAAGCATAAAAAGAATGTTCAATGTAGAAATGAGTGAAGGGATTCAATAAAAGCAAAGAATGAAGATATGGAATGTTGATAAAGGAGAAAAGATTTGAAATGAACAAAAAAGAGTGACAGTGTGTCTCTCTAACCCCTTAGAAAGAAGTGAAATGACTCAAAAAGTTGAGTGAATGTGTGCCAAAATGAAGCAAAAGAAGTGCTAAAGGGAAGATGGAACCTACTTAGACCAAACCATTTCTACTCTGAACCAAAAGCCTTCACTATGTCTCCATAAAAGCCCTATATGATCTTGAGTTGAATAAAAGTTACATTAGTGGTGACTTACATAAGGGGCAAGCATATGGTACTTAGAGCCGGACTTGTGACTTTTTCTTGAGAGAAATGAGTGTATTTCCATTAACCTCGTTCTGAGTGACACTATCCTAAAGGTGAGGTTTACTTAGGGAGAGTTGAGGATGTGTGAGTTTGGGTTCCACAACGACCAAAGTAATAGAGAGAGTTTCTTTGATGTGTTGAGTCAACTCTTGATGCTCTTGTGTCGCACTAAATCCATGGTGTTTAAAAAGAGTGAATGTTGTTAATGATTCATTTGAATTGAGGGCAATTGTTAGTCCCAATTGATGCTATATGAGGTCACTTTAGGTCGGCTGAATTATCTTGGAATTGACACTTAAAGGGTGGGTCTTATTTTGTTTACTTGAGGACAAGCAAAAGCTTAAGTTTGGGGGAGTTGATAACTAGGGATTATGATGCATTTTACACTTCTTCTTGCTTAAATTTTGATTAGAAATGTGTACAAAATAGTCCCAAAGGCTCACAAGTTGTGCTTGATTGCAGGTTTAATAAACAAGGTGACAAGGTGTCAAAAACTAGCTCAAAAAGGGAGTAAAACTTGCACAAGTACCAAGACAAGACCAAGCTCAGTCAAACAAGGTCAGTGCGGCCGCACACCATTCTGTGTGGTCCGCAAAGATGAAATTCAGAGAGTATGCTATTCAAGCCACCAGGCAATGCGGCCGCAAAGGGTTTTGTGCGGTCCGCATTGGGTTCATTGCAGCCGCACTCGATTTCGTGCGGTCCACAGAGCTCAGGTTCAGAGAGGTGACAATTTGGAGGGACTGACCAATGCGGTCCCCGGTCCTTTTTGTGCGGACCGCAGTAGAAGCCACCGCGGCCACGGTGCATATTGTGCGGTCCACGGTGGCCAACTTCAGAGAGCAGAATAGTCAAGACAAGAGCCTTAGTGCGGCCGCACTCGATTTTGTGCAGTCCGCACTAGCCCCGCAGGGGTATTTTTGTCCAAAATTTTCAGCCCAGTATAAATAGTTTCTTTTCCTATTTTTAGGTCATCAGATAGTTTTTGACGTAGAGCTGCACTCGTGAACTCATTCCTTTTACTATTTTGAGTAATTTTAGCTTAGTTTCAACATTGAATCTTCAAGTTTTATTTAGCAATTAATTATTATGGGCTTTTCTTCATCTATTTCTTTGTTTTCTTCTCTAATTATGAGTAGCTAGACCCATTAGCTAGGGTTGTGGCTCATCCCTAATATGGGTAATTGATGGGTCTTGTGTTTTGATGCTTGATCGTCTATGTGTGTTTGATATTTGGGTTAATTTAGGATTTTAATGTGGAATTAGTGGTTGCAAACACTAGTTTATGCCTAGTAGACTTTGGCTCTTTTTTAGAAAGAGAGCCTAAGTCCATGAAATTAGTCCAACAAGGAATTGGGGCGTATTCAAGAGATTGATAGCCCCAATTAAAGGGTTAAACCTAGAGATAGTAATACCCGACTTGAACCTTGATTGCTTGCACAAATTTGCATACCCAATTGGTCTTGAGAAAGTCAATTCGGGCAAAACCACTCGAACCACCGAGAGGTGTAGAGTGAGTAGAATTGTGTAATGGTTATATCATATTCCCCAAATGTGACAATCTAGTCTTAGACTCAAGAATCCATCAATTAGCCACCTAGGAGAAAGACACTACCCTAGTACTTTTTATCTATTTGAACAACTCGTAATAGTTTACTCTTAGCTTTACTTGGCCTAATTTAGCATTGTAGTATTATAAAATTAGGATTAATATCAAACCCAAAAATGTTTAGAAGTGCAATTAGGAACAAATACACAACTTCACTTTAGATAGAAACTCAACTCCAATATCTAGCTCCCTGTGGAAATCAATCCCGACCTTCTCGGGTAAAAGCTGTTTCGACCTCTCTTGCTACTTCATAGTAGTACAGGGTTGGCCTCGATCACCCACCCATGAATCGGAGTTAGCGAAGTCTGAGATGGAGGTGAAGCACCTTGCCACCCTTAGGACCAAATATGGCATTCCAGCCTACGTTGACCAGGTTCTGGCCGGAGATGACGTGGTTCAAGTTCACCAGCCTGGGTATTGTGTGTTTTATGCCTACCCATTCCATATAGGCTATTCTCTTTCTCTTCCTCTGTTGGAAGAGGAGTTCTTCCACTACTACCGCATCTACCCGACACAGCTTTCTCCCTACCTTTACTAGGTCTTCCTTATTTTGGCGAAGTTTGCGGAGCTCACTGGCTGCAAAGTCTCTATCTGCCATTTACTGCATCTCTTCAGACCGAGCTTCCATAGGGGCACGATGATTCCCCTCTACCACTGCAAAACCAAAGGGTTGGTAGCGGGGATAGATGATAGGATGAACTGCCGGTTTTGGGCTCATTATTTCTTCATCAAAACCGAGCACGTGATGGCGAACCCTAGCAAATTTCCTGAACAACGGAATTTTGCTTGTAAGTGTCATTATTTGGAGTACGTTCTTCCCTTCTCTTCATGTTTCTTGACTTGTTACATTATTTTTCCTTTTGCAACTGGAAACCATCCCCCTTCTTTGATTGCCGCTATCAGTGATTGGGTGGCCTGCGTCTTGCCTCACACCGTAGGGATCCGTGACTGGGTGTCCTTCAATAAGAGGTTTGGGCTCAAGCCTTCGACCGGTAAGTCAGGTTTTGCCCCTTATAACTATTATGATTTTGATGTGGTGCATTTGTTTCTGCCGTTTATGGTTTTCTTTTGATGCTAGGCCGGAGAACTTCTAAGAATATGAAGGCTCTTGTCCCCGCATTTCGCTAGGCAGTCGTTTCAGCTGGGATGCAGTTTGTGTTGGCCGAGTATGTGTGAAATACTTCTTCCCAGACTCCAATATTAAGCGAACCTAGTCGTCAGACGGCCATTCCATTAGTGGAGGTCGCGGCCGGCAGTAGCTCATTTAGTGGTCGAATCTTCCCCCGGCGAGAATGAAACGACACCATTGAAGAGGCGATGAGTAGATGTCGTGGCCACACCTGAGCGGGAAATGATTGTAGATATGGAAGCGACGTGCCCTTTAGCTGCGGGGACTGCTCCCACGTCAGAGGTTGTCTCGGAAGCTAGGTCGTTAGAGACAGCGGAGGCTGCTGCAGAAAGGGAAACACCGAGGGAAGCCGAGGTTGGCTCTTTGTTTGCTGGTAGTAGAGGAAAAACGATCGCTATGGAGGATGACGAGTTCGGTTCTGAAATCGACCCTAAGGAGGTGCGGACTTTCGAGGAGAGATTTACTCGAGTGGAGGTGAAGACCGAGGGGTCCACTCGAAATATTGTCATCCCCTTGGATTCCAACTTGTTGGTCAACTCGGAGCATGTGGTTTTGGCTTTGTCCCCCTATGTGTGGAGCCCGAGAATAGGAACTTGCAGACATTGAAGGATGCGGACCTGTCTTTAGGATTTCTGGGATGGCCCTGCGAGTAAGTCCTCTCTTAGCATTTTAATTTCTTCTATCCTTTACGCTATTTGCCTTTGTTGACCCGTCTTCGTCTATTGTGAGCACGTGATTTTTGCCCTATGTGAATTACTCCCATAAATCCAAGAAAAATAAATTTTTTCAATTATTTCCAATTTCGTAGATTGTTTGTAGAATTTTCTTGATTATTTTGCATTACTGTGTGCATGTTTAATTTTATTTAATTCATGAAAAATACAAAAAATACATTGCATTTGCATTTAGGATTTAATTTTATATTTTTAGATTAATTAGTAAATTAGTTGTTTTATGAAATAGAAAAATCACAAAAAAATAGTTCCTTTTGCATTTTAATTCCCTAATTTTGAATTTCATAGATTTTTCTTTTAATTTAGGATTTAGTTAATTATTGTAAATATTAGTTTGAGTAATTAATCTAATTTGGTAGGATAATTTGGTTAAAGATTTAATTTAAGTTTTATTTTAATTTGGAAAAAGAAAAGGGAAGTTTGAAATTGAAAAAGAAAAGAAAAAGGAAATAAAGAATAGGATTTTTGGGCTCTCTTAATTCAATTCCCCCAGCCCAAGTGTTTAAACCCCCTTACCTATTCAAATTGGCCCAAAACCCGCATTTTACCTGGTCCGCCCTAGTTTGACCAAAACGACCCCGTTTCGATTTCTCCAATCAGGACCGTCGATCTCACTTGATCGGACGGTCCAGAATTGAGTCCTCTAAATATATAACTGTCCTAAAGCCTTACCCACCCCGTTTCATCTCCCCCATTTCTCATCTTCCTCTTCAAAGATCTCCATGAACCCTAGAGTGTCGCCCCAGTTCTCCACCACCTCCAGTCGGCGGCGCCACCTCCAATCAACCTCAAATCTACACCACAAGACCCTCACATCATCCCCTTTCCAAATTCATAACCAATTTCCCTTGAATCTTTTCAGAACTCGTCGAATTTCAAATCTGAGTTCGAAACCCTAAAGCCCAAAAATCAACTTCCGTTAAATCTGTTGGCGTGTATGACCATAAGCTTTTGTTTCTTTCAAGTTTGAAGTTTGATTCAACGCAAATTGATGTTGTTCATTTGTTCTTGACAAAGAACAAATGAGTAACATTAGTTTCGTTTAAATCATTGTCTCTGGTTTTATTTCGAGTTAATCGATAAGTTTTCTTCATTTTCTATCCGTCTTGTGTTGTTTCATCTTCCTATTCCTTTTCTTTTCTTCTCCGCTTCTTTGAGTGTTTTGTTTTCTGACAGGAAAGTCGATAAAAGTTTTAAACCTAGGTTTTTCACTTTGATTGTTTGGTGTTCGTATTTATTCTGTGAGTTTTTCCAATTTTCTTTTTAAATTTTCGTTAATTTTGTTTGATTTGTGTATTTTACATGTTTAACTTTTAGTTAGATCACAATTTTTTATTCTTCTAATCATATAATTAGCTGTGGTTGATTAGGTAATATAGTTTAATTATAACTCGTTATTTAGTTTAAAAGGAAAATCAGTCATTTAGGTTAGGTTTTTAATTTTGAAATCATTTAAGCATTTGTTTTTTTCTACCTTCCATATGATTACAGAATTTAGTTTGAATCAGTTGTTGTTTGGGCTTTGGGTCATTTCTGACCCATGGGCAAGAGAAGCCCGTTCATTTGGGTTTAATTTACTGAATCAACTTGACCCATATGGTAGGCTGGGGTAAAAATAGGGGGTTTAAGGGTTAGTTTAGGAATTTTAGATTGGGGAATCTTTAATAACTGACTGAGGAAACTTCTAGGAAGGTGGGATTGGGACTAACTTTTAAAAACTGATTTTAAATTAAGGGTACAGTAGCAAAAACGAAAATTCCAAAAGGATTAAAGAGCAAAACTGAACTCATTTCTGCTGCCCTAAGGCTTGCTTATAAAGGCATTGTTTCTTGACTCCCAAGGGGGATTGTTTTTGGAGAGAAATTCAGAGACTGAAAATACAAAAAATTTAGAGAAATAGCTGAACTTTCAAATATTGAAATCCTTGCAATTCCTGGTAAAAAAACTGGTTGAGTGTCATATTTGTTCTAGTATCTAAAATCTGCAAAGATGTTCTGGTTCAGTTCTGGGTTTGAAATTGGTTTAAAGTTTGGTTGGTGCTGGTTTAAAAGTTTGGTTTTTGCTGGAGTTACTGTTGTTGCTTCTTCGTTTGCTGACTTACTACTACTGCTTTTAAAATTTCAAGCTCACTTTCCCTGTTTTGATTGTTGTAATCAAGTACATATTCCTGGATTCTACTAGATGTGAAGCCAAACTTGAAGTATGAAATGAAAAAATAGAGTTTAAAACGTAGCATCAACTTAACTGTTTATAATTCAGTTGTATCTTCTCCATTATATTATGTTTTATTGCCTGATTCACTGTATTTTCTAGTTAATTTCTGGTTTTAATTGTTGAACTCTTATTCTTGTATTTAACTTTGGACTGTTGAGATATGGACATAACTTAGTTGAATGGCACGTAAGTTTTATGGTGGTGCTCTGTTCTAAGTTAATTTCTATGATCTGGTTTGTTATAATTTTGGTTTTTAAAAGACTTCAATGTCTACTGATTTGTTTGTAAATAACAGAAGTAAAAGTATGAAGCCTTTGATGTTAGGTATTCTGTTGAAAAGAATTGGTTTCGAACCTTAGATTAGTTTTGGTTTCTATTTGGTTTTTTTGATGAAATAATTCAGCACTCTTTCATTTTTCAAAAGACCTGGAGTTGGATAGGTCTTAGTAGATACCTTCTTTTGATATCATTTTAAGTTTGTTTTGGTTTTAAAGATCGAAGTTAGTCAAAGTTGCTATGTAGGAAACCATGGTATTAATTTCAGTTGTGGTAACGAGCAGCACTTCAATTTTTGTTTCTCTGCATAAATGCATTTTAACTAAACAATGCACTTCATTTTTTGCCTTGCTAAAATTGTTCAAGTATAATTGGGTCTAGACCATTGAAGGTCAGTTTAGAGCCCACGGCTCTTGAGGTCCAAGTTTATTTGGTTTTATGGGGATTTGAACTTCAGTCCCATGCCTTTACATTGAATTTGAGATCTATTTTGGGCTTAAATTTGAGGCCGCCCAAAAATGGGAAGTTTAAGGCCTGCAGTTTCCTTGGGCTTATATCCGAGCCCAATGCCTCTCTTGCTTTGAGGCGGATGAGTTGCGAAAACAATTGGGCATGCGGCCAGATTTGTTTCTTTCTATAACCAAAGTGTTGATTTCTTTTAACACCAAGCCTTTTCTATTAGTTTGAGTTTGAACTTTAGCTTAAAAAATAAATTAGAATTCCCTTAATCTTTTAATCAATTAATTAGTTCGTTTAACTAGTTTGGGGTGTGCTATATTATCCAATCATACAATTATGGCCCCCAAAATTAAATTTAGAAACTCTTTTGTTAGGATAATTTGAGGCGTGCCATGCCAAATAAAATCTCAAAACCCATGGCCCTCACTTAATTAATTTTTATCCTTTAGAAATCAAGGTGTGCCATTTAGTTGAATTTTCCATGGCCCTCGCGAATTTGAAAGTGCGTAGTTGCTTTAGGCGCGCAATTTAAATTAATTTCCTTAAACTCGGGTGTGCATTTCATGTGACCCAACTCCAATTCTTAACAATGTTAAATAAAATATGTCGTGAACCGCGGGTGCATTTCATGTGGCATGGTTCACAGCGTGTTTTAAATAACGGTGAATCTTCTTTAAAATGATTAAAAGCGGTTAATAAGTTAAAATATACCATAGGCTAAAACATGTATTAAAATCATATAATAGGCTAATTATAATAGTTTAAGAGACCGTGCTAGAACCACAGAACCCAGGAATGTCTAACACCTTCTCCCGGGTTAATAGAATTCCTTACCTGGATTTCTGTGTTCGCGGACTGTAAAATAGAGTCAATCTTTCCTCGATTCGGGATTTAAACCGGTGACTTGGGACACCATAAATTATCCCAAGTGGCGACTCTGAATAAATAAATAAATCCCGTTTCGATTGTCGCTTAAATTGGAAAAACTCCCTTATACCTTTTCGGGGGTAGTAAAAAGGAGGTGTGACAGCTCTGGCGACTCTGCTAGGGACAAGAACCCAGAATCTCTGGTTCAGGGTTAAAGAATTCGAGTTTAGAATAATTGTTATATTTGGATTTATTTATTATCTAGTTTTATTCACATGTTTGGACCTAATGTGCTAAATGTTGCTTTTTACCGCTTTGATATTGTTGAACTGTATATAAATTACTACGAATCTCTCCTCTCTCTGAGTATTCTAAATCATCTGGGAAGTGTGAACTTTGTGTGACTTCTCTTCTGTTAGAGTCATTCCAATTTTAGAACGAGGTTAGGATAAGTTGCAAAGCCGGTGAAGCTTCTGTATTCCCGGTACGCTGCCCCCCCCCCGGCTCGAGCTGTCCGCTCGGGTAAGCCAGGTCTAGAACAAATAAACCCAGGTTTTAAACCTAGTATAACATAGCCTCATGTCGGATCCCTAGTAGGAGCGCTTGTTTGCATCATGTGCATTTGACCTTAGGGACTCAACGCAGGGGTTGGGTACGTCTATGACAGGTGCACCTGAAATCAAAAGACCATCCCGATACATTTTGCTTTCTACTTGCGCATTTATTTGATTCAGAATGCATGTTGACCGGCTTCTAGAATAAGGGAAAAATTGAGAAAAACCAAATTGATGTGAGAGAGAGGAAATTACCCGCCTGTGGAAAACCTGATGTCCAATTTACCCCGAAACTCTGCCGAAATTTTTCTGAAAAAAAATAGTTGTTTCAAAAGTTTGTGTTTTTTGTTGCGTCAAAATTGGCAGAACTATGCAAGTTTGATTCTCACAGGATGTGGGATACGTAGGCAACCCTCATCGGGTCCAACTACTTTTGCAAAAATAGCCCAAAAATGTGAAGTGTCATTGTTTTGTCATAAATAAATTAGGTGGCGCCATTCTTGACCAAAATAGCCAAAAATGCCCCAGAAGGCGCCGGGAGGCTATTTTTGCAAGAATAGCCACCTAAGGTCCTTTTTCAAAATTTTGTTTGATTAACAAAAACAGCCCTAAAATTGTTTTTTTTTTTTTAATTTTGACGTGCTGAAGAGCTGTATTCGCAAGAATGTTTTTTTTAAAAAAAATTGCGAAAATGGGTGTTTTTCTCTTGAGTCAAAGTAAATTACAGTCTTTTAATCAATCACCTTAAATAAATATGCAGGATGAACACAATTGAAAATGAACCTTTCACAGTCCACAAGGTAATCCTGTTAGAGCTACATATGTGGTGGCATGATTTGGGAGAAGTCAGCAGAAAAATTATGATAAAAGCTTTGGGTGGTCTTGTTGGGCTTCTGAAGAATAAGCCAAGGAAGGATATAATTGAGGCCTTGATACCCTTCTGGGACCCAACACATAATGTGTTCCATTTTGCTGATTTTGAGCTAACTCCTACGCTTGAGGAAATAGCGGGCTACACTGGCTTCAGTGAGAATCTCAGAAATCAATACCCGGTGGCACCTAGAACAGTGACTCCTCATAAGTTTCTGGAACTGTTAAGCATAAGTCAGGAAGTTCAAGACAGAAATTTGGCCGAAGGATTCTGTATATTTTATTTCTTGTACTGACGTTATGGGAATCCCCGCAGTTTTGAGATGCCAGATACCGGTCTTACTCACTCGGGGAGCAAAGATAGGTGGGAAACTCAGCGAGGATTGGCTTTTATAGTGGCATTCCTATGTGTCTTGATTTGTCCTAGAAAATATGGAAACGTAGAGTTGGGGATTGTGGGGATAGCCGACTTCATGACTAAAAAGGCAAATGGCACCATTGTACCGATGATCTTGGCGGAGATTTACCGAGCTCTAACTGTCTACCGAGAAGGGGGAAAGTTTTTTGAAGGTTGCAATATGTTTTTACAACTCTGGATGGAGGAACACCTTTGCCAGCGTCTAGGGTACATGAACTGTGGCATGACCGGTCTTGAATGCATTGAAAAACATGAACAACGAGTGCAAGGCTATGAGTTTCTGAATGGTACGGAAGCATGGTATGCACATTTGAGCTCCCTGACTGCAAACAAGATTGAATGGACATTCAGCTGGCTCTCGGTCAGTGAAGTAATTTATATGTCGGCCAAGGTGTGTTTCCTTCTATTGATGGGCCTCCGGAGCATTCAGCTAGGCGGGTACCAGGCCATCCCACATGATGAGGACTTGAGTCGGCAGGTTATCGATTTAGAACCAAAAGTTGCTTTTCCAGAAGAAAGGGTGAGTCGAATTTGGCATCAATGTAGGTTCTTAGAGCCAAAGACTCGGGTACGAGATCTATCCAGATGCGAGTTGGAGCCTAGTTACATAGCTTGGTACGGTAAAAGGTCTCAAACCCATCTAGAGCCCGAACGGCCTACAAAAAGGCCCCATGTACAACAACTCACTGATGGAGCGCAGGAGTAATGGGATTGGTTGGCAAAGGAGGCAAACTACAGAGCCACCATAAGCAAATTGGAGGGACATAGCCGAGATCTTACATTTGACAAAAGTGTACAGGCCGCCGCTGATAAAGGGAAAAGAAGAAATTGGCTCAAGAAAACCAGGCCCTTCGAGTGCAGATTCAAAAAATGAAAATAGCTGCCGAGAATTAGGAAAGGAGCCGAAAGGATGAAAGACTCATAAGGGGACTCAAGAGGAAAATAGCTGAGTGTGAGGATGAGCTAGAAAAATCCGAGGGTAATCTGGCGAGAGCTCGGGCATAGTTAGCGAAGAACGTAGAAGGACAGGCAACTTTCGTTTAGCAGATGAAAGAAAGATATGAAAGAGGAGTCACAGGTTGGGAAAAAAAGTTTAGCAACCTCAAAAGTAAAATGGACAAACAAGCCAAGAGTTTCAAAGCCGAGAGAGAACAGTGCTACGCTTTGATGGCATAGTTAGAGGGAGACCTACAGCACTTGCAAGAGCAGAATCATACCGCCACCCAGATCTTAGAGGCTAGATCCCAGCAGATTGGGTGTTTGTTGCAAGAAAAGGGCATCATGAGGGAAAGGGTCTGAAGGATCGCCGACTACATCACGATGAAATGCAGTGAGTGTGAGGACATGACCAGATCCATGTTCTTTGCTACTATAATGATCTTTGTACGCCAGATAATGGAGGATCTCTATCGTCTCCAAGGGGACCTGGCGCATAGGCTCGTGGCGAGACCGAATGATGTCCTGCGGGCCCCCGAAGCAGTTGAGGCATTGATGTATTCATGATTTTTAGTCGAGTCTGTATTTTCGTCTTTCTGTTGGAGTTTGTTAGTCTATTTTCGAGTCTGTATTTTCATCTTTCTGTTGGAGTCTGTTAGTTCCCCTTTTCGAGTCTGTTAGTTTTATGATTACATTCGGTAGCATGAGTCATTGTAATCAAAACGCTTTTATTTTATGAAAAAAATTGAAAACCCCAAAATATTTTATTATTTCATTTTTACACTTATCCCCTAGAACTACGCTTGGTCTGATTCATGTGGCGTCATGATACGTAGGCAATCCCTATAGGATTCGATCATAACCAGAAAAGAAAAAGAAAAAAAAGAGAAAAAAGAGGAAAAAGAAAAAAAGCAAAAGAGAGAGAAAACAAGAAACTGTGGGAAGGAAACAATGGCAAAAAAATGAGAGAATGAAGAACAACGAGAAATCAAGCAAAGAAAGGCAAGAAAAAAAAAGAGAAGTTGCAAAATGGAAATTAGGGAAAGCGGGATGACGCAAGCAAACGATCAAATGCATAATAAAAATGGTTAACTGCTTAGGTGCATTGCATCCCCAATGTGCGGTTGCCTATCTATTAAGCTCTAATCGCTAACAAGTTTGTTGTTGAAATCAATCAGGCAAGTGGTTAGTTTGTTTGGCATTCTGGCAACTCACCCATACAACACCAGGTCCAAAAACAAGTTGGTCATGGCTAACCATGAACTGAATGCAGGTGTTATTGATCCGTCAAGAGAGGGGGAAGAGTCTGAGGTTAATCTGAAAGAGGAGTTGTATAAGCTGAAACAACAAATGGCAGAGATGTACCGGGCATGGTGAAAAGGCTTCCACCACCATCCTACCCTGCCAACCCTGCTTTCATCCCGCCATTGGCTTAATCCCAAGAACCTCCCACTATTGATTCATCTCCAGGATTTCCCATTTACCACCACTACCAAGGCACCACTTCCCAAACACCACAAGCTCCACCACCCAAACCAGTTCCATACCCTCCTCCACCAGCCGCCCCTGTATTCCTGGCACCCCTACCCGCTACACTCCATTGATCCTCCAGTGAGACTTTATTCCAGACCCAAGATAACAAATACTATCCCCCGGAGCCTACTTTCAAGGCCCCAGAACTTTACTCTTACACTCCTCGTTTGGACCTCCCTGTTGAGACCGAGAAACCACCTAAAAATCCAGAACATGAGGAGATGTTCAGGAAGGTTAAAAGCCTGGAGCAGTCATTTAGAAACATGCAGGGATTGGGAGGCTAGGTGAGTGTGGCCTACAAAGATCTGTGTCTATTTTTCGATGTTCAACTGCTAGTGGGATTCAAGATGCCCAAATTCGATCTATATGACGGGCAAGGAGACTCAGTGGCCCATTTGAGGGGATTCTGCAGTAAAATGAGAGGAGCTGGTAAGAAAGAGGAGTTGTTGATGGCATACTTTAGCCTAAGTCTGAGCGGCGCAGCGTTGGAGTGGTACACTCGTCAGGATCACAGCAAATGGTATACATGGGATGATTTGGCCCAGGCATTCGCTTGTCATTTCCAATACAACGTCGAGAATATTCTAGATCATTTGTCTCTAACTAAGATTGAGAAGAAGCCTAGTAAAAGTTTCAGGGAGTACGGTTTTCGTTAGACGGAACAAGCGGCAAGGGTTGACCCTCCGATGAGAGAGAGCGAAATGGTGGATTATTTTCTGCAGGCCCTGGAGCCCACTTACTACGGCCATCTGGTATTATCCATAGGCAATTCCTTCAATGAGGTAGTGAAGATGGGTGGCATGGTGGAAGAAGGACTTAAATCAAACAAAATCATGAGTTACTCGGCTATTAAGGCAACTACCCAAGTTATTCAGAACGGTACTGGGGGAGTAATCGGAAAGAAGAAGAAAGAAAATGTGGCAAAAATTGACTCAGGATCATGGTTTGGACCCAAGGGCCCATCACACCATTATACTCAGCCTCGTCCCCTCCACCAAACCCACACCCAAACCCCGTATAATCCACCCCAGCATTACTTCCCATCACCAGACCCTCATTTTTCTATCCACCATTCCCAAACATACACTCAACCTCCTGCCAATGCACAATGGCGTGCGCCAGCCCCACAAAACATCTACCCAGCTCTACAAAATGCTTACCCACCCCCACGAGCCTACCAAAACCCTGCCGGCCCAGGTTTCTAGCCCAATCAAGCATTTAAAAATGAGAGGTTGCAGTGGAAGAAAACCTTCACCCCGTTGGGGGGGGGTCCTATACTAGTTTGTTCCACAAACTGAGGCAATTGGATATGCTGAGGCCAACAGAGTCGAAATTGCCAAACCCTCCTCCAAAGAATCTTGATTACTCTGTATGTAGTGAATATTGTTCTAGTACTCCGGGGCATGATACGGAGAAGTGCTGGCACTTGAAAAATTCTATCTAGGAAACGAACATGATCGAGATAGTACATAAGGGAGGGGAGCCCAAGAAGCCTTCGCAGACTGTCATGATGATTCGGTCCAGTGAGGTCAAACCAGTCAAAAAACCTAAAATTGAAGGATCAGTGAACAAGTTGAGTGGGACAAAAGCTGAACCATCTGCGGTAGTCAAGAAAGGGTCCCCAAGTGATGTTGCAGCAAAACAAGAAAAGTCAAAAGTGGTTGTGCCAGGAGTGGCAAACAAGCCTATCATAATTATAGAGGGTGCCCGTACGGATCCTGTCATCATCAAGCCTGTAACCTAGTTGCCGATAGTCAACAGCAAGGCTATCCCTTGGAACTATGAACGGGTGATAGTGACCTACAAAGGAAAGGAAGTGAAAGAAGAAGTCAATGAGGCCCATGGATAAACTCGTTCGGGGAGATGCTTTGCCCTGGAAGAGTTAAGGAAAGATAAAACCTCCAGAGATAACCTAGTTCTAGTGAAAAAAGCAGTGATTGAAGAAGAGGCGGAGGAGTTTCTGAGAAAAATAAAGGTACAAGACTATTCCATCGAGGAGCAGTTGAGAAAGACGCCTGCTCAGATTTCACTATTGTCATTGTTAATCCACTCAGACGAGCATCATCGGGCCTTGATGAAAATTCTGAACGAGGCTCACATTCCCGACAAAATTTCAGTAAACCATCTGGAAAAGATCGCTAACAAAATATTTGAAGTGAACAGGGTTACCTTCTCTGATGATGAGTTGCCTGTGGAAGGTACTGAACACAATAGAGCTCTCTATCTTATGGTAAAATATGAAGATTTTGTGGTTACCAGGGTATTAGTTGACAATGGTTCCAGTGCAAACATCTTCCCTCTCTCTACTCTGAACAAGTTGAAGGTGGATCATGAGAGGATTCACAAGAACAACATCTGCATTCGGGGATTTGATGGTGGAGGGAAAGATTCAATTGGTGATATAGTGCTTGAGTTGACAATAGGACCGGTGGAATTCACCATGGAGTTCCAGGTGCTGGACGTAGCCGTCTCTTACAATTTGCTATTAGGTCGACCTTGGATTCATGCCGCCAAAGCAGTCCCGTCCACTCTGCACCATATGGTCAAGTTTGAATGGGATAGACAGGAGATCGTCGTGCATGGTGAAGATAATTTGTGTGCTCACAATGATGCCTCTATCCCGTTCATTGAAGTTGAAAATGACAAAGGACCTTGGGTCTATCAAGTTTTTGAAACAGTGCCGGTCGAGAAGGTTCCAGAGGGGAGATGTGTTCCAACTCCAAAGATAACCTCCGCATCAGTCATGGTGGCCTTTGAAATGTTGAAAAATGGTTTTATGCCCAGTAAAGGTCTGGGTGCATCTCTGCAAGGTATCGTACAGCCAGTGTCCCTCCCTGAAAATTTGGGTACGTTCGGTCTGGGATTCAAACCCACAACAGCAGATGTAAAAAGGGCTAGAAAGTTGAAACGGAGGTTGTGGGCACTTCCAAAGCCTATCCCGCATCTCTCCAGGTCTTTTGTCAAGCCCGGCGCCAGGAAACGCCCAGTGACAATAGTTCCAAGTTCTGTGGTTGACATTGATGAAGAATTAATTGAAAGGTTCCAAAGGTTGTTTGATGACGTAAATATGGTGGAAGTTGGAGAAGGTTCTAGCAAGGCAAATGTGCAGTTTGTCGTGCCGAATGCAAAGCTTAACAATTGGAAGGCTACTACTCCTCTCCCTACCCGGAAGGAGTTTTGGTAGTTTGCTTTGATTTTCTTTCAGTATATCTGGATTATTCTAGGGTTGTAATTCAGATTCTATGTTCCGTTCGTTTGGATGTATAAACCTTGTTATCTTTTATTTTCAATGAAATGCAATTTTCCTTTTCCATCATTCCTGATAGTTTTGTTTTTGTTTTTTCTTTTCTTCTCTGTACAATTCTTTTTATGCTGGTTTCAATAACATGACATGCATGAGGAATCTTTGGCCCAGTCTTAATAGTCAATCTAATTCTGAAATAATAATTCAAAAAATAGAGTGTGATGATGAATCGGAATATGATAAGGCCATTAAAGAGATTAGTAAGGAATTAAATCATTTTGAAGAGAAACCCAAGCCTAACCTGAATGATATGGAAGTAATCAATTTAGGGGGCCTAGATAATGTCAGAGAAACTAAGATAAGTGTCCATCTTGAACCGCAAATCAGGGAAGAGATAATTAAAGCATTGTTTGAATATAAAGATATTTTCGCATGGTCATATAACGATATGTCGGGTCTAAGCACTGAATTGGTGGTTCACAAATTGCCCACTGACCCGGCATTCCCTCCCATCAAGCAAAAGTTGAGAAAGTTCAAAACTGACATAAGTGTGATGATTAAGGAAGAAATCACCAAACAGTTGAATGCAAAGGTCACTCGGGTCACACGGTATCCCACTTGGTTAGCTAATGTTGTGCCCGTGCTAAAGAAGGATGGCAAGACCAGAATGTGTTTTGATTACCATGATCTCAACAAAGTAAGTCCAAAGGATAACTTCCCACTGCCAAATATCCATATTTTGATCGATAATTGTGCAAAGCATGAGATTGGATCTTTTGTGGATTGCTATGCAGGGTATCATCAAATTTTAATGGATGAGGAAAATGCGGAAAATACGGCATTCATCACACCATGGGGAACTTATTGCTACCGGGTAATGCCATTCGGTTTAAAAAATGCTGGGCAACCTACATCAGGTCAATGACTATTGTGTTCCATGACATGATACATAAAGAGATTGAGGTTTACGTGGATGATATGATCATAAAGTCAAAGCAGCAGGCCGACCACGTCGGAGATTTGAGGAAATTTTTTCAGAGGCTTCGCAGGTACAATCTTAAGCTTAACCCCGCCAAGTGCGCATTTGGTGTTCCATCTGGAAAACTGTTGGGATTCATAGTCAGCCGTAGAGTTATTGAATTGGATCCGTCAAAGGTCAAAGCTATCCAGGAATTGTCGCCGCCAAGGAATAAGACTGAGGTGATAAGTCTGTTAGGGAGGCTGAACTACATCAGCAGGTTTATTGCTCAGCTCACGACATCTTGTAAGCCTATCTTCAAGCTGCTGAAGAAGGATGTTGTGGTCAAGTGGACTTATGAGTGTCAAGAAGCATTTGATAAGATAAAGTGGTACTTGTCAAACCCACATGTGCTGGTCCCCCAGAACCCGGGAGGCTTTTGATTCTTTATTTGACAGTCTTGGATAATTCATTTGGTTGTGTGTTGGGGCAGAATGACATCACTGGCAGGAATGAGCAAGCCATCTACTATCTCAGCAAGAAGTTCATATCTTATGAGGTTAAGTACACTCACCTAGAAAGGACATGTTGCACCCTAACTTGGGTAGCACAGAAGCTGAAGCATTATTTGTCATCCTACACTACTTATCTTATTTCTCGCTTGGATCCGTTAAAGTATATCTTTCAGAAGCCCATGCCCATAGGGAGGCTCGCAAAGTGGTAGATCTTGCTCACAGAGTTTGACATCGTATATGTGACTCAGATAGCGACGAAAGCCCAAGCTTTGGCTGACCACTTAGCCGAGAACCCGGTGGATGAAGAATACAAACCTTTGAGGACTTACTTCCCTAATGAAGAGGTGATGCACATTGACGAGTTGGAACATGTTGAAAAGCTGGGTTGGAAACTTTTCTTTGATGGGGCTGCTAACATGAAAGGCGTTGGGATAGGAGCTGTACTGTTTCTGAAATAGGACATCACTACCCTGTTACAGCTCAGCTTTGTTTCTACTGTACCAACAACATGGCTGAGTACGAGGCATGCATTTTGGGTTTGAGGTTAGCTGTAGACATGGGTGTCTAGGAAATCTTGGTCTTTGGATACTCGGACCTTCTAGTGCACCAGATTCAAGGAGAATGGGAAACACGAGATTTAAAGCTCATACCGTACCGACAATGTTTGCATGATCTTTGTCAACGGTTTCGATCAGTAGAGTTCAGGCATATTCCAAGGATCTGTAATGAGGTTGTCGATGCTTTGGCTACCTTGGCGTCAATGTTGCACCATCCGGTCAAAGCTTATGTCGACCTTCTGCATATTTAAGTCCGCGATCAGCATGCTTACTGTAACATAGTGGAAGAAGAACTTGATGGTGAACCGTGGTTCCACAATATCAGGGAGTATATCAGAATGGGGGTATATCCGGTACAGGCCACAGGGGATCAAAAGAGAACAATTCGACATTTGGCAAGTGGGTTTTTCTTCAGCGAGGGAGTTTTGTACAAGAGGACTCCAGATCTTGGTTTGTTAAGATGCATAGATGCTAGACAAGCTTCAACTATTATGACCGAAGTGCATTCCAAGGTTTGCAAGCTGCATATGAGTGGGTATGTTCTGGCAAAAAGGATTCTCCGAGCAGGTTATTATTGGCTCACCATGGAGCGAGACTGTATCAGTTTCGTGCGCAAATGTCATCAATGCCAAGTACACGGAGATTTGATTCATTCTCCGCCATCTGAATTACACACGATGTCCGCACCATGGCCCTTTGTTGCTTGGGGTATGGATGTCATTGGACCAATTGAGACAGCAGCATCCAATGGGCACAGGTTCATTCTGGTAGCCATTAACTATTTCACTAAGTGGGTTGAAGCTAAAACTTTCAAGTCTGTGACCAAGAAAGCAGTGGTCGATTTTGTTCACTCAAATATCATTTGTCGGTTCGGGATCCCAAAGGTAATCATCACAGATAATGGTGCTAATCTCAATAGTCATTTGATGAAAGAGGTATGTCAATAGTTTAAGATTATGCATCTCAATTCCACCCCATACCGCCCCAAGGAGAATGGAGCAGTCGAGGCAGCCAAAAGAACAAAAAGAAGATACTTCGAAAAATGGCGGAAGGTTCCAGCCAATGGCATGAAAAGTTGCCCTTTGCATTGTTGGGTTATCGTACTACTGTTCGCACTTCAGTGGGTACAACTCCTTATTTGTTGGTATATGGTATTGAAGTAGTGATACCTGTGAAAATTGAAATCCCATCCCTTCGGATTGTTGCTGAAGCCAAAATTAATGATGATGAGTGGGTCAAAACCCGTCTGGAGCAATTGAGTTTGATTGATGAGAAAAGATTAGTAGCAGTGTGTCATGGCCAGTTGTATCAAAAGAGAATGGCAAGAGCGTACAATAAGAAGGTGCGTCCCCGGAAGTTTGAAGCGGGTCAGCAAGTATTAAAATGCATCCTTCCACATCAGGCTGAAGCAAAAGGCAAGTTTGCTCCGAATTGGTAGGGGTCGTTCATCGTAACGAGAGTGTTGTCCAATGGTGCTTTGTATTTAATAGATATAGAAGGCTAATGTGTAGATATGGCTATCAATTCTGATGCAGTCAAAAGATATTATGTATGGTCTCTTTGGTTTAAATTGTTGTTGTTTGTATTTGGCATATTTTGAAGATTGGAATAACGAAGGCATTTTGTTCTGCTATCTAAACACTTTATCCTTTGTTACCCCTTTCAGCCTCATTTATTTCCTTTCATACCCCTCTTTTGGAATTGGTAACAAAATTCAGAAGCATGAACGCACAAGATAAGTAAAGGAAAAGAGAGGAAAAGATAAGAGAAAAGAGAAAGAAAAGAATGAAAAAGAGTAAAAAAAAGAGAAAAAAGAAGAGAAGAAAAGAAAGAAAAGAAAGAGAAAAAGCATAACAACAAAGTAATTCCTATGACATGAACTACGTTCGACCTGATTCCTTTTAAGGATACATAGGCAGCCTCACGGTTCGGTCCCATCAAAATAAAATTTTAAAAGTTCCCAAGCATAGAAACTGGGGCAGAAGTTGTGGTTGTTGTAAGAAATTTGACTCCAAAAGTTGTAATTTTGAACCCATTTGAATTGTTTTGAGCCTTTTTGATATCCTTTCTTTCTAACCCCGTCCAAAGCCCACACGGTCTAAAGAAAGACCTTCCGATCAGTCTTCGAGAGATGTCAAGTCAAGCAAGTAAAGGTGATTCATATAAGGGACAATACTCCGGTTTAAGCAAGAAAAATGAAAAATGAGAGAGTCTTATTGGTGAAAACCCTTATGGGCACCGTAAGGCGACAAAAGCTGAGAGAAGTCAAAAATGAGAGAGTCTTATTGGTGAAAACCTTCACGGGCACCATAACGCGAAAGTGAGTTGAGAGATGAACAAATTAGAGAGGTTTGTTGGTAAAAACCCTTCAGGGCACTGCAAGCCGAACAAGGTATGTGACTTAGAGAAAAGAATTGGGTTATGGAGATCCTAGGGCACAAAGTATGACAACTGAAAGTTGATTGGTTGAATAGATTGGGATGATTAATCTGAAATGCATGTCATGATCATTGGTACCAGCTGCTCCACTCAAATAAGTTTCTTTTCCTTTTCTCCCTCAAACAATCATCCAGTTTTGGATTTTCTTCTTTATTCCTAACTCTCAAAGTCATTACATTTCATTTCTTTTGGTTTTATTTCTCTAAGGCTTTTCCAAATATCAGCCCGATTTAAACAAGTAAGAAGGAATTTTAAAGCTTACTACCAACTTCCAAATTGCACAAAGCAAAATGCGGCTAAAACATGCCAAAGATAGTATGATGTAAAGTGGGACATAAAGTGTCAGTGAAAGCTCAATCGGTGGAATGGTTTAGTAATTTTGTGGGAGATGCAGAGGTTTAGATAGAAGGGTCAGAAATGTAAAACAACGGTTTGGGTATAGAGCACTCGGGTCATCCAAGGTCTTGCGGTTGAGGATCAGTCAGAAAGTCAAACAATTCTTGGCCAGTTCAAGGCAGCCAGTCAAAGCAAAACACGACAAGGGAAGAGCTACCTTCAGCAAGAATGCCACAAACTAACCACCACATTTTAAATTGACAAGATTTTTCTTTGATTTGAAACAGGGGCAGAAAATTTTATTTGTTTCAGAGAAACCCTCCGTAAGGAAAAGCAAGCACTGGACAGGTTTGACCATAAGTTTTTAGGACCCTTCCGGACAATGGGACTTAGTTAGAATTCAAAACATTCATGAGAAACAAGATCTAGCATAAGTTTTACCTTGATGAAATATCAGTTGGATTTGAAGTTTTCATTCTAAGGATGAGATTCAATTTGAAAATTTTCAGGACCCTCCTGGATAATGGTATGTAGTTTTAAGACTTTCTTAGATAACAAGATTTAGCAGAAGTCATACCTTTAGAAGATATAATTTAGCTTTAAATTTAACTAGGGGTTTTCAGGACCCTCTTGGATAATGAGATCTAGCTTTAAAATTCTTAGTGATATTTGGTAACATGACTCAATTAACACTCACAGATGTGCCTAGCTACCAAACTGGGGCAGAAAATTTTCTTTGTTTTGTCTATTTTGTTGAAGTCAGGCACCCACCTGGAGAGCAAGGGAGAATAACACGAGTTTTAAGGATAGAAAGCAGTTCAGGGTAAAGCAATCAGGCACCCATTTGGGGAAAAAAGGAAGGACAGTTCAAAGGAAAAACAGTCGCAAGAGGAAGTAGTTCAAGTTCAACAATCAGGAGCCCACCTGGATAATAAAGGGAAAACAAATCAAATTCCAAGGAAAAGCAGTTCAAACGTCGATAATCAGGAGCCCACCTGAAGAACAAAGGGAGAAGCGATTCAAGTGTTGAAAGTCAGGAGCCCACCTGAAGAACAAAGGGAGAACAACTCAAATGTCAGCAATCAGGAGCCCGCCTAAAGAATAAAGGGAAAGCAACAAGGTTTCAGCAATCAGGAGCCCACCTGAAGAACAAAGGGAAGCAGTTCAAGTTTCGAGGAAAAGCAGCGCAAGTGTTGGTAATCAGGAGCCCATCTGGAGAACGAAGGAAAGCAGCAATGTTCAAAGGAAGACAGCAATCAGGAGCCCACCTGAAGAACAAAGGGAAAGCAACAAGGTTCAGAGGAGTTCATCAATCAGGAGCCCACCTAAAGAACAAAAGGAAGCAGTTCAAGTTTCAAGGGGAAGCAGCACAAGTGTTGGTAATTAGGAGCCCACCTGGAGAACAAAGGGAAGCAACAATGTTCAAAGGAAGACAACAATCAGGAGCCCACCTGAAGAACAAAGGGAAGAAGCAATATTCAAAGGAAGTTCGGTAATCAGGAGCCCACCTGGAGAACAAAGGGAGAATAAGGCAAGTTTCGGAGGAAAGGAAGATAATTCAAGCTCAGCAATCAGGAACCCACCTAGAGGACAAAGGAAAGGCAACAGTGGTCAAAGGAAGACGTTTCAAATTCAGCAATCAGGCGCCCACCTGGAGAAAAGGGAAAGCATCTAAGATTACAATTCAAGTCAGCAACAAAGGAATTTTACTTGGAGAGTACGAGTCAACAAAGCAACAGGAACTGCAAGATCAAGTTTGAAGATATAGATAGGATTCTTGTAATGCATAGATCATAGTTTAGTCTAGCTTCTTTTATTTTGTCTTGGTGTAATAAGGAGTTCAGTAAGCAGTAGCAACAACAACAACAGTGAAATCACAGCTTCATGGTAGTGCCAGCTACTGAAACTTTCCGAACTACACTGACCTGATTCCTTTATAGCCAAGGATATGTAGGCGACCTTAGAAGCAGGGTACGGTCAAATCTTTCAAAAATGCTTCCCACGGAATATTCAAACGGGCAAAAACCGCTCGTATCCGCTCACTTTATCTTTGCACGAAAACTCTTCGTGTTTCCGAGTAAAGAGGAGCAGGTGTGAGTACGTGATTTTTTCCCTATGTGAATTACTCCCAAAAATCCAAGAAAAATAATTTTTTCAATTATTTGCAATTTCGTAGATTGTTTGCAGAATTTTCCCGATTATCTTGCATTATTGTGTGCATGTTTAATTTTATTTAATTCATGAAAAATACAAAAAATACATTGCATTTGCATTTAGGATTTAATTTAACATTTTTAGATTAATTAGTAAATTAGTTGTTTTATGAAATAGAAAAATCACAAAAAAATAGTTCCTTTTGCATTTTAATTCCCTAATTTTGAGTTTCATAGCTTTTTCTTTTAATTTAGGATTTAGTTAATTATTGTAAATATTAGTTTGAGTAATTAATCTAATTTGGTAGGATAATTGGGTTAAAGATTTAATTTAGGTTTTATTTTAATTTGGAAAAAGAAAAAGGAAGTTTGAAATTGAAAAAGAAAGGAAAAAGGAAATAAAAGCTCTTTTAATTCAATTCCCCCAGCCCAAGTGTTTAAACCCCCTTACCCGTTCAAATTGGCCCAAAACCCACATTTTACCCGATCCGCCTCAGTTTGACCAAAACGGCCTCATTTCCATTTCTCCAATCAGGATCGTCGATCTCACTTGATCGGACGGTCCAGAACTGAGTCCTCTAAAATATATAATTGTCCTAAAGACTTACCCCACTCCGTTTCATCTCCCCCACTTCTCATCTTCCTCTTCAGAGATCTCCATGAACCCTAGAGTACCGTCCCAGTTCTCCACCACCTCCAGCCGGCGGCACCACCTCCAATCCGCCTCAAATCTACACCACAAGACCCTCACATCATCCCCTTTCCCAATCCCTAACCAATTTCCCTTGAATCTTTCAAGAACTCGTCGAATTTCAAATCTAAGTTCGAAGCTCTAAAGCCCAAAAATCAACTTCCGTTAAATCTGTTGGCGTGCATGACCATAGGCTTCTGTTTCTTTCAAGTTTGAAGTTTGATTCAACGCAAATTGATGTTGTTCATTTGTTCTTGACAAAGAACAAATGAGTAACATTAGTTTCGTTTAAATCAACGTCTATAGTTTTATTTCGAGTTAATCAGTAAGTTTTCTTCATTTTCTTTCCGTCTTGTGCTGTTTCATCTTCCTATTCCTTTTTTTTCTTCCCCGCTTCTTTGAGTGTTTTGTTTTCTGACAGGAAAGTCGATAAAAGTTTTGAACCTAGGTTTTTCACTTTGATTGTTTGGTGTTCGTATTTATTCTGTGGGTTTTTCCAGTTTTCTTTTTAAATTTTCGTTAATTTTGTTTGGTTTGTGTATTTTGCCTGTTTAGCTTTTAGTTAGGTCACAATTTTTGATTCTTCTAATCATGTAATTAGCTGTGGCTGATTAGGTAACATAGTTTAATTATAGCTCGTTATTTAGTTTAAAAGAAAAATCAGTCATTTAGGTTATGTTTTTAATTTTAAAATCATTTAAGCATTTGTTTTCTTCTGCCTTCCATATAATTACAGAATTTAGTTTGGATCAATTGTTGTTTGGGCTTTGGGTCATTTCCGACCCATTGGCAAGAGAAGCCCGTTTATTTGGGTTTAATTTACTGGGTCAACTTGACCCATGTGGTAGGTTGGGGTAAAAACGGGGGGTTTAAAGGTTAGTTTAGGGATTTTAGATTGGGAAATCTTTAATAACTGACTGAGGAAACTTCTAGGAAGGTGGGATTGGGGACTAACTTTCAAAAACTGATTTTAAATTAAGGGTGCAGTAGCAAAAACGAAAATTCCAAAAGGATTAAAAATTGAACTCATTTCTGCTGCCCTAGGTTTGCCTATAAAGGCATTGTTTCTTGACTCCCAAGGGAGATTTTTTTTGGAGAGCAATTCAGAGACTGAAAATACAGAAAAAATAGAAAAAATGGTTGAACTTTCAAATATTGAAATCCTTGCAATTCCTGGCGAAAAAATTGGTTCAGTGTCCTATTTGTTCTAGTATCTAAAATCTGCAAAGAGGTTCTGGTTCAGTTCTGGGTTTGAAATTGGTTTAAAGTTTGGTTTTTGCTGGAGTTACTGATGTTGCTTCTTCGTTTGTTGACTTACTGCTGCTGCTTTTAAAATTTCAAGCTCACTTTCCCTGTTTTGATTGCTGCAATCAGGTACATATTCCTGGATTCTACTAGATGTGAAGCCAAACTTGAAGTATGAAATGAAAAAATGGAGTTTAAAATGTAGCATCAACTTAACTGTTTATAATTTAGTTGTATCTTCTGCATTATATTGTGTTTTATTGCCTGATTCACTGTATGTTCTAGTTAATTTCTGGTTTTAATAGTTGAACTCTTATTCTTGTATTTAACTTTGGATTGTTGAGATATGGACATAACTTAGTTGAATGGCACGTAAGTTGTATGTTGGTGCTCTGTTCAAAGTTAATTTCTGTGATCTGGTTTGTTATAATTTTGGTTTTTAAAAGACTTCAAAGTCTACTGATTTGTTTGTAAATAACAAAAGTAAAAAGCATGAAGCCTTTGATGTTAGGTATTCTGTTGAAAAGAATTGGTTTCGAACCTTAGATTAGTTTTGGTTTCTGTTTGGCTTTTTTGATGAAATAATTCAGCACTCTTTCATTTTTCAAAAGACCTGGAATTGGATAGGTCTTAGTAGATGCCTTCTTTTGATATCATTTTAAGTTTGTTTTGTCTTTAAAGATCGAAGTTAGTCAAAGTTTCTATGTAGGAAACCATGCTATTAATTTCAGTTGTGGTAACGAGCAGCATTTCAATTTTTGTTTCTCTGTATAATTGCATTTTAACTAAACAATGCGCTTCATTTTTTGCCTTGCTGAAATTGTTCAAGTATAATTGGGTCTGGACCATTGAAGGTCAGTTAAGAGCCCAAGGTTCTTGAGGTCCAAGTTTATTTGGTTTTATGGGGATTTAAACTTCAGTCCCATGCCTTTACATTAAATTTGAGATTTGTTTTGGGCTTAAATTTGAGGCTGCCCAAAAATGGAAGGTTTAAGGCCTGCAGTTTCCTTGGGCTTATATCCGAGCCCAATGCCTCTCTTGCTTTGATGCGGATGCGTTGTGAAAATAATTGGGCCTGCGGCCAGATTTGTTTCTTTCTATAACCAAAGTGTTGATTTCTTTTAACACCAAGCCTTTTCTATTAGTTTGAGTTTGAACTTTAGCTTAAAAAAATTAGAATTCCCTTAATCTTTTAATCAATCAATTAGTTCCTTTAATTAGTTTGGGGTGTGCTATATTAGCCAAGCATACAATTATGGCCCCCAAAATTAAATTTAGAAACCCTTTTGTTAGGATAATTTGAGGCGTGCCATGCCAAATAAAATCTCAAAACCCATGGCCCTCACTTAATTAATTTTACTCCTTTAGAAATCGAGGTGTGCCATTTAGTTGAATTTTTCATGGCCCTCGCGAATTTGAAAGTACGTAGTTGTTTTAGGCGCGCAGTTTAAATTAATTTCCTTAAACTCGGGTGTGCATTTCATGTGACCCAACTCCAATTCTCAATTATGTTAAATAAAATATGTCGTGGACAGTGGGTGCATTTCATGTGGCATGGTTCACAGCGTATTTTAAATAACGGTGAATCTTCTT
Source organism: Nicotiana sylvestris (assembly GCF_000393655.2). NCBI lineage: Eukaryota > Viridiplantae > Streptophyta > Magnoliopsida > Solanales > Solanaceae > Nicotiana > Nicotiana sylvestris. The sequence goes on along the minus strand of NC_091060.1, from coordinate 56,476,733 downwards.
AAAAATGATTAAAAGCGGTTAATAAGTTAAAATATACCATAGGCTAAAACATATATTAAAATCAGATAATGGGCTAATTATAATAGTTTAAGCGACCCGTGCTAGAACCACTGAACCTGGGAATGCCTAACACCTTCTCCCGGGTTAACAGAATTTCTTACCCGGATTTTTGTGTTCGCAGACTGTAAAATAGAGTCAATCTTTCCTCGATTCTGAATTTAAACCGGTGACTTGGGACACCATAAATTATCCCAAGTGGCGACTCTAAATAAATAAATAAATCTCATTTTGATTGTCACTTAAATTGAAAAAAACTCCCTTATACCTTTTCGGGGGTAGTAAAAAGGAGGTGTGATATCTGTTTATTAGACTCTCATCCCGGAGATTGAGAGCTCCTTTCGGGAGGAGAAGAGGACGGCTCTCTATAAGAAGATGGAGTTAAAATACAGAGAGTACCGTACTTAACACAAGGCCCCTAGTTCGCATGCTTGGTGACGACGCTTTGTTCCCAACTCTCCGTGACGAGCTGAGGCCGAAGAATGAGGAGTTGAAGGAGAAGGATGATGAGATCATGAGGGTTATTGGCAGGTGCAGTGAGCACGAAGAGACGTTAAGGACCAAAACCGATGAGCTCGAGGTGAGCAAGGGGGTCATGGCCGAATGGGTCGACCTCCAAGCTCAGGTGACGTCTTTACGGGCTGACCGTGAGCAAAGCGAAACTAGAGCTAACGGCTTAAGGGATAAGCTGGTTGCCCAAGTTGTGGAGTTGGAGCAGTTAGCGGACACCCTTCGCGTCCTCAGATCAGAGCGGTCTAGTGAAGTAGAGACCTCTGTTCTTAAAGAGGTGAGGCTCGAAGAGCGGATAGGTGGACTGGAAGGAGAAGTCCAGGATTTGAACGATCAGATAACCGTCCTCAAGGCTGAGAAAGCGCAGAAACAGGCTTAGTCGTTTACCTCTCATGCTTCTACTTATCCCAACGTCCCACGAGACTCGTACGAGAAGTGGGTCCATGCTGAGGCTCATCTTGACATATACAGGGGTTTGATGGCAGTTGGAAATGCCTCTAAGGTGGAGTTCAATGATGCTCGTGTTAAGGCATGTATAGCTCGTGCCTCTTGCGGCTATGACCCCGGCACGCTCGGGATGGATGATGATGAAGAGGATTTGGACGGGATTGAGCCAGATGCTTAGTACGATGATGAGTACTCAAATGGTGAAGGCGTCGGTGGTGATGGTGATAGGGGAGCTGCAGCTGAATAGTGTGCTTTTCTCTATACTTTTGTTCTTTTTTTTGTTTTGCGGGCACTTGTCTAGCCCTTGCAAGATGACATTTTGCAATGATAATACTTTTTTTTTATTCTTGAACTTTTTATTTTTCCCTTGAATGTTTTCTGCCTTGGTTGTGAATTCATTTGGGTCGACTGCGAGTCGAGCCGGTTCGAGGTTGAATGTCGAGTTGTGTTTTTAATTGAACAAAGTCGAAACATAAATTTCTTCGAGCAAGGTCAAGTATTGATTTTAAATTGGTTCGAACGAGGTCAAATGCGATTCGATATGAGTGAAGTCGAATGTTTAATTCTGATTCGAACAAGGTCAAATGTGAGTCGATTCGAGCAAAGTCGAATGTTAATTAATTCGAACAAAGTTGATTATAAGTCAATTCGAGCGAGGTTGAATATTTGACTCTGAGTAATTCGAACGAGGTCGAATATAAGTCGATTCGAGCGAGGTCGAATTTAATTAATTCGAACAAAGTCGATTGTGAGTTGATTCAAGCGACGTCGAATGTTTGACTCTGAATGATTCGAACAAGGTCGAATATAAGTCGATTCGAGCGAGGTTGAATGTTATTTAATTCTAACAAAGTCAATTGTGAGTCGATTCGAGCGAGGTCGAATGTTTGACTCTGAGATTAGCGTAATATATAAACTTGGCGGAGAAATGAGAAACTCATGTGTTCGCAAATTTCGCTTTGTTTGTACATTCATTGGAGAAGATTACATATTTTTGTTTTGTCCATACATGCATTGGAGAAGTACCAGTCTATCTAGTCCCTTCACTGTCCGACATGGAGAGGTTGTCAAGAGGTCGGGCGATGAACTTATACTTAACTTCGAGATGTCCTCTTCGTCGCCTCGTTAAAAAACCTTCCCGAGAAAACCCAAATGAGACAAAACTTGGGCGAGGGAAAAAGAGTACGACTTAGAGGATGTCTGTTTTTAGAAGTTGAAGTATTTGCGGTAAGCGATGTTCTAATTGTTTGGTAGCACTTTTCCCTGCATTGTTTCCAGTTGGAATGACCCTTTGCTTGCTGCCGCCTGATTTTATATGGGCCATCCCAATTGGTCCCCAGTTTGCCTTCTCGTGGATCTTTGCTCACTTGCGTTTTGGCTTTGAGTACGTAGTTCCCGACTTTGAGTGGCTTGACCTTGGCTTTTTTGTTGTATTATTGCCCTACTTGTTTCTTCTGGGCCACCATTCCTATGTAAGCCATGTTTCTTCGTTCTTCGACCTCGTCGAGATATTGCCTTCTATTCTCGTTGTTGCTTGGCCCGCTTTCTTTTGAGTATCTCAGGCTTGGTTCCCCGACCTCAAATGGTATCACTGCATCAGTCCCATAGGCTAGTGAGTATGGCGTTTCCCCTATGCTTGTATTTGGTGTGGTGTGATATGCCCATAACACTCTTGGAAGCACTTTTGGCCACGGACCCTTGGCGTTTTCGAGTTTCTTTTTCATGATATTCAATATTGTTTTGTTGGAGGATTCAGCTTGGCTGTCGGCAGTAGGATGATATGGCGTGCAGAGTATTTTTTTGATGTTCCACTTCTCAAAGAACTCGACGACCTTTTTCCCTGTGAATTGAGGTTCGTTGTCATAACCGATTTCCTTAGAAATGTCGAAACGACATATGATGTTCTGCCATATGAAGGTGATCACTTCTTGTTCATGTATCTGAGCAAATGCACCTACTTCCACCTATTTAGAGAAATAGTCAGTCAAAACCAATGAAAATTGCACATTAAATCGTCCTGCGGGGAGTGGGCCGACGATATCCATTCCCAATTTGATGAAGGGCCAGGGCGACATGAGTGAGTGGAGGTGTTCTCCAGTTTCGTGGATCATGTGAGCGTAATTATGGCATGGTTCACATCTTTTAACAAAATTGGCTACTTTCTTTTTCATTGTGGGATAATGTAGCCTTCTCGTATGAGGCATCTGACGAGAACCTGGTTGCCGGTGTGAGCTCCACAGTGTCCCTCATGGGATACTGATGCCTTCTCGTATGAGGCATCATTGCCTCATACTCGGCCTCGTTGTTAGTCGTATCAGGGCATCGTATGGACTGGCAAACCATTTCGCTTATTGGGACATCGAGCATGAGTCCCATTCCAGATCATAATGTGTTAGAAGCACCATCGGTGTGCAAAACCCCATTGGTTGTGTACTTTGGTAGAAGTAATGACGATTTCCCTTTTGACTTCGGACACTATCTTCGCACTGAAGTCGGCAACTGAAGTCGGTAAGAACTTGCGACTTTATTGTTATTCGCGGCTGATAGGTTATATCGTACTTGTTCAGCTCTATGGCCCACTTGGCCAATCTGCCCGACAATTCGGGTTTGTGCAAGATGCTCCTTAAAGGAAAAGTCGTGACTACCAAGATGGGTGGCACTCGAAATAAGGTCTAAGCTTTCGTGAAGCTACGACCAGGGCCAGAGTTAACCTCTCAAGGTGGGGGTACCTCATTTCAGCGTCGACCAAAGTTTTGCTAATGTGATAGATCAGAGATTGTGTACCTTTATTTTCTCGTACCAGGACAGCACTCACTGCGACGTCGGACACGGCCAGGTAGACGAGGAGGCGCTCCCCAGGTTCTGCCTTAGCGAGCAACAGTGGTGAAGAAAGGTAGGCCTTTAGTTCTTGTAAGGCATTGATGCATTCGGAATTCCATTGGAGTACGTTATCCTTTTTGAGTACGCCAAAAAATTTATGGCACCTATCGGAGGACGCGAGATGAATTTGGACAGGGCGGATATCTGGCCGGTCAGCTTTTGCACTTGCTTTTTGCTGGTTAGATTTTCTGGGATTCCTTCTATGGCCTTGATTTTGTCGGGATTGACCTTGATGCCTCATTGCGATACCAAGAAGCCGAGGAATTTTTCAGATGTCACGCCGAAAGCACATTTTTCAGGGTTTAGTTTCATGTCGTACCTTCTGAGTATGTCGAAGGCTTCCCTCAGGTGGTCGATATGGTCTTCCTTTCTATTTGACTTGACCAGCATGTCGTCTATATATACTTCTATGGTCTTGCCGATTTGGTCTTTGAACATTTGGGTCACTAGCCTCTGGTACGTTGCCTCCGCATTTTTTAACCCGAACGACATCACTCTGTAGCAGTACGTCCCCTAGTGGGTGATAAAGGTAGTTTTTTTCTGGTCTTCCTCCTCCATGAGGATTTGGTTGTTGTGGCAATGTCGACTCGCACACCCTCTCTGCTCACCCTCTGAGCAGGTTTGTCGAGTATATTGTTCAGTGTATTCGTAAGCCATGCTTCTAGTAGTTTTTTTACCGTTGGTGGTGCTTCTTCCATAGTGGACGTAGAGGCTCCCTTTCCATGAGAAGTGGTAACGCTTCCATGAGGGGGGTGAATCACTTCGCCTAGGTGAGGCGCTTGGTGTCACGTTCTCCTCGACCTCTCCGTGAGTTTCATTGATGGTGTTTAGGAGATTAGTAGTAAGGCCTGCCACTGTTTTTAGTCTTTCTTCTTCATTTTCTACCATGTTAGATTATACAAGTAGGGGAAATAAAGTTCTGTATTTTGCTATTGGTGTGTTGTTGTAGATCTAAAAAGATTATGATTTTTACTAGAAAGTCCCCACAGACGACGCCAATTTGTTTGACCAAAAAGTATAGCACTCTTTGTTAAACTAATTAAAAGGTAACTAAGGTGAAAGGTGAATCCTATTCAAGCATAATCATTCTTTGATCTAGCTAAATGCTTAAATGGTACCGTCTACTTAATGCCCGAATTGGTTGTTAAATTATTAAATACACGCTTTGAAAAATAAATAAAAAATGAATGATGAGCAATAAATATAGAAAATGCCAATAAATGTAAATAGGAAGAACAATTCACCCAAATATCGAATGATGTGGAAGATTCTTCCTCCTGACAACAAAATATGGCAATAAGTAAAAAAAAATAAACAATGCTTTCTTGGATCGTGTGAGTGGAAAGGAAGAATAATCAATAAAATCAATTATTGTGGAAAGATAAACTTTTGTATTTTCTCTCAATAGTTAACTTCTTACAATAGTTTTTCTTAGAATGAATCTCGTGTGCCTCTTTTCCTCTCTCCCCTTTTCTATTTATATGGGATGTTCTCTAAAAACCCTAAAAAAGTACAACAAAGAGAATATTCGAATTCCTATCGCTAGTCCCAAGACTACACTAGCCATTGTTCCTACTCTTCACTACTCGACCTCGGCTTCAACGACTTGCTCAGTGACTGCTCGTTCTTAGGCTTCGGTCGACCTCGGCTTGGCCGCCCAAACCGAAACACAGTCTTCTCACTTAACGACCTTCCCACGCCAGATTTTCTAAGCCAAATTTTGACCCATAGAGTTAATTATTCGGATCAATGGCTACTTTGCCATTACCATATAAAAGGTGGTCAAACCCTAATAGCAGCCGAAAAGTGGCTAGCCTACTAATTTAATTGTAAAAAGTTGAGTTCGTTCAATGGTAGATGTGCTCTGGAAAAAAATGCACTTGACCCTCCTTTGCAAACGCTTGAGGGATTGCTATTTGCTAGTTGTAGACAATATTATTTCTATCTTCCAGTTTTACAATTGCATCTTTTTCTATAATTCTTTTGTACTTTATAAAGTAAAAGGGTTAATTTTCTGCTTTTTGATGAATTTTTTGCGGCAGTCCTAGTATGTTTAGAGATGGCAGTGGGCGGGACGGTTGCAGTGCGGGTTCTGCATTAATCCACAAAGATTTCAACCCGCACTGCACAACAAAATTTTATGTTTTCAACCCACCCCGCTCTACCCTTTATAAGCCCGCACCGCATAATAAAAAAGTTCCCTCTTTTCAATTTTAATGAATATTTTTTCCCCAACGTTTTTCTATTAACTTGTATTAACAGAGCTAGTTATTTTCTTTATTTTAGGGCTATTAAAATCAAGAAGTAAAAGCATTATTAGAGTGAAAGCAAACCCAAAAAATTAAAGGAGTAAAACGTTTTGCTATTATCTTTATTGACCATTTTTAAATCTTCTTAGGAACAATTTCTGGATAAAAGTGCACTCAATTAATTTAGTGAATTGGTTTTGTAGTAATAATGATGATTTAAATTCATAAATTGGTTTGACAACGCAAACTAAATATAGCAATTCTTTTTTGTAATATATCAATTTAAGATGAGAGAATAAACATCAGATATAATGTGGTAAGGCCGTAAAGGAATAAGGAAGATTGATAAAAAATGCATGCTTAGTGGCTTAGGGGAAGAATTTTATAACCAGATTCTAAGGAGAGCTCAAATATCTCCAAAACCCGCAACTGACCCGCAATTGCGTTAGTTTAACAAAAAATATTTCAACCCATCCTGCACCCACGTCCATCCACCCCCACCCGACACCCACACCGCACCTGCATTCATCCACCCTGCTCCGCCCCGCATATGCTGAATCCCGCACTGCCCCATTGTAATCCTTAGTATGTTCCTTAGGTCTAAATATTTTCATATTCTTGGCTGTTTAGTCACAAAAAGCTGTAATATTTTGGCTCTTTTTAATTCAGATTTTGACGGCCAAAATCTCTAATATAAAAATGCAAATATAGCAACTTTACCAACAAAGGCTAAAATATAAATGTCTTTTGATTTACATTTAGGTGACAACCGATGACAAAGTGGTTTTGCCTCCATTAAGATTTTTCACAAATTATAGTACAAGGCCTAACTAATATTTTCTTAGTAATAATATCAGGAATTGATTATGAGTAAACTTATGATTCCTTCCCCTCTGTTGGTTCCACGTTCACCAGCAAAGTTTTGGCATGATGGAGTTAGACCAGAAAAAAAAAAAAGCTAGCTAGAAGTAGTCTCTTCTTTTCAGTTAAAGCTAAAGGCCTTGGTATAGTATAGGTGTGGTGTGTGCTCTCTTTATTCTGCTGACGCGCTCGTAGGGCTTTCTAGGAGGCATCTGCGTGATAGGAGGTGTCATACAAATAGTAGGGAAAACACTGGCAACAAAACAAATTAAGACGAATGGGGAAGAAAGCATTACAGTCAAACCTCTCTATAACAGCCTTGTTTGTTCCAAATATTTTTGGATGCTATGCGAAGTGCTGTTATAGAGAACATATATTATAACATAACATGAAAATTGGTTCCGGAAAAGCTTGGCTTTTATAGTGAAGTGTTGTTATATAGGGATGCGAGGTCTGATTGTACCATTGACATAATATAGCATCAACATATGTAAGATAACAGCACCAGAGGAGAAATAGCAGCAAGAAGTAGTACAAATCCTTGAGATGCCTACTAACATCATGGTTTAAGTAATATAATTGAGCTCCAGAGAGATTTGCAGATGGACACAGGAGCAAATTAACAAAAAAACATTGCTCAAGATTCATTCAAAATCCAGAACTTCTTATCACTAAACTCAGGAAGGATTCGATGACACAATTGGTGAAGTATCTAAACCACCAGAAACAATATGGCTGGTCTACCTTTTCGAATTCCTGGGAATTACCTAAGGCAGCAAACAATATGAATCCAATGTTCAGCAGTCAGAGCTTATGGTTTGTCCTATGCATTCATTCTCCGGTAGGGTTCGATTATCATTTGAAAAGATTCTGGAGAAAAAACTATGCATTCTCTTTTCAGCAGTTCAGTTTGTAGTTTCAAAGTTTGGATAGCATTAGCTACAAGATACAAGAAATTCAATCAGTAAATAATCCAGCCAAAATCAGAGCTGCTATGCATCAAGTAGCAACTATATGCCATGAAAACTGGACATAGCTTCAGTCGTGGTAATCCAATAGGACGTTCCTCCACAAACTAGCAAAAACAGACAGATTATTGGTCTTTGATTTAGCACCAGAATTTGGCCGTATATAAGCAAATGCTGCTCAAACATTTAACTTCTAGGTTATCCTCAAGGTCTTCTACCAACTCATACCCTTTCTCCTCATGATGCACACAAAACTGCTGATCCAGCCACCAAAAGGATTTGAAGAAAGCTAGCGAACAACAAAATTTAAATGCCTGGCATAAACCCGAGAGAAGGGGGAAAACATTACTGATACTTGATGACTTTACTGTAGGCAAGCTAGATCTTCCTCACAGAATTTCTTTGGAATCAAATTCAAGAGGGACAATTTGATGAATGCTACAAGATACAACATAAAACTAGCAATCTTGAAGCAACAGTGCAGATGCATGGTTTATTGTGTCATTACAACTCACAAGCAAAACAATGAATAGAAAATGTAGATGGTTTTTAATTTTAACAATCCCCTTTTTGTAAGTCAATAGAAAATTTGAAGTTTCTGGAGCACTAGAGATGCAACATTGAGATCATAAAAGCCCATGGGAGTAAAACTGAAACCATGAGAAAGAGACGAGCAGATGGCACTTTTTTTAAACCTTTTACTTATAAAAGAGATGGCACTTTTTCAACCATTCACAAAAAAAACGAAACTAACTGAATCACAATGCTCATACAACTAAAATAGAATAAAGATATTAAATTAGCAAGCAAGCAATAGATATGAGATGTGACATAGTAAACTCGAAAAGCCACAAGATCTGATGTATCTTTCACTACAGGTTTCTTATCTACAAGTTCAAAACTTCCAAACCTGTACTATTCTAGTCTGTTTTCTTTTATTTTCTGGACTACTATGCCGGAGTAAAGGGACAATGTCTAGTGAAAATGTAATGAAAATATTATTTGAAAAAATGTCCACTAGCAGGTGAGGGCAATAATATTTGACTTAGAATATCTGATTGCAGACAGACCTGCAGGGTGGCACATTAGATTCAAATTGAATCATTCAATTACTTGTGTAGAGGCAGCCTCAGTCATTTAAGATGCATTAAAACATCCACGTGCTCAACATTATGAGGATACGAAGAAGGTCTAGTTGTACATGTTCATGAAAACTTTGGTGATCAGTAGTGGCACCAAGATATGATCAAAATGGCTGCTTTATTTGGAATAACAACTCATAAGAAGTTTATGAACAGCTTAGTATATTTAATTGGTCAATAACTAACTTAATATCAACAGTTAACAGTGATTCTAACATGCTAACACTTGTAATTGTGCCCGTACAGCTTCATGCTCTACGTTTTAAATCTATGATTGGACCAGTCTAGTTTCATTCCATGTCTAGTATATAAACCAAAAAGCAAAAACAGAGAAAATGCTCCCAGGCACGCTCCCCGAGGCGCCTGAGAACCATGAATCCTAGGATTTCACCACCACCATCCGAGAGCCAACCCTGCTGCGACACTACCCCAGAAAAAATCCCCGGAATCCGACTCCCCACGTGCGGCAGAGCTCCGGCGACCCTAACCCACGCGCCGGCGCGTGAGGCCTTTCCAAGCCAGATCTGTTTTTCTTTTCTTCAGATAGCCTCTTCCCTAGACTGTTCCGACCTTACCCATTCACCAACCTCCAGATTCCGCCCACTTTTACTATTTTCCGGCGACGGAGGTGGCTTTTTCCGGCCAGATTTCACTTTCTCTCACTTCCTCTTCTTTAGTCAGCTCCCTAGCAAGGCTTTTAGTTTAGTTATGATTGACTCCCTAGAATCTAGAAAATTGGAAAACATGTCTTTCATCAAAGCTGCCTCTTGACCAGCCCTAGAACTTGGGGGAAGATGCCATCGAAAGCTTGACGTATGGCAGGAGCCGCACTTCTCGTTGTCCGAGGAGCACACTCTAAGGCGTAAGGGTTTCTTGGAATCTTGTTTGATTGGGTCTTTCTCCAAATGAGTTGGTTCTCCAGAGGCTTAGGAACTGGGCAGCAGAGGCATGGAACGTTAAGGACGGGCTGAAAATGTAGGAACTGGGGGACACGCAATATCTCTTTCGATTTGTTGATGAGTCTCAAGCTTTAGAAATTCTTGTCAGAGGAAACAGGTGGTTCGATGGGAACTTCTTAAAACTAGACAGATGGGTGGAGCACGATGGATGTCTCGACCCTCGTTTCACGGGCGGAACATTGGTGGTCAACATGGTGGGTCTCCTGGTGCATCTTTGGTGTCTTTGACCTATTCAAGAAGATTGGGGAACTCTGTGAGGGTTTTATTGATGTCACTTGCAGCATACACGATCTCTCGCGAGTGGGAATTGTGGTGAGGAAAGGGGGCAGAATCCCTGTCTCCACTATGGTGGAGGATGGCTACTTGAGTTATAGGGTTTGGTTGAGCCCTGAATTTCGGCCTATCTTTATGTCTGTGATAGTGGCGGAAGAAAAGGTAAGGTCAAATAGAAGGGAGGGGAGGGAAATCAGCCTCTGAGGGGAAAGGAAGGCCCACCAGATCACTGGACTAAGCCAGAATCAGACGTTAGATCGAGAAGAGATGGGAGGTTCGAATTTGGGAAAGGAAGACAAAATTTCAAATGGAGGAAAAGACGTGAATGGGTTAGTGATGCGAGCCGGAAAGGCAAAATAGGCCAGTTCTCTTCTAATTATCATAAGGCCGAGCAAGTTTTCAGTAAGTATAGGCCTGGGCCTCCTCACATGGGCCCGCAACTTTTCCCAATTCTATTAGAATTGATCCTAAGGGGCCCAGATTATTTCAAGTCGCACCTGCTAAGGCTCCTATGCATATGGGAACAGTCGTTACTCCTTCTGACAATGGTGCTTCTCACAGTGGCATTTCACCGAGTTCTAGTGACCTGCGCCCCTCTTCGATGGTCGCTGCTTCAGGGGCAGCACCGGCTAAAGATGGTGTTGTTATTCCACGGCCCCCCGCCTCTGATGGACCCAGCTCCATCGCCCCCTCACCTGAGGTTACACTTCAAGCTTCTTCTTCTTCTGGGGAGATTGTTGAGCATGCTCCAATTGATGTTAGTGTCGGACCAGTATCTCCCATTAATATTCCGCCAAGGGTTCCATGCTCTCTTCCTTCCTGCTACCTTATTGGCGTTTCTGGACATTCCTATAGCAGCGGGGTGTTAATTTTAAAGGTTGTTGCCCCTCAAGGAAATGGTGAGATCCTTTCGGCACCTAAAGTTCCTATTGCTAGCAATGCTATGGTCTTGTATTCCTATGGTAGGAGCAAGGAAGGGGTACATATAGAAGACACCTGCCCAATTTCGTCACGGATTGGAGGAGGGGATATGTCTTTCTGGATGGAGGATAAACTATTAAACTTTGGAAAATTTCTACGCGTTTCTTTTGAAGGGAAGGAAGATAGCATGTTAGAACTGTTGAGGGAGATTGAGCAACAATCCCTTTATGATGGTGCAGGGAGGGAGTTGGGTCAAGGTGTTAAGCAAAATAATTTAGGGGATGTAGTGGTATACTTGAGAACGGGTCGGGTGTGACAAAGAGGAGGGGAGCTCAGCTAAGGGGTGGGGAAAAGGGGGTATTGTTTCTTATAGAAGTTAAGATTCTTTTATGGAATGTGAGGGGATGAATGACCCAAACAAAAGGGCCATCATTAAAGTGGGAGTTAGAGAGTGGGGTGCTAATCTAGTTTGTTTTCAGGAGACAAAAATGGAAGTCTTGTCGGATGTGATTGTGAGGAATGTCTGGGGAGGTAGTTGGGTAAAATATGACTGGTCCCAGCAGTGGAAAGTGCCAGGGGCATTCTTCTAATGTGAGATGATAGAAACTTGAAGGTAAAGGAGATTAAGAAGGGAGCTTTTTCTTTAGCAGCTCTTTTCAAAGATAGAGTAAGTGGGGTGGAGTGGGGATTTGGGAGAGTGTACGGACCGGTAGGAGAAGGGTCCAAGGTGTCTTTCTGGGAGGAACTAGCCGCTGTGATGGGGAATGGGACATTCCATGGGTTCTAGGAGGAGACTTTAACACAATTAGATTCCTGCAGGAGAGATTAGCGTGTAATTTGATTTCAAGAGCCATGGAAGAGTTTTCTGACTACATCAATGATCACTTTCTCATTGACCTTCCTTTGTAAGGGGAAAGGTTTACTTGGGCCAGGGCGGAGGATTCCAACTCAAGGTCTAGACTTGATAGATTCCTGATATCGCCCTCATGGGATGAGCTGGTGCCGAATGTGCTGCAGATTCCTTTACCTAGGCTGACTTCGGATCATTTGCCTATTTTGCTAGATGGATGTAGAGGGAGGGGGTGTGTGCTCCCTTCCAATTCGAGAACATGTGGTTGAAAGTGCCAGGATTCGGTGACAAGGTGAAAGAATGGTGGACAAGCTACGGGGTATCAGGGACACCTTCATTCCGTCTTATGAAGAAACTTAAATTGCTCAAGGGAGATATTATTTGGTGGAATGAGGAGGTTTTTGGGAGGGGAGATGTTAAAATAATGGAGCTTATGCATGAATTGGGGGAATTAGAAAGAGGGGAAGGGGCGAGGGAGTTACATGAATCTGAGAAAGCGAGATTGAGGGACGTTAAGAGGGAAATAGTCAAGTAGCAATAGCTCAGGAGACTAGTTGGCGACAAAAATCGAGGGCGCTTTGGTTAAAGGAGGGGGATTCGAATACCAAGTTTTTCCACAGGGTGGCGGTTGCAAATCGAAGGAGAAACTTCATAGAATCCTTAGTTGTGGATGGGGTGAAGATTGAGGGAGAGGAGGAGGTAAAAGGGGCAATAGTGGGGTTTTATGAGAACTTATACAAAGAGGAAGTTAGTTGGAGGCCGACTTTGGGGGGAATAGGGTTCAACCACATAGGGGAGGGCGACAGTGAGTGGCTAGAAAGGGCTTTCGAGGAGAAGGAGGTGCACAAGGCTGTGTCGAGTTGTGTTGGTGATAAGGCCCCCGAACCTGATGGTTTCTCCTTGGCCTTCTTCCGCTCTGTTGGGACACCATCAAGGGGGAATTGATGGAATCCATTGAATACTTCCATGTGAATGGTGTTTTCGAGAGAAGTATCAATGCTTTTTTTATTATTCTTGTGCCTAAGAAAGAATGAGCATCTTGTATTAGAGACCACAGGCATATTAGTCTCGTGGGGAGCATCTACAAGATTATTTCCAAAGTGCTTTCCAACAGACTTAAGAAGGTTCTTGACGTGACTGTTTCGTCCTCCCAGAATGCGTTTATGGAAGGTAGGCAGATTCATGCTGCTTTGGTGGCAAATGAACTTGTAGACTCCAAAAGGAAAAATCGAACCCGGCTTACTATGCAAGTTGGACCTTGAGAAGGCTTTCGACCATGTCAATTGGGAGTTCCTGGATTTCATTATGATGCGGATGAGTTCGGGCAAGATGGAGGGGATGGATCAAATTCTGCATTTCTCAATCAGATTCTCTATCTTGGTTAATGGCAGCCTGTGTGGTTTATTTGGCAGATCTAGGGGTCTCAGGCAAGGTGACCCCCTATCCCCCATGCTATTCATTCTAGTGATGGATGCTCTGAGTAAAATGATGGATCGTGCAGCGGGCGGAGGCTTCTTGAGAGGATTTTCAGCTCCGATCGAGGTGCTTAGTGCCAGAAGAGTCTCTCATTTGCTCTTTGCGGATGACACCCTAGTTTTCTGTGATGCCAATATGGATCAGTTGACCTAACTGAAACAGGTCCTACAGTGGTTCCAGATAGTATCAGGACTCAAAATCAACCTCGGCAAGCGTAAGATTTTCCCGGTGGGTGAGGTTGCTAATATTGATGTTTTGTCTTGTGTTCTCGGATGTAAGGTGAGATCCATCCCCTCTACTTACTTGGGTCTCCCATTGGGTGCTTCGCATAAGGATACTACGGTTTGGAATCCAGTAATCAAAAGGGTTGAAAAAAGATTAGCAGGTTGGCAGAAACGGTATTTGTCAAAAGGCAGTAAGGAAGTGCTTATTAAAATACTTTATCGAGTATGCCCACCTATTACTTGTCCTTGTTGCAAGCGCCGGTGAGCATTACTGAAAAACTGGAGCGGCTTCAAAGGAATTTTCTTTGGGATGCAGCGGATGGAACTAGAAAGTTTCATCTAGTGAATTGACAGACAGTCACTTCCCCAAAGAAGTGGGGTGGACTTGGAGTAAAAGATCTTAGGGTATTCAACAAAGCTTTATTGGGAAAGTGGCTGTGGAGATTCGGAGTAGAAGAGCATGCCCTATGGAAGGAGGTCATAGTAGAGAAGTACGATTCCACAGGAGGGGGTTGGAGGACCAAGGCAATCACAACACCTTTCGGGTGTGGCATGTGGAGGAGCATCATGAAGAATTGGGAAGCATTCAGTGGCAGCATCACTTACAGGGTGGGAGATGGGAGGAGAATCAGCTTTTGAAATCATAGGTGGTGTGGAAAGGATACTCTGAGGGTCTCCTTCTCTCACGTCTTCAGAGTTTCAAACCAGAAGGAATTGATGATCCAATAAATTCGTAAGGAGCATGGAGGGGGTAGTATGGGACCTCTCATTTAGAAGGAACGTGCAAGATTGGGAGATTGCGGAGCTCCAAGATTTGTTGACACTGCTATATGGACAAGACAGGCCTCGACCATCTTGTGATTCTTGGAGATGGGGTTTGCATGTGATGGTTTGTTTACCGTAAAGTCCTTTTACCAGAGTATGTTGGTGAGAGAGGAGGCCACTTTTCCATACTCCTCGATCCGGATTCCTAAGGCGCCCACGAAGGTGTGCTTTTTAGCGGCGAGGGGAGTGATCTATACTGCTGAAAATCTTCGAAAGAGAGGAATTACACTTGTTAGTTGGTGCTACATGTGTAAAAGCTCAGGGGAAGAAGTTGATCATCTTTTGTTGCATTGTCCTGTGTCCTCGACTTTGTGGAAGGCAATCCTGAATCTTTTTGGTGTTCAATGGGTGATGTCAAGCACTGTAAAGGAGATGTTATATAGCTGGGCCGGTTTCCTTAGAAGAAGAAAGCAAAAGGCGTGGAAGTTTGCCCCGTTAGCTCTCATGTGGATAGTTTGGGGGGAGAGAAATAGGAGAGCTTTCGAGGGGATTGAGTCTCCTTTTTCACATCTTAAGAATAGTCTTTTATGTTTGATCGCTTTTTGGTGCACTCATATAGACCCTACTTGTATAGAAGATTGGGCGTCTTTTGTAGAGAATCATGTTCTGGTGTAAATTCTCTACTTTTTGTTATACTTCCTGTATACGGGAGTTCTCTCCCTTTTGATTAATACAATTTACCTTATCAAAAAAAATTAAAAGCTTAGTCAACAAGTAGTGACATCAAGATGTGATTAAGATGACTCCTTTATTTGGAATATCAAGACTTCAGAAGGATAGTTTTAAAAAGAGTAGATGGTAAACGCTTTTTTAAACAGTTATTATCAAATACATAAAGTCTTATTTGTGATTTTGAGGTGTTCTTTTACTTTTCAGCAGGAAGTCTTGCCAAGTCAGCCTTTACATGTTTGTACATATGCAAAAGCTTCTCTTTCCACAGATTAACATAATTCAATAGAAAGAAAAAGAAGGATTTACCTTCTTTTCTGCTGTTTAACTTGTGTATTTGCTGGCAAAAGCACCGAAAGATGGTTTTATAGCAAAGGCTGGGTAACAGTAGAAACACCTATTTTGCTTTATTCAAAAACCAAATATGCAACAAAATTTGTACGCTACATGTTATAAACGTATGAAGTTGACTTAATCTCAACTCAATTTAGACTACATGGGACTAGCTATTTTCAAGCAACAAAGCCTTAAAATCTGTTAAGACATACATTTTTTTAATGAATAAAGAAAAAAAAAAAGAGCAAAATCTAAGCTCTCTAAAATGAAAATGGTGATGATGTCATTGTTAACAAATAATCAAGATCTTGATTGCTGATGGCAGAAAATATTAAGAAATGCTAAACAATATCCTGTGTTGCTCCGACAAACAATCTTGCATTGATCTCAAGGTCATTCATCTATCTCTGCCTTCACACACAAAAAAAGCTTATGAAGAGTTTACCTCAATAGTCTAAACTAAGTTAAAATTAGTATAGCAACAGTACTAGATGGCAAAGTCAAACTACTTGCAAGGCACACCAAGTAAAATTAGGCACTAAGAGGATAATCAAATGGAACTTTCAGGGCCTATGGATGTTTACTAACTAGGGCGCAGCTAGCATTATAATTGCATTAGTCCACTTCAAACATTGTTAGAGTCCGCATTGACTAAGAAATATACCAAAATGAAGAATACACCAAAGAGCCAAGTTTTGTCTGATTTACCGATTTGATACATAAAACCAACGAAACCCTATAACCTGGACAATGCCAATTCCCCCCTCAGCAGACAAACATCAAATTGGTTATGTAGGCACAGCTGCTATTAGCCATACGAACCATATATTCAAATTGAGAGCTGAAAAAAAAGAAAAAGAGAAAACTTTCCGCGAGATCAGCATCATACTATAATCAGTTAATCAATCAATCAATTATATCTCAATAGTCAATCACAAACTTAATGGGTTGATTATATGAATCCTCTATAAGTATTCAACTATATTCATTTATATCATAAATTAGAAGAAATTATCATGTGCACGTCCACTTCCCAAGCTGAGTAAACAATAAATTACAATGATAATCAAATAATCATCAGTTAAAAACACAATGATATGAAGCAAAATTTGTGGTATCATTAATACAATTATCAATTATATGTTTAATCAGGAAATCTCAGTTCCCCTCTCAATTCTCGAAAGAATCACCTAAATTCCTTATTTTTCCATTGTTAAAAAACACCGTATAACCAAAAAAAAGAAAATTGCTAAAAACAAAAATCTTTTGATTGGCCAACCTTACAAGCCTTCCTTTTGGTCAAAACTATTTGAACCCTCTCCGGATCCAGTCTCCATTGAAACTGATTCCTTGTTATCAGTTAGCTCTTTCTCGCGTTCCTTAATAACCTTTGCCTCTATATCTTTCTCCACCTGTAAAATTGGGGCGTAATAATCCGAATGCGCCTCCATACATTTCTGCAAAGCAGAAGTGACTTCAAAACACTTTTCAGCAATGTCTTCTTTGTTATTTTCACCTTCTTCAACGCATTTTTCCCATTCGGTAAAAGAGTCTTTGCACCCACCCGCTTTCATATACAAACAGAACCCACATTCTCCTTCTTCTTCATCCTCATCTTCTTTTTCTACTTTTTCCTCCAAAAGGGTGTTCTTTTCTGGAATTTGTTCTTGGGTTTCTAGATTGTTCTCGGTTTTGAGTGTTTTTGTTTGAGGGACGGTGTTGGATTGGGGATTTGGTTCGTGGGTTTGTGGGGATTTTGAAGAAGAAGACATAGTGGGGGCGGGGGCAGTGGTGGAATTGGAAGAGCTAGGGTTTGTGACCGAAGGCGGAGACAAAAGGTCTCCATGGCGACTCTTAAAACCCTCTTTCTCAAAGAATAAAAAAATAAGTAAACTATTTTCTGTTATAAAATAAACACTATAAAGTAAAGACAGAGAAAGTGATATATTATTCGAATTCAAACTGATGTACATAATGAACTGAAATCTCTTCTATTTATAGAACAAAGGATGTTGCTACTGCAAGCTGCTGTGTAAGCTGCTACTATACCAGATATGGATAATCTTCTACTGAGAGCAATGTTTATCCATAACGGAGTACTGAATGGATAAGCTTATTATACCCGGTATAGATAATCTTCTACCTAGGGTAATGTTTATCCATAACCGGGTACTGAAGTGATAAGCTTCTTCAGGAAGCTTATTTCCAATAGAGTACTAAATGGATAAACATATTTACGGTGGAGTCCCATATGAATAAGCTGAAGATTATTTACAATGGAGTACTAAATGAACATCCATAATATAATATATTTATAACACTCCCCCTTGGATGTTCATTAAAAGATAATGTGTCTCATTAAAACCTCACTAGGAAAAACCACGTGGGAAAAAATTCTAGTGAAGGAAAAAGAGTACATATTTAGTAATACGCATTGCTAGGTGCCTCATTAAAAACCTTATAAGGAAAACCCCATGAGAAAACCTTAGTAAGGGAAAAAGAGTGCATCGCGTATTTTACTCCCCCTGGTGAAAACCTTGTTTCAAATATTTGAATCTCCGCATTCCAATCTTGTATATCATCTTCTCAAAAGTTGAAGTTGGCAAAGATTTAGTGAATAAATCTACTGGATTATCACTTGAATGGATTTGTTGCACATCAATGTCACCACTTTTCTGAAGATCGTGTGTGTAGAATAATTTTGGTGAAATGTGTTTCGTTCTATCTCCTTTTATAAATCCTCCCTTCAATTGGGCTATGCATGCAGCATTGTCTTCGTATAAAATTGTGGGTCTTTTCTCACATTCCAAACCACATTTTTCTCGAATAAAATGAATTATTGATCTCAACCATACGCATTCCCTACTTGCTTCATGAATAGCTATTATCTCAGCGTGATTTGAAGAAGTAGCAACAATAGATTGCTTTGTGGAGCGCCATGATATGATAGTACCTCCATATGTAAATACGTAGCCGGTTTGAGATCGAGCTTTATGGGGATCAGATAAATAACCTGCATCTGCATAACCAACAAGGTCTGCACTATCTTTGTTAGCATAAAACAAACCCATATCAAGAGTTCCCTTTAAATATCGCAATATATGCTTAATCCCGTTCCAATGTCTCCGTGTCGGATAAATAACCTGCATCTGCATTACCAATACGATCTGCACCACTTTTGTTAGCATTAGCAAGATAAATAAGTGCACCATCTACACCGAGATAGAGTATTTCAGGACCAAGGAGCTCCTCATCCTCTTCTAGAGGTTGGAACGGATCCTTATTCACTTCAAGTGATTGAATATTCATTGGTGTACTTAATGGGTACACTTTGTCCATGTAAAAGTATTTTTAAGACCCTCTTGGAGCTCTTCCGGAGTTCCAATAAGATTTATGTCACCAACATAAACAGCAAGTGTAACAAATTTTGATGACATTTTCTTTATAAAAATACATGGACAAATAACATAATTTATGTAACTTTCTTTCAGCAAATATTTACTGAGGCGATTATACCACACGCGCACAGATTGCTTTAAACCGTACAAAGATCTTTATAATTTGATCGAGTACATTTCTCAAGACTTTGAATTATATGCTTCGGGCATTTTCAATCCTTCAAGGATCTTCATATAGATTTAGCCAAATAAGTCATATAGGTTAAGACTTGTATCTAAATGGTATGACATCTTCAAGTGTCTGGACTGCTAGTCCGATCCTCACAATCTTTTACAATATTGTGCACTATATTGTATTAAATATATCGTCGACGATCATTTTGTGTCAGTTCCGAAGCGACATAACTTGTGGAGATCTCATCACTTTCTTTATTTCCAGGTACCTGAACTTTTTCGAGAGTTTCATGAAATGTTATGTCGTGGGCTCTTCTAAAGCATATTTCCTCCTCATTATGATCATTTTGATCATTAGCTCCTACTATTTTTCAAGGATTGTTACCTTTGGAACCGATTGGTCTACCACGCTTCATGCGTACAGTAAACTCTATCCTTCAGGGACTTTAATTTTAATAGGAGCATTTGTAGCTGAAATATGATATTTAATTTTGGATCAGCAAATGCTTCTGGCATTCGACTTGAATTATCTTCTAAGTGAGGATCATATTAATGATAATTCGATTCATATAGCATATTTTTCAACTGTTTATTCCATCCCCCAAATGTTAGAAAAACTAACATATATCCCCAATCATCTTTGGGAAACATATCTTTGTGTATTATGGTAGAGAAATTAATCATATACCACACAACAAAAGATAGTAAAAATATTTGGTTTCTGATCCTAAACCAATTGTGAAGGGAGGACTTATCATATATTGTTGATCTGATGCATACAAGTGCTGCTATATGCAATTTAGAAAATCTTAGACCAACACATGAAGCTTTGTTCTCATAAGCAATGGTTTAGCCATTAATAGGAGGTATTCAATGCTAAACCAGCTTGGATATAAACCAGCATTATCAAGATGAACTGTCTTGATTTCATAATCTGAAAATTATGCTCTTAATCGAGAAAAGCAATTCCAAATGCCAAACTGCAGGTTGACAATAATTACACATGTAACCATCTCATATATGCACCTATAAGTGGTTCACATGATAGGTGAACGGGCCCATATTCACCTTTTATATATTTCAGAATCAGGGGTCTTAGTCCCAACTTTAGCTGGTATAATCAATTCATTATGAGAACAAGCAACACATGAGAATTCCTGAAGAATCTTCTAGTTCTTTAGTATATGCTTATCTGAATTCTCAAATAGCTCATTTAAAAATGGCAAATGAAAACTTCAAGTTTATCATGTCATGTGCTATCTCTTAGTAAACTTCTGGTTTACTATGGCATAAACTTTTGCTTTAGTAAACTTCTGGTTTACTGTGATACATGATATAGTACAAATTAAAGAATAAGACGGGTAACTTCTCACATACATATTATTTTACCCCCTATGATTGTGGAAACATGAAGATTATCAATCTTCCAATCATTTGTAGTCTCAATATGATAGCCATTTGTATTAGTAAACTTCAGGTTTACTACAACATATGTTTTGACCATAATCATATAATATGAATGACATATTTGTATATAAGCTCTTCGAGAGCCTTCATTTATTATCCACAATCTAATATTTATCGGGCACTACTGGTGTCATGTATCCTTTAGGCAAACAGTTAGCTCTTCAGGAGTTGTTGATACATTTTGTACTATCAAATATTTCTCATACACTTTTGGTATCATGAGATAAAATCATAATCAAATAAACAATGTAAAACAATTGTTTAAGCACAAAAAAAACTCTTCTTCATAATATTTTCCTACTTCAAGAGGCAATTTCAATTGTGTTACTTCTTCAGGAGCAAATTTAAAATACGAAATATTGAGTATATATTCTCTCAATTATATTACCTCTTCTGGAGGTGAATTGTAATGTATTCACATCAAGAGCGCGTTCATATTTACCCGACTTATTAGTATTGTCACATTCACTTCAGGGAATGGATTAATATTATCAAAAGTTCTCATCCTTCAGGAAATCGAACATAATTATCTGAATGCGCATTAATCACATCAAATTGTGATGCCTCAACCTCTTTTAAAATATTTACTACTTCAGGAGCAAATCGAGGCGTGCATTTAATATAGAGAATATTTATGTAGCTTATCTTCAATTGTAACTATAGAAAGCCTAAATTATCACTTCTGGTGATCATAGACATATACCACTTCTGGTGGTTAACAAAATATAATTACAATGAGATATATGAAATATAACTACTTCTGGTGGTTGTATATTTCTTGCAAACTCTGCTAGAGTTTAAGTTGATCTAATAATATTATCCATATTCTTCAAAATGACATAAATAAGATATATTATAGTAAACATTATTATCAAATCATAATTTATTCTTTATGTACAACAATTACATAACCATATTATCTATTACAAACAACAAAAATTAAAATATTTACATTTCTATAGATTCACCACCGATTATATGACTTGTTTCTCATTCTGGGAGTGCAAGGTAATCAGTTACATCCAAATGCATGAAGTCTAAATTATCTTCAGAAATAAAATTTGTTTCAACATTTTTCTCTGTCTTCATTAGGGATGCTTGATAAAGCTCAACCAGATGCTTTGGCGTACGACATGTACGTGACCAGTGCCCTTTTTCTCCACATCTATAACATGCATTTTCTGCATTTGGTGCTTGCACCGCTTCATGCTTTTGTTCCTTCCTTTTCCACTGTTGGTGTTAAGGAGTGTTCTTTGGTGCATTATTATTACCATGATTAGAGTTTCTTTCCCGACCACGACCATGACCACGACTGGGGCCACGACCTTTTCCACATTTAGCCTGGTGGAAGTTCGTCTCATTCACTTCAGGGAATGGATAAGAACCAGTAGGTCGGCTTTCATGATTTTTCATTAATAGCCCATTATATTGCTCGGCTATAAGAAGATGTGAGATAAGTTCAGAATACTTTTTAAATCCCATCTCTCGATATTGCTACTGCAGGAGCATTCAAGGCATGAAAAGTGGTGAAAGTTTTCTCCAACATATCATGATTAGTAATATTATCACCACATAACTTCAATTGGGAAATAATTCTGAACATAGCAGAATTATACTCACTGATAGATTTAAAATCTTGTAGCCTTAGATGAGTCTAATCATATCGTGCCTGTGGAAGAACAACCATCTTCAGGTGGTCATATCTATCTTTCAAATTATTCCACAGTATGACTGGATCTTTAACAGTAAGATATTCCATTTTTAGGCCATCATCAAGGTGATGGCGTAGGAATATCATTGTTTTGGCACAGTCTTGGTTTGATGCCTGATTTTTGTCTTTGATGGTGTCTGCCAGACCCATCGCATCAAGATGAATTTCAGCATCAAGCACCCAAGACATGTAGCTTTTGCCCGATATATCCAGGGCTACAAATTCAAGTTTAGAAAGATTTGACATTATTTAGGAAAAGAAAGTTCTTACCTCAGATACTTTCAAAATATTTGCTCGAGATGGCAGAGTCTCGTGCTGATAACGTGTTATAAAATAAAGACTATAAAGTAAAGACAAGTATAGAGAGAAACTGATATATTATTCGAATTCAAACTGATGTACATAATGAACTGAAATCTCTTCTATTTATAGAAGAAAGGAAGCTGCTGTGTAAGCTGCTACTACAAGCTGCTGTGTAAGCTGCTACTACAAGGTGTTGTGTAAGCTGCTATTACAAGCTGCTGTGTAAGCTGCTACTGCAAGTTGTTGTATAAGCTGCTACTGCAAGCTGCTATGTAAGCTGCTACTATATCAGATATGGATAATCTTCTACTGAGAGCAATGTTTATCCATAACGGAGTACTGAATGGATAAGCTTATTATACCCGGTATGGATAATCTTCTACCTAGGGTAATGTTTATCCATAATCGGGTACCGAAGTGATAAGCTTCTTCAGGAAGCTTATTTCCAATAGAGTACTAAATGGATAAACATATTTACGGTGGAGTCCCATATGAATAAGCTGAAGATTATTTACAAAGGAGTACTAAATGAACATCCATAATATAATATATTTATAACATTTTCTTCTTTTTTGCCGATCACCTTTATTCTTCTTCTTTTCTTTGCTCTTTGGATATCAGCTGTATTATAGTTTTGGGTGAGGATTGCCGATTGGGGGTAGGGGTGTCAATAGTTGGATTTCGCTGGTAATTTTAAAAAAATTGTAACAAACTAATTTTCAGTTACTCTATTTTGTAAAACTAAAATTAGACTTTTTGAAATTGGTCTAATTATCTCAATTTCTCTTCGATATTAGTATGATTCAATTAATAATCTATATTTATCTATATATATATCTATATCTATATCTATATCTATCTATATCTATATCTATATCTATATTATATTAAAAGCACGAAGGCCCTTAGCGAAATGTCGTTCGCCTTTTTTACCCATTAAAAATAGATTCCACGGTGGCTAAATTAGTAATTTAATTATTAGTTTAAAATCAATTAAATTATTAATTCTTTCCTTGTTTAAACTATGTAGAAAATCTAAATATTTTAGGAATTCAAAATCAACTATGATTTTCTTTACATAAATTCTTTCCTTATTTGAATTATGTAATATAATTTTTATTCCTTCCATATTATTTGACTTGATAGTATAAAAAGACTTGCTAATTCATAGTACTTTGCCAACGATATGTGACTGCTCCTTAGTAGGTGAGTTCTTTATACTTTTTCCGATCGTCTATAGAATATTGTTGTTATTTTGGAGTTTTTTCTTGTTTTAGTTTGTTTTTGCTTTCGTTTTAAATGCTTTTATATGGGTTTTTGAATAATTATTTTTCATTAATGTCTTTTTCTTTTCTTATTGACCATCCAATTCAACTTTTTAGGAGTAAAAGAATATGCTGATTTTGGATCAAAAGATGTTACACATTTAAAGCCTAATGTAGTTCAATATGGATTTTTGTGACTAATCTGCAGGTTTTCTTTCTTAGTCAGAAGCTTCTAAAATCTTTGAGGCTACCTTCTTTCCTGTTCTTACTTCACATCTAATTTAATTTTCGTTTAGTAATAAAAGATTATGCCTTTTGAGATTTTGGGTTAAAACTTAAAAGAGAATTTCTCACGTTTGACAAAAAAATTCCATACACCATTGTAATCCCTTTTACGCTACATTCAAATATTTCATGCTTAAGATGAGCTAATATTAAGAATTTTGATCGATCTATCCATACTATATTAAAAACACAAAGTCCTTTAGCGAAATATTGTTCGTCTTTTTTACCCTTTAAAAACTAATTCCATATTGGATAAAATTGTAATTTTAGTTGTTTTCCTATGTTTAGGACTTCTAAATCAAATAAAATTTTAGTTATTAAATTTTTCCTTTTTTGAACTAGGTAAGAAATCCTAATATTTAGAACTTGTTATAAATAGAATTCTATTTATGGTGAATGACCATATTTAGAGAGATTCTAGGATTTATTATTTGGTGGCTAAGTCACCCTATCCCTATAAATAAAGGGTTCTATTCCATTGTAAATCATCCCAAAAATTAATAAGAATTCCTTCTCCCTGCTTTTCTCTGCAATATTCTTATTCTTCTTTTATTATTTTATAACACGTTATCAGCACGAGACTCTCTAACCAATTGAGTAGAAGCTTTGGGATTGAGCATAATGATTGTCAATTGTTCTATGAACTTCCTTCATGATTAAATTCTGGATTTAAGGTAAGTATTTTACTTTTCTCTTTCAAATTCTTGGCATTCTATAATTTGATTTTAAATACAAGCAAAGATGATAAATTTTGATTGCAACTCTAATGGAGTTTGAAAGAAATTATAACCACCCAAAGTAGTAAAATTTCTATGCCTTGCCATGATCAAATTCATGTATGATTGTGGGCAAAGAATTGAAAACCCGTCCAATTGAATTTGCTCCATTCTCATTCCCTTTAGAGAATGTGATAGCAGTATGTGATAAGTCTGAAAGAAGACAAAATTACTACTATGAATGTATCAATGGATGTGGACCTGATAATAGACGAAATTATAATCGTCATTATTGTGATATTGAGAATAATAAGGATTCTCGAAATAATCCTTCACTCTGTGAAAGTAATATTTGTCATTGATTTGACATGAGATTTTATAAAGCACATATAGATGATTATGGTCCATTCATGATGTGAATGTGACAACATCTAATTTATGAATACATATTCATTCTTGAAAGAATATGAACGTGCTAGTGGTAGTGAATATACCACACTCACCTCTAGATGGAGGTTTGAGATGAAATAAGAAAATAATGTCATTATTATGGCATGAATGATCACTGGTCACGTACTTATTGTACGCCAAAATATTATCGCAATGTGATTATTAAAAGACAATGGTAATGCAAGAAATAGATCTTGCATATAATTTGACCATGACCACAATGGTATAACTTTCTCTTTAAAAGAGATATTCATCACATGGATGTTGATGAATCTGTGGTAGTACAAAATTAATTGAGAGCTCTAGAAGAGCCAATTATTACTATTTTGGAGGAATACAATTGATTATCATGTCAATTTATTGTGTTGTAGTAAGTCTCAAAGAAACTTATTCAGTTTCCAAAGTACACGCGAAAGCGGTTGATTATATTGAGACTATAAATAAAGGAAAGATTTAATATCTTCTATTACTACAACTTGTAGCGGGATAATATATACGTGAAAAGCTACCCCTTTATTCTCTGGTTTGTACTACACAAATAAAAGAACACCACACTAAAGTGGATATTTATTGATATAAAAACTCATATCATAATAAACTTGGTGTTTATCGATAATTGCACACGTCATGCTGTAAACCTGAACTTTATCAGTATTGATAATTTATTCAGTTGGCATAATTGGTTTGGCCATATCAATTTAAGTATGATGTGCAAAAATAATAGAGAATTCACATGGGTAAATATTAAAGAACTACAAAGTTCTTTACGAATTCTCTTATATTGCTTGTTCTCATTAATTAATTGACCAACTAAAATTGGGATTGAATCTCATGAATGCTGGAAATATCAAAAGTGAATATGGGCCTATTCACCTGCCATGTATACCACATAAAATGCATCTATGAGATGGTTACATGTGCGATTATTATTAACCCGCAACTTGGTGTTTGCGAGGTAATTTGCTTAATAATTTAATTTAGAGCATAATTTCCAGATTTTCTATCCAAGATAGTTTATCTTGATAAGTTGGGTTACATCACAATTGGTTTAGCAAAATAATTTATTGAGTGCCTCCACTTAATAGCTAAACTATTTCCTATGAGAACAAAGTTATATATATATATCAATTTGATATATGTTATATACGAAAGTATATTGCATTCTTCCCTCACAAGTGGATCGGGATCAGGAACCAAATAATTTTATCTTATTATTATTGATGTGCGGTGTATATTTTCATTAACACCATAATGCACAAAGATAGATTTTCAAAGTTGAGGAAGCAAATTAGTTTTTCTAACATGAGGGGGAGACAAGATACATCAGTTGAGAAAAACGTTACATGGAATAAATTATTATTTATACATATAGATCCTCGAATAGGATAATATGAACCTGAAGTTCATAAAAGGATAATTCATTTGCAATATATTGCAAAGCATTCCATACGCATTTGCTGACCCAAAGAAAGTAATTATATTTTCATTGCAAATGCTCATATTAAGTCCTAGAAGGACAAAGTCCGTGGTACGCTTAAAGCGTATAGACAAATCGGTTTCAAATAGAATTTCTTGATAAAGAAGATGAGCAAATGATCAAAGTGATCATAATAAGGAGGCAAATGATCTAAAAAATCACATGACATAACATTTCATAAAATCTTATGAGAGATTCAGGTACCTAAATATATGAATGAAGAGATCTCTATGTTATGTCTTTATGAAAAAATATTGGAACCGATATAAAATGTTTGTCGACGACATCTATCATAGTGCTAAGTATAAAATGTTTGTCGACGACATCTATCATAGTGCTAAGTATAGATGAGGATCTTAAGTCTATCGAATATAGACACAAAAATATTGGTCAAATGGAATAGACACAATTCGAGTAGAATTGGTTTCATATAAAAGACATATAATTTTGTCTATGTTGTTCAAATACTTGAAAGTATAAAGTCAATGGTATATGCAATCAGTTTTCGATATCTTATATGTCTAGCATGACGTAAAAACTTGATATACATCTAAAGTTTCTTTAGATGGCTTAGATGACTTAACTTATATGACAATGCATGAAGGATTTAAGTTGCTTAAAGTATATACAATTCTTGATCATTAAGTACCACTTTCTCAGTGCAATTTGTGCACATTTGTATCTTGCTATAACTATAAGCATGATAATGTGATAGCGAGGATTTTCAAGGTGCAATATATTCATTGGAGTTAATATGGCTGATTTATTCACCAAAACTCTGCCGACGTCAACCTTCAAGAAGCTAGTGTACAAGATCGGGATGCGAAGGTTCAAGGATGTGAATTGATGCTCTCATCAGGGGGAGTTAATGCACGTTTCACTCTTTTCCCTTACAAGGTTTTGTCCCACTGGGTTTTCCTTGAAAGGTTTTTAACGAGGCAACCAAAAGGCATATTATTAGAGATGTGTACTCTTTTTCCTTTTCTAGAAAATTTTTTGCCATTGGATTTTATTTTAGTTAAGGTGCACATTACTTATCGAGTAGGCATTCAAGGGGGAGTGTTATAAATAGAATTCTATTTATGGTGAATGTCCATTGTCACACCTCCTTTTTCACCTGTACCCGCAGGGGCGTAGGGGGAGTTTTTCCAATTAAAGGACAATCGAAATGGAATTTATTATTTAATTCAGAGTCGCCACTTGAGAGATTTATGGTGTACCAAGTCACTAGTTGAATCCCGAATCGAGGAAAAGATTGACTCTGTATTACTGTCTGCGTACCAGGAATCCGGATAAGGAATTCTGTTAACCCGAGAGAAGGTGTTAGGCATTCCCGAGTTCCGTGGTTCTAGCACGGTCGCTCAACTGTCATATTTGGTTTATTTATCTGATTTTAATACATTTTGAACCTACGTACCAATTTTACCCTTGAACCGCTTTTATCATTTATTATTTAAAGAATTGCAACGTCGTGAGAATGCATCTCGAATTGCGCCACATAAATGTACCCGCAACTTTCGATACATTCTAACTTCGTTGAGATTTGGATTTGGGTCACATAAATGTGCACCCGAGTTTAGGAAGATAACATTATTAAATACGCGCCTAAAGATACTACGTTCACATGACTTTTGAATTCAATTCATCGGTAATAAAATAAGCTAACGTACTGCACTACTAACACGTTCATTGGGCTTGGATTTTAGTATTGACAGGGCCTACGCTTGCTTTCAAACCTAATTTTCAGTTTCAATAAGTAGTCAACACACGGATTCAAGCTACCTTACACTAATAGACCCAACTAAACCAAACCAAATGGCTAAGACACAGGGCATGCATCTAATTCGTTTAACAGTTCTCAGCTAAAAATAGTCCAATAGTTCGCATCAGTCCAGTTACACATTCAGCAGACATTTATATGATATTAGTGAGTGAAGTATCTTAATGTACAAATCAATAGAAAAGCTAAATCAAACTTAAACTTCAAATCTTCATATATATTCATGCTTCATGTTTTTCAGCGTACAAATTGGCAAGGTTACAGCCGTGTACTTGGAATCTGAATTGAAATAGAGAAGAGAATGGTCAGCAACAACAATACAACAACAGTTACAACAACAATACCACAACAGTCCAGTTCTGAATCAGAAACACAACCAATCCAATGCACGAACAGATTTATAAGACCCCACAAAAACAATCAGCACCCAAATCAACTCAACCGAACTTGAATTAAGCCAAGATTCTACTACAAAAACTGATCTTTTAAACTCTCAGAAATTAACTTTAAGCTTTCGAAATTAGTTCCAAAACTGACTGCCTTTCAAAAGAACTCTCAAAAACTCTCTGAACTCCTTAGAATATTGTTCAAAGACTAACCTCAAGATGCTCTCAAACAGTGCTCTCAGAGATTTTTTTCTTCTTCTCAGGTCTGCCCCCAAAAGAAAAGCCAGACCAGACTCAAAAAGGATCCTCTTTAATTCTGTCCAGACCCCTATTTATACCCAAACCTTAACCCCTTTCCAGCTCTAAGGAGCACTTAGCTAATTAAGAAAGTGTTTTCTGCCCACTACTACATGTTTTGTTCTCCTTTTAATTCAATTGTTCCCCACTAGAGTATGTTTTTCCCATTATCCCTTGTCCTTTCCTTTGTTAAATTGTTCAAACATGTATGGGCAACATATTTTAATCAATCCCCTTTTAAGCCTTTCATACCATTATGTTTTGTTTCCCATTAACACTAAACAATTGCATTAGTTTAATGGTACTTTAGTACCCTACTGTCAGCCCATTCATCTTAAGCCATTTTCAAACCTTTTAAACCCCAAAATACCCTCCTAAAGTCCCTGAAATTACTGTCCTACCCAATCCCTTTCACTTTGCATTGAACCTTTCAACTCTAACCTATTCAAACCTACCAACTAACTAAGCTGAATCCAACAAACTACAATAGCTATAACCAATTCAAATAAGTTAGCAATCCAGGATATCAAATCAAATGGCACCAAAATGAAGACTAAGGGTCAGGGCAACACATATTGAACTAACTATATTGGGGAACCAATCGTATTTAGCTCAGCAACAGATGGACTGAAATCAACTAGACGAGCATATGCCTTAATCAGATTGATTACAAAAGAAGAAACAGCCAGAAGAGCCTTAAGGGGATTGACAAATTCAGGATAACAAATGACCAATAAATTCATTTCAATGAACTGAATATACCAACAGGCTCAGTTCTAAGTTCAAATATACCAACGAGCTTATTTTAACAAAAAAATTTAGAACACAAACGAAGCAGGAGGGGAAACAGACAGGAATGAGCTATGAATTCAAAACCAAAATTAAACTATTATCGTGTTAAACTAACACTCTAACCTACCGGACTAATCGAAGAAACTTATTCGATTGATTAAACAATTATAACATACAATCAACAACAGAAAATTTGGACCAAGAAAAAGGTCCGAAGAGAGGAGGAGGAAAATCATTGACAAAACCGGGCTACAATAAAACTTTAAACAGATAAACAACAAACAACAAAAAAAATGAAAAAAGAAATGGAAAGGAAATACCTCAAAATCTATAGATCGAACTCCAATCAGTTTGACCTTCGACTTGAACCCTTTTGAGGTAAAAACGAACTTTAATCGAGTGTTCTCGACTGAGAACACTTGACTAAAGTTGATTAAAACCCCAATTTCTTTTTCCCCTCGGATCGACTCCAGGTTTGGTCCTTCTAGGTTTTTTTTTTCAATCGATTTAAACTTCGACCAGTTCTAGCAAGACTCGAGCCAAAGTAGCGGTGGTTTGGGAATGAGGGAGGTCAGGTGGAGTTGGGGTGTGAACTTGGGACTGGTTGGGTAGGTTTAGGGTTTTGCTCGAATCTTCGATTGAAGATTCGAGACAGACTGGGATGATTCGAGGTTAAAGGGGTAGGGATCTGTGTTGAGGGTGGTTAGGAGGTTCAGTGGTGTGAATTTCGTGGTCACCGGGGTTGATTCGAGGTTAAAGGGGTAGGGTTTTAGGGGTTGTTTGGTCTCTGGTTCTTGAAGACGAAGGGGAGGGGTTTGGCTTGGGGGGGATGGGTAAAGGGTTAGGCTTATATACTAGAGGGGGAAATGAATCCTGGCCATTTGATCTGATGAGATCAACGGCCTGGATTGATCATTTAAGTGGAACGGCGTCGTTTAGGCACTCCTGAGATGACCGAATCGGTCTTGGATGGGAATGAGTCGGGTATTGGAGGAGTTGATCTGGACCATTCAATCCAATCAAACGAATGGTTGAGATTGACTAACTTAAAACGACGTCGTTTGGATTAGTGGTGGACTGGATTTAGGGCGGGTATGAGCTGGTTTTTTGGATTTGGGCTTGGCCAAATTGGCCCAACCGAATTTTCCTCTTCTTATTCTTTTTCCTTTTCAATTTTCCTTTTCAACAATAAACTAAAAATCCTAATTAAATTATAAAATCGACAATTAACTAAAAATATTAACTCTTAATAATAATTATCACACGAAATTAAACATCAAATAAAGATAAAATCACACAATTCGGACATTAAATGCAAAAGATGCAAAGTACATATTTTTGTGATTTTTCCATTTTGTAAAACAAACTTGATTGTTTAATTAATTCCTAAATTGTAAAATTAAATCCTAAATGCACATGCAACACATATTTTTGTATTTTTCTTAATTAAAGTAGAAATAAACATGCACAGAAAAATACAAATAAATCACAAACAACACAAAACCATTTTATTTTGAATTTTTGGGAGTAGTTCTCGTAGGGCAAAAATCACGTGCTCACAGCTGTCCCTCTTTGTCCGGAAACATGGAGAGTTTTCGTGCAAAGATAAAGTGAGCGGATACGAGCGATTTTTGCCCGTGAGGCTACTCCATGTGAAGCATTTTTGAAAGATTTAACCGAACCTTTGCTTCGAAGGTTTCCTACATATCCCTGGCTAAAAGGGAATCAGGTTAATGTAGTTCGGGAAGTTTTGGTAGTTGGGACTACCATGGGACTGCAATTTTGCTGTTACTACTGCTGCATGCTGTTACTACTGTTTTCCGACCTCCTTATTACACCATTGCTAGAAAGAAAACAAAAAGCTAGACTAAACTAATGATTACATAATCTTATCTATCTTCGACTTGCTCTTGTAGTCTTCTTCCTGATTTCTGAAATGGGATTCATGCTGGGGGTATTTTTGTTGTAACCCTCCGCATTACTGACTTCTGACTTGATCTTGAAATGTATTCCTCTATTCTGCAGGCGGGCTCCTGACTCCAATAGCGACTTTGCAAATAAATCAGCCTCTATTCTCCAGGCGGGCTCCTGACTTCAACCGCAACTTTAAAGTAAACACCTCCATTCTACAGGCGGGCTCCTGACTCCTTCAACTTAAAATATGACAACCTCCGTTTTACAGGCGGGCTCCTGACTCCTTTAACTTAAAATATAAAAACCTCCGTTCTACAGGCGGGCTCCTGACTTCTTCAACTCAAAATATAACAACCTCCGTTCTACAGGCGGGCTTCTGACTTCTTCAACTTAAAATATAACAACCTCCGTTCTACAGGCGGGCTCCTGACTTCTTCAACTTAAAATATAACAACCTCTGTTCTACAGGCGGGCTCCTAACTTCTTCAACTTAAAATATAACAACCTCCGTTCTACAGGCGGGCTCCTGACTTCAACAACAACTCAAAATGTAATACCTCCATTCTCCAGGCGGGCTCCTGACTTCACTACTTCCTAAAAACATAACACCTCCATTATCCAGGCGGGCTCCTGACTTCAACAACTTCTTAAAAAATATAACACCTCCATTCTCCAAGCGGGCTCCTGACTTCGACAAGTTCCTAAAAATATAACACCTCCATTTTTCAGGCGGGCTCCTGACTTCAATAGCAACTATTTCTCCAGAATATAACACTTCTATTCTCCAGGCGGGCTCCTGATTTCAACAACTTAAAAATATAACACCTCGATTCTCCAGGCGGGCTCCTGACTTCAACTATAAATTTAAAATATAACACCTCCATTCTCCAGGTGGGCTCCTGACTTCAACTATAATTTGAGATATAACACCTCCATTCTCCAGGCGGGCTCCTAACTTCAACGACTTCTTAAGAATATAACACCGCCATTTTACATGCGGGCTCCTGACTTCAACAACTTAAAATTTAACAACCTCCATTCTATAGGCGGGCTCCTGACTTCTTCGACTTAAAATTTAACAATCTCCATTCTACAGGCGGGCTCCTGACTTCTTTGACTTAAAATTATAACAACCTCCGTTCTACAGGCGGGCTCCTAACTCCTTTAACTTAAAATATGACAACCTCCGTTCTACAGGCGGGCTCCTAACTTCATCAACTTCAAATATAACAACCTCCATTCTCCAGGCGGGCTCCTGACTTCAACTACAACTTAAAGACATAACACCTCTATTCTCCAGGCGGGCTCCTGACTTCAATAAACAATTTAAAGATAATACCTCCATTTTCCAGGCGGGCTCCTGACTTCAACTACAACTTAAAAATATAACAACCTCCGTTCTACAGGCGGGCTCCTGACTTCATCAACTTAAAATTTAACAACCTCCATTCTACAGGCGGGTTCCTGACTTCATCAGTAATTACTTCCCTCAAACTGGTGTTTTCACTTCTCTGAAACCTGCAGGGGATAACATTGCTGGGGAATTATCTTCCTTCTTTAAGACTAGTTACTTTCCTCCTTTTAACAATGGTGGGGATGATACTGATTCAAAGACCACTACCCTTAAAACTTGGGTTATCTTGCTTCTTCCAAGATTGCTTTCTTTAAAACTTGTATTGCCTTCTCCAAAAAATTTTCTGCCCCAGTTTGATAATCTTCTTTGTGGCCATGTCTTCCCGTTGTCAATAACATTTCCTTTCCCCTTCTTCAAATCAAAGAAAAATTTGTTAGTTTAAAACGTGGTGAGTGGTCGTGCCACTCCTGCTAGAAATGGTTTTTCCCTTTTTCCTTTTCCTGCTTCGCGTTTTATTACAAAACTTGTTGGGGATGATATTCTTGCTGGGGATGGTTTTTCTTTTCTCTTCCTTCCCTTCTCTGTTTTGTCCGACCATCGCGGAACTTGGTCGATAATCTGTCGGAGTTGTTCCTGCATCTCGCAAATCTACTGGGGATCCTCTTGGAATTTGATCCATAACTTTTCAACTTCCTAATTTTCTGTTTTTCTCCAACTTCCCCTGGAAATTTGGTCCCCTTGGAATCTAGACTCGTTCATCATTTGGTCTTGCAACAAACTTCTTTTCGCTTTGTCTCCTTATCTTTGGCCTGTCCTATTCGCATTTTGCTTTGCACCGTTTTGGCAACTGGTAGTAAGATCTGAAAAATCTTTCTCAAAACAAACTGCTGGAGGAAAAATTCTTAAAACAAAAGAAATGAAAAGTGATGATTTCAAAAGATGGAAAAAGAAGAAGTCTTTCCGAACGAATGTTGGGGAGAAGAAAAGGAAAAGGACTTATCTGAATGATATAACCGATCCCAACGATCATGTCGTGCATTCCGGATTAATCAACCCAATCTATTTGTATCAATCAATCTTTCCGGTGGCCTCATTTCACTGGGGGATATGCAGGCGCCCAACTCTTTTTGCCAAATCAACACTTTTACATTGCTTGATGCCTCGACGGATCCTTTCCGCCAATCTTGTCTTGTCGCCTCATAGTGCCCTTCGAGGGGTTTTCACTAATAAGACTCTCTCATTTCTCTCAACTCTCGTCGCCTTATGGTGCCTGTGAAGGTTTTCACCGATAAGACTCCCTCGTTTTATTTCTCTCAACTTCCGTCGCCTTATGGTGCTTGTAGAGGTTTTCACCGATAAGACTCTCTCATTTTATTTTATTTTTTCAGCTGGGGATTGGAGTGTTACCTATATGACTCTCTCTGCTGGGGATTCTTTCGGCTATCAATTCATTTCCAGCTTATGATCCTCTTCTCTGCTGGGGATCAGAGTGTTATTCCCGACTTCCACTTGCATGACTTGGCACTTCTCGGATACTGATCGGGAGGTCTTTTTTGGACATCAATATTGGTTTTTGTGTATGGCTAAAATAAAAAGGGTATCAAAAAGTTTAAAATAATTTTGACGGGTAAAACATTACAACTCTTGGAATCAAACTTCCTTTCCAAAATTACAAACACAACTTCTGCCCGAGTTTCTTGCTTGGGGATTTTTATTTTTTTGTTACACTATGACCGAGTCGTGAGGCGCCTACGTATCCTTTTTTGAGGAATCAGGTCAAACGTAGTTCCCAATTCCTTTGTTTTTCTTGTGACTTTTATTTTGTCTTTATTATCATTATTTTTCTCTTCTCTTTTTCTTTCATTTTCATTACTGATTCCAAAAGAGGGGTATGAAAGAATAAATAAGGCTCAAAGGGAGGAAGCAAAGGTTAAAGTGTTTGGATAGAAGAAAGAATTGCCACCGTCATTTCATTCTCCGATAAATGCCAAGTACAAACAGACAAACATCAATTGCAATCAAAGGAATTACACATAATATCTCTTGACTGCGTCAGAATTGATAGCCATGTCGATGCATCTTCCCTCGACATCTGTCAGACATAAGGCGCCGTTGGATAACACTCTGGTCACAATAAACGGCCCTTGCCAATTCGGGGCGAACTTGCCCTTTGCTTTGGCCTTATGTGGCAGGACTCGTTTCAACACCTGCTGCCCCACTTCAAATTTTCTTGGGCGCACCTTCTTATTGTAGGCTCTTGCCATTCTCTTTTGATATAACTTGCCATGACACAAAACTGCCAATCTCTTTTCATCAATCAAGTTCAACTGCTCCAAACGGGTTTTGACCCACTCGTCATCATCAATCTCAGCTTCAGCGACAATCCGAAGGGATGAAATTTCAACTTCTGCCGGTATCACTGCTTCAGTTCCGTATACCAACAAATACGGAGTTACACCTACCGAAGTACGAACAGTAGTGCGATAACCCAACAATGCCAATGGTAACTTCTCATGCCATTGTCTGGATCCTTCTACCATCTTCCTCAGTATCTTCTTTATGTTCTTGTTGGCCGCCTCAACTGCTCCATTCGCCTTGGGACGATATGGGGTGGAATTGCGGTGTGTAATCTTAAACTGTTGACATACCTCTTTCATCAAATTGCTATTAAGATTAGCACCATTATCCGTGATGATCACCTTTGGGACTCCAAATCACAGATGATATGGGAGTGAACAAAATCTACCACTGCCTTCTTGGTTACCGACTTAAAAGTTTTAGCTTCAACCCACTTAGTAAAATAATCGATGGTTACCAGAATGAACCTATGCCCGTTGGATGCTGCTGGCTCAATTGGTCCAATGATATCCATGCCCTAGGCAACAAATGGCCATGATGCTGACATTGTATGCAATTCTGTCGGCGGAGAATGAATCAGATCTCCGTGTATCTGACACTGATGGCATTTCCACACGAAACTGATGCAATCACGGTCCATAGTGAGCCAATAGTACCCTGCTCGAAGAATCTTCTTCGCCAATACATATCCGCTCATATGTGGCCCACAAACTCCAGCATGTACCTCTGTCATAACTATCGTGGCTTGACTAGCATCTATACATCTCAGCAATCCCAAATCTGTGTGTTCTTTTGTACAACACTCCTCCACTGAGGAAAAATCCATTTGCCAGTCGCCGAATGGCTCTCTTTTGATCTCCGGTGGCCTGCTCCAGGTATATCCCTATCCTGAGGTATTCCTTGACATCATAGAACCATGGCTTGCCATCCAGTTCTTCCTCTAACATGTTGCAATAAGCATGTTGATCACGAACCTGAATATGCACTGGGTCAACATGAATTTTGTCTGGGTGGTGCAACATCGATGCTAAGGTGGCCAAAGCATCGGCAACCTCATTATGAACTCTTGGGATGTGTCTGAACTCCACTGATCGAAATCGCTTGCCCAAATCGTGCAAACATTTTCAATATGGTATGAGCTTCAAATCCCTTGTTTCCCATTCACCCTGAATCTGATGCACCAGGAGGTCCGAGTCTCCCAAGACCAAGATGTCCTGAACATCCATGTCTGCAGCTAGCCGTAGACCCAAAATGCATGCCTCATGCTCAGCCATGTTGTTGGTACAATAGAAACGAAGCTGAGCCGTAATAGGATAATGATGTCCTGTTTCAGAAATAAGTACCGCTCCTATTCCAACTCCCTTCGCATTTGCGGCTCCATCGAAAAAAGCTTCCATCCTGGTTCCTTGGTTATTTCCAACTCATCTATATGAATCACTTCTTCATCAGTAAAATACGTTCTCAAGGGCTCGTATTCTTCATCAACAGGATTCTCAGCCAAGCGATCAGCCAATGCTTGGGCCTTCATGGCCATCCTCGTTACATAGACGATGTCGAATTCTGTGAGTAATATCTGCTATTTCGCCAATCTCCCTGTGGGAATAGGCTTCTAGAAAATATACTTTAGTGGATCCAAGCGTGAAATGAGATAAGTAGTATATGATGACAGATAATGCTTCAATTTCTGGGCCACCCAAGTTAGGGCGCAACATGTCTTCTCGAGTTGAGTGTACTTAACCTCATAGCCTGTAAACTTCTTGCTGAGATAATAGATGGCTTGCTCCTTCCTTCCCATAATGTCTTACTGCCCCAGTACGCAGCCAAATGAATTCTTCAGGACCGTTAGATAAAGAATTAACGGTCTTCCCGGCTCAGGTGGAACCAACACAGGTGGATTTGATAAATATCCTTTGATTTGGTCAAATACTTCCTGACATTCTTTCGTCCATTCTACCGCAACATCTTTCTTCAGTAGCCGAAAAATGGGTTCACAAGTTGCTGTGAGTTGAGCGATAAACCTGCTGATATAATTCAACCTTCCCAACAGACTCATCTTCTTTCTTGTTCTTCGGCGGTGGCAAATCTTGGATGGATTTGATCTTTGACGGGTCCAACTCAATGCCTCGCCGACTGACGATGAATCCCAACAGCTTTCCAGATGGAACACCAAATGCACATTTTGCCGGGTTGAGCTTAATATCATACCTTCAAAGTCTTTGGAAAAACTTCCTCAGGTCTGCTACGTGGTCTTCCTGATGCTTGGATTTTATGATCACATCGTCCACGTATACCTCAATCTCTTTGTGTATCATGTCATGAAACACAGTAGTCATTGCTCTGATGTACGTTGCTCCAGCATTCTTCAAACCAAATGGCATTACCCGGTAGCAATAAGTCCCCCACGGCGTAATGAAAGCCGTCTTTTCCGCATCTTCTTCATCCATCAGAATCTGATGATACCTAGCATAGCAATCCACAAAAGACCTGATCTCACGTCCGGCACAATTATCGATCAAGATATGGATGTTGGGTAATGGAAAGTTATCCTTTGGGCTTGCCCTGTTCAGATTGCGGTAATCGACACACACCCTGATCTTCCCATCTTTCTTCGGCACTGGCACCACATTAGCCAACCAATCAGGATATCGAGTGACCCGAATAACCTTTGCTTGCAGCTGCTTGGTTACTTCCTCTTTAATCTTCACACTCATGTCTGTTTTGAACTTCCTCAATTTCTACTTGACGGGAGGGCATGCCGGGTTAATGGGCAATTTGTGAACCACTAAATCCGTGCTTAACCCCGGCATGTCATCATACGACCATGCAAAAATGTCTTTGAACTCAATAAGTGCTTTGATTAGTTCTTCCCTGATATTCGGTGCAATGTGGATGCTTATTTTAGTTTCCCTGATATCATCTGCATCCCCTAAATTGATGGCTTCTATGTCATTTAAGTTGGGCTTGGATTTCTCTTCAAAGTGGCTTAACCCTCTATTTATCTCTTCGAAGGCTTCATCCTCATCGTATTCCGATTCATCATCATAATTGACCTCTTGTACAATTAGTTCGGAATCAGATTGATTTTTAGACTGGGTTGAAGATCCGTTGTGCATATCATGTCATTAGAACCAATATAAGGAGAACTGTTCGGAAAGAGAAAAGAAGAAAACAAAATTAGAACAAAATAAGAAGAAAAAAGCTTTCACTTTATTAAAATACGGGATAACAGAGTTTCACACTTTGCCGAATACAAAACAAAACTGGATTACAACCTTGGAATAATCCAAAAAGACAAGAAAGAAAAATCAGAGCCCACTACCAAGACTCCCTCCGGATAGGAAGGGGAGTAGCCATCCAATTGTTGATATTTGCCCTAGGCCCCACAAACTGTACATCTAACCTACTGGACCTTTCTTCAGCTTCTATCACGTTGACATCGGCGAACAGCCTTTCAAAACCCCGATTCAAATCTCCATCTGTCCCAATCAGAGGTCCGAGAATTTTGGGGGCTGACAACCTTCTGATACCTGCTCTGACAAAGGATCTGGAAAGACGTGGAACTGGCTTGGGAAGAACCCAAACTTTCTTCTTCAACTTTCGAGCCCGCCTTACATCTGCTACCATAGGCTTGAATCCTATCCCAAAAGTGTCCAGGTTCTTGGGCAAAGAAACTGGCTGGACCATACCTTGCAGATCAACCCCCAAACCTTTTCCTGGTACAAACCCGCTGTTTAGCATTTCCGAGGCTACCATGAAGGTTGCAGCTGCGATCCTGGGAAGTGGAAGGTCCTCGCCTTTAGAAATTTTATCCACTAAAACCGCGTCGAAAACCTGGTACACCCACGGACCTTTGTCGTCATAAGTTTCTATGAATGGCACAACGACATCACTCACAATGCATGTACCGTCATCCCCGTGCACTACTATCTCCTGCCTGTCCCATTCAAATTTCACTATCTGGTGCAATGTAGAAGGCACTGCTTTGGCGGCATGGATCCAGGGTCGCCCCAATAGAAGATTGTATGATACTGCCACATCTACCACTTGGAATTCTATGGTGAATTCCACTGGACCAATGGTCAATCCCAGTATGATATCACCCACCGTGTCGGTACCACCTCCATCGAAACCTCGGACGCAGACGTTGTTCCTGTGAATCCGGTCATGATCAACTTTTAGCTTGTTCAGAGTAGTCAAAGTACAGATGTTGGCGCTTGATCAATACTCGGGTGACCACAGAGTCTTCGCATTTCACGGTCAAGTATAGGGCTTTGTTATGTTCTGTACCCTCCACGGGCAACTCATCGTCTGAAAAAGTGACCCTGTTGACCTCAAAAATCTTGTTTGCTATTTTCTCCAGATAGTTCACAGAGATTTTATCCGGAACATGGGCTTCGTTTAGAATTTTCATCAATACCTGGCGATGCTCATCTGAATGGATCAACAACGATAGCAATGAGATCTGTGCCGGGGTATTCGTCAACTGCTTCACAATGGAGTAATCTTGCGCCTTCATTTTCTTTAAAAATTCTTCCGCCTCTTCCTCGGTAACCGGATTCTTTGTCGCTACTGGATTGGCCCTTCTTAACTCTGCGGGAGCAAAACACCTTCCCGAACGAGTTAACCCCTGTGCCTCACATATTTTCTCCATAACTTCCTTCCCCTTATGCATTACCATTACTTGACTGTAGCTCCATGGCACAGCTTTCTCGCTAATTATTGACAACTGCATTACTGGCCTGATAACAAATGGTCCTGTGCATACCCCCTTCACGGCTACTGGCTTGCTTGATATCCCTTGTACCGTTACTTTGACCGGCTCTGGATTCTTGGCAACATCAGACAAACTCTTCCCCATCACCACCACTGGCTTGCCTTCTTCCCTTTTCGACTGTACTACCGCCTCTCCACTGATCGACTTTTATTTCGGACTGGCACGGATCATCATTACCATTTGTGAGGGCTTCTTGAGCTTCCCTCCTTCATGCACTAGTTCGATCATGTGGGCTTCATGGTGTGCCGACAACGGGTTCTGATTGATATTAGATGCCTCTGGCTCCTGGACCTCGATCCTATTTGTGTCAATAAGATCTTGTACGGCAGTCTTCAACTTCCAACACTTCTCAGTATCGTGCCCGGGAGCCCCTGAACAATATTCACAGCTTACCGAGTGGTCCAGATTTTTGGGAAGGGGATTTGGCAATTTGGGTTCCACAGGACTCAATAGGCCTAACTGCCTCAATTTGTGGAACAGAGTAGTATAGGTTTCTCCCAGCGGAGTGAATGTTCTCTGCCTCTGCACCCTTTCATTCCTGAAAGTCTGATTCCCACGGAAACCTGGTCCCGAAGGATTCCTATAGGCCCTTGGTGGTGGATATATGTTTTGTGGAGGTGGATATGTGTTTTGTGGAGGTGGATATGTATTTTGTGGAGGCGGATATGTATTTTGGGGAGCCAGCGCACGCCATTGCGGGCGAGTCGGAGGCTGGGTGTAAGTTTGGGCGTGATGGACAAAGAAATGTGGCTCTTGTGGTGGGTAGTAGGGTTGTGGAGGGCCGTATGGAATATGTGGGTAATTGGAGTGATGAGGTCTAGGTTGGTAGTGAGGCGGGGGATCTCTGAATCTGGACCAAGTACCTGCCTCGACTGTTGCGACATCTTCCCTTTTCTTCTTTCCGAGCGCACCTCCCATGCCGCTCTAGATGGCTTGAGTGGTTGCTTTAATCGCCGAATAGCTCAGGATTTTGTTGGACTTAAATCCCTCTTCAATCATACCACCCATTTTTACTACTTCGTTGAAAGATTTGCCAACTGACGTCACCAGGTGCCCGAAGTAAGTTGGCTCCAGAGTCTGCAGAAAGTAGTCCACCATTTCCCCCTCTCTCATCGGAGGATCAACTCTTGCCGCCTGCTCTCTCCAGTGGAACCCAAATTCTCGGAAGCTTTCCCTGGGCTTCTTCTCAAGTTTTAGCAATGTGAGACGGTCAAGGACGATCTCAAGGTTGTACTGGAAGTGACCTGTGAATGCTTCTGCTAGATCGTCTCAGGTGTACCACCTGCTCGGATCCTGTCTTGTGTACCATTCCAGTGCAAACCCACTTAGACTTTGACCAAAGTAAGCTATTAATAGCTCATCCTTACCACATGCTCCTCTCATCTTGCTGCAAAAACCTCGCAGATGTGCCATTGGATCACCGTGCCCCTCGTATAGATCAAACTTTGACATCTTGAACCCTGCCGGCAATTGAATGTCGGGGAATGGGCAAAGATCTTTGTAGGTCACACTGACTTGGTTGCCTAACCCATGGATATTCCTGAAGGACTTCTCCAGGCTTTTAAACTTTCGAAGCACTTCGTCTTGCTCTGGACTCTTAGCCGGCTTTTCAGTCTCTACCGGGATCTCGAAGTGAGTATTATAAGTATGAGGCTCGGGTGCTTTGAAGGTTGGTTCAGGGGGTAATAATGGTTATCGTGATCCTGAAACAACGGCTCGCTGGATGATCTTTGCAACGTGGCTGGTGGGGGTGCCACGAAAATAGGAACATTTGGTGGAGGAGGGTTCTGATTGGGTTGTGAAGCTTGGGGATCATAGGCATTTCTTCCCTGATAGTATTGGTGACTGCGGAAGCTTGTCGAAGGGCCGGGGGGGAGGGTATTCCGGCGTGTGTCCTGGTGGGAGAGTGGGAATAACGGGAGGGTTAGGCACCTTTTGTACCCTAGCTAAGGCCAGCTGCATTTCTTTCATCTCCTGTCTCATCTTATCTATTTCCTCATTCAGCATTTGATTCTCCGTCCTTTCATCCTTGACACTTTGGTCTGAACTAGTCATGCTTTTTAGTATGGGCCCTTTGGATCTTGTTTGGTAATGGTAATCTGCCAGAACGTTCTAACAAACTAACTGGTTCGAAATCTCTGGAAGGACAACAAACTTGTTAGCGTTAGAGTTTAA
This sequence comes from Nicotiana sylvestris, assembly GCF_000393655.2. Lineage (NCBI taxonomy): Eukaryota > Viridiplantae > Streptophyta > Magnoliopsida > Solanales > Solanaceae > Nicotiana > Nicotiana sylvestris. The sequence goes on along the minus strand of NC_091060.1, from coordinate 56,434,010 downwards.
CACATATTGCAATTTCACGTTGGGGGATGCAATGTTCCTAGGTAGTTTAACCATTTCTAACATGTTTTTGCTTCGACCGCATGCGTCATTCCGGCTTATTTTGTTTGTGCCTCGTTTAAGTGTTCCTGAAACTTTCTTTATCTCTCTTTTTATTTCTTTCTTTTCCTTTCTTTTATTCACTTTGCCTTTCTCTTTTTCTTTTTAGTGGTGGTCGAATCTTATGTGGATTGCCTACGTATGCATGAATCAGACCGCGCGTAGTTCTGCCACAAGTGCGGAAAATAAAGACACAATTTTTGGAGTTTTCAACCTTTACTAGCAAAACGTTTTATTACAAGGCAAAACATTTTTGAAAGGAAATTGACAGACTTGATACAAACTACAGACTTTATGCCAAAAAGGGAAATACAAACTCCGACGGATAACAGACTCTGAAGACAAGGAAAATACAGACTCGAACTATGAATGTTTCAGAGTTTTGAATTTTGGCGCCCGTGGGGCGTCGTTTGGCCTCGCCGCGGGCTTTGGTGCAAGGCCCCTTTGCAGATCTTTCAAATCTTCCATGATCTGGTGGATATAAATCATTATTGAAGCAAATAAGGTGGTACGGGACATATCCTCACAATCTAGGCACTTTATGGTGATGTAGTGCCCGATATCGTCGATTCTTCCCTTGATTCTATCCCTTTCCATAAGCAATCGCTCTATTTGTTGATTCCGCATCCCCAGCATTTGCGCATTGTAAAGGAGTTGATCCTGAAACTTATTCATGTGTTTCTCCATTCAGGCCATTAGATCATAGTAGCGCTTCCTATCTGCTCTGGCATCTCGGGCTTGTCTGAAGATCCGCTCTTTGAGAGTGGATATTGTTTCTCTCAATATGGCAATGTTCCTTTCGTAGTCCCTCTTCATTTGTTGCATAGACTGTGCTCGCTCTTCTGCCTTCTTTATCCATTTCACCTGGATTCTCGCTAGACCAGCTTTAGATTTTTCCAGGTCTTCTTGATACTCGAGGACTTTCTTCTTTAGACCGTTTATGAGCCTTTCATTAGCCCGGCTTCTCTTTGGGTTTCTGGTAGCTATTTTCATTTCCTGGATTTGAGCTTTGAGGACCTCGTTTTCCTGAGCTAGTTTTCTCTTTTCTCCCTTATCTGCAGCGATATGCAAATCTTTCTCAAATTTCAAATCTAAAACTTGCTTCTCCAACTTGCCTATTGTAACCCTGTACTCGTGCTCTTTAGCCAACCAATCCCACTGTTCTTGTGATGCCTTGACGAATTCCTGGAGATGGGGTCTTTTAGATGGCCTTTCGTGCTCAAGTTCTCTCCTGTACTAAGCAAGGTATCCTGGCACCACTTTGCCTTTGGCCCGATCCTGCACGCATGTATCTGCTTTTAAATATTGGCATTCCTCTTGCTTCAAAGAACTGTCCGTCAAGGCTAATCTCAATTACTTGAGCGCTAAGATCTTCCTCCTGTGGCACTGTTTGGCATCTCCCGAGTTGTCTCAAAACCTGATATGGCGCGTAAGGTTGAATGCTCTTTAGCCGCATCAATAGAAAGTGGGTCCTAGCTGCCGGCATATGGATGACCTCGTCAATGGGCAACCATCCTAGTGTCCACTGTATTTGGCTGGCGGTGAGGGTCCGAAAGAATGATGTCCATGCCGTAACTCCCTCGGGTAGACTGACCCCCTTGATTCTTGTGTAGAACTCTTCTATGCAAGTTTTCTTTGAGGAACCATAACTCAAGAGCTGGGAACGGTGGCAGAGATGCTCAGTCATCCATATTTGTAGCAACAAGTTACACCCCTCGAAAAAGTTCCCTCTGGCTTTGCAGGCTGTGAGAGCTCGGAAGATATCAGATACTATCATAGGCGCAAAAGTGCTTTCATCTTGAATGAGCAAGGTACTGACGATCTCGGCTATTTTCAGATCAATGTTTCCATCTTTCCTTGGAAATACCAAAAGTCCCAAAAAGGTTATCATAAAAGCCACTCGTCTATGCTCGTCCCATTTCTGACGGTTACTTTTGCGGCACAACTTGTTACCCGGGTTGTTGAATCCTCCGACATGACTGTATCTGTCGTATATAAAGCGCGGATTACAAAAACCTGCGGCCAAATCTGGGTTATGGACCGTCCTGGGTATCTTTAACGAATCTAAAAACCGATGCACAGTGACATCTCTTGGGGCAACCAGGTATTTTTGCCTCAACGGAACTTCAGCATTTCCGATATACCCGGCTATTTCCTCCAAAGTCGGAGTGAGTTCAAAATCGGAGAAGTGGAAGACATTGTGTGCCGGGTCCCAGCAGGTGACCAAAGCTCTAATGATATCCCCCCGAGACTGGATTTTCAATAAACCCGTAAGACCTTTTAGATATTTCTTGACCTCATCTTGCCCTTCACCACCTAAATCATCCCACCATAGTCGCAACTTGAAAGGGATTTTAGTCATTATTGAAAAAGGTTCATTTTGCATCGTGCTCATCCTGCACGTTTATTAAGGTGATTAAACAAAAAATAAAATTTATTTGACTCAACCAATTGGCTATTTTTTTTTAATTTTTCACAGATTAAAAGAAAGATCCGGTTCCGAACACGGCCTTTCAGCACTTCGGAGAAGATTTTGAGGCTGGGTGAGTCAACTGGTCAAAAATCCAAAAAACGACTATGAGTGGACGTTTATGCAAAGTCAGCCTTCCGGCGTCCCTTTTGGGAACATTCGGCTATTTTGACAAAAATGGCATCACCCGACTTATTTATGATGAAACTTAAAATTTTTGACATTTTTGTAAAGGGGAGGTTGGACCCGATGAGGGTTGCCTACGTATCCCGCACCCTGTGAGAATCAAATCGGCGTAGTTCAGGTAGACAAAACAAACTTCTTTTGAAAACAAGACTCTTTTCAATGACAAATAAAACTATTTTTCCTAAACAAAACCCCTTTTTTTTCTCAAAAATTCGACAGAGTTTCGACGCTATTTGGACATTGATTTTTTTCAAAACAGGCGATTAACTACCTCTATCTCTCTTTCCTTAAAGTATTCAAAAGCCGGTCAGCATGCAAGTCTGAGGCAAACAAATGCACAAGTAGCAAGTAAGATGCATCAGGATGGTCCTTTGTCATTTTGGTACACCTGTCCTAGACAGACCCCACCCCTGTGTTGAGCCTCCAAAGTCAAATGCACGTGATGCAAACAAACGTTCCTATTAGGGTCCGGCATGAAGCTTAGTTATTCTAGGTTTATAACCTAGGTATTTGTTCTAGACTGTGTTCCCGAGCGGACAACTCGAGTCGAGGAGGGGGCTACGTACCGGGGACCCGCGGGATCGTCCGGCTTTGTAACTTGTCCGGCCTCTTTCTTATTTCAGGGTATAACACTAATAGAATAGGGAGTCTCAACCAGTAAGCAACATCCCCGGAGGTAAGAAGAGAAGGGTTTCGGCACAGTTTATATACAGTTCAGATAATATCAAAGCGGTAAAAGCATCATTTAGCATATTAGGCCCAAACATGTAAAAATCACATAAAACCAAATATAACAATTTATCGAAGCTCGAATTCTTGAACCCTAAACCAGAGATTCTGGGTTCGATCCCCAGCAGAGTCGCCAGAGCTGTCACACCTCCTTTTCACTTGCGCTCGCCGGGGCGTAGGGGGAGTTTTTCCAATTAAAGGACAATCAAAATGAGATTTATTATTTAATTCAGGGTCACCACTTGGGAGATTTATGGTGTCCCAAGTCACCGGTTGAATCCCGAATCGAGGAAAAGATTGACTCTGTTTTACAGTCTGCGTACCAGGAATCCGGATAAGGAATTCTGTTAACACGAGAGAAGGTGTTAGGCATTCCCGAGTTCCGTGGTTCTAGCACGATCGCTCAACTGTCATATTTGGATTATTTATCTGATTTTAATACATTTTGAACCTACGTACCAATTTTACCCTTAAACCGCTTTTATCATTTATTATTTAAAGAATTGCAACGTCGTGAGAATGCATCTCGAATTGCACCACATAAATGTACCCGCAACTTTCGATACATTCCAACTTCGTTGAGATTTGGATTTGGGTCACATAAATGTGCACCCGAGTTTAGGAAGATAACATTATTAAATACGCGCCTAAAGATACTACGCGTTGTTATTTTGAGAAAAAGCCGTAAAGTTCGCTATGCAGCCTATCTCGAAATCTAAGCATTTGGAATAACTATCCATTGAGGGCCCTGCAATTTGTAATTTATTCGGCGAGGCACGCCTCACTTATTTTTAAAAAAGGCTAATCAGCCACTTCTATTATTTATTATTTTTAAAGAGATTGCAACGTCGTGAAAACACATCTCGAACCACGTCACATCAATGCACCCGTGGTTATTGACACGTTCCAACTCCGTTGAGATTTGGATTTGGGTCACATAAATATGCACCCGAGTTTAAGAAAGTAAATTATTAAGAGCGCGTCTAAAGTGACTAGCGCGTTGTTATCTTTGGGGAGGGCCGTGAAATTCACTAAGCGGCCCATCCCGAATTCTAAATATTTCATTTTAACCATTTCTTAAGGGCCCCGCAATTTACGTATTTTTGTTTGGCGAGACTCGTCTTATTTATTATTTAAAAGGCAACCCTAAAAGCGACTATGATTTGCTATTTTTATTTTTATCTCTAATAAAGAAAATGTCCTAATTAATTGATGTATTTGAAAGGACCAAATTCTCATGGCTCAATCTTGGTTCAATTACAACATAAGAGGTAACAAATAAAACAATTTTTGCAATTCGTTCTAAACAACCCGGATTATACTCTATAAAGGCAACTGGGCAGTTATAGGATTAGGCCCGGGTCAATGAAAGCCAAACTACTGAGCAAAACTTGTTTCAAAATGCTTCGAATACACTTCACTGATTAGTAATAGCAATATCCAATTTTATTCAGACTTATGAACTACTAACTGATGGGCTCCTGTTCATATTCAAATTATGCTTAGGCTAATTTATTGCTACAAAAACTTAAAGAGCTCAACGAATTAATTAACCAATTGACATTTACGTTGAGATTTCAAGCCCAAAGACATAGTATTGTGCGACACATGACTTTTGAATTCAATTCATCGGTAATAAAATAAGCTAACGTACTGCACTACTAACACGTTCATTGGGCCTGGATTTTAGTATTGACAGGGCCTACGCTTGCTTTCAAACCTAATTTTCAGTTTCAATAAGTAGTCAACACACGGATTCAAGCTACCTTACACTAATAGCCCCAACTAAACCAAACCAAATGGCTAAGACACAAGGCATGCATCTAGTTCGTTTAATAGTTCTCAGCTAAAAATAGTCCAATAGTTCGCATCAGTCCAGTTACACATTCATCAGACATTTATATGATATTAGTGAGTGAAGTATCTTAATGTACAAATCAATAGAAAAGCTAAATCAAACTTAAACTTCAAATCTTCATGTATATTCATGCTTCATGTTTTTCAGTGTACAAATTGGCAAGGTTACAGCCGTGTACCTGGAATCTGAATTGAAATAGAGAAGGGAATGGTCAACAACAACAATACAACAACAGTTACAACAACAATACCACAACAGTCCAGTTCTGAATCAGAAACACAACCAATCTAACGCACGAACAGATTTATAAGACCCCACAACAACAATCAGCACCCAAATCAACTCAACCGAACTTGAATTAAGACAAGATTCTACTACAAAAACTGAACTTTTAAACTCTCAGAAATTGACTTTAAGCTTTCGAACTTAGTTCCAAAACTGCCTGCCTTTCAAAAGAACTCTCAAAAACTCTCTGAACTCCTTAGAATATTGTTCAAAGACTAACCTCAAGATGCTCTCAAACAGTGCTCTCAGAGATTTTTATTTCTTCATAGGTCTGCCCCAAAAGAAAAGTCAGACCAGACTCAAAAAGGATCCTCTTTAATTCTGTTCAGACCCCTATTTATACCCAAACCTCAGCCCCTTTCCAGCTCTAAGGAGCACTTAGCTAATTAAGAAAGTGTTTTCTGCCCACTACTACATGTTTTGTTCTCCTTTTAATTCACTTGTTCCCCACTAGAGTGTGTTTTTCCCATTATCCCTTGTCATTTCCTTTATTTAATAGTTCAAACATGTATGGGCAACATATTTTAATCAATCCCCTTTTAAGTCTTTCATACCATTATATTTTGTTTCCCATTAACACTAAACAATTGCATTAGTTTAATGGTACTTTAGTACCCTACTGTCAGCCCATTCATCTTAAGCCATTTTCAAACCTTTTAAACCCCAAAATACCCTCCTAAAGTCCCTGAAATTACTGTCCTACCCAATCTCTTTCACTCTGCATTGAACCTTTCAACTATAGCCTATTCAAACCTACCAACTAACTAAGTTGAATCAAACAAACTACAATAGCTATAACCAATTCAAATCAGTTAGCAATCCAGGATATCAAATCAAATGGCACCGAAATGAAGACTAAGGGTCAGGGCAGCACATATTGAACTAACTATATTGGGGAACCAATCGTATTTAGCTCAGCAACAGATGGACTAAAATCAACTAGACGAGCATATGCCTTAATCAGATTGATTACAAAAGAAGAAACAGCCAGAAGAGCCTTAAGGGGATTGACAAATTCAGGATAACAAATGACCAATAAATTCATTTCAATGAACTGAATATACCAACAGGCTTAGTTCTAAGTTCAAATATACCAACGAGCTTATTTTAACACAAAATTTAGAATACAAACGAAGCAGGAGGGGAAACAAACAGGAATGAGCTATGAAATCAAAACCAAAATTAAACTATTATCGTGTTAAACTAACTCTCAAACCTACCGGACTAATCGAAGAAACTTATTCGATTGATTAAACAATTATAACATACAATCAACAACAGAAAATTTGGACCAAGAAAAAGGTCTGAAGAGAGGAGGAGGAAAATCATTGACAAAACCGGGCTACAATGAAACTTTAAACAGATAAACAACAAACAACAAAAAAAATGAAAAAAGAAATGGAAAGGAAATACCTCAAAATCTATAGATCGAACTCCAATCAGTTTGACCTTCGACTTGAACCCTTTTGAGGTAAAAACGAACTTTAATCGAGTGTTCTCGACTGAGAACACTTGACTAAAGTTGATTAAACCCCAATTTCCTTTTCCTCTCGGATCGACTCCAGGTTTGGTCCTTCTAGGGTTTTTTTCAATCGATTTAAACTTCCACCAGTTCTAGCAAGACTCGAGCCAAAGTAGGGGTGGTTTGGGAACGAGGGAGGTCAGGTGGAGCTGGGGTGTGAACTTGGGACTGGTTGGGTAGGTTTAGGGTTTTGCTCGAATCTTCGATTGAAGATTCGAGACAGACTGGGATGATTCGAGGTTAAAGGGGTAGGGATCTGTGTTGAGGGTGGTTAGGAGGTTCAGTGGTGTGAATTTCGTGGTCACCGGCATCGTTGCCGCCGGCTTTCAGGCGAAGGGGTATGAGGGCAGCCAGGGTTTCAGGGGTTGTTTGGTATCTGGTTCTTGGAGACGAAGGGGAGGGGTTTGGCTTGGGGGGGGGGGACGGGTAAAGGGTTAGGCTTATATACCAGAGGGGGAAACAAATCCTGGCCGTTTGATCTGATGAGATCAACGGCCTGGATTGATCATTTAAGTGGAACGGCGTCGTTTAGGCACTCTTGAGATGACCAGATCGGTCTTGGATGGGAATGGGTCGGGTATTGGAGGAGTTGATCTGGACCATTCGATCCAATCAAACGAATGGTTGAGATTGACTGACTTAAAACGACGTCGTTTGGATTAGTCGCAGGTGGACTGGATTTGGGGCGGGTATGGGTTGGTTTTTTGGATTTGGGCTTGGCCAAATTGGCCCAACCGAATGTTCCTCTTCTTATTCTTTTTTCCTTTTCAACAATAAACTAAAAATCCTAATTAAATTATAAAATCGACAATTAACTAAAAATATTAACTCTTAATAATAATTATCACACAAAATTAAACATCAAATAAAGATAAAATCACACAATTCGGACATTAAATGCAAAAAATGCAAAGTACATATTTTTGTGATTTTTCCATTTTGTAAAACAAACTTGATTGTTTAATTAATTCCTAAATTGTAAAATTAAATCCTAAATGCACATGCAACACATATTTTTGTATTTTTCTTAATTAAAGTAGAAATAAACATGCACAGAAAAAATACAAATAAATCACAAACAACACAAAACCATTTTATTTTGAATTTTTGGGAGTAGTTCTCGTAGGGCAAAAATCATGTGCTCACATCCATATTTAGAGAGATTCTAGGATTTATTATTTGGTAGCTAAGTCACTATATCCCTATAAATAGAGGGTTCTATTCCATTGTAAATCATTCCAAAAATCAATAAGAATTCCCTCTCCCTACTTTTCTCTACAATACTCTTATTCTTCTTTTATTATTTTATAACAGAACTTTAAATGAATAATATTATTCATGTTTAGATTTTGCAGAAGTTGTAAAAGTATGTACAACAACATATATTACCGAGCACACTATTATGATGGATAATGGTACAAAGTTTATGCGTAGAACAGTGGCTAACACTTTAAAAATTTAGCCCATTTTCAAAATCAACTAAAAATTTGTAATCCTCTGAATCGTGTAAGAAATTTTAAACATGAATTTAAAATAAATTAGTATTTTAATTATCTAATATAAATTATTTATTTATTTAGAGAAGATGTAATATATTGTAATCTATTAATTTTAGACGTAATATAATGGTTAATACTTTAGAGAGTTATCCCTTTTTGAAATTAATTATTATTTATGAAATCATTCATTATTTAACTATGTAAGAAGTCTTAATATATGACTTTAAAATCATTTAATATTTTAATTATCTAATATAAATTATTTATTTATTTGGATAATATAACATTATTGTAATTCTTGGCGTGTGTGTATATATATATATATATATATGAACCATAATACATTTGTATATCAAATTTGGGCTACTTTTTAACCCAAAAAGTATTTTTATATAATATTTAAATATAAAATTCAATAATTAAAATAAATAACAAAATTTAAAAATATAAAAGATATAAAAGAGGTAAGGAAAAAGAGAGGTCATAAAAGTAGTTGACCAGAGTCAACAATACTAATTATTCTACCTATAAAGATTCAAAAGTGAAATATGATCATATTAGTTTTTTAATCCTTTTGAACATAGAATTCATAGTATATACTTATATTTATACTTAAATATATAAACTATGTTATAATTTTTTAAGAATTTGAATCAATAAAAAAGAAATTATTTTCATTTATATTGAGAATAAATAATTAAGTATCTAAATTATATAACTAACTAGCTAAAGAATCCTATTTAATTCTTTTTCAAATTTATCATAAAATAAAAAAACATTTTCAAGTTGACAAACTCTTTATTAGGGTACATAAATTTATTTTTATAGAAAGAGCACTGATAGTGAAAGAAATAAAAAAATCAATATAATATAGTATGAGGGTCAGATTGATAAAATGCAAATTTGAAGTAATAAATATGAAATAGTAAAAGATAAGTTGTATTCTATTTGAGTTGTCATAAATTAACTTTTTCTTTGTTTGCATTTATTCCAGCAAATGACCGGTCCATTTTTTTTATATATTAATTATTTGTTGTAAATTGTTAACTAAACGTTAGTCTATTTTAGATTTTGTATTGTCATGTATCAAATTAATATTTAAGAGCTATAAACCAAACTTCTCATTTCCAAAACTCCAAAAATCGAAGATTAAATTTCTTGATATATATTATTCATCAAATCATTAAATAATAGTGGCAAAAATATATTTATATTATTTATTTTCAGTACAATTTTCTTAAAGATTCTCATAAAGTCCTCAAAATCACAATAAGGCATTTGCAGAATTTAATGAGACATGATTACTTCCTATATTGAGCTATAGCTGGATAGGGTCAACATTCATTATTTTTAGGAACTTATAATTTTTTAAAACTTTTATAACTCAAACACATTATTTGATACTCCCTCTGGTCCAATTTAATTAATTTTTTGGCCTTTTTAGTGGTCCACAATATATAATTTTTTTCAGGTATCAAGAAGGAATTAACTTTATTTTAAATTGACCTTATAGTATTTGTTGTATTTGAATAAATTAAGATAATATGGTCAATTTTATTATTAATTAATGTTCAAAGGTGAATTTTTTAATATCAAACAATAAAAAGTGGACCAAAGGGAGTAATATATATGTGATTTTTTAAACTTATGTACTTATCAAAAGAGCGTACCCTAACCTTAGCGAAATGTTGTCCGCTTTTTTTACCCTTTAAAATAGAGTTTACACTCGACAAAATCATCGTTTAAATTTTCTCCTAATATTTAGGAGTTTTAAATCAACTAAAACTTTGAAGTGCTATATAAGAAGTCCTAATACGTAGGATATTAAAATTAATTAAATATTTACCTTATATAAATTAAAATATTCACTTATTCTTTATTTACGTAGACCTAAAAATTACGAACATACATATATATGACTTTGATAACCATTTCAAAGTTCCAATTGGATGTACACTTCTTTTCTAATATTTAAATATTTAAATTATTGTATATATGTAAAACTATATAACTATTTTCTCAAAAAATCATACTTCTATCGTTAAATATTTAAAGTGTAGTCCATATTAATTTGATTACCTATAAGTTTAATATTTTCTGACGGTAAAAAATTATATTGTACTATGAATAATTGTAAAAGATAATATTTTAAACAATATGGGAGAAAAAGATGAAAAAATAATGAAAAACTATATATACAACCTACTACAGTCTATCATTAAAGAATTAAACATATAACTCTTAACTTTAATATTTTCTGACGGTAAACATATAACTCTTAACTGACCATAGTTTGATTACCTATAACTCTTAACTGACCATAACAATTTATACTACTATGAATAATTCTAAAAGTTTAGTTTTGTGAAAAATAATAGAGAAAAGAAATGGAACAAATAAGAAACATAAATATACAACTCACTAGAAACAAAGCAAGATATTCTTAATTTGGTCATCTATATTTATATAACTAAAATAATGTACAATTTTCTCAATATTCTTCTTAATTCTAACCAATTATAAAGATTTTTTCAATGTTAATTCTAACAAAATATAAAAGGTGAATAAATTATTATTATAATCTTATTATTACTTTCTTTATAATAAATTCTGCTAATTAATCACACAAGAAAGAAGATAATCACTTTTAACTTGGTGAATTGGAGGTAAAATTTAAATAAGATGCTTGAGGTAGGTGGGCCGAAAGTTGTTCTTTTATTAAGCTTGCTACATCGATTAACTTCAACATTGTAAAAAACTTACCCTTATTTATATATTTATTTATTTTATAGCTCAAAATAATATTTACGTAATCTTTATGGATTGACGTGATACACACGTGCAACGCACATACACTAAAGCTATAATCTAATATCTATATCTATATCTATATTTATATCTATCTATATCTATATTTCTATATTATATTAAAAGCATGAACCCCTAAACTTAAAAGTTAAATTACCTATTTACCCTTCTAAATTTTTATATAAAACAATAAGATTATTAATTATTTAAAAGATAAAAAATAAATTGGTATGTCTTTTCCTTGACAGTTGTGTCTTTCTAATTATGAAATTAAAACTATCCCGTTTAATTTTGGTTTTTACCGTTGGCAAACATTAGATAACTAAATTTCGTTCTTTTCCCGGTGACTAGAGGACATAGATGAAGACTGCAAATAAAGCCAAGATAACAACTTACTGTTGTACATAGACAGTATTTATGGTATTAATTTTTTTTGATTTATTTCATTTGTCATTTCTGTGTTTTCCTTATCTTTTTTGCTTGATAATGTGATAGATTGTTATAGCGAAGAGATGAAAAAACAAAATGTAACCTGACTTAGATTATTGTAGAGACAAAGATCATATCAATGTATAGACAAGAGGAGTTAAAATGAAATAAGTTTAGATAAGAAAAAGAAATACATAGTTAATAAGTTGTGAAAAGGAATCATTTTTTACTTTGCAACTAATCTTTCAATTTAATTGCTGAGTTTATGAATGATTAGTTACAAAGCATGAAAAAGCTGCTATTTTTTTCAAATACGAAATTGCAGTTGATGAATTACTTTTTGAAGTCAGTATCACGTATGTTTTTTTTTTGTTTTCATTTTCTTCAAAAACAATTTTGTGCCATATTATTTAGTAATCTTACGACTATTCCTCTCCCACTATTTTTGCGTGAATCAGCTTTAGAGAAGAAAAATTATTAAGCAATCATTTATGATAGTCTATAAGATTATTCATGGAGTGTAACTTTAATTCCTTGAGTAAATATTATTCTATTTTGGCGATAATTTTTTGTCTTTCTATCATTTGTACCATAAAAATATTATTAACCTACAGGTAGTTTTCTGAAAACATCTTGTTTGCATTCATGTCACGCTCCAAAACCGAGGGTCGTGCTCAATGATGTTAGGCTAGAAACCCGTATTTTAGTCGTGGTATTACATTTCAATGATTGCATTTTATGTGCGTTTGAGCTCAAATGATAAGTGAATTACACTTAGTACGTGTTTTATGCCTTCAGGAAGCGATCCGGAGCTCAAAAGTTAATTTGAAGCTAAATTGATCAATTTGGAGCTTTGAAGTCTGAGTAAAGGCCCAATACATTAAGCCGGGATCGTGTTCGGAGGTCGTGCACCAAGTCTGGATGTTAAAAGAGGACGAAAAAAGTTCACACTGAGAAAATTGCACTGCTGTGCCGCATAGGGCGCCGCACAACAGTGTAAAATTGAGCCTGACTCGAAAATATGAGGCTGCAGATAAAATGCACTACCGCGCCGCAGCCTGCGGCGCGGCTGTTCAAATTTTATAGAACTAGTTCCTAGTTCGCGCAGGAAAGGGTTTTTTCGTCTGGGCCCGACCCTACTTGGTATAAATACATGTAAAAATGTCATTTTGAAGACTTTTGACATATCTTAGACCTAGGGAGGCTATTGCGGAAGGGAGAAAATGTTTGGAGCAATTTCCGGAGGAGATTGACATCAAATTCTTCATTCCTTCATCTTTGCTTTGTAATTTAATTATGCAATTTATTTGGGAAATTATGAACACGATTATGAGTAGCTAAATATTTAGTCTAGGGTTTTGATGGAACCTATTGAAGGATGAACTTCTTGTTATGTTAATATAGTTTGCCTGGTTTAATCTCTATTTGTTCAACTATGTTCTTGTTGTAGTTAATTGATAGGATTCTCAATTAGCTGTGCCTATTTAGTGTGCATAACTCGGGAGAGAGTGCATATTTAGGTAATTGTTGAACAACACCACTCCCAAAGTATATGAGGGATCAATAACTGCGGGTTTAAAGGCGTGATTAGGGATAACGAAGTCTCGGGTGCAATCTAAAGTGAGCTATAATAAACAAAGCTAGCTAGCGTATCTCGGGAGAGTGCATCTAGTAAATTAACGTGATTACTCGGGAGAGATTTACGGTAATAGGAGTGCTCATGATTGAGAGAGATGATTTGGTGAAATCTATGTGAAACATAACCGGAAGGGATTCCATCAATAGGGAAAATCATAACCTTAGATCCTTCTCTTAATTGTTTACAACTTAATCATAGTTAGTCTTTATTTGCTTAATTATAGTCAGTCTTAGTTAGTAGAAACATCCTCAATTGTTATTCAAAATGTTTGGAAAGTTGATTACGTAGAATTTAGTAAGTCTGACAAGAGTAATTGGTAAGTTAATTCCTTGTGGGTTCGACTCTGGGCGAAATACTCAGATTATATTTGCAACGTCCGCGTGTCCTTTTTATAAGGCATAGTTGTGCGTGATCAAATTTTGGCACCGTTGCCGGGAAATTAATGGTGTTATCAATTACAATTAAACGAAGTACAAAAATTCTTAGTGTAGTCAGTTTTCTCTATACCCAATCTATACATTGAAATTTTAACGTTTGTTGACTTGGTTGTACAGGTGCATGCCTAGAAACTCATCGAGAACTGGTAAAGTATTTGAAGCATTATCAGATCCCGAGAGAGTTTTCAAGGCCTTGAATCGGGCCAACCGGAAAAACAAACAACAACAAACAACTGAACAATTCGAACCAGACATGGGGGATCACGAAGTAGACCTAGCCGTACCAATAGCGCCAGAGGCTGCTCTCTATGACTGGGCACAACCTACAGCTGAAAATCTGTCTACAACGATTGTAGTCCCGCAGATACAGGCTGAGTCATTCCAAATCACGAATAACATGCTGCATTTGTTGTAGAACAAGGGACTATTTTCGGGGTCAGAAGTCGAAGATCCTCAGCAGCACTTGAAGAATTTCATGTCTATCTGCAAAACCCAAAGGCAACCCAACGTAACTCCAGAAGCGATCAAGCTGTTATTGTTTCCATTCTTAGTGACAAGAGCTGCCCAGACCTGGCTAAACTCGCTTCCTATTAATTCCATAACAACTTGGAGGAGTTAGTTAGGCAATTCCATAACAAGTTCCACCCACCCAATAAGACTGCTCAACAAATTGATGAAATTTTGAGTTTTAAACAGAGACCAATGGAGACACTGCATGAAACATGAAAGCGCTTCAAAGTGATGCTGGTTATATGCCCGCACCATAGTATTCCAGATCTGATGTTGGGGCATCGGTTTTACATGGGATTGTCAGATAGCGTGAAGAACATTGTTGATGCTTCAGCTGGTGGAGCATTTTTGAGCAAAACATGGAGAGAAGGCCAGAGTCTGCTTGACAAGATGTCACAAAATTCAGGATGGACAACCAGGAATGCACCTATTACTCCAGTGGTTCACTTAGTGCCCTTAGATCCATCCAACTCTATGACTGAAAATATGGCCACCTTATTGACACAGATGAGTATACTCACCAAAAAGGTGGAAGAGTCAGGGCAGAAACAGCAGGTACACATCGTAGATACTACTAATGGGGGCTTGCGCACATCTTGCATTAGTCAAACAATTGGTAACCAGTGGAATGCAGAACATGATCATCATCACTACCCTGAAGACATGAACTATGTGTCTAATTATGGATGCCAGAGACAGGGTGGTCAGAATTGGGGCCAGTAAAATCAGCAGTACAGGCCAGTCCAGCCATAGTTCAACAATGGAAATATGGGAGGTATGAGACCCCATAACAATATGTCTCCTTACCCAAGGCCACAGGGGTATAATAATCAGAATCAGCAGCAGGGGTATCACCCTCATCAGCAGCAACATGGTGGAAGGCAGGAAGATGGGCTTGCTAGACTTGAAGCAATGATTCAACAGGTTATTGGGTCTAATGCAAAAATTAATGAGAGAGTAGATGCACATGATGTAGCAATCAAGAATATTGAAGTGCAGGTGGGCCAAAATTCGATGTCTCTGAATAATCGCCCTCATGGGACACTACCTGCAGACACCCAGATAAATCCAAAAGATCAAGGCCCGAAGCAGCTGATGACGGTGAGTCTACGTAATAGTAAAGATTTGGATGTAGAGCAAGAGAGGGCTCGAAAAACTAGACAGGCTGAGACACTCATACCAGTGCCCATTGAGCGGGATGAGTCAACGAAACTGACAGTCCAGCCTGCCCAGGAAGAAAATAGCATTCAAAATGAGACCGAGAAAGAAGCTGAAACAGTCTAGGAACCAGTAGTTGATGTAGCAGCTGATAAAGATCAATCCCAATTGATTGGGAAGAAGAGACCTCCTTCCCCCTTCCCTCAGAGGCTGGCTAAGTACCAAAAAGAGGAGCAATACAGGAAGTTCATTGAAATGCTGAAACAAATCCAGGTAAATATACCATTGATTGTGAAATCGGGGAGCTCAAGATGAGATTGAACAATAAGGAAATAACATTCAATGTGCAGAAATCTATGAGGCGACCAAGTCAATTAGCCAATTTCTCTCTTATTGATGCCGTGGATATAATTGTAGAGACTGATGATGAGATACTAACTTTTGAGGACCCCCTTGTGGCATGTTTGATGAATTTGGATGAGGTAAATGGAGAGGATCTTACGGAATGGGTGTTGGCGTTAGAGGGTAGAGGGTTCTGGGATAGAACTATAGAATTTGAGCCCTTACACTTGGAAAATAGAGAAACTCCTCCATCCAAGACATCCATCGAAGAACCACCAAAGAACCACCAAAGCTGGAGTTAAAGCCATTGCCCGCCCATCTCAAGTATGAGTTCCTTGGACATGACTCCACATTACCTGTTATTATCTCATCTAGTTTGTTAGATGTCCAGGCTCAACAATTTTTGTAGGTACTTAAGGAGTGCAAGACTGCCATTGGGTGGATCATGACAGACATAAAGGGGATCAGCCCCGCCTACTGTATGTACAAAATTCTACTGGAAGAGGGACACAAACCTTCCAGGGAACACCAAAGAAGGCTGAACCCCAATATGAAGGAAGTGGTGAAGAAAAAAGTAATCAAGTGGTTAGATGCGAGAATCATTTTTCCAATCTCTGATAGCAGCTGGGTTAGCCCAGTTCAATGTGTACCTAAAAAGGGTGGCATGACGGTAGTTAAGAATGATAACAATGAGTTGATCTCTATAAGAACAGTCACGAGCTGGAAAATTTGCATGGATTATAGAAAGCTAAATCTAGCCACCCGGAAAGACCACTTTCCACTTCCCTTCATTGATCAGATGTTAGATAGATTGACAGGGAGGTCACACTTCTATTTTCTAGATGGGTACTCAGGGTACAATCAGATCTCCATTGCACCAGAGGACAGAGAGAATACCTCCTTCACTTGCTCGTATGGCATTTATGCCTTTCGGAGGATGCCCTTTGGCCTATGCAACGCACCCGCCACATTCCAATGGTGCATGATGGCCATATTCACTGACATGGTAGCGAACATAATGGAGGCATTCATGGATGACTTCTCAGTGGTGGGGAACTCATTTGATGAGTGCTTGATAAATCTGACTCGTGTGCTGAAACGATGTATCAATACTAACTAGGTTCTGAATTGGGAGAAGTGCCACTTCATGGTACAAGAGGGCATAGTCTTGGGGCACCGGGTGTCAAGCAAAGGAATTGAGGTGGATCGTGGTAAAGTGGATGTTATAACAAAGCTTCCCCCTCCAACTTCAGTCAAAGCAATCAGGAGCTTCCTCGGGCATGTCGGCTTCTACCGCAGATTCATAAGAGACTTCTCAAAAATTGCCAACCCTCTCTGTAAGTTGTTAGAAAAAGATCACCCTTTCTTGTTTTCTGATGATTGCAGGGTAGCATTCGAGGAGCTGAAAAATAAACTGGTCACAATACCTATCATAGTTGCCCCCTACTGGGAGCAGCCATTCGAACTCATGTGTGATGCTAGTGATTACGCAGTGGGGGTAGTGCTAGGACAGAGGAAAGACAAGCTGATGCATCCAATCTACTATGCTAGTAGAATGCTGAGTGGAGCCTAGCTGAACTACACTGTGACTAAGAAGGAGATGTTGGTTGTGGTGTTTGCTTTTGACAAGTTCAAATCATATCTGATTGGCTCTAAGGTAATTGTATATACTGATCATGCAGCTCTCAGGTACTTGATTGAGAAGAAGGAGTCTAAGTCACGCCTAATTCGTTGGGTGTTGCTACTGCAAGAATTTGACCTCGAAATTCATGACCGTAAGGGCACAGAGAACCAAGTCGCTGATCATCTATCACGACTTGAGGGAGCTGAAAATTCGGTTGAGGTTGATGATATTCTGGAAACCTTTCCAGACGAGCAGCTGCTCTCTACTAGTCTTGAGGAAGCGCCATGGTATGCAGACTTTGCAAATTACCTGGTTAGCGGTATAGTTCTCTATGACCTTTCATCTGTACAAAAGAAAATGTTTTATCATGATTGCTGCATGTATTATTGGGACGAGCCTTATCTGTTTAGAATATGTGTTGATAATATATCCAGAGGTGTGTCCCCGAGATAGAACAATCTTTTATTTTGCAGGCTTGTCACGCATCGGCATATGGAGGACATTTTGGAGGGGTCAGGACAGCTGCGAAAGTGCTAGAGGCCGGATTCTTTTGGCCAACAATGTTTAAAGATGCGCACCTATAGGTGAAAGGCTGCAATGAGTGTCAGCGGACTGGGAACATATCTCGTCGCCATGAGATGCCCATGAACCCGATTCAAGAGGTGGAAGTGTTTGATATTTGGGGGATTGACTTCATGGGTCCCTTCGTCAGCTCCTTTGGCAATAAGTACATACTTGTTGCGGTAGATTACGTGTCCAAATGGGTGGAAGCTGCTGCACTTCCCACCAATGATGCGAGAGTGGTGGTGGGATTTCTAAAGAAGTATATATTCACCCGTTTTGGGATACCGAAAGCTATTATCAGTGACGGAGACACTCACTTCTGCAATCGAGCCTTTGAGAAGTTGCTAGCGAAGTATGATGTGAGCCACAAGGTGGAAACCCCATATCATCCCTAGACCAGTGGACATGTTGAAGTGTCAAACAGAGAGATAAAGAGTGTGCTAACCAATACTGTGAACGCCACAAGAACTGACTGGGCGAAAAAGTTAGATAATGCACTCTAGGCCTATATAACTGCTTTTAAAACACCGATTGTTATGTCACCATATAAGTTGGTGTTCGAGAAGGCCTGCCATTTGCCAGTGAAACTTGAACATAGAGCTTGGTGGGCACTGAAACAGCTGAATCTAGACATCGAGGCTGCAGGCACATCAAGAATCACAGAATTGCATGAGCTCGATGAGTTCAGACATCTTGCTTTTGAGAGCACAAGGTTGTATAAGGAAAGAATGAAGAGGTTGCACGACAAGAACATTGTGGAGCGAAATTTCAAGCTCGGAGATATGGTGTTGCTTTATAACTCATGATTAAGGCTATTTCCGTGTAAACTCAGGTCACGATGGTCTGGCCCATTTTGAGTGGTCGAAGTATTCCTTTCAGGTGCTGTAGAGATTGCCGCAGAGAAAGACTCTCGTACATTTAGAGTCAATGGACAAAGATTGAAACTATATGTGGGCATGAATGAACCAAAAGAAGTGTTTAAGATCCTCCTGACTGAACCTCAGAGGTCGAGCGAGCTTAAAAGGCGCTTATCTGCTGTCACACCTCCTTTTTACTACACCCCGTAAAGGGCATAAATATAAGGGAGTTTCTCCAATTAAAAGACGATCGAAACAGGATTTATTTATTAAAGATTCAGAGTCGCCACTTGGGATGATTTATGGTGTCCCAAGTCACCGGTTGAATCCCGAATCGAGGAAAATATGACTCTGTTTAATAGTCCGCGAACCAGAAATCCGAGTAAGGAATTCTGTTAACCCAGGAGAAGGTATTAGGCATTCCCGGGTTTCATGGTTCTAGCACGGTCGATTAACTATTATAATTGGACTATTATGTGATTTTTTTAATGATTATAAACCTATGTGCAAATTTTAACTTTTAACCGTCTTTATTTAATTTTAAAGAAGATTAAACGTCGCTTAAAACACGTCTTTGGATCGCTCCACATGAAATGCACCCGCAATCCTAAACATATTTTATTCAATGTTTTAAGATTTGATTTGGGTCACATGAAATGCGCACCCGAGTTTAAGAAAGTAAAATTATTAAATAACGCGCCCTAAAGCAACTACGCGTTTTTAACTTTACGAGGGCCATGGAAAATTCGCTAAATGACACGCCTCGAATTCTAAGGATTAAAATATTAGCTAAGCGAGGGCCATGCATTTGAAGATTTTATTTGGCATGACCCCTCAATTCCAATTTAAACAGGGAATTCGAACTAAACTTTGGAGGACCATAAGCCATGTGTGTTATTTAGTATGACTCATTTCCACCAATTAAAGAACTTAATTATCTAGAACACTAAGAGAGTTGTGATTGTACTATGGCCCAAATTAGCTACAAAATAAGACAAACCATTAGATATCCATCAGCTGAAAATACATGGGACTCGTAATTAGACTGACATTTCATTTTGTGATTCACTGATTATTTAAGTAAGTTAACTAAAGCTGAACTTCTAAATCTCTAACGTGATTTGGGCCTGAGTTTGCCTTGGACTCATATGGCCTCTTTATTTGAAAAATAAGCATTGGCCCAGCCTGAAACCCAATTATAGTTGCCCCCTTATTACTGATTCTACGTGAGAGGTAACTGGGCTCAAAGGGAAGCCCAGCCGGGCAGCCTAGTCACGAAACGAAGGCAACTATAATTGGGCCAATGATGATGGACCAAAACATGATTCAACAAATATACTTGAAGCCAATTATCATTCAAGGAAATTCTGGGTTTGGGCGAGTGCTGACAATCCTTAAACCAAATGCAAAACATATTCAGAACTCAGTGCATGAATAGAAAGCAGGATTACGTGATAAGTCATACAATCCGGGATCCAGACCTCAAACTATACAAGAACAAACTTAACAAGATTGAAAGAGAGCGCAACCTGTATCAAATTTGTTAGAACAAAATCTAAATTGACTTACATTCACACCATGGTTGTGACAAAACACAATCCAACATCCAGGCAATTGTTGCTAATTAAATTAGACCATAGTCTTTAATTAATACACATTAAGAGACCTAAATAGCTTTAAATCAACTACATTTAAACAAACTCAGATCCTAGCCTTAAAACAAAATGAAATGCACATAAGAAGCTAGACTAAAACATAAATGATAACAGGGTAGAATTTAACACAACAAGGACTGATATTTTCATTTGAAACCAACTGGATCACAGATCTTAATACACAGCTCAATCAAGTTTCAGTTCCATCCAAGTTTCAAAAGCATACCTGGAAATTGAAAGGGAAAAAGGTGAAGAAGCAGTAGATAACAACAGAACAAAATGCACAGCAGTATCAATGCAACAGTGATCCCACAACAGCTTGAAACCCAGAACAACCAAAAATCAAACCATCTCCCAACCCAGGTGCAAGATATGAAACTTTCAGAGATTTTAACTAATGAGGAAGGTCAGAAATCCCCAGATGACACAGAATTATATCAGTTTTATCAAAGAAATATGCTGGAAATTAGTGCAGTTTCAGAATTCTCAGCTGTTTTTGTTCTCTCAGAATTTTTTATCTCTTTCCAGTCTCTTAGGTCTGCCTTGAAAGGCAAGAAAAGCTGCCTTTATAGGCAAGTTATTAGGGCATCTTTCAGATATTAGTCTTTGCACATTTGACCCTTTTTAATTTTTATTATAGCTCAGATACCCTTATTAAAAGAACAGAAAATCAGAACCAACCCCTTCCCCAGCTTCCTAGAAGCTTCCTAGTCTGTTATAGCAAGATTCCCTTAAGTGACTTACCCAATTTACCCTATTACCCCTGTATTTTACCTTGAAGCCCGTCCAGACTTGAACATGGCTTTGAATTCCCCAAACGGGCTCAATGCTTAACTAGACATGGGCTCAGACTCAGGCCAAACATAATGCCTTTAACATGAGATCTTAGACTGACCTCAGAGCCTAAAGACGAAACCCAAACGAACTCAGAAAAATTAAAACCCAAACAAATCAACTAATTAACAATCACAAACAAGCGGGGAACTAATTAAGCTTAGTGACCAAAACAAAGACAAAAATGAGAAATTTAAGCATGACACTAATGAAAATTAACCAGACCATAAACTTCAAAGAAAAAAAAGAAAGCTGAAAAGCCAATGAAACAGATACGAACGCAAAATCAATCTTAAGAGAAGCTAGGTTCAGAACTTTGTTCAAATTTCAGTCAAGGTAAAAAAAACTTAAAGAAAGGGAGAAGAAAAGAAGAGGACCAGAAGGTAAACTCGGATAGAAAACAAAAAGGGAAAGAAACTTACCCTAGTAAACCCGAAATGGCATCGGACACCTTGATTTAAACGGAACTGATGCTAATCACTTGTTCTTTGTCAAGAACAAATGAGCAGCATCAATTCGTGTTGAATCAGACTTCAAACTCGAGCAAATCGGAGGCTTAAGGTCATGCATGCCCATAGCTTCGACGGAATTTTTAGGGTTCAAACGCAGATTTGGAATTCAGAGAGTTCCGGGGTGATTTGAGGGAATCTAAGTGGGGATTTAGAGTGAGGGAGAGATAGGGGTTCGGGGGTGTGATTTTGGGGTCGAACCGAGGCGGCACCTCCATCGGAGAACATCAGGGCGGCGCTAGGGTTTTCTTTCAATCCAAGATTCGAGACGTTCTGGGCTTGTTCGATGGAAAGTGTTTGTAGATTTGGACTGGGGGAGTTGAGGAGGGTACTTGGTGTTAATTTAGGATCCGTTCGTGGTGGCGCCGCCTCTGGTGGTGGGGGGATTTAGGGGCGGCGTCATTAGGGTTTGCAGGGGCGGGTTGTGAGGGAGATGAGTGAGGGGTGGGGGCAGGTTTGGACATTTAAATACTACGGGACCTGGGCTTCAGGACCGTCCGATCAAGAAACCTTGACGGTCCTGATCTGTTGCCCATGAAACGACGTCGTTTGGTTTGGGGAGGGGGAAACCGGATCGGGTTAGGGTGGTTTGGGCCGGGTATTGGGTGATTTTCATTTGGGTTGGGACAATTAAATTGGTTTTAGCCCAGATCTGGATTTCTTTCATTTCTTTCTTTTTCTTCTTTTTTCAATTTCAAAATTCTTTTCTTTCCAAAATTAAAATAAAACCCAAATTAATAATAAATTTTTTTAAACTAAATTAACCTACCCAATTAGATTAATAACTCATCATGGTATTTACAATAATTAATTAAATCCTAAATTTAAAGAAAACTATACAATTCAAAATTAAAAAGTAAAAATGCAAAATGAATTATTTTTTGTGATTTTCATTTTTATAAAACAAACTAATTTAATAATTAATCTAAAAATATAAAATTAAATCCTAAATTCGGATGCAACATATTTTTCATGAATTAAATAAAATAAACGTGCACAGATAAATGCAAATAATTAACAGGAAATGCCACGAAATCCAGCAGAATTGCAGACACTGAAAGAAATTATTTTGTTTTGAATCTGTTGGAGTAATTCATATAGGGCAAAAATCATGTGCTCACAGCTACCCCTCTTTGCCCGGAAACACGAAGAGTTTTCGTGCAAAGATAAGTGAGCGGATACGAGCGATTTTTGCCCGTTTGAATACTCCATGGGAAGCATTTTTGAAAGATTTGACCGCACCCTGTCTCCGAGGTTGCCTACATATCCTTGGCTATAAAGGAATCAGGTCAGTGTAGTTCGGAAATTTTGGTAGCTGGGACTACCATGAAGCTGTGATTTCACTATTGTTGCTGCTGCTACTACTGCTTACTGAACCCCTTATTACACCATGACAAAATAAAAAGAAGTTAGACTAAACTATGATTTACAAAAGCCCTATTTATATCTTCAAACTTGATCTTGTGGTTCTTGTTGCCTTGTTGACTTGTATTCTCCCGGTGAAGTACCTTTGTTGCCGATTTGAATTGTAATCTGAGATGCTTTCCCTTTTCTCCAGGTGGACGCCTGATTGCTGAACTTTGAATTGTATTCCCCTGCTCTCCAGGTGGGCGTCTGATTGCTAAACTTGTACTGTACTCCCGTGCTCTCCAGGTGGGCGCCTGACTATTGAACTTGAATGTATTCTCATGCTATCTAGGTGGGCTCCTGACTTCAACATAGACAAACTAAAGAAAATTTTTCTGCCCCAGTTTGGTGGCTGGGCCCATGTTTAAGTGTAGAACGAATCACATTACTGAATATCAATAAGAATTTTGAAAAACCAAAACTTGAATTGTACTCCCTTGTTCTCCTGGCGGGCTTCTGACTGCTAAACTTGAAAGTATTCCCTTCTTTCCAGGCGGGCTCCTGACTTCGGCTTGAAAGTACTCCCTGCTCTCCAGGCGGGTTCCTGACTTCAAAAATAGACAAAACAAAGAGTTTGAATGCTAAAACTTAAATTGTACTCCCTTGTTCTCCAAGCGGGCTCCTGACTGCTACACTTGAAAGTATTCCCTGCTCTCCAGGTGGTCTCCTGACTGCTGTATTTGAAAGTATTCCCTGCTCTCCAGGCGGGCTCCTGACTTCAAAATAGATAAAACAAGAAAAATTTTCCAGCCCCAGTTTGGTGGCTGGGTACAGATGTGAGTGTAAAACTAAATCGTATCACCAAGTATTCCCAAATTGAAAGTTAGGTCCCATTATCCAGGAGGGTCCTAAAACTCGACAATTAAAAATCTAAGTTATATCTTCTAAAGTGTGACTTCTGCTAAATCTTGTCATCTAAGAGGGTCTTCAAACTACTGCCCATTATCCAGGAGGGTCCTGAAAATCAAAAGTTGAGTTCTATCTTAAGAGTGACAGCTTTTATGGCTGAATTATACTACCCTACAACAAAATTTTACGCTAAATGTTGCTACCTAATCGAAATTTTACAGCTAAGTCCCATTATTCAGTAGGGTCCTGGAAACTCCTAATTGGATCCTATCTCGAACGTGCAAACTTCTAAGCTAACTTATATTCTTTTGGGATACATTTATGCTAGATTATGCTATTTCTGAACTTTAAATTAGGTCCCATTTTTCAGGAGGGTCCTGAAAGTTTACGGTCAAACCTGTTTTGATGCTTGCTCTTTCCCCTACGGAGAGTTTCTCCGACGCAAACGAATTATCTGCCCCTGCCTTAATCAAAGAAATTTTTTTTAGTTTTAAAGTGGTGGTTAGCTGATGGCATTCTTGTTGAAGATCTTTCCACTGCATTATTTTGTTCTGAATGGCTTTCCGAACTGGCCCTAAACCTCTTTGACTTTTTGACTGACTTTCAAATCCCATGACCTTTGACGAACCGAGTGTTCTATACCCATCTTGCTATCTCAACCCCTGACCTCTCTATCCGAACCTTTGCCTCTCCCATGACATTACCAGACCATTCCACCGATGAAACTTCCGATGATTCCTTGTACCTCACCTTACATCATGTTGTCGTTAGTATGCTCTGACCACATCGTGAATTGCAATTTTTGGGAGTTGGTAGTGATCTTTGAAATTCTTTTCCACTTATTTGGGACAAGACTGCCATTAAAACATCTTAGACAAATAAACCCGAAAGAAAATGAAATGCAATGACTTTGTGGGTTAAGGATAAGAAGAATCCGGAACCGGATAACTGCTACAAAGTGAAAAAGATAAAGAAACTTATTTGAGTGGAATAGCTGGTACCACTGATCATGACATGCATTTCAGATTAATCAGCTCAATCTGTCCAACTGATCGACTTTCAATTGCTGTACTTCGTCGCCTCAGCATTTCCATGACCTGATTACTTTACCCAAACCTTGACCTTATTCATCCTGCGGTGCCTTGAAACAGTTTTCCACCTAACAGACCTTTCTCACTTGTTGACTTTTCAACTCGCTTTCGCCTCAAGGTGCCCGTGAGGGTTTTCATCAATAAGACTTTCTCATTTTAATTTCTCTCAACTCCTATCGCCTTACGGTGGCTGTTAAGGTTTTCACCAATAAGACTCTCTCATTTTTATTTTTCCTGCTTGAACCAGAGTGTTGCCACTGACATGAATTACCCTTACCTGCTCGACTTGGCATTTCTCAAAGACTGATCAGAAGGTCTTTCTTTGGACCGTAATGTGGGCTTTTGGACAGGGTTAGAAAGAAAAGGTATAAAAGGCTCAAAACAATTCAAATGGGTTAAAGTTACAACTTTCGGAATCAGGTTTCTCACAACAACCACGACTTCTGCCCCAGTTTCTTGCTTGGGGGCTTTTGGATTTTTGTTTGATGAGATCGAACCGTGAGGCTGCCTACGTATCCTTAAAAGGAATCAGGTCGAACGTAGTTCATGTCATAGAAATTACTTTGTTGTTGTGATTTTCCCTTTTCTCTTTCTTCTCTTTTTCTTTCTTTTGCTTTTCTCTCTTTTTCTTTTATTGTTTTTCTTCTTCTTTTCTCTTTTCCTATTTCTTTTTCTTCTTTTTTTTTTCTTTTTTTTTTCATTCTTTTCTTTCTCTTTCCTTTATTTCTCTTTTCTTTTCTTCCTTTTCTTATCTTTCACGCTCGTATTTATGATATTCACTACTGATTCCGAAAGAGGGGTAAAAAAGAAAATAAATGAGGTTCAAGAGGGGTAATGAGGGATAAAGTGTTTAGATAGCAGAACAAAATGCCCTCGTCATTTCAATCTTCAAAATATACCAAATACAAACAAGTACAATCAAACAAAGAAATCATACATAGTATCTCTTAACTGCATCAGAATTGATAGCCATTTCCACACATTTCCCTTCCACATCTGTCAAATATAACGCGCTATTGGACAACACTCTAGTTACGACAAATGGCCCCTGCCAGTTTGGGGAGAACTTTCCTTTTGCTTCAGCTTGATTAGGCAAGATACGTCTCAACACTAACTGACCCACTTCGAACTTCCGTGGACATACCTTCTTGTTATATGCTCTCGCCATTCTCTGTTGGTACAATTGGCCGTGACATACTGCCACCAATCTCTTTTCATCAATTAGACTTAATTGTTCCAAGCGGGTTTTGACCCATTCAACGTCATCAATTTCTGCCTCAGCGACAATCCGAAGGGATGGGATTTCAATTTCTGCAGGTATTACTGCCTCCATGCCATACACCAACAAATAAGGAGTGGCCCCTACTAAAGTGCTAACAGTAGTGCGATAACCCAACAATGCGAAGGGTAACTTCTCATGCCATTGTTTGGACCCTTCCGCCATTTTTCGCAGTATCTTCGTTATGTTCTTATTGGCTGGCTCGACTGCTCCATTCGCTTTAGGGTGATATGAGGTGGAATTGCGATGTATAATCTTAAACTGCTGACAGGTCTCCGTCATCAGATGACTGTTGAGATTAGCACCATTGTCCGTGATGATTAGCTTCGAAATCCCAAACCGACAGATGATATTTGAATGCACAAAATCGACCACTACTTTCTTGGTCACAGATTTGAAAGTTTTCGCTTCAACCCACTTGGTGAAATAATAAATGGCTACCAGAATAAACCTGTATCCGTTTGATGCTGCTGGCTCGATTGGCCCAATGGCATCCATGCCCCAAGCATCAAAAGGCCATGGTACCGACATTGCATGCAATTCAGATGGTGGGGAATGAATCAAATCTCCATGCACCTGGCACTGATGACACTTGCGCACAAAACTGATGCAATCTCGCTCCATAGTGAGCCAGTAATAACCTGCTTAGAGAATCTTCGTTTCCAGAACGTACCCACTCATATGCGGTCCACAAACTCCGGAGTGTACCTCAATCATGATAACTATGGCATGTCTGGAATCTATGCATCTTAGCAATCCAAGATCTGGAGTTCTTTTGTATAACACCCCTCCACTGAAGAAAAATCCGCTTGCCAATCGTCGAATTGTTCTTTTCTGATCACCTGTGGCCTGTACCGGATATACCCCCATCCGGAGGTATTCTTTGATATCATGGAACCATGGCTCCCCATCAAGTTCTTCTTCTACCATATTACAGTAAGTATGCTGATCACAGACCTGAATCTGCAAAGGGTCCACAAAAGCCTTATCTGGATGATGTAACATTGACGCCAGAGTAGCCAAAGCATCGACGACTTCATTATGGATCCTTGGGATATGCCTGAATTCTATTGACTGAAACCGTTGACAAAGATCATGCAAACATTGTCTGTATGGTATGAGTTTCAAATCTCGTGTTTCCCATTCTCCCTGAATTTGGTGCACCAAGAGGTCCGAGTCACCCAAGACCAAGACTTCCTGGACACCCATATCCACAGCTAACCTTAAACCCAAAATGCATGCCTCATACTCAGCCATGTTGTTGGTGCAGTAAAAACGAAGCTGAGTCGTAACAGGGTAGTGCTGCCCTGTTTCGGAAATAAGTACCGCTCCTATCCCTACGCCCTTCATGTTTGCGGCCCCGTCAAAGAAAAGTTTCTACCCCGGCTTCTTGACTTGTTTCAACTCATCAATGTGCATCACCTCTTCATCAGGGAAATAAGTTTTCAAAGGTTCATAATCTTCATCAACCGGGTTCTCGGCCAAATGGTCTGCCAAGGCCTGTGCTTTCATTGCAATTCGAGTCACGTAGACAATGTCAAACTCTGTGAGCAGGATCTGCCCCTTTGCAAGCCTCCCTGTGGGCATAGGCTTCTAAAAGATATACTTCAATGGATCCAAGTGAGATATGAGATAGGTAGTGTAAGATGACAAATAATGTTTCAGTTTCTGTGCCACCCAAGTTAGGGAGCAACATGTCCTCTCAAGCTGAGTGTACTTGACCTCGTACGGCGTGAATTTCTTGCTGAGATAATATATGGCCTGCTCCTTCCTGCCAGTGATGTCATGTTGACCCAATACACAGCCGAATGAATTGTCCAAAACTGTCAAATATAGAATCAACGGTCGCCCTGGTTCTGACGGGACCAACACAGGTGGATTTGATAAATATCCCTTTATCTTATCAAACGCCTCCTAACATTCATCTGTCCACTTGACCGCAGCGTCTTTATTTAATAGTTTGAAGATAGGCTCGCAAGTTGTCGTGAGCTGAGCGATGAACCTGCTGATATAATTCAATCTCCCCAACAAACTCATCACCTCGGTCTTGTTCCTCGGAGGTGGCAATTCATGGATGGCCTTGACTTTCCATGGATCCAGTTCAATGCCCCGGCGGCTAACTACAAACCCCAACAACTTTCCAGACGGCACCCCAAAAGCACACTTTGCAGGATTAAGCTTGAGATTGTACCTGCGAAGCCTTCGGAAGAACTTCTTCATATCCCGGACATGGTCAGATTGCTTTCTAGACTTCACGATCACATCATCCACATACACCTCAATTTCCTGGTGTATCATATCCTGGAATATTGTTGTCATTGCCCTCATGTAGGTTGCCCCAGCATTCTTCAAGCCGAATGGCATGACCCGATAGTAGTACGTTCCCCACGGCATGATGAATGCCGTCTTTTCTGCATCCTCCTCGTCCATTAAGATCTGATGATAACCCGCGTAACAATCCACAAAAGAACCAATCTCATGTTTGGCGCAATTATCAATCAAGATATGGATGTTCAGCAATGGGAAATTGTCTTTTGGACTCGCCTTGTTGAGAACCCGATAATCGACACACACCCTGGTCTTGCCATCCTTCTTCGACACCGGCACAACATTGGCTAACTAGGTGGGATACCAGGTGACCTGAATGACTTTGGCATCGAACTGCTTGGTAACCTCTTCTTTGATCTTTACACTCATATCCATTTTGAACTTTCTCAGCTTCTATTTGACAGGAGGGAATGCCGGGTCAGTGGGCAACTTGTGAACCACTAAATCAGTGCTCAGACCCGACATGTCGTCATAGGACCATGCAAAAACATCTTTGTATTCGAGTAGTGCTTTAATTATCTCCTCCCTGAGTGAGGTTCCAGATGTACACTTATTTTGGTCTCACAGACATTATCTTGGTCCCCTATATTAACCGCTTCTGTATCGTTCAAATTAAGTTTGGGCTTTTCCTCAAAATGACTTAGTTCCTTACTAATTTCTTCATAGGCCTCATCATCATCAAATTCCAACTCGTCATCATACTCAATTTCTTGTATTATTATTTCAGAGTTAGATTGGCTTTTAAAACTGGGCCGAAGATTCCTCATGCATGTCATGTCATTGATATCAGCATAAAAAGAACTATACAAAAGAAGAAAACAAAATTTTTTTTAGAAGAAATGAAGGGAAAGGAACAATTGCATTTCATTGAATATAAAGATAACAAGGTTTTAACACATCCAACTGGACGAAACATAATATCTGAATTACAGACCCTGGAATAATCCAGACAACTAAAAGAAAATCAAAACCCACTACCAAGACTCCCTCCGGGTAGGAAGAGGAGTAGCTTCCCAGTTGTTGACTTTTGCACGTGGTCCTACGAATTGCACATCTGCCCTACTGGACCCTTCCCCAGCCTGAACCATGTTAACCTCGGAGAATAACCTTTCGAACCCCTTCTCCAAGTCTCCATCGGCACCAATCAGTGATCCAGGAACTTTCGACAGCAGTTGCTTTCTGATACCCGGCCTGACGAATGATCTGGACAGACGCAGGATTGGCTTTGGCAATGCCCATGCTTTCTGTTTCATTTTTCTAGCTCTTCTCACGTCTGCAACGGTAGGCTTGAACCCCAGACCAAAAGTATCCAGATTTTTGGAAGAAAAACTGGCTGCACAATACCTTGTAGAGATGCACCCAAACCCTTGCCCGGTACGAAACCATTTTTCAACATTTCAACAGCTACCATGACTGATGCAGCAGCCATCTTTGGAGTTGGAGCGCACTTTACTTCTGGAATTTTCTCTACCGATACTGTGTCAAAAACCTGATAAACCCATGGTCCCTTGCCATCGTCAACCTTTATGAATGGAACAATGGCACCATTGGGCATACACAAATTATCTTCGCCGTGTACAACAATTTCCTGTCGATCCCATTCAAACTTGACCATTTAATGCAGAGTAGATGAGACCGCTTTGGAAGCATGGATCCAAGGTCGTCCCAACAGCAAATTGTACGAAACAGCCACATCGAGCACCTAGAATTCCATAGTAAATTCAGTTGGCCGTATTGTGAGCTCAAGCACTATGTCCCCGACTGAATCTTTACCCCCACCGTCGAATCCCTGAACGCAAATACTGTTCGTGTGAATTCTTTCATCCTCCACTTGCAGCTTGTTCAATGTGGAGAATGTTTCTGCTAGACCCATTGTCAACCAGTACTCGAGTAACCACGGAATCTTCGCATTTCACCGTCAGATAGAGGGCTCTATTGTGCTCGGTACCCTCCACGGGCAACTCATCATCAGAAAAAGTGACTCTTTTTACCTCAAATATCTTATTAGATATCTTTTCCAAGTGGTTTACTGAGATTTTGTCAGGAACGTGGGCTTCATTCAAAATCTTCATTAAAGCCCGACGGTGCTCGTCGGAATGGATCAATAATGACAAGAGCGAGATCTGAGCTAGTGTCTTCCTTAACTGCTCCACAATGGAATAGTCTTGCACTTTCATCTTTCTCAGAAATTCCTCTGCTTCTTCCTCAGTCACCGCTTTCTTCACCAACACTGGATTATCTTTTGAGGTCTTAGCTTTTCTCAACTCTTCGGGGGCGAAGCATCTCCCTGATCGAGTCAAACCATGAGTCTCACACACTTCTTCTCTAACCTTTTTCCCCTTGTAAGTCACTGTCACTCGTTCATAATTCCATGGGACTGCCTTGCTGTTAACTATTGGTAATTGAGTTACCGGTTTGATAACGACAGGATCTGTGGGGGTGCCCTTCACAATTATCACAGGTTTATTCGTCACTCCGGGCACAAACACTTTTTCTTTTTGATGTTTTCCTGCAACATCACTTGAGGACCCCTTCTTGACCTCCACAGAGGGTTCATTATTTGCCCTATTAAACTTGATCACAGACTTCTCACTGGTTGATTTTTCAAATGGCATGGCTTCACTAGCCTGAATCATCATGACGGTTTGCGAAGGCTTCTTAGGCTCTCCTCCCCTATGCACTATCTCAATCATATTTGTTTCATGATGTGCTGGCAAGGGATTCTGATTGATATTGGGCGCCTCCGGAGCTTGGACCTCAATCCGATTGGTGTCAATGAGTTCTTGAATGGCTGTTTTCAATTTCCAGCATTTCTCTGTGTCATGTCCCGGGGCCCATGAACAATACTCACAACTCACCGAGCGGTCAAGGTTTCTGGGAGGGGGATTCGACAATTTATCCTCAATCGGATTCAACATACCCAACTATCTCAGTCTGTGGTGTCACACCTCCTTTTTGCGCGCCCGCCCCGAAGGGTTAAATGCGCGGGTGGAGTTTTTCCAATTTAAGTGACAATATTCGAAATGAGATTATTTATTTAATTCAGAGTCGCCACTTGGAAAAGGTTTGGCTTTTGGTGTCCCAAGTCACCGGTTTATCTTGAATCTCAAATCGAGGAAATTTTCGACTTTTCCAAATGAAGTCTGCGAACCAGAAATTCTAAGTAAGGAATTCTGTTGACCCGAGGGAAGGTGTTAGGCACCCTCGAATCCCGTGGTTCTAGCACGGTCGCTTAAATTGTTATAATGGCTAAATATCTGATTTAAATACATGTTATGATTTACGTGCTTTTATTAAGTTTAAACCGCTTTTATCATTATCACTTATTTTTATAGAATTGCAACGTCGTGAAAATGCATCTCGAACCACGTCACAATCAATGCACCCGTAGTTGTTAACACATTTTGACTCCGTTGAGACTTGGATTTGGGTCACATCAATGTGCACCCGATTTTTTAAGAATATATAATTTACTAAAGTCGCGCCTAAAGAATCTAAACGCGTTATTATCTTTGGGGAAGGCAGTGGAATTCACTAAAACAGTCCGTCCCAAATTCTAAGTATTTATCATGATCAATTATTGAGGGCCCCGCAATTTGCATTTTTATTCGGCGAGGCTCGTCTCATTATTTTAGAAGGGTACCCTATAATGACTACATTTCTACTACATTTATCTTTAAAGAGAAGGATGATGCCGAATTTTGCTGGTTTGGACAAATACGGACTGAATCCTTATTATGTTTGCCGAACCTAAACTTGTTTGATTACCTGATTGATTGTTTATGAGGTGAGGGTTACCGCATGCTTTGTCTTCATCGAGTGAATATGCTTATTAATTCGCTAAGTGAGATTGCAAACAAACTAACAACATATATTGAGTTATGTTTAACGACCTCCAAGTTCTATTTTTAACACTCTAACCTATTTGAAATTGATAAAACGAAATCGGCTGTTTTATTAGGGAAATTACTACTAATTGAACTCAAAAATGATTATTAGTTTTTATCAACAATCATCACATCATTTCGAAACAAAGAATCTATACCGAAACCCAGTATCGAACCTGCATTGGAACGAATAAACTGACAGGAGAACTGGCATTCATAGCCAGACTCTTAATGTGACTGTATGGGAGTTTGTTTGGGATACATTTATCCCGGACCCAGTACCACAGTTTTGTCAATTCAGTGGTCTAGGCAAAATACATACAAGTTGCTTACCATGACTCTATGTTATACAGTCATAACTAAACCAAACAAGTGTTATACTGAACTGAATATATACTAAATCAAAACATGCTGTCTATGTCATGCTGTCATTACTGTTGAACCATGCTATCTAACAGTTCATCTTAAACAGAATGTATGCTAGTTTATACAGAATATTTGCAGTTCGCAGTAAAAATACAGGCCCAACTAACATTCGAACTATCTTTTTACACCAGTGCTATAACATAAACTGATGTTCATTTCTTTATTTCTGCTTCAACTTCAAACTTTCAACAATACAAGGTTCAAAGGTTGTGTACCTGGGAATATTTGCAATTGAAGAAAAGGGCAATCAGTAGAGTAACAATGAACAAATGCAGCAGCAGTAACAGCACTATCAGTAGCAACAAGGCAGAATAGCAGCGGCAAAACAATACAGCCAGAAACAGGCTCGAGTGCAGAGATGCAACTATGGCCAATAGAAAGCAATAGCCAAATAGCAGCAACACTCAGTGGAATAGAATCAGAAATCCAGACAGACCAAACCAGTAGTAAACCAATGAAAACACTCGACTAATAGACACAAACTGGAATTTCAAAGAATCAGAATTGATTTGAACAAGTTGAACAACTGAAACCCAGTAATAATAGGAGAAAAAAGCTTCTGATTGTTGGTTGTATCCCTTCTATCCCTTCAACTCTCTCTATCTATGTGTATCTATTTTGTATGTATTTCAGCTCTCATGTCCAAGCTCCTCACAGTGTGTTTTTCTTTTTTTTTAACCTTTTTAAAAGTCCGTCCCTTTCTGTATGTCTGTCCCTCCTCTTTATAAGCCTTCCTTACCCCTTTCTAAATAGCCTGTTTAGACTATTACCATACCCCTCCCATGTGCCTTTAACCTTTTTCAGTTCCACTTTAGTTAATTAGGTATAAAAACAACATCATTCCCTGGTAGATTTAACTTTTCCATTTTATTTAACTAAAAGCAAGTATGGGCAGTAGGATATGTTGACAACATATGCTGTCAAACCATTTTAAAATTAAACAAAAACCTGTGCACAAAGCACATGAGGTGCACCAATGCACATGAGGTGCACCAGTGCAAGTGCTGTGCAAGAGTGCACATGCCCTCCAATTAAGCATTTAAACCAAACGTCCCTTTTACATTACTGATCCAAATCAACAGCTATAAGTAAACAAAATTGGTTCTTAATTGATTCCAACAAATGTTCAACAGAAGCAAATCGATTTACTATGCTCAGACAGTTGAAACTAATTGACGACTCATGTCGACTCGACTATATTAGCATTAACATACACAATCGTAGCCAAAAATCAGACATTCAGAAGTATGGGACACATGACTCGACTTATACTGATTAAAACAGAATTGTACTTCGAGGAATTAGTTAGTCAGTACAAATTTGGAATACAACCAATACACATGCCTCATCAGAATAGGAGGGGAGGGATTCAGACAAACACAGAGGTTCAAACAAAGTGGACAAACAAAAGTTGATAAAATTAAAACAAATATGAACAGTCTTTTAAAACAAATCACACGGGCTAAAAACAAATAAAGGAAAAGAAAGCAGACTCACCTTAAACTTGAAAAGTTAAAAGTTTGAACCCGGATTTGGACAGACCTTTCTTAAGGCTGAACGGACTTTAATCGAAGTGTTTCTCAGATGAGAAACACTTCGATTAAGGTCCATTAGACCTTAATCTCTTTGGTTTGAACCGTTTTGAACCAGTGACGAGGGACCTTGTGGTTTCAAAACTCAGATCTAATATTCGTGCTTCCCTGGTTAGATTCGGACCAAACCAAGTATGGTTTGGTCACGAGGAGGGTCCGGGGAGTGTCTGGTATGAAGCTGGGGTTGGTTGGTGTAGATCGAGTTTTGACTCGAATCTTCAAATGAAGATTCGAGGACCTGGGGGGTGATTCGAAGTGTGTGGTTGGTAGATTTAGGTTCAGGATGGCATGGGGGTTCTATGGTGTTCAGGTGGAGGTCACCGGCGTTCAGGCCGCCGGGTTTCTGGTGAAGGTGTGCAGGGGCGGCTAGGGTTTGAAGGGGATGGGTTTGGTGAAGACGAAGGCGGGGGTGTTGGCTAGGGGGGCAGGGTAAGGATCTAGGCTTATATAGTTAGTGGGTGGGTTGATCTCAACCGTTAGATCAATCTAGATCTACGGTTTGGATCTGATGGTCTTAAATGAAACGGTGTCGTTTTGAGGGTTGAGGGTTGGGGTCGGTCCGGGTGAGACGGGTCGGGTTTATTGGTGGGTTATGGGGAATTGATCTTGGCCGTTGATCAATTTGAGATCAACGGCCCAGATCAGGCACGACTCAAACGACATCGTTTGGACACCCTGGGTATCAGGTGGTCTGGACCAGGCAGGCCTGGGTCTTGGGCTGTTCGTTTGGGCCAATTTTGTTAAAATTGGCCCAAGTCCGGAAGGGAAGGGGTCCTCTTTTTTTTTTTTTTTATTATTATTTATTTATTTATTTCTTTTTCTCTCTTTTTTTTTTTTAAAACAAAACTAAGCCAAAAAATCAAATTAAAATTAAATACACACTCAATACAATTATTTGCACACACACTAAAATATTTCAAAACAGGTAAAGTCAACCAAAATAAAATCACGGACGAAGATGCCTATTCATGATTTTTTATTTAACGACCGGATTACGGTTCGAATTATGCAGGACACATATTTTTTAAATTTTGTTTTAATAAAGTAAATAAATAAAAACGGGCCGAAGTCACAAACAAATCAACAAGGTGCCGCACAGAAATCCAAAAATTGTGCAGCAGGGCCATTTATTATTTTTTTCTTTTTATTTCTTTTTTGAAGCGATTGTCGTGCGAAACAAAAATCACGTGCTCACAGCTTCCCCTCTTTGTTCGGAAACACGAAGAGTTTTCGTGCAAAGATAAAGTGAGCGTGTATGAGCGATTTTTGCCTATGGACCACTCCGTATGAAGCATGTTTTTTTTGAAAGATCTGACCGAATCTTGCTTCAAAGATTTCCTACATATCCTGGGCTAAACAGGAATCAGGTCAATGTAGTTCGAGAAGTTTTGGTAGCTGGGACTACCATGGGACTGCAATGCTTGCTGCTACTGCTGCTGCTGTTGTCACTGCTACGTCACTGACCGCCTTATTACAACCAAACGAAAATTAGAAACTGAACTAACTACTTATATGTATGTCAACTGCTTGTTACAAGATTCCTATCTATGATTCTTTTACGACTTGATCTTGGGTCTTAGCTGATTTTGCTTGTAGACTCCGATCTGAATCTTGATGCTTGCGAGTTGCGGCGACTTGTGTAACCTCTGGGATACTGAGTGAGACGCGATTGGCAAGGTTCAGGCCCTTAATTAAACGTTGGAGTCAATCCGCTCTCCATTCACTCTGATATCTCGGAATGTCTTCTTTTGTCTTTTTCTTCTTTGATTCTGAGTTGAGACTCATCTCGTAGGTCATTTCGATCCGTGTGGCTCGAGGTTAGACCTGCGGGAAAAAACAAACAAACGAACGAAATTTTCTGCCCCAGTTTCACTAGGAAAATTTCGTTAATTATTCACCAGGAAGTTCATAAAATTGATGAAAGAGGATATGCATGCTCAGTTCAGGGTTGGAGCCCTAACACCGGCTAGCTGGGGAGAGGTTCGGTTTGGGGTTTAAAACCCTAATGCCGAACAAAGGAAGAATTCAGTTTAGGGTTTAAAACCCTAATGTCGATTGCATGGAAAAACTCAGTTTAGGGTTTAAAACCCTAATGCTGGCTGGAAGAAAAAGTTCAGTTTAGGGTTTAAAACCCTAATGCTGACTAAAAGGAAAAGTTCAGTTTAGGGTTTAAAACCCTAATGCTGACTAAAAGGAAAATTCAGTTTAGGGTTTAAAACCCTAATGCTGATTGCATGAAAAAGCTCAGTTTAGAGTTTAAAACTCTAATGCTGGCTGAAAGGAAAATTCAGTTTAGGGTTTAAAACCCTAATGCTGATTGCATGGAAAAGCTCAGTTTAGAGTTTAAAACTCTAATGCTGGCTGAAAGGAAAATTCAGTTTAGGGTTTAAAACCCTAATGCTGATTGCATGGAAAAGCTCAGTTTAGAGTTTAAAACTCTAATGCTGGCTGAAAGGAAAATTCAGTTTAGGGTTTAAAACCCTAATGCTGATTGCATAGAAAAGCTCAGTTTAGAGTTTAAAACTCTAATGCTGGCTGAAAGGAAAATTCAGTTTAGGGTTTAAAACCCTAATGCTGATTGCATGGAAAAGCTCAGTTTAGAGTTTAAAACTCTAATGCTGGCTGAAAGGAAAATTCAGTTTAGGGTTTAAAACCCTAATGTTGATTGCATGGAAAAGCTCAGTTTAGAGTTTAAAACTCTAATGCTGGCTGAAAGGAAAATTCAGTTTAGGGTTTAAAACCCTAATGCTGATTGCATAGAAAAGCTCAGTTTAGAGTTTAAAACTCTAATGCTGGCTGAAAGGAAAATTCAGTTTAGGGTTTAAAACCCTAATGCTGATTGCATGGAAAAGCTCAGTTTAGAGTTTAAAACTCTAATGCTGGCTGAAAGGAAAATTCAGTTTAGGGTTTAAAACCCTAATGCTGATTGCATGGAAAAGCTCAGTTTAGAGTTTAAAACTCTAATGCTGGCTGAAAGGAAAATTCAGTTTAGGGTTTAAAACCCTAATGCTGATTGCATGGAAAAGCTCAGTTTAGAGTTTAAAACTCTAATGCTGGCTGAAAGGAAAATTCAGTTTAGGGTTTAAAACCCTAATGCTGATTGCATGGAAAAGCTCAGTTTAGAGTTTAAAACTCTAATGCTGGCTGAAAGGAAAATTCAGTTTAGGGTTTAAAACCCTAATGCTGATTGCATGGAAAAGCTCAGTTTAGAGTTTAAAACTCTAATGCTGGCTGAAAGGAAAATTCAGTTTAGGGTTTAAAACCCTAATGCTGATTGCATGGAAAAACTCAGTTTAGAGTTTAAAACTCTAATGCTGGCTGAAAGGAAAATTCAGTTTAGGGTTTAAACCCTAATGCTGGCTGAAAGGAAAATTCAGTTTAGGGTTTAAAACCCTAATGCTGATTGGCTGGAGATAAAGCTCGAGAATACTACACGATCTATTTTTGAGTTTTCTTGTTTCGATAGAAAATAAAAGGGAGTTTTGCGGGAACTTACCTTTTGAGTGAATTCCTTATTGCCAAAATGTTTCTTTTACCCGTGTACCTTCTTCTTTGGGTGACACCTGCTTCTTGCATGGTTGTCTTGGATCAATCCTGTTTCAACTTTTCAGACAAAGAAAATTTGTTAGTTCGTAAACGACGGTTGGTTCGGTGACCTTGATCGTTCCCAATTGCTTTGTTGCGACTCTATTTCTGTTGCGAAGTCCTGCCATTGATTTGATTCAAATGGCGAAACCTTTAGACTGCTCAGGCTTGTATTTCCGGATTCTGTGATGATTTGCCTCGTAAGGCCTCTTTTTTCTTTTGTCCCGTTTTGATTGAAGGTTCTCAACGGGGATTTTATTGGAGGTGTTCTGTGGGAACTTGTACAAAAGGAAGCTATGTGTGTGGGGGGGGGGGGAATATTTACAAAGTGGATCCTTTGTGCGGATTCTGTACAATGGGGTGTGCTGGGATTTTTGTTTCAAAACGGGTTTCCCAGGGTTTGTTAGGGTAAGCTTGTTGGGGAATATTTACAAAAGGACTCGTCGGGGATGTGCTGATGAAATTCCAACGGGGATTTTTTTTTTTTTACTGGGGAGACTTTGTGGGAGATTGTACAAAAGGAGAAACTCTGTGGGGATTTGTACAGGGGGAGACTCTGTGGGGATTTGTCCGAAGGTGGACTTGCTGGGGAAGACTTCAAGATTTCTCTCTTTCTTCTTTACTCCGGAACGACATCAAACGTCATGATTCATCATGCTTGGGTAATCATATCAACGAGATGAGGCGCTTTCCTTCATGAGACGAGATTCCGTGCAAACAAACCATGCCACCTGTCCTTTCCGGCGTGTCCTGAACTCGGGGTTAAAATGCGAAAGGGATTCGAAAAGAAACAAAGAAAGGGGAAAATAAAATCAGAAAAGGAACACCCTTTTTGGGACGAGAAAAACTTATCTGAGGAAGATAACGCTGGCTTTAAATGACATGACATGCTCTTTGGACTGGACGTCTGACCTTCTAAGAGCTTGCGTTTTCCTGAACCAGAACGGATCTGTGATTCCAAACTGGTGGCACTCTGCCGAAACTTTCTTGGGATGGAGTCATTCTTTTCGGCCAACAGCGCCCTTTTGCGGGTTTTCGCTGGCTGACCTCTCTCATTTCTCTTCCTGTCATCGCTTGATAGCACTCTTTGCGAGTTTTTACTAAACAAGCTCTCTCATTTTGGTTTCTCTACTCCCGTCGCCTCAGGGTGCCCGAAGGTTTTCACCGCCGAGGCTCTCTCATTTTATCTCTCTCAATTCAAAGTGTGCTGGTCTCCATTCGTGACGCTTATTGGTTCCCCATCATATTTGGTAATTGATTTGAAGGCTTGTGCTTGGTAAAGAGAGGTAGTGATACTAACTTCTCAACTGCTCGACGTGCCCCGGTTTTCAATTTCAGGGTGAATGGGATTTTATTGTTGGTGTGACTGAACCTCAGGGAGAGGCTGCCTACGTATCCTTTCGGAATCAAGTCAAACGTAGTTCAGGCCTCAATCAATGTTTTTTTTTGTTTTCTCTTTTTTTTTTGTTTTCTTTTTTTTTTGTTTTCTTTTGTAAGCGGCTCAAAAGTTGGTAGAGAGAATTGGGTAGTTTTTGGGGAGTAGTGGGGAATAAAACCTTCGCCATTTTCAAATGTGTCAGGACCACTGGAGTATGATTCAGATGTAATACCTCTTGACGACATCTGCATTTACTGCTGTGTCGGGGTCATTTCCTTCGATATCACCTAAATACAATGCTCCTCTTGGCAATATTTTCCTTACGATGTATGGGCCTTTCCAATTTGGGGAAAACTTTCCTTTTGCTTCTTCATGATGCGGCAGAATACGCCTCAGTACCAGCTGACCTACTTCGAAATTCCGGGGTCGGACTTTCTTGTTGTAAGCACGGGCCATCCTTCGTTGGTATAACTGTCCGTGACAAACTGCGGCCATTCGCTTTTCATCAATCAACGTCAATTGCTCTAACCGAGTCTTGACCCACTCGCTGTCCTCGATTTCTGCTTCGACAATGATTCGAAGCGAAGGAATTTCTACCTCTGCCGGTATTACAGCTTCAGTCCCGTAAACCAAAAGATAAGGAGTCGCTCCCACCGATGTGCGTACCGTAGTGCGGTACCCCAATAATGCAAAAGGTAACTGCTCATGCCACTGTCGGGAACTTTGTATTGTTTTCCTCAAAATCTTCTTGATGTTTTTATTTGCAGCTTCCACAGCACCATTGGCTTTTGGCCGATAAGGAGTGGAATTCCTGTGTGTTATCTTGAATTGCTCGCACACATCTCCCATCAAGTGACTGTTCAAGTTTGCTGCATTATCTGTAATGATAGTCGCAGGAATACCGAAGCGACAGATAAGATTTGAGTGTACAAAATCCACCACAGCTTTCTTAGTGACCGACTTGAGAGTGACAGCTTCTACCCATTTTGTGAAGTAATCGATGGCAACCAGTATAAACCTGTGTCCATTCGAAGCCTTTGGTTCAATTGGTCCAATGACGTCCATGCCCCAAGCGACAAATGGCCAAGGTGCGGACATGGGATGCAGTTCCGTGGGAGGTGCATGAATCAAATTACCGTGCACCTGACACTGATGACACTTCCGAACGAAACTAAAGCAATCCTTTTCCATGGTCATCCAGTAATAACCTGCTCGAAGGATTTTCTTTGCCAAGACATACCCGTTCATGTGAGGTCCACACACACCTGCGTGTACTTCGTGCATGATCTTTCTCGCTTCCTCGATATCGACACATCTTAAGAGATTGAGGTCCGGAGTCCTCTTATATAACAATTCACTGCTCAAAAAGAAACCACTTGCATGTCGCCTAATGGTCCTCTTTTGATCTCCAGTTGCATGCTCGGGGTATTCTTGTGTCTTCAAGAATTTCTTGATGTCATGGTACCAAGGCTGCGTATTTGATCCCGCCTCGATTACACTGCAGTAACCGTGTCTTTCCTTGATTTGGATTTCCAAAGGATCGACGTGGGCGTTGCCCGGGTAGGGTAGCATAGAAGCCAGAGTAGCAAGTGCATCTGCCAGTTCATTGTGACACCTCGGAATATACCTGAACTCTATTGAGGTAAAGCGCTTGCTGAGGTCCTCCACATGTTGTCGGTATGGGATAAGTTTGACATCCCGAGTTTCCCACTCGCCTTGAACTTGCCGGATGATCAGGTCAGAATCTCCCATAATCAGTAAGTCTTTGACATCCTGATCGATTGCCATATGCATGCCCATAATGCAGGCTTCATATTCAGCTGTATTATTTGTGCAGAAGAAACGAAGTCTAGCTGTGGCGGGATAATGCTGACCGGCAGGTGAGATCAAAATTGCCCCAATCCCTATACCCTTGGCGTTCACGGCTCCGTCAAAGAACATCTTCCAAACATGAGCTTCCTCCGAGATCACTTCTACGGTGTTTACCTCTTCATCTGGAAAGTAGGTATCCAATGGCTGGTATTCCTCATCGACCGGGTTTTCGGCCAAATGATCTGCTAACGCCTGGGCTTTCATTGCCGTGCGAGTGACATAAACTATGTCGAATTCCGTAAGCAAGATTTGCCATTTAGCCAGTCTCCCAGTAGGCATTGGTTTCTGAAATATATACTTCAAGGGATCCAACCTGCTTATGAGGAATGTAGTGTGGGCTTGGAGATAATGTCTCAGCTTTTGAGCAACCCATGTGAGAGCGCAGCATGTCCTTTCCAGCAGAGTGTATTTGGCCTCGTAGCTGGTGAATTTCTTGCTCAGGTAGTAGATTGCTTGTTCCTTCTTTCCGGTTATGTCGTGTTGCCCGAGGACGCAACCGAAAGAGTTCTCCAAGACTGTCAGATACAAGAAAAGTGGCCTCCCTGATTCTGGAGGGACCAAGACTGGGGGATTCGAAAGGTATTCTTTGACTTTATCAAAGGCTTCTTGACACTCCGTTGTCCACTTAATCGCCGCATCTTTCCTTAACAGCTTGAATATGGGCTCACACGTGCTTGTCAGCTGGGCAATAAACCGACTGATGTAGTTCAACCTGCCCAACAGACTCATCACGTCTTTCTTCGTTCTCGGGGGAGGTAGATCTCTGATGGATTTTATCTTAGTTGGATCTAGCTCAATTCCTCTCCTGCTTACGATGAAACCCAAAAGTTTGCCCGACGGAACTCCGAAAGCGCATTTGGCTGGATTTAGCTTCAAGTCATACTTCCTTAGCCTCTCGAAGAATTTCCTCAAGTCTTGGATGTGATTATCCTGCGTCCTGGACTTGACTATCACATCGTCCACGTACACCTCTATTTCCTGGTGCATCATGTCATGGAAAATGGCAGTCATGGCCCTCATGTAAGTAGCCCCAGCATTCTTCAGACCAAATGGCATGACCCGGTAACAGTAGGTGCCCCAAGGCGTGGTGAAGGCGGTTTTCTCGGCGTCCTCTTCATCCATCAGTACCTGATGATACCCAGCATAACAATCTACAAAAGACTGTATCTCGTGTTTGGCACAATTATCAACGAGGATGTGGATGTTGGGCAGCGGGAAATTATCTTTAGGACTTGCTCTGTTCAGATCTCGGTAATCTACACATACCCGAGTTTTCCCGTCCTTTTTTGGTACTGGAACCACATTCGCCAACCATGTTGTATATTGGACTACCCGGATCACTCCTGTTTTCAGTTGCTTGGTGATCTCCTCTTTAATCTTGTCACTGACCTCGGTTTTGAACTTTCGTTGCTTTTGTTGAACTGGAGGACAATCAGGATGAATCGGCAATTTGTGAACCACTAGATCGACACCTAGTCCCGGCATGTCATCATATGACCAAGCAAACACGTCTTTGAATTCAAAAAGAAGTTGAATTATCGCCTCTCTCGTTTTCTTGTCCGTGTGAATGCTTATCTTGGTCTCCCGGATTTCTTCCGGGGTTCCTAAATTTACCGGTTCAGTGTCATTCAGATTTGGCTTAGGTTTATTCTCAAAATATTCCAACTCTCGGTTTATCTCCCTAAAAGCCTCTTCCGCATCATATTCTGGTTCTGGGTTCATTAATTCGCAGTTAAATAGCTCATTGTGATCTGGGCGTGAAGTCCGCAAGCATGTCATATTTAAAGCCGCATTATTAGGACTGAAAAGGAAGATAAGAGGAAAAGTAATAAAAATCTGAACAAAAGAAAGAATAGGAAAGCAATGATGATTTTTTTGTATTTTGTATATTTTCTCTGGAAAGTTGGAAGACAACAATGTTTACAACTAGGAATTCGAAACAACAAATGAAAAGAAGAAAACGCTCAAGTTATGTCCCGGAGATAACTTGTGACACAGGAAAGGTGGCAGGGCAGGTCTACCCGGACTTCCGTCTAGTCGGGAATGGCGTGGCCTCCCAGTTTTGAAGTTGGGCGTTCGGTCCCATGTACAGCATCTCAGCAGTGCTCGTGCCTTCACCTGGTTGAACCATGTGGACCTCGTAGAGC
Source organism: Nicotiana sylvestris (assembly GCF_000393655.2). Classification (NCBI taxonomy): domain Eukaryota; kingdom Viridiplantae; phylum Streptophyta; class Magnoliopsida; order Solanales; family Solanaceae; genus Nicotiana; species Nicotiana sylvestris. The sequence goes on along the minus strand of NC_091060.1, from coordinate 56,390,158 downwards.
ATTTCACTCATCGCCCCACATATTTCCTCGATTTCCTCAGCTGTGAAGACCTCATCATCTTCTTCTTCAGCGTACCTTGGCCTAACGAAAGTCGCATGTAAATCCGGCAGTGGTTGAGGCAACTTCCAGCCCTCATTTCTCCTTTTCTTTGCCCATTTTTCGTCTACTGGAGTAGGTTTGAAACCTAGTCCAAAAGGTTTCTTGATGACTGGTAAAGTAATGGGTCCTGTCATTCCCTGAAGGGTTCGTCCAAGTCCCTTTCCTGGCCTATATCCGTGTCGGATCATCTCTTTGGCCACCATAACCGAAGCATTAGACAAGAAAGGCTGGGGTCAGGGTATTCCCTCTTTGTGCTGCTCTGCCAGTACAACCTCGAAAGCTTGATAGACCGTATGTTCGCTCCCTTCTCTCGGTTCAAGATACGGGATGGATGGGTCCCGATAAATGGCATGTTCGTCTTCCCCATGGACCACGATCTCTTGGTTTTCGTACTCGAACTTCACCATCTGGTGAAGAGTGGAAGGCACGACTCCTGCCGCATGGATCCAAGGTCTGCCAAGGAGAAAATTGTAGGATGTGTCCATGTCGATCACCTGGAAGGTTACTCGAAATTCGACTGGTCCTATGACCAACAACAGGTCTATTTCTCCCATGGTATCTCTCTTGATGCCGTCGAAAGCTCTTACGCAGACGTTGTTGGGTCGGATTCTTCCGGTCTCAATTTCCATTCTTTGCAGCGTGGAGAGCGGGCAAATGTCAACGCCTGAGCCTCCATCCAACATTACCCGCTTGACATAGTAGTCCTCGCATTTGACTGTTAAATGCAAAGCCTTGTTGTGTGCTGCTCCTTCCGGGGGTAGATCGTTCTTGCTGAAAGAGATTTGGTTGACGGCGAAGAATCTTTCTGTCATCCGCTCTAATTGCTCAACCGAGGTTTTAACCGGCACATATGCCTCATTCAGGGTCTTCAGTAAGATCTTTTGATGCTCGACCGACCTTATCAATAATGATAGCATGGACACCTGCTCAGGGTGCTTGCGCAGCTGATCTATCACTTCGTAATCCGGCATCTTCATTTGTTGGAAGAACACTTCCGCCTCTTCAACACTCACAGGCTTCTTTGGAGGAAAGCGCCTTTGTGTGGCGTTGTTCAGTTCTTGGGTATTTGAGTACCCTCCAATGAAAGTATTTTCTGGAAGTTCTCCCATGACCTCTTTACCTTTGTACATCACCAAAGTCTTTTGATAATTCCACGGCACTGTGGACGGGTTGGTCATTGGCTTTTGTGGCACGCGTCCGATAACCACTGGCTCATTCAGCCGAGGTGGTTGAATCGTCCCCCGGACCACATAGGCCCCTTTTGGCACGTACATAGGTTTTGTCTTTTTGATCCCGGATTTCTGCGTCTTCTCAGCTTGACCTCGCGGTACGTAAAGAACTCCGCCCTTTGCTGGTACCACTTTCTTCTCCACCTTCTTTTCAGACTTGCTCTCTGCAACCTTGGCCTCCTCCCCCTTTTCTGATTTTTGGTCTATTTCAGGCCTCTTCCCCGTGTCGACAATGGCAATTATGGCTTTCAAAGCAGGGTCGAACTCTTTGTCTTCACAAATCATGCCGATCAGCGGCCCATTATTGTGAGCGGGCAATGGATTGTTTGTTACATTCGGGATCTCCTCGTCCCTTAGCACTATTTTCCCCTGCTCTATCAAATTTTCGACCACTCTTTTCAATGACCAGCAGTCGTTTGTATCATGTCCCTCGGCCCCTGAATGATAGGCGCATCTGACTCCGGCTTTGTAAGAAGGAGATGTCGGGTTTTGCCTTGTTTGAGGGATGGGTTGCAAGAAACCCAACTGGACCAACTTTGGGAACAAAGTTGAGTATGGCTCACCGATGGGCGTGAAAGTCCGCCGTCGAGGTGGCTCTTGGGGGCGGTAGTTATTCTGCGGGGGTTGTGGGTTATAGTGGTTGCGGTAAGGAGGCTGATTTCTGGGAGGTGGAGCTGGGCCTCGGTTGGCTTGTTGTGGTGGATGGTTATAAGGTTGGGCATTCATGACCATATAAGGTTGATGAGCATATGCCGAATTTGAATGGGGGTAATAGTGTTGTGGGGCTCTTTCCGGAAAATGGGGCCTGGGATGACGATACTCCCTTGCTTCAGAGGCTGCCATAGTCGTTTCTTCTTTCTTCTTCCCCCTTGTTGTTCCTCCAGACCCGCTTTGGACGGCCTGGGAGGTTGCCCTTATGGCTGCTTGACTCAAAATCCTTCCCGTTTTCAACCCATTTTCCACCATCTCTCCAATCTTGATCGCTTCCGCGAATGGCTTACCCATGGCCGACATCATGTTCTGGAAATAGTCAGACTCTTGAGCCTGGAGAAAGGTAGTGACCATTTCCACTTCATCCATGGGAGGCTTCACTCTCGACGCCTGTTCACGCCACTTAATAGCATACTCTCTAAAGCTTTCCGAAGGCTTCTTCTTCAAATTCGACAGAGAGTTTCGGTCTGGCGCAATGTCGATGTTATACTGGAATTGTTTTACAAAATCTCTGGCGAGATCATCCCATATATGCCATCGGGACATTTCCTGATCCATATACCATTCCGAAGCTATCCCTACTAAACTTTCCCCAAAGTATGCCATTAGCAGTTCTTCTTTTCCGCCGGCTCCCCGCAATTGGTTGCAGTATTTCTTAAGATGTGCAATGGGGTCACCGTGCCCATCGTATTTCTCAAACTTGGGGGTCTTGAAACCCGTTGGCAGGTGTACGTGAGGAAACATGCATAGGTCGGCGTAAGAGACGCTCTTTTGCCCGCTCAATCCTTGCATATTCTTCAGACTTTGCTCAAGGCTTCTCATCCTTTTGGCCATCTCATTTTGTTCTACAACTCTGGGGTTCTGATCCTGCCCTGGTACAAGCTCGCACTGAGGCGGTAGAGGATTAGTACTGGTAGCGAACCTAGTTGGTTCCATTGAGAACGACGGTGCTTGGAATGTAAAAGAGGATGAGTCAAGGCTTGGCTTGTACGTGGCAGGCTGTGCCGTAGCTGGGCAAGGCGATGCAGTAAAGATGTTCATGCTTGCATCATTGGCCGACATTCGGGGATGAGGCTCAGAAGGTGATCCTGCAGAGAAGGCGGAGGTGGCTGGGTACCCAAATGGGGTAGCAGGGTAATTTATGGGAACATTAGAAGTCCCACTTGACCTGGAGAATAGTTCAGGGAATCCGGGGACGACACTTGGCGGCTCTTTCCCATTGTTCCAGTCATCCAGCATTTCCAACATGCGGAGCCGTAGGATCCTATTTTCCTCCGCAGTTGCGGATTCAGGTGTGAGGACGGCTGAGATTGAGCTCTCCTCAGAGACGGGGACTGTTTGCAATGGAATTTCCGAAGACATTTCCACACTTCCTTTTGACCTGGTGAAGTAAGTGTGAGTACTGCTTCTGGTCCTAACAACAGGTAGTTGAACACCTCTCCTTGACCTCGTGAAGTATGAGTGCGAGGCCAGACTTTCACCAAACCAACCGTCTTTTCAAAAACCCTGGAAAAAATGCTCAATGACAAACGCACGGTTAATTTTGCAGCAAATAATAGATAGTTAATCTCACGTTGGGCATGATGCACCTATACAGTTAAGTGGATTACTATATGTTTGCTACGAGAGCATGCGTCATTCCGGCATTTTTCTCTTATTAGTTTTTCCCCTTTTTTTCCTTTTCTTTTCGTTTTCTCTTTTGTTTTCCTTTTATTTTATTTATTATATATATATATATTTTTTATTTTATTTTTGTAGTAAAAGAAATGCGACCGGATCCGATGAGGATTGCCTACGTATCACGATGCCTACGTGAATCAGATCATTACGTAGTTCGAAAAACACAAATGGGCGTAAAAGAAACAACCTCTTTATTGTTGAAACGTTCTATTACAAGCTACATTTTGCAAAAGAAAGAGCAAACTTGGAAAATGAACCTAGACTCAAAATAGACTGAAAATCACCTTGATGAAAAAACAGGCAGAAGATGCTAAAATACAGATTTGACCTATGAATGCATTATGGTTTTAAAAATTGGTTTCCGCGGGGCATCGTTCGGCCTCGCCGCGGTCCTAGGCGTGAGATCCCTCTCAAGTTGCTCCAGCTCGTGCATAGTCTGCTTGACATAACCCATTACTGCCGAGAGGACGGTAGTGCTGGACATGTTCTCACATCGTAGACATCGTCTGGTGATGGCATGGGCAATGGCCTTGATCCTATCTCTGGTTTGCTTCTTCTCTATGAGTAGGTGCCTTATCTGATCACCGCACGTCTTGAATACCTGTGAGTCCTGTATGTGCTGATCCCTCAGCTGCTGTACTTCTTCCTTCATTTGGGCCAACAAGTCGTAACAGTATCTACTCTCCATTTGGAAATCCCTGGCCTGCTTAACTGCTTTAAACTCAAGTGTAGCCATCTCCCTCTTTATTTTGGAAACAGCCTTCTCGTGGTCACGTTTCAATTGGTTCAAACATCGGCGATGCTTATCTACTCTTGTTTCCCACCGTGCCTTGAACTCTGTCATGACCTTTTCGGATTCTTCTAACCTGTCTCGCCATTCCGTGATCTCTCTTTTCAAACCCTTTATCAACCGCTGGTCTGATTGACTTCTGGGTTGCTCATCAAGAGACAATCTCAATTTTTGGACTTGGGCCTTAAGTTCTTCATTCTCTTGGATCAACCTATTCTTTTCGCTTCGATCCGCCGCGATTTGTACGCTGTTATCGAATTTCAAACTATCTATTTGTAGCTTCAAATCGCCAATCTCTGCTCGATAACCCTTCTCTTTTGCTAACCAGTTCCATTGCCCTTGGGATGATTCTACGAAATCTTTGAGATGCGGCCTCTTAGCCGGTCTTTCGTAAGACAGGCTACCTCTAAACCAAGCGTGATATCCTGGGGCGACTTCCCCTTTTGCCGTATCGATCACACAAGTGTTTGCTGTCAGATGTTGGCATTCACTCCAGATTTGGCGAACTTCTTCTTCAGGGAAATGACCGTGCGGACTGATTTCAATCACTTGGGTACTCAAATCTTCATCTTTCGGTACCACTTGGAACCTCCCAAGTTGCCTCAAAACCCGATACGGTGCATAGGGTTGGATACTTTTCAGTCCCATCAACAGAAAATGAGGCCGGGTTGCCGGCATGTATATGATTTCCTCGATAGGTGACCATCCGAGCGTCCATTGGATTTGGTTGGCGGTGAGAGTTCGGAGAAATGAGGTCCATGATGTGACTCCCTCAGGTAAATTGAGCCCTTTGATTCTTGTGTAGAATTCTCCAATACAAGTTTTCTCTGGAGAACTATAACCTAAAAGTGAGGAGCGATGACATAAATGATCGGTCATCCATACTTGCAACAGTAGGTTACATCCTTCGAAAAAGTCACCCCTGGCTCGACAAACAGTGAGAGCCCGGAGAATGTCAGCCATAATCATAGGTGCCAGAGTACTTTTATCTTGGGTAAGCAAAGTACTGACAACCCCAGTTATTCTTAGATCGATGTGGCCGTCCTTCCTTGGGAACACTATAAGACCTAAGAAGGCCGTCATGAAAGCCAACTGCCTGTGTTCGTCCCATTTTTGTCGGTTGCCTTTACTACATAGTTTGAAATCCGGCTTATTGAACCCGCCCTCATGACCGTATCTAGCATACATGAGATGGAGACTGCAGAAACCTTTGGCAAGATCTGGATGGTGAAATGTTCGGGGTATTTTCAGAAAATCCAAAAATCGGTGTACCGTGACGGCCCTAGGTGCAATCAAGTACTTGAACCTTAACGGAGCTTCATCACCCCCAATGTATCCCGCTATTTCCTCCAACGTCGGGGTGAGTTCGAAGTCTGAAAAATGGAATACATTGTGCGCCGAATCCCAGTAAGTGACCAATGATCTGATAATATCACCCCGAGGCTGAATGTCTAGTAAATCCGGGAGATTTTTCAGATATTTCCTCACTTTGCCTTGCCCTTCTTTGCCTAAGTCGTTCCACCATAATCGCAACTCAAAAGGGATCTTGGTCATTATTGAAAATGATTCATTTTGTATCGTGCTCATCCTGCACATTTATTTAAGGCGATAAACTTTATTAGACTCAAAAATTAAAATTATCTAGATTTTTTTTTTTTTGAAAACGGGAGGTTGGACCCGCCGAGGGTTGCCTACGTATCTCACCCCGTGCGAGAATCAAACCGGCGTAGTTCGGTCATATCGCGAATAGAGAAAATCAAATAAACCTAGTAATCAAGAATAAGCATTTATTATTTTTGGAGAAAGATAAATACTAAAAAAAATATATTGTTTTTTTTTTGCAATATTTGGACTATCAGTCCGAATTTATAAAAGGGTACTACAAAAGAAACAACACATTTTTTTGAATTATGAGTTTTCCATTTTTTATATTTTTTTTTTGAAATAAATACCCTCTTTTTTTCTTAAAAGAAAAGAACAATTTTTATATGTGTTTTTTTTAATAAATCAAACTAAAAGGCAACTTTTGGTTTTATTCCCTTTTTTTTAGAAAAATTCCGACGAGCTTTCGACACTACTTGGACATTGGTTTTATTTTTCCAAAATAAGTAATTATCTCCCTACGCTGCTATTTTTCTTTTTTTTTAGAAACCGATCAACATGCGGAACCGAAGCAAATAAATGCGCAAAACAAATAGGATGCAGCAGGGTGGTCTTTTTATTTCTGGTTGCTTGTCCTAGACGGACCCAACCCCTGTGTTGAGCCCCCTAAGCCAAATGCAACATGATGCAAATAAGCGTTCCTACTAGGGATCCGGCATGAAGTCGAGTTATACTAGGTTTAAACCTTGGTATTTGTTCTAGACTGTGTACCCGAGCGGACAACTCGAGTCGAGGAGGGGCAACTTACCGGGAACCAAAAGGCCGTCCGGCTTCGTAACTTATCCGTCCTCTTTCTTATTTCGGGCATTGACACTAACAGAATAGGGAGTCTCGACCAGCGAGCTTCTCCCCGGAGGTAAGAAGAGAAGGGTTTCGGCACAGTTTATATACAGTTCAGATAATATCAAAGCGGTAAAAGACGACATTTAGCACGTTATGCAAAAACATGTAATAAAGATCAAATAATAAAGCCAAATATAACAATTATTCTAAGCTCGAATTCTTGAACCCTGAACCAGTGGTTCTGGGTTAATAAGTCCCCAGCGGAGTCGCCAGAGCTGTCACACCTCCTTTTTGCGCGCCCGCCCCGAAGGGTTAAATGCGCGGGTGGAGTTTTTCCAATTTAAGTGACAATATTCGAAATGGGATTATTTATTTAATTCAGAGTCGCCACTTGGAAAAGGTTTGGCTTTTGGTGTCCCAAGTCACCGGTTTATCTTGAATCCCAAATCGAGGAAATTTTTGACTTTTCCAAATGAAGTCTGCGAACCAGAAATTCTAAGTAAGGAATTCTGTTGACCCGAGGGAAGGTGTTAGGCACCCTCGAATCCCGTGGTTCTAGCACGGTCGCTTAAATTGTTATAATGGCTAAATATCTGATTTAAATACATGTTATGATTTACGTGCTTTTATTAAGTTTAAACCGCTTTTATCATTATCACTTATTTTTATAGAATTGCAACGTCGTGAAAATGCATCTCGAACCACGTCACAATCAATGCACCCGTAGTTGTTAACACATTTTGACTCCGTTGAGACTTGGATTTGGGTCACATCAATGTGCACCCGATTTTTTAAGAATATATAATTTACTAAAGTCGCGCCTAAAGAATCTAAACGCGTTATTATCTTTGGGGAAGGCAGTGGAATTCACTAAAACAGTCCGTCCCAAATTCTAAGTATTTATCATGATCAATTATTGAGGGCCCCGCAATTTGCATTTTTATTCGGCGAGGCTCGTCTCATTATTTTAGAAGGGTACCCTACAATGACTACATTTCTATTACATTTATCTTTAAAGAGAAGGATGATGCCGAATTTTGCTGGTTTGGACAAATACGGACTGAATCCTTATTATGTTTGCCGAACCTAAACTTGTTTGATTACCTGATTGATTGTTCATGAGGTGAGGGTTACCGCATGCTTTGTCTTCATCGAGTGAATATGCTTATTAATTCGCTAAGTGAGATTGCAAACAAACTAACAACATATATTGAGTTATGTTTAACGACCTCCAAGTTCTATTTTTAACACTCTAACCTATTTGAAATTGATAAAACGAAATCGGCTGTTTTATTAGGGAAATTACTACTAATTGAACTCAAAAATGATTATTAGTTTTTATCAACAATCATCACATCATTTCGAAACAAAGAATCTATACCGAAACCCAGTATCGAACCTGCATTGGAACGAATAAACTGACAGGAGAACTGGCATTCATAGCCAGACTCTTAATGTGACTGTATGGGAGTTTGTTTGGGATACATTTATCCCGGACCCAGTACCACAGTTTTGTCAATTCAGTGGTCTAGGCAAAATACATACAAGTGCTTACCATGACTCTATGTTATACAGTCATAACTAAACCAAACAAGTGTTATACTGAACTGAATATATACTAAATCAAAACATGCTGTCTATGTCATGCTGTCATTACTGTTGAACCATGCTATCTAACAGTTCATCTTAAACAGAATGTATGCTAGTTTATACAGAATATTTGCAGTTCGCAGTAAAAATACAGGCCCAACTAACATTCGAACTATCTTTTTACACCAGGTGCTATAACATAAACTGATGTTCATTTCTTTATTTCTGCTTCAACTTCAAACTTTCAACAATACAAGGTTCAAAGGTTGTGTACCTGGGAATATTTGCAATTGAAGAAAAGGGCAATCAGTAGAGTAACAATGAACAAATGCAGCAGCAGTAACAGCACTATCAGTAGCAACAAGGCAGAATAGCAGCGGCAAAACAATACAGCCAGAAACAGGCTCGAGTGCAGAGATGCAACTATGGCCAATAGAAAGCAATAGCCAAATAGCAGCAACACTCAGTGGAATAGAATCAGAAATCCAGACAGACCAAACCAGTAGTAAACCAATGAAAACACTCGACTAATAGACACAAACTGGAATTTCAAAGAATCAGAATTGATTTGAACAGGTTGAACAACTGAAACCCAGTAATAATAGGAGAAAAAAGCTTCTGATTGTTGGTTGTATCCCTTCTATCCCTTCAACTCTCTCTATCTATGTGTATCTATTTTGTATGTATTTCAGCTCTCCTGTCCAAGCTCCTCACAGTGTGTTTTTCTTTTTTTAACCTTTTTAAAAGTCCGTCCCTTTCTGTATGTCTGTCCCTCCTCTTTATAAGCCTTCCTTACCCCTTTCTAAACAGCCTGTTTAGACTATTACCATACCCCTCCCATGTGCCTTTAACCTTTTTCAGTTCCACTTTAGTTAATTAGGTATAAAAACCCCACCATTCCCTGGTAGATTTAACTTTTCCATTTTATTTAACTAAAAGCAAGTATGGGCAGTAGGATATGTTGACAGCATATGCTGTCAAACCATTTTAAAATTAAACAAAAACCTTTATGCAGGCCACAGGCTGTGCACCAATGCACATGAGGTGCACCAATGCACATGCTGTGCAAGAGTGCACATGCCCTCCAATTCAGCATTTAAACCAAACATCCCTTTTACATTACTGATCCAAATCAACAGCTATAAGTAAACAAATTTGGTTTTTAATTGGTTCAACAAATGTTCAACAGAAGCAAGTTGATTTACTATGCTCAGACAGTTGAAACTAATTGACGACTCATGTCGACTCGACTATATTAGCATTAACATACACAATCGTAGCCAAAAATCAGACATTCAGAAGTATGGGACACATGACTCGACTTATACTGATTAAAACAGAATTGTACTTCGAGGAATTAGTTAGTCAGTACAAATTTGGAATACAACCAATACACATGCCTCATCAGAATAGGAGGGGAGGGATTCAGACAAACACAGAGGTTCAAACAAAGTGGACAAACAAAAGTTGATAAAATTAAAACAAATATGAACAGTCTTTTAAAACAAATCACACGGGCTAAAAACAAATAAAGGAAAAGAAAGCAGACTCACCTTAAACTTGAAAAGTTAAAAGTTTGAACCCGGATTTGGACAGACCTTTCTTAAGGCTGAACGGACTTTAATCGAAGTGTTTCTCAGATGAGAAACACTTCGATTAAGGTCCATTAGACCTTAATCTCTTTGGTTTGAACCGTTTTGAACCAGTGACGAGGGACCTTGTGGTTTCAAAACTCAGATCTAATATTCGTGCTTCCCTGGTTAGATTCGGACCAAACCAAGTATGGTTTGGTCACGAGGAGGGTCCGGGGAGTGTCTGGTATGAAGCTGGGGTTGGTTGGTGTAGATCGAGTTTTGACTCGAATCTTCAAATGAAGATTCGAGGACCTGGGGGGTGATTCGAAGTGTGTGGTTGGTAGATTTAGGTTCAGGATGGCATGGGGGTTCTATGGTGTTCAGGTGGAGGTCACCGGCGTTCAGGCCGCCGGGTTTCTGGTGAAGGTGTGCAGGGGCGGCTAGGGTTTGAAGGGGATGGGTTTGGTGAAGACGAAGGCGGGGGTGTTGGCTAGGGGGGGCAGGGTAAGGATCTAGGCTTATATAGTTAGTGGGTGGGTTGATCTCAACCGTTAGATCAATCTAGATCTACGGTTTGGATCTGATGGTCTTAAATGAAACGGTGTCGTTTTGAGGGTTGAGGGTTGGGGTCGGTCCGGGTGAGACGGGTCGGGTTTATTGGTGGGTTATGGGGAATTGATCTTGGCCGTTGATCAATTTGAGATCAACGGCCCAGATCAGACACGACTCAAACGACGTCGTTTGGACACCCTGGGTATCAGGTGGTCTGGACCGGGCAGGCCTGGGTCTTGGGCTGGTGTTTTATTATTATTTTTTTATTTATTTCCTTTTTCTTATTTATTTTAAAACAAAACTAAGCCAAAAAATCAAATTAAAATTAAATACACACTCAATACAATTATTTGCACACACACTAAAATATTTCAAAACAGGTAAAGTCAAACAAAATAAAATCACGGACGAAGATGCCTATTCATGATTTTCTATATTTAACGACCGGATTACGGTTCGAATTATGCAGGACACATATTTTTTAAATTTTGTTTTAATAAAGTAAATAAATAAAAACGGGCCGAAGTCACAAACAAATCAACAAGGTGCCGCACAGAAATCCAAAAATTATGCAGCAGAGCCATTTATTATTTTTTTTCTTTTTATTTCTTTTTTGGAGCGATTGTCGTGCGAAACAAAAATCACGTGCTCACATGTGGAATAGACTAGCATATGATTCTCCCAATGAAGTGAAAGTCTTTTGCTTCTGCAACCTCTCATTCTTAATGGCTTGGTTGGATCGAAAACCCGTTCCAGGAGGATTTCTGTAGGCCTTTGGGGGTGGATAGTTATTTTGTGGAGCTTGGTATGGGTTTTGTGGAGCTGGCGCACACCATTGTGAGTGAGAGGGCGACTAGGTATAGATTTGTGCGTGATGGACAGAAAAATGGGGATCTGGCGGTGGGTAATAGTGTTGTGGTGGGTTATATGGAATGCGGGGGTAAGTTTGGGGATAGGGTCGCGGCTGGTTGTAGTAACGGGGAAGGTTCCTGGATCCAACCCAAGCTCCTGACTCAATTGTCGCAACATCCTCTTTCTTCTTTTTCCCGAGCACACCCCCAGTACCGTTTTGAATGCCCTGAGTGGTCGCTTTGGTCGCTGAATAACTCATGATCTTGTTGGACTTGAGTCCCTCTTCAACCATGCCTCCCATTTTTACGACTTCATTAAAGGACTTACCTACTGCTGACACCAAGTGACCGAAATAAGTGGGTTCCAAAGCCTGCAAGAAATAATCAACCATCTCGCTTTCTTTCATCGGAGGGTCAACCCTCGCTGCTTGCTCTCTCCAACGGAATCCGTATTCCCTGAAGTTCCGTATTCCCTGAAGCTCTCACCGGGCTTCTTCTCAAGCTTTGTCAACGACAGATGGTCTGGGATAATTTCGAGGTTGTACTGAAAATGGCAGACAAAGGCTTGGGCCAAATCATCCTATGTGTACCACCTGTTGTGATCTTGTCTGGTATACCATTCTAAGGCCGACCCACTTAAACTTTGGCTGAAATATGCCACCAACAATTCATCTCTTTCACCTGCTCCTCTCATTTTGCTACAAAATCCTCTTAAGTGTGCTACTGGGTCACCATGCCTATCGTGCAGATCAAACTTGGGCATTTTGAACCCCGCTGGCAACTGAACATCTGGGAACAAACATAAATCCTTATAAGCCACACTTACTTGACCTCCTAACCCCCTCATATCTCGAAATGACTGCTCTAAGCTTTTGATCTTTCGGATCATCTCTTCATGCTCAGAATTTTTGGGTGGTCTGTCGGTCTCTGCTGGGAGATCAAGATGAGGGGTGTAAGGATATGGTTCTGGAACTTTGAAGGTTGGTTCGAGGGGATAGTACTGGTTGTCATGAGATTGGAATAGGGTTTCACTGGAAGATCGGTGTAATATAGCAGGTGGAGGTGCCACAAAAATAGGTGTAATTGGTGGGGGAGGGTATGGGACTTGTTTGGGTGGTGGAGCTTGAGAAGTATGGGAAATGGCGCCATGGCATTGTTGGTAGAGGGGAAAGGCTGGAGATGAGTTCACAGTGGGAGGCTCCGGGGGTTGGGCTGATGGTGGGATATAAGCAGGGTTGGTGGGATAAACCGGTGGTGGATGCCCTTTCGCCCAGGCTTGGTACATTTCTGCTGCTTCAGCTTATACATTTCTTCCCTCATCGCATTAACGTCCATTTCTTCCACCTCTTTCGATGGGTCGACAATACTTGTTTCTGGTTCCTGGTTGGCCATATTCAGCCTGTCTTTCGATTGTGTGTTGTATGAGTGAGTTGCCAGAATGCAGATCAACTAACCACCTGCCCGAGCTCAATACATCTATAACAACCTTGTTAGCGATTAGGCTTTAACAGATTGATAACCGCACATTGGGCATGAATGCACCTAAACAGTTAACCAACTCTATTATGTATTTGATTTGTTGCATGCATCATCCCGGCCTTTTCTTTCTTTCGATTGCAAACTTCCCCTTTTCTTTCCTTTCCCTTCATTCTTGCCTCTGTTCTCTCTTTGTTTTTACTCTCTCTTGATTTCTTATTTTCTCTCTCGTTTTTCCGCTCTTTCCTTTTCTTTACTCTCTTGTTTTTCCTCTTATTTTCTTTCCCTCTTCTCTTTTTTTATTTTATTTTATTTGGTTACGGTTGAATCTTATGGAGATTGCCTACGTATCATGACCCTGCATGAATCAGGCCAAGCGTAGTGCTTGTAGATAAGTGCGAAATAAAACATTTTTGGGATTTTGTTTTCATAAAATAAAATAAAAAACAACAAATGCTTCCATTACAAACTCAAAATTAATAAATTCCATAAGACTAACGGATTTCGATGCAAAGATGAAATACAGACTCTGAAAATAGACCTCATACTCCAACAGAAGAAAATACAGACTCGAAAACAACTCGACGGACTCTAGCAGAAAGAAAATACAAACTCAACATGACTGACAGACGCTAACAAAAGGGAAATGTAGACTTGACCGGAAAAATCATGAATACATCAATGCTCCTGGTGCCCGCGGGACATCATTCGGTCTCGCCACGGGCCTGTATGCAATCTCCCTTTGAAGTCGATCCAAGTCGCTCATTATCTGTTTAACAAATGTCTTTACTGCTGCAAAGAAGGTAGTGTGAGTCATATCCTGACAGATCTGGCACTTCATAACAATGTAGTCAGCGATGCTTCTAATTCTCTCTCTTATGGCGCCTTTTTCTTGTAACGAACGCCCAATCTGTTGGGCCCTGGCTTCCAAAGTTTGCTCGGCGGCATGATTTTGCTCCTGAAGTTGTTGCAAATCTATTTCTAATTGTGCCAATGCTGTATAACAATGTTCCCTTTCAACTTTGAAGTCTTTTGCCTATTTGATTATTTTGTTTTCCGTGGCGATGATCCTTTTCTTTAACCCTGCGACCTCATCGTCGTACCTTTCTCTCAACTACTTAACCAGGCGTACTCGTTCCTATGCGTTTTTAGCCAATTGCTTTCGAGCCTTGGCTAATTCACTTTCTGCTTTTTTCAAATCAAAACTATAGTCATTTACTTTCTGCCTCAAGTTAGCGATGAGTTTTTTGTCTCTGTCACTTCGGGCTGGATTTTCTGCCGCTACTTTCATTTTCTGAATTTGAGCTCGAAGGGCCTCATTTTCTTTGGCTAGCTTTTTCTTTTCTCCTTCATCCCCCATGACTTGCAAGCTATTCTCGAATTGAAGTTCTCTGACTTGCTTTTCCAATTTGCTTATGGTAGCCCTGTACTCGTTTTCTTTGGTCAGCCTGTCCCATTGCACTTGTGCTTCGTCGGTAAATTGTTGGACATGGGGTCTCTTTGCGGGCATGTCAGGTTCATATTGAACTCGGGATCTTTTACCATCCCAAGCAGTATAACTAGGCTCCACCTCGCCTCTAGATAGGTCTCGTACTTGAGTATTAGGCCCTAAGAATCTGCACTGATGCCAAATCCGACACACTTTCTCTTATGGGAAGGCAACTTTTGGATCTAACTCAATGACTTGCCGACTCAAATCTTCATTGTGTGGGATGGTCTGGTATCGGCCCAACTGACGCAAGACTCTGTGCGAAGCATAAGGCTAGATACTCCGAAGACCCATCAACAACAAGAAACACACCTCAGCCGACATATAGATTGCTTCGTTGACCGAGAGCCACCCGAATGTCCATTCGATCTTATTTGCGGTCAAAGATCTCAAATGAGCATGCCATGCTTCCGTACCATCCGAAAACTCATAACCCTCTACTCGCTTTTCATGTTTTTCAATGCACTAAAGGCCAGTCATACCGCAATTCAAGTAGCTGGGACGGTGGCAAAAGTGTTCCTCCATCCATATTTGTAACAGCATATTGCACCCTTCAAAAAACTTTGCTCCTTCTTGACAGAGAGTGAGAGCTCGGTAAATTTCTGCCAAGATCAGCGGCACTATAGTCCCATTTGCCTTTTTCATCATAAAGTCGGCTATCCCTACTAGCCCCATCTCAATGTTCCCGTCTTTTCTCAGGAAAACCAAGATACCCAAGAATGCCACTATGAAATCTAATCCTCTCTGAGCTTCCCGCTTGTCTTGATTTCTAGCGTGAGTAAGACCGGTATCTGGTGTTTCGAAGCCACGGGGATTCCCGTAACGTCGATACAGAAAGTAGAAGGTACAAAATCCTTTGGCCAGATTTCCGTCTCGGATGTCCCGACTGATGCTTAACAAATCCAAAAATTTGTGGGGGGTCACTGTTCTTGGTGCTACCGGGTATTGACTTCTGAGATTCCCTTCGAAACCGGCATAGCCTGCTATCTCTTCTAGCGTAGGAGTTAACTCGAAATTCGCAAAGTGGAACACATTATGTGTTGGGTCCCAAAATGGTATCAAAGTCTCAATCACGTCTTTTCTGGGCTTGACCTTCAAAAGCCCAATAAGACCGCCCAATGCTTTTGTCACAACTTTCCTGCTGTCGCCCCCCAAATCATGCCACCACATATGTAGCTCCAAAGGGATCTCTTCACGGACTGAGAAAGGTTCATTTTGATTTGTGCTCATCCTGCATATTTATTAAGGTGATTTTAAATAAAAGAACCATGACTCGTATTGACTTAAGAGAAATGACCATTTTTCAAAATTTCCACAAAACATCCGGCCTTGCCAACACTGCCTTTCAACACTTCGAAAACGAAGATTTTAAGGTTGTGTCAGCTAACCAACCAAACCCTTTAAAAGTGACAAAAAGTGGCTGTTCTTGCAAAAACAGCCTTCTGGCGCCCTTTTAGGGACATTCAGCTATTTCTGACAAGAATGGCATTACCCTAATTATTTTCAAATTAAAGTAGAATTTTTATTCTTTTGGCTACTCTCGCAAAAAGGAAGTTGGACCTGATGGGGGTTGCCTACGTATCTCACACCCTGTGAGAATCAAACTGGCGTAGTTCGGGCAAATAAAACAAACTATTTTTTGTTTGAAACCAAGACTGTTTTTTTTCATTTCATTGGCAAATAAAACTATTTTTGAAAACACCAACTTTTGTTTTTCCTCTTCTTTTTTGTTGTTGTTATATTCTCAAAAATTCGGCAGAGTTTCGACACTGTTTGGACATTATTTTTTTTAGAAGAGGTGATTAACTCTCTTTTTAACCCTCATACTGCTATTTCTCTTTCTGATATTCATAAGTCGGGCAACATGCAAGTCTGAAGCAAATAAATGCACAAGTAGCAAGTAAGATGCATCAGGATGGTCTTTTTGTTTCAGGTGCACCTGTCCTAGACAGACCCAACCCCTGTGTCGAGTCTCCAAAGTCAAAATGCACATGATGCAAACAAACGTTCCTACTAGGGATCCGGCATGAGGTATTTGTTATATTAGGTTTAAACCTGGGTTTATTTGTTCTAGACCTGGCTTACTCGAGCGGACAACTCGAGCCGAGGGGGGCAGCATACCGGGAATACAGAAGCTTCACCGGCTTTGCAACTTGTCCGAACCTTGTTCTAAAATTAGAATATGACTCTAATAGAAAAGAAGTCACACGAAGTGCACACTTCTTCATTATTTAGAAGACTCAGAGAGAAGAGGGATTTCGCAACAGTTTATATACAGTCCACGGAATATCAAAGCGATAAAAGCAATCAATCAGCACATTAGGCCCAAATCATGTAACAAAATCATATAATGGATACAGCCAACTATAACAATTATTCTAGGCTCGAATTCTTGAACCCTGAACCAGAGATTCTGGGTTCGGTCCCCTGCAGAGTCGCCAGAGCTGTTACACCTCCTTTTTATTACACCCCATAAAGGGCATAAATATAAGGGAGTTTTTCCAATTAAAGGACGATCGAAACATGATTTATTTATTAAAGATTCAGAGTCGCCACTTGGGATGATTTATGGTGTCCCAAGTCACCGGTTGAATCTCGAATCGAGGAAAATATGACTCTGTTTAACAGTCCGCGAACTAGAAATCCGAATAAGGAATTCTGTTAACCCAGGAGAAGGTATTAGGCATTCCCAAGTTTTGTGGTTCTAGCACGGTCGCTTAACTATTATAATTGGCCTATTATCTGATTTTTTAATGATTATAAACCTATGTGCAAATTTTAACTTTTAACCGCCTTTATTTAATTTTTAAAGAAGATTAAACGTCGCTTAAAACACATCTTTGGATCGCGCCACATGAAATGCACCCGCAATCCTAAACATATTTTATTCAACGTTTTAAGATTTGATTTGGATCACATGAAATGTGCACCCGAGTTTAATAAAGTAAAATTATTAAATAACGCGCCCTAAAGCAACTACGCGTTTTTAACTTTACGAGGGCCATGGAAAATTCGTTAAATGATACGCCTCGAATTCTAAGGATTAAAATATTAGCTAAGCGAGGGCCATGCATTTGAAGATTTTATTTGGCATGACCCCTCAATTCCAATTTAAACAGGGAATTCGAACTAAACTTTAGAGGACCATAAGCCATGTGTGTTATTTAGTATGACTCATTTCCACCAATTAAAAAACTTAATTATCTAGAACACTAAGAGAGTTGTGATTGTACTATGGCCCAAATTAGCTACAAAATAAGACAAACCATTAGATATCCATCAGCTGAAAATACATGGGACTCGTAATTAGACTGACATTTCATTTTGTGAATCACTGATTATTTAAGTAAGTTAACTAAAGCTGAACTTCTAAATATCTAACGTGATTTGGGCCTGAGTCTGCCTTGGACTCATATGGCCTCTTTATTTGAAAAATAAGCATTGGCCCAGCCTAAAACCCAATTATAGTTGCCCCCTTACTACTGATTCTACGTGAGAGGTAACTGGGCTCAAAGGGAAGCCCAGCCGGGCAGCCTAGTCACGAAACGAAGGCAATTGTAATTGGGCCAATGATGATGGCCCAAAACATGATTCAGCAAATATACTTGAAGCCAATTATCATTCAAGGAAATTCTGGGTTTGGGCGAGTGCTGACAATCCTTAAACCAAATGCAAAACATATTCAGAACTCAGTGCATGAATAGAAAACAGGATTAAGTGATAAGTCATACAATCCGGGATCCAGACCTCAAACTATACAAGAAAAAACTTAACAAGATTGAAAGAGAGCGCAACCTGTATCAAATTTGTTAGAACAAAATCTAAATTGACGTACATTCACACCATGGTTGTGACAAAAAACACTCCAACAACCAGACAAATGTTGCTAATTAAATTAGACCATAGTCTTTAATTAATACACATTAAGAGACCTAAATAGCTTTAAATCAACTACATTTAAACAAACTCAGATCCAAGCCTTAAAACAAAATGAAATGCACATAAGAAGCTAGACTAAAACATAAATGATAACAGGGTAGAATTTAATACAACAAGGACTGATATTTTCATTTGAAACCAACTGGATCACAGATCTTAATACACAGCTCAATCAAGTTTCAGTTCCATCCAAGTTTCAAAAGCATACCTGGAAATTGAAAGGGAAAAAGAGGTGAAGAAGCAGTTGATAACAGCAGAACAAAATGCACAGCAGTATCAATGCAACAGTGATCCCACAACAGCTTGAAACCCAGAACAACCAAAAATCAAACCATCTCCCCACCCAAGTGCAAGATGTGAAACTTTCAGAGATTTTAACTAATAAGGAAGGTCAGAAATCCCCAGCTGACACAGAATTATATCAGTTTTTATCAAAGAAATATGTTGGAAATTAGTGCAGTTTCAGAATTCTCAGTTGTTTTTGTTCTCTCAGAATTTTTTATCTCTTTCCAGTCTCTTAGGTCTTCCTTGAAAGGCAAGAAAAGCTGCCTTTATAGGCAAGTTATTAGGGCAGCTTTCAGATATTAGTCTTTGCACATTTGACCCTTTTTAATTTTCATTATAGCTTAGATACCCTTATTAAAAGAACAGAAAATCAGAACCAACCCCTTCCCCAGCTTCCTAGAAACTTCCTAGTCTGTTATAGCAAGATTCCCTTAAGTGACTTACCCAATTTACCCCTATTACCCCTGTATTTTACCTTTAAGCCCGACCAGACTTGAACATGGCTTTGAATTCCCCAAACGGGCTCAATGCTTAACTAGACATGGGCTCAGACTCAGGACAAACATAATGCCTTTAACATGAGATATTAGACTGATCTCAGAGCCTAAAGACGAAACCCAAACGAACTCAAAAAAATTAAAACCCAAACAAATCAACTAATTAACAATCACAAACAAGCGGGGAACTAATTAAGCTAACTAATTAAGCTTAGTGACCAAAACAAAGACAAAAATGAGAAATTTAAGCATGGCACTAATGAAAATTAACAAGACCATAAACTTCAAAGAAAAAAAAGAAAGCTGAAAAGCCAATAAAACAGATACGAACGCAAAATCAATCTTAAGAGAAGCTAGGTTCAGAACTTTGTTCAAATTTCAGTCAAGGTAAAAAAAACTTAAAGAAAGGGAGAAGAAAAGAAGAGGACCAGAAGGTAAACTCAGATAGAAAAGAAAAAGGGAAAGAAACTTACCCTAGTAAACCCGAAATGGCATCGGACACCTTGATTTAAACGGAATTGATGCTAATCACTTGTTCTTTGTCAAGAACAAATGAGCAGCATCAATTCGTGTTGAATCAGACTTCAAACTCGAGCAAATCGGAGGCTTAATGTCATGCATGCCCATAGCTTCGACAGAATATTTAGGGTCCGAACTCAGATTTGAAATTCGGAGAGTTCCGGGGTGATTTGAGGGAATCTAAGTGGGGATTTAGAGTGAGGGAGAGACGGGGGTTCAGGGGTATGATTTTGGGGTCGAACCGAGGCGCCGCCGCCATCGGAGAACACATGGGCGGCACTAGGGTTTTCTTTCAATCCAAGATTCGAGACGTTCTGGGCTTGTTCGATGGAAAGTGTTTGTAGATTTGGACTGGGGGAGTTGAGAAAGGTACTTGGTGTTAATTTGGGGTCGGTTCGTGGTGGCGCCACCTCCGGTGGTGGGGGGATTTAGGGGCAGCGTCAATAGGGTTTGCAGGGGCGGGTTGTGAGGGAGATGAGTGAGGGGTGGGGGGCAGGTTTGGACATTTAAATACTACGGGACCTGGGCTTCAGGACCGTCCGATTAAGAAACCTCGACGGTCCTGATCTGTTGCCCATGAAACGACGTCGTTTGGTTTGGGGGGGGGGAAACGGACCGAGTTATGGTGGTTTGGGCCGGGTATTGGGTGATTATCATTTGGGTTGGGACAATTAAATTGGTTTTAGCCCAGATCTGGATTTCTTTCATTTCTTTCTTTTTCTTCTTTTTTCAATTTCAAAATTCTTTTCTTTCCAAAATTAAAATAAAACCCAAATTAATAATAAATTTTTTTAAACTAAATTAACCTACCCAATTAGATTAATCACTCGTCATGGTATTTATAATAATTAATTAAATCCTAAATTTAAAGAAAACTATACAATTCAAAATTAAAAAGTAAAAATGCAAAATGAATTATTTTTTGTGATTTTCATTTTTATAAAACAAACTAATTTACTAACTAATCTAAAAATATAAAGTTAAATCCTAAATGCGGATGCAACATATTTTTCGTATTTTTCATGAATTAAATAAAATAAACGTGCACAGACAAATGCAAATAATTAACAGGAAATGCCACGAAATCCAACAAAATTGCAAACACTGAAAGAAATTATGTTGTTTTGAATCTGTTGGAGTAATTCATATAGGGCAAAAATCACGTGCTCACATCTGTGTCGTGCCGCGACGTTAAATCAGGCGATTATTGGGAGGCAACCCAATTGTTAACCTCACTAACCCATAATTGTAGTTTAGGATTATTAGAATTAGGAGTTATGAGACTTAATTGGGCAGGTACAAACATGAATTGGACATAAAATAAGTACATAATAGAGCCGGGGTGCAACCCGGAAGCTAAATGTCAAAAATAAATCGAACTCTATGAAAAATGGCCTACCGCGCCGCGTGGGGAGCTGCGCCAGGTCAAACGGGTCTGAGAGACAAAAAGGGAAGGACTCTTCTACTTTCCACTACCACGCCGTATGGGACGCTGCACCATGCGACGCGGCAGTACAAGTTTTTTTTTAAAAAAAAATTAGCGTTTTTTTTTACACTCTCTGACCAGCGACTCCCCAACCCCTTGTTCCTTTTTCTCTTTCACTCTAAACGCTGAAGCCCTTCCCCCAAATCCCCCATTCTCTTTTCTTCTCAAATTTCCTTCCCACACACACATCCCATCCCTTCCATTCTTCCTCAAGGTAAGTTTCTCTACTCTCTTCTCGTTTCTTTAAGTAAGTTAGTGTAATGAGTAGTATAGTTTAATTTCAACTAAACCCTAAGTAGTGTATTGGTGCTAATTAATTTTTTTAATTTAATTGCTTATTTTGGCCATGATTGGTGCCTAACTTGTTGGGTTTTCATTGTGCTTATCCTTGTGGAAGATTTTTAGCATGTCTTGAGGCCTATAAAAAAATTTTATGGTGAAGTTGTGCGGAGGTGCCTTAAAAGCCGAAAATTAGTCGTGTATTTGTGCAAATTTGGAGCACTTTGTGCCATTGTTACATTGTGGTGGTGGTAGGATGGTTGATTGGTATGGTTGTGTAGTAATATTGGAAGAATTAAAGTTGAAATTTTGAGGTAACTTTGGTGAATGTCATGTGTTTGTCTAAATGCCTCAATGACATAGAAAGTGACATTGTAGCTTGGTGGAGCACAATTGCTATGAGAAAATGTGTGCTAGGTGCTAATTGGTATATTCGATTCATGCTTTATGCTTGTGTAGTGGTGTGTTTTATTTTGTGAAGTTTGTTAGTAGCGCATTAGTATAACTTCTTTTATTTCTCTTCGTAGTTACTAGATTAGCTTCTTAATTTTGTATGTTTAACTAGTATAGTCCATGATTTTGGAGTTGTACTATTATGATGGTGGTTGGGGGGATTGTTGATTGCTTGTGGCGCACTTCATCGGGGTAGTCGGAGTCCCTGATATACATTTTACTTGTGAACATGCCAATAACATAAGTGTGGGGTGGTTACCCCGTTTGGTTTTGTTTTGGGTTTTCATGTCTTGGCTAATATTGTTCGTCTTGTGCAGGGAGAATGTCACACCGCCCGAGCAAACGCTCTAACACTGGTTCGTCTGAGGTTGCTTCTAGCAGCCATCGTGGTGGGAGACGGGCACCTCCCCCCGCCCCAGTATTAGAGGAAGAGGAGCGCATTGACCCTGATGTGGATGTGGTGCCAACATGAAAATATGGTATACGGGTTGTCCCCACCCATGCTCGATGTTGGTTTCAGACATTTGTCCCGTTAGTCAACCCGGATCCTGAGGTTGCTATTGACGATGGGAAGTTGGCCCGTAAATATGGTAAAATTTACAACAACATTCGGGCTTTGGGTTTCGAAAGTCTGTTCCGTCCGTATGATGCGGTTAATGTGAACCTAGTGAAAGAACTTATTCTAACTGGAAACCTAAACCCAGCATGGATGCTGTTTACGAAGTGCATGTAAGGGGTAAAGTGATTCCATTCTCCTCCCGGGTGATCAATCGGATTATGGGATTCACAGAGCATTCCCACAAGCTCTTTCAGAGGTTTCTCCGTCGACCAGACTATCCGTCTATCCGCTGCCTGTTATATAGTGTTGACTCTTCTGTCGCATGGACACGAGATGCCAATGAATTCCAAAAAGATATGAAAAAGGCAACTTTCCAGCGGCTAGCCAGGGTTCTGTTGCGGTTGATTAATGCCAGGATCACGCCGACTGGAAGTGACATTGATGTACCCCACCTGAAGGTGTGTTTGATTTATGCCTTGTTGACTCGGATGCAGTTCGACCTTGGTAAAATCATGCTTGAGCATATGGCTAAAGTGAGACCACTTAGGGCTCGCCGTCTACATTACCCGAGTATGATCACTCGATTGTTGTGAGCACGCCTTGTGGATGAGGAGTACCACTATGACAGGACTATTCCAGTGTCTTACCCTATTAGGCCCTTTGATGTTACGTCGGTGATCGACCCCCTACTGCAGCTGTTAATTCGGACCAGAGGATGGTCCGCGTTGAGGAAACTCTACAACTACTGTTTTCTGACTTGCTCCTTCGGGCTGATGGGGGGGAGGCTGACTTGGAAGAGTTGCAGCAAGATCACCCCCTTTCTGCTATCACTCAGCAGTGGTTGGGGTTGGCGAGAGGAGTGCAGCTTCCACCCGATGAAGATGTGAACTCTATTCCCTCAGATGATGAGGAGTATTTGCGCATCTTCGAGGGTGCTGATGATTAGGACTTGGGCCTCAGGGAGTACCCTTTTCACTCTTGATTTTACTGCTTTGCATTGGGGACAATGCAATCTCTTAAGTGTGGGGTGGGGTGCTCCTATTTGATTGTATTTGTACTTTTCTTTGTTTGTTTCTTGCTTTCTTAGACAATTGGTCTGTAAACTATAATTCAGAGTTCTATCGAGCCTGTAATAGTTAGTAATTAAGTATGTAGTCGACGCTTCCCGACGATGGATATTGTCGACTGATTTCTTGAGGGAAATGAGTCGAAAGAAAGAGAAAAAAAATCCAAAAATATGTCTTTTATTTTTTTTTCTTTCTTTTAGGTAGTGTAACAATTCTCTCTTGGTTTTTCTTTGTGCCGCGGTTCTTTTCCAAGGGTTTTTCTTGAACCGAGTGTAGTTAAATCTTTATATTTTTTAGGAATTAAGAATCTTTAGTTAGGAAGCTAAGTTGAAGGATCAATTTCCCTTGATTGTATATGCCTTGAGAGTGGTAAGGGCCTTAGTTGTGACACCTAGGCTCAATTTTTGATTCTTGTATAAGTACCTTAAATTGTATGTTCTTAACTTTGCTCAATTTCTTTGACTAGAGTGTCTTGATGAGTCCAATCCTGAGTGTGTTATGTGCCATGTGTGTGTAAGGTTTTGTGTTATTCTGTGCATTGCATTTGATGTCTAGGACTTGCCCCGTGTGTTTGCAAAGCGAAATAGTAGTTTTGTTCAGTCTTGGAAGTGATATAGGCATTTATTTGTTGAGCCATATATATATTACCCACCTAATTGTGAGGTATCATAGTTAACCCCTTTGAGCCTGTAATCCTGTTTCTTTGGCAACCACATTACAAGCCTTACCCATTTGTTTGAATTAACCATCTATTTGAACCTTTTCACCTCTCATGAGCACTTGAATTATTATGAACTGGGTAAAAGTTAAAGTGTGGGGTGGTTGGTTTGGCTTTTGATTGGAACTAATGAAATAAGGAGAAAGGTGCACTATTTTGAAAAAGTAAGAGCCACATGAATAAAAAAAAAGGAAAAAACAGTTGTATTGTTGTGAGAAAAAAATTCTTTGATAAGTGGTGACTCTTGATATAATTGTGCTAGTGCTTAAAGAAGTTTTGGAGTTAATATACATTGATGAGAAGGTGGATTTTTGATTTGACATAAGCATGGGCTTGAATGTTAAAGTGTATATATTAAAGTGCTTAGGGAGGTGAAGTCACTCTTATGTCTAAATATATCCTACCCGTCCCTCAGCCTACATTACAACCAAATAAAGTCCTACTTGATCCTAGACTGAATGAGCTCGATTAGTAGAGTAGTACACTACGGGCAAGCCTATGGTGAATCTTTTGTGGCATATGAATGTGATTTCTCAGAGTGAGTGAATTCTTTCTATCTCGAGTTCCTAAATATTCTTAAATTTTATTGTGTGGGACTACTCTCTTTTGTTGTGTGAGGGCACTTGATTCATGAAGGACAGGTAATGTCATTGACCTCTATGTGAGAGTAAGTGGGTGAGTGATTAATGCATGGTACTTTTGAGTCGAAGCTTGAGGGTCGGATGTTATGATAACGTGCTCAGTCCACTTTAATTATTCTTGGCATGGTGTATCAGGGAGGTTGTTTGATGAACGGTTGTCCCTAGGTGCGGTGTAGTTCAAATGCTCGAGGACAAGCAATTGTCTAAGTGTGGGGTGTTGATGTTAGGCTAGAAACCCGTGTTTTAGCCGTGGTATTTCATTCCAATGATTGCATTTTTATGTGCGTTTGAGCTCAAATGATAAGTGAATTACACTTAGTACGGTTTTATGCCTTGCAGGAAGCGATCTGGAGCTCAAAAGTTAATTTGGAGCTAAATTAATCAATTTGGAGCTTTGAAGTCTGAGTAAAAGCCCAATACATAAACCGAGATCGTGTTCGGAGGTCATGTACCAAGACTGGATGTTAAAAGAGGACGAAAAAAGTTCACTCTGAGAAAATTGCACTGCTGCGCCGCAAGGCGAGGCACAACAGTGTAAAATTGAGCCTGACTCGAAAAAATGAGGCTGCAGATAAAATGCACTACCGCTCCGCATGGTGCGGCGTAGCCTGCGGCGCGGCTGATCAAATTTTATAGAGCTAGTTCCTAGTTCGTGCAGGAAAGCGTTTTTTCGTCTAGGCCTGACCCTACTTGGTAAAATACATGTAAAAATTCCATTTTGAAGGCTTTTGACATATCTTAAACCTAGGGAGGCTATTGCGGAAGGGAGAAAACGTTTGGAGCAATTTCCGGAGGAGATTGGCATCAAATTCTTCATTCCTTCATCTTTGCTTTGTAATTTAATTATGCAATTTATTTGGGAAATTATGAACACGATTATGAGTAGCTAAATATTTAGTCTAGGGTTTTGATGGAACCTATTGAAGGATGAACATCTTGTTATGTTAATATAATTTGCCTGGTTTAATCTCTATTTGTTCAACTATGTTCTTCTTATAGTTAATTGATTGGATTCTCAATTAGCTGTGCCTATTATAGTGTGCATAACTCGGGATAGAGTGCATATTTAGGTAATTGTTGAACAACACCACTCCCAAAGTATATGAGGGATCAATAACTGCGGGTTTAAAGGCGGGATTAGGGATAACGAAGTCTTGGGTGCAATCTAAAGTGAGCTGTAATAAACAAAGCCAGCTAGCGTATCTCAGGAGAGTGCGTCTAGTAAATTAACGTGATTACTCGGGAGAGATTTACGGTAATAGGAGTGCTCATGATTGATAGAGATGATTTGGTGAAATCTATGTGAAACATAACCGGAAGGGATTCCATCAATAGAGGAAATCATAACCTTAGATCCTTCTCTTAATTGTTTACAACTTAATCATAGTTAGTCTTTCTTTGCTTAATTACAGTCAGTCTTAGTTAGTAGAAACATCCTCAATTGTTATTCAAAACGTTTGGAAAGTTGATTACATAGAATTTAGTGAGTTTGACAAGAGTAATTGGTAGGTTAATTCCTTGTGGGTTCGACTCTGGGCGAAATACTCAGATTATATTTGCAACGTTCGCATATCCTTTTTATAAGCCATGGTTGGGCGTGATCACTTAACCGAGTAAACCTGACTGAGCAAGCCTGTTAGATTTCATTCTACCCAAATTAATTCATGAATAAGGAGGAGATGTACTCCAATAATCAAATTCTGAATGTATTTCGTTACAACTTCCGTTTCATCCCGTTAACAACTTCATTCATAATTTCCAAAATAACACAAGTTTATAGATTTAATGAAAAACATTTTTGTCAAATACCAACATTTCTAGTTATATTAAAAGCACAAAGGCCCTTAGCGAAATGTCGTTCGTCATATTTACCCTTCGTTAAGTGCACTCTAAATGGGATAAAAATGTAAATACAAATAAAAAATTAAGTTTATAGCAAAAAAAAAAAATATCGAAGGAGAAAAGGGAAAAAAGAAGAAGAAAATTAGTGGGAAACTTCCCCAAATAAAAATAGATATCCCATACGAAGAGGGATTGTCGTAGGTTAAAAAAGGAAATTAAATAATTATAGGATATTATAATAGGAAACTTATTATATATTCTCTCTATGAAAAAGAAGTCAAAATTGTGCAGGTTCAAAAGGAAAATAGGAATAAAAAATATAGGTGTGAAACTTATTACTATTTAGTATCGCTATTAAAGAGGTCAAAAACTCTTTGTTCTCCGTGAACACTATTATGGTTGGCTAATACATTCATCAACCTAATTTTTAGAATAAGGAAAAGGTGAATCAATGTTAAATTTTAGAATTATTCCACTGTTCTAGGCCAAAGGTAATATTGCTTGTATCTATCATGAAGCGATTTATTTGCCATCAGTTCGTCGATCATTAAGTTGAGATTGATCCTCCTCTGGAACTACTTTAATTTGAGTATTTGGAGCAAGAACAAACATGGTATGAAAATTAAGTAACTGAGTATTATTTTATTGTACGATTTTAGTTCTTTTTTGCTTATTTTAACATATACTTAATATTAGCCGTTTATGACATGCCCAAGATTTCTACGAAGTAATTTTTCAAGAAGTTTAGAAGTTATATATTCCTATCTGTTATGCATTGAGGTAAGATTCCTCTTTATTATCTTGTAAAAAAACATTTTTACATTAGATAAAATAATAATTTACGTTATTTTTCTAATATGTAGAAATAGTCATTTAGCTATTTCTCTAATATTTGGAATAATCAAAAATTATTACTCTAATGTTAGAATTTTAATATAAAATCCAGTACTTTCAATTTCCTTCCAATATTAGGGGTCCTTCATATCAACCATTTAGATTTAGCAGTTTTAGGCGTCTTCTTTCAAAGTTTACGAGTATTAGTTTAGTAGTCCTTGTTTTTCTTTTCTTTGCTTAGGAGACATTATTTTCTTTTTCGTTTTTTCAAGTTTAGGAGTTCTTTTCTAAGGTTATGAGTATTTTTGTAAACAATAAAATAATTATTTAATTATTTCTCTAATATTTCAAAAATTTAAATTAATTAAAGTTTTTTTTTATTAAACCATGTTTGGGAGTAATCTCAAAATTCATTAATTCCAAAATTTCTAAAATTTAACTATCAAGCTTAATTAACAAAATATTTTAATTTTAAGAATATAAAGAAAGAGATTGGTTGGTAAAATGTCTTTGAATTAACTAATTTGCAAAAATGAAAATTAAAAAAATCACTTTTTTTAAAGTTTCATAAAATTTTGTTGTATAATATAGTATTAAAAGTTAAATTGGTAAAAATACAAACTTTACGCAATAAGGGTGAAACAATATAAGACAAAAAATGATATTAAGTGAGTTGTCATTTTTTTCATATATTCATTTTAACAAATGAAAATTCCTTAATTTTTTTGCATATTAAATTATTTATTGTAAAATATTACCTTAATGTAGTCATTTTAAAACTCTTTGCGTGTTCTTTACTTGACGCTAGTCACATATTTTAAAACTTAATTTACATGTTCTTTTTATACATATATTTTATTGATTCACGCTAGGCATACGTGCAACGCACGCATACTAAGACTAGTCTTTTTAAATATCATGCAAGGATCGCTGGTAGAACGCGATAATATGCAGACTTGCATAGAACTTACGCAAAACTCACTACACATTTTACTTTTTAAAAAGTAATGAATTGAGGGGATATGAAAGATGACCACAATAAAGATCCATCCCACTATTTTACAATAACGTAAATAAATTCAGACAAGCAAATATAAATCACACGAGTTGAAAGATATTAGTCAGGTTACGACTCAAGAATAGAATCTATCAGAATATTAAATAGAAAAATCTAAGAAAGATATCCAATACCTTGTGGCTTGCCACTTATCGCTAAAGAAAAAGAATTTAATGAGTTGTTACTTTAAACTTAAACCATATGTTTCATATATAAATTACGGTTCAATATTTTTCATATATAAATTACGTTTTTATATTAATTATGATTCCATTTCGGTTTTATTTAAAAAGAAATCTACCCTAATCATTCTGTTATATTATAAAATTATATAACAACCTATAATTTTATTTAACATAAAACATTATAATGCTTACATTCAAAGTTGAAAATGGAGTAGCAAGCTAGATTCTTTTCCTTTTTGAGCAAGTTACAGCTGACAAACTAGCAAAATGGTGAAGAAAAATAATACGTACATTTTTTTCTTTAACTAGGGCCAAAAGAATATTTTTCTCTTGAACTTTTCTTTTCTCCATGAAATAGTAAAAAATTTACACCCTTTGTCTGATTACATAAGTAAAAATGAGATTAAGAAAATAAAGCAAAAACAAAACACCTGAATTTTAAGGGGAATAAAGGATGTAGAATGCCTTTGCATTTAATTGTTTAGAATCTTTGAAGAAATTGATGGCAGCGGATGTTCCTCTTGCCATTGGATGGAAGAGAATACAAATTATTATGGGGAAGTGCACAGTTAGCCACTAATTAGAGATATTTTTACGTTTTAGTTACTGTTTAAAATGTATTTACTGTTTAGCTAGTGTTTAATAAATTTTACCCACTCAGACAAAAATACCCATGTGCTAGATATGAGTGTTGTGTAAATATTAAGGACATGGTGTGTGTTTGTAAATATTAAGGACAAAGTGACATGTATTTGCACCTTTATTAAACTTTTGGACATCATGTCCTTAACTTCATATGTGCAGCGTAAATGTTAAGGACATAGTGTCCTTAACTTTATGAGTGTTGTATAAATATTAGAGACATGGTATCCTTAACTTCATGAGTGTTGTGTAAAAACGTCTTTTCGTATTAATTTTAATAGAGTAGTGACTATTTTTGTTCAACATTAAAAATACTGGATAAAAACTTAATACCATATTAAAAAGTGGCTATCCCGCACAATTTTTACAACTATTATGGTGTTAATTTTTGCGCAATTTGATCACTTAAAAGCTAATTACTGATGATGATGACTTCCATAAAAATTTTAGACCCCCTACAAAAAGCTAGAGCTAGCTACTGAGCATCTGGTAGGAAGGGCTAAGAATTGGTATTATTTCTTTACCAAGATAGGTTTATAGGACTATTGAGTTTACTTTATTCTAAAGTAATTAGCACCAAGTTGAGTAAAGACATGCTTGGAACTTCTCTCTAACCTACTAAAAGAAAAAGCCTTCTTCTTCTACACTCATCCTTCCATGGAAGCAGATCATCCTACCATCGAAATGGTTCTACTAATGATTCCCCTTAAACTGCCAGACATTATCAATAATAATAATAATTTTCATCCTCAAGAAAACTCGCCTATCTCATATAAGGATAAACTAATTAGGGAGGGGAGGGAGGGGGGGGGGAGATATGGATATCAACATTGATCCTCTTGAAACCTTACCATCTACATCCTTGGATACTTCAATCATGAATCCTCTAACTACACTGGACAAAAAAATTACCCTCTCACAAGAGGACAAAACCCGCATGTATTTACCTTGCAAATACTCAATTATTATCAAACTCCAAGGTAAAAAAATTCTTCATCGAATCCTAAAGAAAAAGGTTCAAGATATGTGGAAAATAAAGGAAAAATTTCCCTTAATTGACCTTGGGGAAGACTACAATATTGCAAAACTACAGAACAAAGATAACATACATTCAATCATGCAAAATGGCCCATGGTTCATCTTTGGACACTTTTTATTAGGCGTAATACATACGGAGATACTTAAAGTTGGCACGATCTTTCATTTAAACACCTGAACTTAAGAGAGTTCTTATTGAGCACGTACGTTACATGAACTTTGTTCCAATTAAACACTTCTTGCTGAGTTGGAACATAAAGTGAGTTTCACCCAATATGGGCGCGTGAAAAGCCCAAAAAACAGATTTTTTTTATTTCCTTCTTCTTCTTTATGTCCACCACCATTTTCATCATTGCCTCCTCCACTTTCCGTCATCTTCTCCGACTCAAATCGCTATTCTTCTTTCGAATCCCATACTAGATTCAAATTCAGCCGAAAACAAAAAGGTGAGTATTTGTGATTGGAAGAAAACAAAAAGGATACCACACACACTCATAAATCATTTCCGCTTAGCTGACATCATCCTCACTATTTTCATCTTCATCAGTGTCAGAGGGAGGTGAAGGGTCAAGCCTAGCAGCATCATGGCCCACTTAATCACCTTCTCAACTTCATCGTCATCCTCTTCATTCTCCTCCGCAACCAGTTGGTTAGCCGAAGAAGAATAAGCGGGAAGGGAGCTTTTGAGAGCTGCAAATCTGGGAAACAAGTTAACATCGGAAGCTGTAGAGGTTGAACATGGTTGTTGGGGAATAGGGTTTTTGGTTTTGGGGGGTTTGCTTGGATTTGGGGGCACGGAAACGTTGATCGAGATCTGGATCGATGAATTGGGTGGAAGAACCACGAGCCATATGGGAATTGAGGCAGAGCTTGAGGAATACGTCATCCTCTGCCGCCCGCAGCAGCTCTTCAACCTCGTCGTCTTCCGCCTTCTTCTTCCTCCTATTGTTGTTGTCGATTCCTCTGCTCATTCTCTTCCTGTTGATGACACGGTACCACACTTGGCCAATTCAAACTTCATTATCTGTATTTTAGTGGAAATAACACTATATAGCTGAGGTGGACAGTGAGGTGGACAAATAAAATGATGTGGCACGATTTATAATGGTTACTTTTGCCACGTAGACAGAGATTGCAGAACACGCGCTTGGTTAATTAATAAGCCAGCAAAAAACGTGTCTAATTGGTATGAGAATTGTCTAAGAAACGTGTCTAATTGGAAAGAGGTCTAGTTTAAGTGTCTAAGTGAAAGATCGTGCCAACTTTAGGTGTCTCCGTATGTATTACGCCATTTTTATTATGTCATACATGGGTACCAAATTTTGTGCCATCAGAGGCAAAACAATCCTACGTTGCAATTTGGCGTCGTTTCCCAAATCTTCCAACAGAATTTTGTGATAGCTTTATTCTTCAAAAGATTGAAAACTCAATAGGGAGGCTGCTGAAAAAAATAGATGCTTGCACATCAACAACCTTAAGGGGTCGATATGCCAGAATGTGCATGGAATTATCCATGAACCAACCGGTGACAAAATTTATTTACATTGATGATCGTAAACAGTCCATAGAATATAAGGGAGATAATTTCTTTACAAAAGGTGTGGGTTCCTAGGCCATACTCATGCAAATTGTTCACGCTCATTAAAGCCCATGTCAGAAGATACTATTGATGAGAAGGCTGCCCCAAGCCACAACGAAGATGTAGAGTCACACATGCCTCAAGTGGAAAATGGCTGGCAAACCGTGACCTTCCAAAAACCAAGGAATTCAAGAAAGCCAACAACAATGGTGGACAAAGGTTCTCCAGTAGAGGCTGGTATAAGTGTCAAATTATTTAATGCTTCCACAGGTAAGTACATCAACACTCAAAAGTTTAAGTATGTTAGTAAGGATAATAATACCATATCAAATTACCATAGCAATAGATCTTATGCCCAGGAAACCAACCCTAAGAAAAATTCTAATCTTAATAATCCTAAAGGCTTTCTTCTAGAAAACCGTTTTCCCATGTTGCACCAAGAGTCCATGGTTTCACAAAATAATAATCTGAATAATTATAATTTGTTAATGAAAAACAAAAACACGTTGCATGCATTTAGTAGGATTTTAGACATGTCTAGTAAAAAAATCTCCTATTGATTCTATCAAATCTTCCTTTATAAAAAATAACTCTAGCAATAATACTCTACCTATGACATACCAAGACATGATTTTGCCAGACATTCCTACCACTACCCCTCTAAACCCCTCCATTACCGTGTCTGCCCCCTCCCTCCCCCAATAACATTCTACACATGTCTCAAAAACCTATTCTTGATGGCCAAATGGTAGATGACATGCAACACGTGCCACTAGATTTGCATGCAAGATCTTCTATTATATCTCATACGCTAGACCATCCAATTTGCATGCACTTGGACATAATCATTTCCTCCTCCCAATCCCCTCCTATTTTAGTTAGTAACAAATACTCTGAAAATGCCAGACTTCCCTTACACAACCGGAGAAGATACCGTCTCATCCAAATCCTCAGTCAACAGCGTCCATCCAACATGAACAACCACCATTACCCCTACAAATCCAGAATCGTCCACTAATTTTTGTCCAATCTCCACTACCACAAGACCATCACCCCATGTCCTGGATAGAAATAGGTCTAATAGGGAGGGGTCTAGTATTTAATGCCACAATCAATGTCTAAGAGAGTGTGATCTTGATTCAAAATCCAAGAGACCTAGAACAATTAGTGTCCGAGGGACTCCATCTTGCAATGAGCAACTATTGAAATCATGTGTGGGTGAACAACATTTTGCAACCACTAGTCCCACAACTAAATCAAAACCTAGTAGAGGAAATGAGAGCTCATTGGAACCTCCCCCCTCCCCCCACTTCAATCCAGTTCCAATCTTCCCTCAGAATCTAGGGTTGGACCTTCCCTTCTTTCCCCTAGAAGCACTCACTATCATCAACCCTATTTTGATGCCTTGAGAGGCACCACATCAAGCTCCACCCCCTCAAACACAACCTCAACCACAGAATGTAAACATGCAAATGCCAATGGAGGAAATGAATCTCAACCCTCCAGGAGCTCCAAACTTAGGCAATCCAATAGAAGAAGAAGTGAACGAACAAATAGACTTAGCGGGGGAATGAACAGAGGAATTGTCAAACTTAGACGAGGTAAAAATATTTCTATTCAAGGAAGTACTAGAGAAGCACATACTTACTTGCCCTGTACTACAGAAGAGGCACATACTTACTTGCCTTCCAAACTTTCTCAAATGTTCAATGGACATTCGTCCTCCTCACGACCCAACAGTGGGCAACAGGGCAATAATTCTAGTCCCCTCCCTGAGGAGAAGCTCAACAACCCCTAGGGACTTGTTCTTTAATGGTCACTCACACACACAGGATTTTACCATGACTAGTCCGGATAATATAATAATTTGGAATATAAGAGGGGGGGGGAGGGAGGGAATAATGAAGACTTTAGAAGGAATTTTAAGGATCTAATGATGCACCATCACCCAAGTGTAGTGACACTGGTTGAGACAAGAATGATATCCCATGAGTCTCTTCTTAATGAGTTTGGTTTCTCCGATATGATTGAAGTTCCAGCGGATGGGCAAGCATGTGGAATGGTTATTCTATGGAACAATGCCAAGGTGTTTGTGCACAATTTTGGGAGAAATCAGGAGATCCATGCAACAATTGAAGTATGTCCTACTAAATTCAAATGGCTATTCTCTTCAATTTATGCTAGTACAAACGTTAGTTCTAGAGATGCTATGTGGAATAATATTAGAAGTATCTCTGACAATTACAAAGGGGCCTAGATTGTGGGAGGAGACTTTAACGACATTTTTAAAGCAAATGAAAAATTAGGAGGAAGATCACTAAATCATAGACGTGCTTGTAAGTTATGGTCTAATCTCAACCACTGTAATCTACTTGACCTTGGCTATAAGGGCACTAGATTCACATGGTCAAATAATAGATTTCATAACAATAGTCTAATTATGGAACGACTTGACAAAGTATTTGGCAATGAGCAATGGATCCAAATTTTTTCAAATGCTAGCATAACTCATCTAGCAAAAAATCACTCAGATCATAATCCGTTACTTTTAAATCTTATCCCTAAGCAATACACTAACCTTCAAAAGCCATTTCGTCTTGAACCCTTTTGTTGCAAGCACCCGCAGTTTAGGAATCTAGTTGCTTCTTCATGGTCTAGTAACCATTTTGTAACAGCTTCATCCTCCTTTCAATCCCTAGTCAATACCTGGAAGAACAATACCTTTGGTGACCTCAAACGAAAGAAAAACAGAATTTTAGCTAGGCTTAGAGGTATTCAAAATTTCACATATTTTTATTCTAGTTTATTTCTTCAAAATTTAGAAGTCACTCTAAGAGTTGATTATAATAACGTCCTAAAAATTGAAAAGGACTACTGGAAACTCCAATCTAGAATCCAATGGCTCAACGATGGAGATGCGAATACAAAATTCTACCACATTATGGCCACTAATAGGAGAAGAAAAAACAAAATAGTTTTCTTTAAGGATGAGAATAACAATTGGATAGATGATTCGCATGCCATCCTTAATCACACTAGGGATTATCTTAGTCACATGTTCACAACCTCTCAAACCATTAGTGACTGGAAATCTATAAAGTCTGATCCAAAAAATTACAATAAAATAGACTTATCCCCTCTAGATAATCCTCTCACAAACAGTGAAATTATCCAAGCTTGCTTCTCCTTTAAACCTTACAAAGCTCCAGGCCCGGATGGGCTTCACTCCTTTTTCTTCCAAAATTATTGGAACATAATTGGAAACTCTGTGATCAATCTCTGTAAAGATGTTCACTAGTGGAAAATTTCAGAAGGTATTAATGACACCCTTCTATGCCTCATTCCAAAAATCCCCAATACAAACAATTTAAAAAACTTTAGGTCAATTGGACTTTGTAACACTGTTTACAAAATCATTACTAAAATTATTTCTAACCGATTAAAGCCGTTCCTGAACAACCTCATTAGCCCTTTTCAATTTAGTTTCATTAAAAACAGAAAGGCATATGACAATGCTATTATCATTCAAGAGCTCTTGCTCAAAATGAACAAATATCGGGGAAAAAAATCATAATATGATCTTAAAAATTGACCTAGCTAAGGCTTTTGATTGCCTTAAATGGTCATTCATCTACATAACTCTTTACTTCTTTAATTCCCCCCCCCCAATATTACGAAGCTCATTATGAATTGTATTACCTCTTCAAGGATTGCAATCCTTGTGAACGACTCCAAAACTGACTATTTTGTTCCATAACGTGGTATCAGGCGAGGGGACCCTATGTCCCCATACCTGTTTATTCTATGTATGGAGATGTTATCCACTCTCATCAACCATAATGTTGACATAAGACACAGGACCCCATAAGCATAGGAAAACATAATTACCAGTTATCGCATTTATTTTTTGCTGACGACCTTACCTTAATGGCTAGAATTAATAATAAAACCATCCATAATATTAAGCATTGTCTTGACCTCTTCTGCTCCTTGTCTGAGCAATCCGTCAATAGAGCAAAATCCAAAATTGTTGTGTCCAAACACTGCCCTAGGAATGTTTGCAACAACATTTCTAATGTCCTTAAAATGAATATTTGTCACTCCTTTGGTAAATACCTAGGCTTTCCAATTACTAATTTCAAACCTAGAGCGCCTGATTTTCAATTTGTTATTAATAACATGCTAAACAGACTAGCTGCTTGGAAATCGAATTGCCTTACAATGGCTGGGAGATGCACCTTAGCGACCTCATGCCTAAATTCTCTCCCCAACCACATTATGCAATATTCCCTACTGCCCTCCAAAACCCTAAAAATTATTGACAAAATTCAACGTAATTTCTTATGGGGCACAAATTCTACCTCCAAAAAGCTCCACCTAATAAAATGGGACACTATCACCATGCAGAGAAAAGAGTGGTTTAGGAATCTATTCTGCTAGAAAAAAGAACTTAGTTAACCTAACTAATCTTGCTTGGAGACTTCTAGCAAATGCCCACTCACCTTGGGTTAAGATTATCCACGAACTACATGGTAATGGAAATAATGGTAATAATGGCTCCTTTATTTGGAAAAATATTATCCAAGGGTGAGAGATTTGTAGTAAAGGGATTACTTGGATCCCCCACAAGCTCTCTCCTCTAAATGCATGGGACAATTGTTGGA
Source organism: Nicotiana sylvestris (assembly GCF_000393655.2). Classification (NCBI taxonomy): domain Eukaryota; kingdom Viridiplantae; phylum Streptophyta; class Magnoliopsida; order Solanales; family Solanaceae; genus Nicotiana; species Nicotiana sylvestris. The sequence goes on along the minus strand of NC_091060.1, from coordinate 56,353,388 downwards.
TCCACCAAAGTCCTCCATTACACTAATGTATCCACGGTCCTTTAGGCCAGAATGAAAATCTACTCTCTATTAAGGACTTATGGGTTAACAACTAGTGGAACTTGTCAAAAATCTCTCTACAAATCTATGCTTCTTTATTAAACAAGATTAAAGCTACCATTCCTAACAACTTCAATTGTGACTAACCACAAATGGGTTTTTCTCTAGTAAACTTGCTATACCCTCCTGGACAACCACCCCAACATAACTCAAGATTTCAATTGAATTTGGGATTTAAAATGTCCAAACAAAATAAAATTCCTCCCATGAAAATGCCTCCACAACAAACTTCCTATTAAAACCTACTTAATGCACAACAGTCAAGGAATTCTAGCATCAGTTAGGCATCAACACGAGTGGTTACAACTCGGCTAATCAATTATTGATAAATATTCGTGAACTCTCACATTTCTCTAAGAAAGGGCCACATAGATTGACATGATATGCTCCTTTTTGAGATATGGTATATTTGGACAAACAGGAATAACAACCTTTATAACAACACTACAAACAAAGCGTACATATACTATCCTTACAAGTTAGCAATTGAACACAAATTCCTTACTGAAAAAGAATCTATGCTTCAAGGCATCCCTATTTCTGTTAAATGGATAAAACCTATTGCTAACCATATTAAGCTTAATATAGATGGCTCCTTCAATAACGTAATATCCACATGTGGCTTTCGTGATCTATTTAGAAATAGCAATGGCATATGGGTGCTGGGGTTCCAGGGCTCTTCATATGGTCTATCTCCCCTGCATGCAGTACTTATGGCATTAAGGAAAGGCCTACAACTAGCAAGGGAATAGGGTTTTACCAACATTGATGTGGAGACAGACTCCACAGATCTCATCAATTGTCTACAACATGGTTACACTTTACTTAACAATATTATTCATGATTGTAGGTTATTGATGCACCAGGTGAAAGTTCAAACAGTGGAGCACAACTTCAAAGAGGCCAACAAACCAGCACACAAGCTGGCTAAGGAACTTCGTGTAAACAATGGCAAGGATCTCGGAACTTTGAACTATCCACCACATTTTGTAATCGTCGTCTTAGCAACTGATTATGAAGCTACTACCTATCTAGTTAAGAATATTAGGAAGGATACATGCACTAAGCTTGCTTCTTTTGGAAACAATGTCCTCCGTGACTTTTCAATGCTTTGTAATAGCCAAGTAGGTAAGGCTTTGTAATAGCCAAGTAGGTAAGGCCCCGTTGGGCGACTCTGTCAATGTAGCTACTACCTTATATCATTAGTATAATATAATAGATCCCTGCTTATCCAAAAAAAAAAATAGCACCAAAGAGGCTATCTACTTAACATGCAATTGAGTATATGCTGCAACAACTATACTATTGTTACAGAATGCGGTATGATATGAGTTTTTCCTAGAGTTTCTAATTGAAGATTCTACCAGAAAGAAAAGGATTTAGATATGTTGGATGTTTCCTTAAATTTGATCAACCGGCCGAGTTGTTCTCTTCACCAAGATTCTGCTTAATCCCACTGCAACAAAAGAAATGTGGCAATTTGACTCGACCACAAGCACTGCAAGTTGTTTGCATCAACATGTTGTCAACAGTGTTATTATTCATACCTGTGGTACTTGAAACAAGGAAAAGGAAACTGGAGGACATAAATAAAATCAGAAAGAATTGGGAGCACATGCTGATTTTCTACATTTTCTGTGAAAAATATTTCAAATAAAATTGATAGATAATAGTAGAAGGAAACATCAGATTTTATGCCATTGCCTTCCTAAGTATAAACATAGATAAGCATCATGGTTGCCTATAAAATTACTACTGACTAAGATAAGCATCATAATCACTATAAACTCTGAAATACCAGCTCCAGTGGAATTTGTACAATTGCAAAACAAGGATACAATGATAGATTATTAACAAGAACACATTAAGAGATCATGCCAATAATATCTTGTATGCTAAGTTAAGCAAGATACACCTCAGACCACATAAAATTTAAAATTCATCTATTTAGAAAATCAACCAAACAACTTTATGAAGGAATGACCTACTCATGACTTTTATGCTAGGATTACGGATGGCATGACTAATATTTTGCTTTCCATTCATAGTTATCGATGAATTCTGTACAGTATGATTTTAAAACAATTTAACCGTCATCTGCTTCAAAACACAGTTAAACCAATGCACCCCCAACACATGGCACTTTGATAATAAGGCAACAACGCCATCACCGGAAAGAACACATTTCTAATTGAAGATTCTACCAGAAAGAAAAGGATTTAGATATGTTGGATGTTTCCTTAAATTTGATCAACCGGCCGAGTTGTTCTCTTCACCAAGATTCTGCTTAATCCCACTGCAACAAAAGAAATGTGGCAATTTGACTCGACCACAAGCACTGCAAGTTGTTTGCATCAACATGTTGTCAACAGTGTTATTATTCATACCTGTGGTACTTGAAACAAGGAAAAGGAAACTGGAGGACATAAATAAAATCAGAAAGAATTGGGAGCACATGCTGATTTTCTATATTTTCTGTCAAAAATATTTCAAATAAAATTGATAGATAATAGTAGAAGGAAACATCAGATTTTATGCCATTGCCTTCCTAAGTATAAACATAGATAAGCATCATGGTTGCCTATAAAATTACTACTGACTAAGATAAGCATCATAATCACTATAAACTCTGAAATACCAGCTCCAGTGGAATTTGTACAATTGCAAAACAAGGATACAATGATAGATTATTAACAAGAACACATTAAGAGATCATGCCAATAATATCTTGTATGCTAAGTTCAGCAAGATACACCTCAGACCACATAAAATTTAAAATTCATCTATTTAGAAAATCAACCAAACAACTTTATGAAGGAATGACCTACTCATGACTTTTATGCTAGGATTACGGATGGCATGACTAATATTTTGCTTTCCATTCATAGTTATCGATGAATTCTGTACAGTATGATTTTAAAACAATTTAACCGTCATCTGCTTCAAAACACAGTTAAACCAATGCACCCCCAACACATGGCACTTTGATAATAAGGCAACAGCGCCATCACACACCCCCCGGTTAAAATAGGACCTAATCAGAGATGTTTCTGACTTGCAATTGACAACTGGGACTGAAAATGTGTTTAGTTTAAACCGAAGAACCAAATAGGAGACAACTGTACGTCTCCAAACAGTTAATTTTTCAATGAGACAGTACTGCCTTGGTTTAAGTTCTCACATTGAATGCTTCCATACATTTATCAGTATAAAATTTCAAGAACTACAGGAGTATAAAAAGAAAAAAGAAAAAGTTAATTAAACATCCAAAAGAAAGGTAACAAAACGTCAACGAAACAAAGGCAAAAAAAGCTAAGTAATCCAATGTGTAAACGCAATACACAGAGTTGTCATCTGAATACTCTATTTCCTTCTTAACTTTCTTGGATTCATTGGTTTGCAACCTCCTCTATTGCTCTATTTTGTTTGTTTTAATTTTGTACTGGCTAAGGTATTTTCATATTTAAATTATAAAAACTTGCCCTTGAAAACTAGGTTAATTTCATTTTACAGAGATCATAAAAGCATATATGTTTTGTCAAGAAATTCAAATCAGCTCTTCTAAATTCAAGAGTGTACAGGTTAAATGACACTTTGCGGATTTTGCTTCAAGTTTAAACATTTCAAATACAACTTGTTTACTTTTGCTGGAAAAGCTCTTACTTGCATCGAATAATCACTGGAATGGGTTTTAGAGCCTTTGGTCCATTCCTTATGCCTCTCTTGTGAGGGGAAACCTGCATCATCAACCACAACCCATAAAAGAAATGCAGTCAGATGTAAATTCTTCAACTCATCCCCTCCCAGAGAGCACCATCCCACATCCAAACAATCCCCCCCACACAACTTCAGAGCATGTATTCATGTTATGCACACATGTAACGGACTACGGAAATCTAAAAAAGTCCTAGTTAATATGCGCAACCAAAGAAAAGAGCATCACAAATGGTTAGTCAGTTAGTGTAGTAAAGAACAATGGCATTTAATGGAACAAGGATCAGATCCCGATCTATCATTGATCCTCAAGGGAAAAAAAGATAGAAAAGAAAAAAATATGGAACAGAGACTGCAGCAGCAAGAAGAGAGAGGAGTTTCCGTCTATATAAATATCCTTTAATGTGTGAAAGCGTATCATCCTTGCTACTACTCAGCACATAAAGTCAGCCGAATGTGTTTACAGCAGTCCTAAGTGGCAGCTAACTTCAGAATATTTGTTAAGACATTTAGCTTATATTGCCTCTAATTGCTATGAACAGGCAAAGATTCAATAATTCCTATGATTTCAGTACTATAAATCTATCCTATTAGCAGAAATCTTAAGGGATTCAATGGATTAAACTTCAAGTTTAACTAGAGACTACATGTACTTAACTAATCCACACAGCCAATCAAGCTTAAGTATTAAAGAGTACCTTTAGTTCCTAGATGCCATATCGCAACCCAAAGGGATATCTCCTAGTATGTGCCAGGTAAAATGTTTTTGAGAGAACACAAAACTAAAAGAACCGAAATAAGGGAAGCAGCACGCAGAGAAAGATTTTAAAGAATTGATTATATCTACTCAGCAGTGATTGATGTTATATGCAAAATGCCAAATAGCTTTAAAAGTAGTTGAGATTCCTCTAGAGAAATCTTGTAGTTACACAATAGCCCAGTGCCAACTATACAATATTAACTTCAAAGTTCACACAAACACAACAACAAAACAACTATGCCTTGATCACAAGCAAGTTGGGGTTGGCTATATGAATCCTTACTATTCATGTTGCACTATTTAAGCTCATCTCAGTCCTATATTATATAAAATGCAGAACAACCGTAATACAAAAAAAAAAAAAAAAACAAATGTACTAACCTCCCCAACTATGATCGTCTACAGAACCAAAATGACCGGTCAATGACAAATACAAGTGAAACAATGGATAAATGAGTACATAGTGAACCTAATCTGCCAAATGAGCATGATATGCAAGAATTTAAGAGCCACAAAGCAAAATCCCACAATATCTTTTAGGGAAAAACTTCACGATAATCATATTGGTTGAGTTAAATTTAGATTTTTTTTACTATTATAAGAAATTCATCTTGGTGCCAAAAGTCAAAGGAAAAAAAATCGAACCTTCTTTTTAGGAACAGCCATAAGCTCCATGGACCCACCAATGACAGGTGAATTTGGAAACATATATCCTATGTTACTGTTACTGTTGTTCTTATTATCATTTTCAGGCAAAACCAACGACGGTGATGTAGCCGTCGGCTGATTAACCACGCTATCTAGAGGCGAAGGTCGGGCCGTGATGTGAAGAAATCGTCGGAGACCGGAGTTAACGCCGGCGATGGTCCCGCCGGTCCGTAGCATCGCTGCACTTAACGCCATTTTTGCTGAAAGTGAGCAGTAGAAAGCTTTAGATGGTGAAAAGACTGAGGGCTCGGTGGTCACATGGGCCGAATATTATGGGCTGTCTCCCTTTTGCTATTTGGGTTCAGATGTAAATAGGCCCAAAACCGCTTTTATACCCGATTTTGGGGTTATAATTGAACTTATATCTGTTTTGTAATTTTTTTTTGTAAGTCTATTCATTTTATGATCAACTTCAGACTTATTGGGTCTAAAATGAAAAAATTGCACTTCAGATACACTTAAGGCCAAATAGGTATGAAGTATAACTAATTCATGCATTTAAGGCAAATAAGCATGAAGTGAGAAGTTACACTTTAGATGCACTTAAGGCCAAAAGGTTTGAAGTGCAACAACCGTTTTCCTACACTTAAGGCCAAAAAGGGATTTTTTTCATTCTTATATAATATTTAAAACTTACTTACTATAAGTGTTCTAATTTTGTATATTACCTGCCCTAAACAAGGATTACTTACAAATTATATACATTCCACCTTAAAAGACTCATAATTCTTTATCAGTGCCTTCAATTAAGGGATTTAGTTACACCATTTTTCCTTATTTCTCTCATCTCTCCCCTCCTCTCTAGAATATTTAGACTAAAGATACTTCCAACAGTCAGCATTTTGCACAAAACAAATCAAGTAATTACAGTAATTTCTTCCACCTTAGGACATTGTTCAGCTATTAAAGAAATACAGTCGATGATCTAAGTCTTGAGATTCGGAAGTGGTTCACTATTTGGTGACAACAAGATATGCAACCAACTAAAATCGAAAGTGGTACACTATTTGTTTTTTTTTTTTTTGGTGATTCAGTAATCTCAAAATTAGCGAGGAGAGACACAGCAAGGTAGGTGGACAACAACAACAACACAACTCAGTAAAATTTCATCAGTAGATTTGGGGAGGGTAGAGTATACGCAGACCTTACCCCTATCCTAGAGTGGATAGAAAAGTTGTTTCTAAGACCCTCAGCTTAGATACAATAGATCTACGCCGGAAAATTACTGATAAGAGAAGCAATTCAAACTAATTAGTACATTAAAACACGACTGAACAGCTACCAAATGTGCATCTTAGCGGTCTCAAGCATATAGTGGAGAAATCTTATTTCTTAATAGAATATAGTACACAAAGATATCAGTTTCGGAAAGTAAGCAAGTAGGTATAAGCTTACCACATAATAACTGTCACGACCCAAAATTCACTAATCGTAATGGCATCTAGTCCAATCTGCTAGGCAATCCAATTAATAACTATTCAATTTCAATAATATAAAAAAAGACAATTAAACAAATGAATTATCTGAATCTTACACATTTCTCAAGGACTGGTATTAAAAATCATGAGCTTCTAAGAATAGAATTTACAAAGTTGATATGAAGTAAATACATCTTCTGTTTAAAACGTACATAAATAGAGTTTTCATAAATCTACGGCTACGATGAACAAGAGGCATCTACAACCGGAACGCAGGAACATCTTCAAATCCAGCAACCATCGAACACAGCAACAACAACAACCAACATCTGCACGCAATGTGTAGAAGTGTAGTATCAGTATAACCAACCCCATGTACTAGTAAGTAATAAACCTAACCTTAGATTGAAAGTAGTGACGAACTGTAATAAAGGTCGAGTCCAACACCAATAGCCAACAACAATTCATAATAACGTAAAGCAAATAATAAAAGAAATAACTCGGAATTCAAAATGCTCAGCTTATTCATAATTTTGAAAATAGTTCCGCTTTTCAAGTATAGTAGTGAAAACCTAAATCCTTTACCGAAATCGTCAAAAATATGAGTAAGTTTGAAAACTTAAATTTCCCCCCAAAAACTTTTGTTGATACCCAATTTTTCTCTCATATTTTAAATATATATACATACACTTCAAAAATAGTGCATATGAGTCATCATTTGATTTATAAGCATACACAAATATTTTTCATAATTTTTTATAATTTTTAAAGGTTTTAAACCAATTTATTCCTGCATTTTATTATATATAAATATCTAATAATTATCCTTCAAACTATTTTTATGATGATTTAATCGTTTAAACTTATCATTTATACCAACATAATATTTTAATATTTTTCAGTACATTTTTATAATTACATTTGCATTTTTAAGGCTAAATTGTACATCTTTGCAATAATAGCCCATATTAATGTATAATTATATTATTTATGCATAAACTGACTTTTTATTTTTTATAATGTTAAGTAATTCTTTTTAATTATTTTAGTGCACAAATGATATTTTTTATATTTATTAATTTCTTTTATAAATTATTTTTTGTTAAAATATTAGGTATTTAAAATCTGGCCCCAAATTCACCTTAATTTTGGACCTACACTACCCAGACCTTGGCCCAATAACCCCAGCCCAATCGTAAGAGACCCAACCCAGTCCAAAACTGACCCCAACCCTTCTCAAACCCCAGCCGTTGATAAAAAATGATCAACGACTCACAACACCTTTCCCCCTTTCCTTATATCACCTGACCCCAAACCCCAATCCCCCTTTCTCTTTAGTCGCCACCTTTAAACAACCCTCCCTCTCACAGAAACCCTAGCTGCCTATCAATAAGCCTCTCTGAATTCGTCTCAACCAGGGATTTTTCCATGATTCTCTTACCTATTGTGTGTTATATCGCCATCTCCTACGAATTTATGTTATCTCCTAGTACTTGCTTAAACATGGCAAGTACTATATCCTAGATTCCGGCCATTTTCCTTTTGACCGCTTGAATTTGGACATGAATCTCATCCATATACTTCACGACCATGGCTATATGGGTCTGATTAGATTTTGGCCAATCTTCGATTTCTATCAACTAGGGTTTGAATTTCCCTTTATTCCTTACCGATTCTTAACCGATATTTTTTTTTGTGTGATTGACTACTCTTTTTCCTTATGTTTTCCTAATTTCTACTTTATTCTTTGCCTTAAATTTGACTCTAAATTATTTTTGGTATTATTTGTGTGTTTCCCTATTGATTTACTGAATCCCATTGATTTATGCCCTAAAACTGATTCTAATTGATTCTAGATTATTTTTCCCTTGTTTGTGTCTGAATAATTTATTTTCCATACTTATTTGTTCGATTTCTACACTATATAAACCCTTTCCCCATTCCCCTTTAGGACAGGTTTTGGAATCATTATAACCTCATTAGATCTAAAATCTTTACTCTGTTATTTCATCTTATACTTTGGTTTTGTCCGGCTAAAAGCCAAGGCCATTAAATTCTAGGTTTTTGCTTCTCGTTGATGATCAGAATACTCTGGACTTTTGTTCTTTCTTACATTTTCATTTAACTGGTAAGTTACTTGACTTTTGCAATTTCATCCTTATATGTCTCTGATTTGCATGCGTTCTTACTTCTGAATACATGGCTTAATACATTTTTGGGTTACTTTTAAGCATCGCTCTGTAACTACACACACGTTTTAAGTCTCTTTAGCATTTAATTACTCTTAATGCTACTAATTCTGAGATTATCTACGCCTAATTAGGTAATCTGAATCTTCCTAGGATCGTTTAGCTAGTGTGTTGATGCCTGAATATTCATGAACCTGTTTACTTGATTTGAATCTCTGTAATGAATGCCTCACATCTGTAGTAATACGTATTAAGACTTTCATTGTTAGTTATAATTTGCCTCCCTACTATTGTGTCACTCAGCATGCTCACTCGATCCCATACCCCTTTAGTATTTGCCTGTGATTCAGAACAGTTGTCTCAGCATGTTGGAACTGGTATTAGGATGAATCTTTGATACAACTGGATCTGCTTTAGTTAATTAGTCTACTATGGCAATGCCTGAATGCCTATATCTGCTACTTGACATGAGTTTACCTTCCATTCTATTCAGAATCTCTGTAGTGATAGTCTTGCATATGTTATGTGTCCTAATTTGTTTGAGACCTTTTCTAGTGAATGTGATATTGCCCCTCTACTAACATGTCTCGCAATATGTCTTTGACCCACTTGATGCTCTTTCCTTCTGTGCTTACTTGGTTTATCACAATGCTGTCTTGTTTCTTGTATACTTAGCATAATTTCCAACCATGTTTCAACTTGTTTAGTATTGTGCACCTGTGCATAATAATCCTTTTCAATCCTACAAATATGTTCTTTCCTTAGCTTTTTTAGCATGTGGCTGCCTCTGTACTAAATGTTGAACCTGTTTCTAAGTCTCTGTTAAGCTTGCTTTTAAAATTCTGTGATTTGTTCGATTGTTTGCTCTATATGCTCAATTTGGTTGTATTTGTTTAAATCCCTCAATTCCTATCTCTCAACCTTGGTCCCCTATCTTTCACTTGTTACTTGGGCTCTTTGAGTTCTCATTCTTAGCCGGCTGAAAGCCAAGGCTATTTAGGTTCTATCATCTAACCTCCTTAGTGTGAGCACTGCTCGGGGTCCAATTGAGATCCTTATGAACTCTGACACACTAGGACTTGGTCCTTAGTTATTCTCTGAATTTCCTCTATCCACATCCCTAGTGTGAGCACTACCTTAGGTTCTTGAGGCCATTGGGAACTCTAACATACTAGGGGCATGGTTCTAGTTACTCAACTCTGTTTTTCACCTACTGGCTGAATCAATTGATTTCTGGCTGCCTTATATCAATGAGGATGTAATTTCTGGGCCGTTGAATGAAGGCCTGGCCTAGTTGGTGTATCTTTGGGCCTGCTGTAGGCTCCCTATAATTATTTTATTTTGTAATTTATGCCATTCATTGGGTCTGCAATAATAATCATGTAATAATATTTGGGGTGTTAGTAAAATTGGGAAAATGGGGTTTATCTTAACACTTGCATTGAAATGGGTAGAAATCCTGCCTATAGGTTCTCTACTTTGCTCAAAATGTGTCATTATGCTCAAATATGTTTCGTTGCTATAGAAATCCTGCCTATAGGTTCTCTACTTTGCTCAAAATGTGTCATTATGCTCAAATATGTTTAGTTGCTATAGAAATCCTGCATATAGGTTCTCTATTTCGCTCAAATGTGTTCTGCTTTTATCATTATTAGAAACCATGCCTATAGGACTCGATCAAGCAGTTCTGGACATATTCTTGTCATTACCATTATTAGTTACTGCGTGAATCACCTAGACATCATGCCTATAAGTTTAATCTCTTATACTCATAATCAGTAGGCAACTACATAGGCTCTTAGAAATTGTATTAAGAAAAATGGCTCCTACGTATGAAATTGCCTGCTTATTAAAATCCAGAATCACATAGAGAACCTGCCTATAGGATTCTACAACCTTAACTCGTTTAAAATCTGTCACTATCAATGTTAATTAGTCAGCGTGCATTTATTATTTAAGTGTGTAGGCTAACTTGAGCCCTTAACTGCTTTTATATGAAGTCCAACCTGTTTAGCATGACGATTAGTTTTATCATTTTGAGCAGCCTAAGTTGAAGTCTAGAACTACTTAAATAGAGGTCCAAAGCCTCCTGGACCATAGGCATGGGACGGGTAGTGCACACATAGGGTGCGAATTAGAATTAACTAGTGCGCTTTAGGTAACAACTTAAAGATAGTAATCGGGTAGCAGGAGATGATAGTCTGTGACCGCTGAATAATATGAGTAACACCCCATCTCGAGGGAGTTACAAAGTATTATGTTGCAAGAGGTGATCCTTTAGGCTAAATATTTTAGGACCCCCACCTTGTCTTTCATCAATTATTTGTGTTTAATAATGAACTTCCCGAATTCCTTATTTTCTTATCTTTGATCATATAGACTAATTCATATAATTGAGTTTGCCAGGACCCACATTTGTGGACCTTAAAGAGTGCCTAACACATTCTCTTCGAAGTAATTTCGAGCCCTTACGCGATCTTTGGTGACGCAAACTAGTCAAACAGAGTTATCTGCAAAATAGGTGCCCTAACGCACCTCAAACTCATTAGGTGGCAACTCTCTCTTTTAAAACCCTTCCTTAAAAGAGTTGTCACGTGTCGAAACCCGATTTTGCGAGAAAAGAGGCGCGATAGCATGTCGACTCTGCTGGGGATTTTTAAGTTCTGACCATAAGTGAACTTGGTTTATATGAATTAGTCTTCTTTGATAAGTATGCTTATTATCTTTGCTGTTACATGAATATCCCACTCCCATTTCCCTTTTATTGCTACCTATACACCCTTTACCCCGTTTTCCATTTATTTGAACTCACATGCAAATCTCTACTTAATTTGGTCATAACATGCGCTTTCCTTTAGACATTTTTAAATTGCTACATCATGTCTCTCCCCACGCTCACTCCCTTATCTACTTTATTACAATTTCCACATTGCGCGAACTGACTTCTTCCTTGTTTTTCTTTCTTTGTATTTATGTTTCATTCAATACTGCATTTACTACTTTCAACATACAAAAAAATATTTGACAACGTATTGTTTTATATTTGCATAAAGCATGCTCCATATCATATTCCACTCATGCGTAATCAATACCATAGTGACACTTGATGAGTGTCCGCGCTCTTCCTAAATCACCCTTTAAATTTGGAAAGGCTTATTTGTAGTAAAACTAGTCGATCAGCGTTGCAGACGATAGTTTCGTACCTTTCCCTCTAAGTTGATAGCTTGAGGGTACCGGTCTAGACTCTTCTAGAAGCCCCACTCTAATATCAACTATGCATGCATCATGTCCAAACCTAATATGAGTTAGAACACTGTCCACATAATAACTCGCTAAGACAAGCCTTGTCAAAAGTCCGCCGATATTTCCATAGTTCCAATTGGCACAATCACGATCTGTGCATTATTTGGAGAAAATATGCCAATATGTTGATCACTAACGTGTAAATAACCAAATCTGGAGAGGGAGCAAGCTAACTTTATTTGTTTTGCAGAAATGAGGAACGAAGTCCCCAAGTTCGGCATGGTTCAGAACATCCCACCTTTGCTACTGAATTGGTGGGAAAACCTCGCACCAAGTGACAAAAATCATGTGAAAAGAGTCCTCGGAAATTTACCCTCTATGTTAGATATCCATCCAAATAATGCACTAATTGAGGCCGCTACTATGTTCTGGGATGAGAAAAGAGTCGTTTTCCATTTTGGTGATATAGTAATGACTCCCCTTTTGGAAGAAATAAGAGGTTTCACTAGGCTCCCATGGGATAGTCCTGGTTTGTTGGTACTGAAAAACCACACTTCTCGAGGTTTCTTGAAGATGAAGGGTTTCAGGAAAAATGATGATTTAGTTGAAGAAGTCTTATATACCGTTCGATTTCCTCTATGAGCGTTATAGGCACAACAAGTCATACTGCCTTTACCATGATGAGTTCGCCATCACTTCTTTGGGTTGGACTCACTGCCGAGTTTTTGTGTTCATTATCTGTTTTCTGGGGATGCTGGTATTTCCGATACAAGAAGAAAGGATCCACACTCGCCTAGCTATGGTCATTAAGGCATTAATGGAGGGAATTAAGGGGCAAACTTACACCATTGTCCCTATGATTTTGGCTGATATATACCGGGCTTTAGATCGTTGCAAGAAGGGATATAAACACTTTGAGGGCTGTAATTTGTTGCTGCAAGTATGGTTGTTGGAACACCTTCAAAGGGGAGAATACCGTCAAGAATTTCCGCGACGACCATAGAATGACCACATAGCCTATCACCATCCAAAGAGAATGACTTTTATCCCAAACAGGTTTCCGCAATCGTAAAACGCTGTGAGTTGGGTACACTTTTTCAGCAATCTAACTTATGACAAAGTACATTGGATGTTCTAGTGGTTCCCTAGCAATAAATTCATCATCAGGTCGAGAGATACTCCTCATCTAGTGTTAATAGGATTAAGGGGAATTTATCCTTATGCCCTTATCAGAGTTATGAGACAAGTTGGGAGAAAGCAGGTTATACCACGAGTTTGTAAAATGGTTCAGTATAAGACAGACTTCCAAGGGAATGCCATTCCATTTAAGTTTGAGGCACAACACATGTGGCATCAAAAGGTCATTGTGGAGAAAGATACCATCGAGCCAGATTGGTACCATGCCGGACATGTGCACTTCTATCCATCATGGTTGGTAGATGATATAGCGGGGGATGTCAAACCAGGGATTAATCTAAAGAATAGGGTTATAGATGATGCTAATGAAGCACAAGTCAAGTATAGGATGCTTTGTAAAAGGGTTTTCGAGTCTGAAGCCAGGAATTTGGAACAACATAAAGCAGACATGGAAGTAATCAATGAGTGGAGAGAAATTGCTACTAAATCGATGGAATGATTGGAATATTTAGAGCAACGGTTGTTGGAGCTTGAAGGGAAGATGAGAGATAGGGTTACGGGCTGTCAAAACATGGATGACAATGAAGGAGGGCTCTTAGCAAGGGCATATCTTCTGTTGGACATGCGCGACCTGGGGAATCTGATCGATGGAGCAAAAAAGGCCAAGCATGGAGAAGGTTCCTCTGGGACCAAACAGATTATGAATTATATTTTACTTGCTTTCTAGACTCATTTTAGGCTTTGGTTGTAATAAGGCAAATGCCATTAGTAACTCTTTATAGTTATTGTCGTTTTAGCAGAGATTTGGTTCATTTATCATATTAATGAAATGACGCAGTTATTGGCATCAGTTTTCTCCAAATTTAAATGTCGCTTACGCCTACCTCGGGCACAATGAGGTCCCCAAATTAGGACACAAATTTGTAATTCCGCAATATGTGTTTAAATACTGGAAACATCCTTTTAATACTCCTCACTAACTTGTTTACCTTTTGTTTTTCTTCTTTTCTTTATTTGTTTATTCTCACCCCTTAAGCATTATTATTAATTATCCTAAGGAACCAACGAGTGTGGCATGTAATGAGACAATGCAACATAAGGATAGTGATTTAGAAGAAATAGAAGAAGAAGATATAATCCCTGAGGAAATTATCAGAGAGGTGGAAAATTTTGAGAAAAAGCCTAAGTCAAATTTGGACGAAACCGAATAGTCAATTTGGGAGATTTTGAAACAGTCAAAGAAACTCGCATAAGCATTCATCTGTCAATATCAGAGAAAGAGGAGTACACCCGTTTCCTTAAAGAATACGAAGATATCTTTGCATGGTCTTATGATGATATGACCGGTTTGAGCACATCTATAGTGGCTCATAAACTACCTACCGACCCGATATGTCTGCCTGTAAAGCAGAAACTCAGAAAGTTCAAGTCTGATATGAGTCTGATAATCAAAGAGGAAGTCACTAAGAGATAAAAGCTAAGGTTCTCATAGTGGTCGAATACCCTACTTGGTTGGCTAACAATGAGCCAGATCCGAAGAAGAATGGTAAGGTCAGAGTATGTGTCGGCTATCGAGATTTAAACAAAGCAAGTCCCAAAGATGATTTACCGTTACCCAATATACAGATATTGATTGACAACTGTGCCAAGCATGAATTCCAATCCTTTGTGTATTGCTTCGCAGGATACCATCAGATCTGGGTGGATGAGAAAGATGCCGAGAAAACAACCTTTAGCACTCCATGAGGGATGTATTGTTATAAAATGATGTTGTTTGGCCTGAAGAATACTGAAGCCACTTATATGAGAGCATGACTACTATTTTCCATGATATGATTCGTAGATAGATAGAGGCATTGATCTATGTTATTAACTTGTTTCGTATCAGTTATTTCTCCGCCTTCCATTACTTCTCGTTATTATATTTTTATTTTGTTTATTATGTCCTTGTATATGCCTTGACTGTTCTCGTTACTACTCTACTGAGGTTAGGATTGATACTTACTAGGTGCAATTATGGTGTACTCATACTACGCCACATCGTTTTGTGCAGATCTAGGTACGTTTGCTCGTGTTGGACATTACTGATTGGTTGTAGTTGATTTCTCGAAGAATTCAAGATATACCTACCCAGTGTCTGTAGGCCTCGGAGTCACCTTCTTTTGTCTTTATTTTCTGTTGTATTTCTTATTAGACATTGTTGTAGTAGACAATCTAGTTATTCCGTAGAGCTTATGACTCAGTTCTACCGATTTTGGGAAGTGTGTTGTTGAGATCCTATTTCGAGAGGTTATATGAGTTTATCAGTCTTGCTTTAGTATTTCCGTTAATTATTTCTACCAAGTTATTACTGAATGTTAGGCTTACTTAGTCTTAGAGACTAGGTGCCACCACGGCATCCTAAGAAGGGAAATTGGGATCGTGACAATATATGTGGTACTTGTCTATGATTGTTGGATTTGCCTCGGTATTGTGATATGAGACTTGTTATTTTGGGCTATCTGGTAGTTGAATTTCAAGTTCGTAATCATGAGTTAACTGCCTTACTTCCATTTCCTATTTCCTATTGTTATTATTATTATTATTATTATTATTATTATTATTATTATTATTATTATTATTATTATTATTATTATTATTATTATTATTATTGTTATTATTGCGTACATGTTATTGTATGTAAGGCCATGTAATATTTTACCTTGAACCCGGGGCTTCGTGGTGCCAAGGTAGGCTAACTTGTTTGAGAGTCGTAGATAATCTCCGCGGCGAGCGACTTTATGGGTTGTGCAATGTGTTGGGAGTTGGAAGGAATATTATTGCAGAACATGGCATTTCAGCGGTCCATTATGTGGTTATAGAACTGCTCTGCGGGCCGTAGATTCGTTGCAGAGTGCAACAAAAACAAAGTAAAATTTTGGAGGTTATTTTGCAGTCCACTATGCGACCACATAATTATTTTGTGGTCTACACATCCGTCGCAGACTCCGCATGAGAAAATTTCGTAGGGGGGTTTCGTGGCGCATTATGTGATCGCATAACTAGTCTATGGACCGCAGACCTGCCGTAGATCGGCCTGAACAACCCTGTTTTTGGGTCCATTTCCATGCTCCACTTCGCGGACCGAATACCTATTCTGCGTTCCAGTATGTGACCGCAGAGTTGAGTTTGGAGGGTCCATTTTTTCTTTATTTTTATAACCTGACTTAATTTCTATAAAAATGACTTTGGGGTTATTTTGGCTGGATTAAACTGCTATTTTAGAGAGAGGGGAGTGCGTTAGAGAGAGAGAGAGAGAGAGAGAGAGAGAGGATGAATACTCAAGTGCTTTGATCATCAATCCTTGCCCCAATCTTGAAGATTCTAGGGAATCACTCACTAGACCATCAACTATCCAGGTAAGATAAGCCATGCATGTGCCAATAGGAGGTAGTATGTGGGATTGTTGAACTACTTTGGGCAGATTCTTGTTGAAATTGGTTGAGAGATGAAGGATTACCATTGTAGAGCCCTGTAGTCGATTTTCAATAATAGGTGTTTGACGAAAATCCCAAGAGACTTATATCATGAGAATCCTTCTAATTATGATTTGTTTTTATCATTTTCCTATAGATTGAAATTTCTAAGAGTATTTGGATGTTGTAGTAACCTAAGTAAAACTCAAACGAGATATTTTGGCTAAACTTCTTTTGTAGAGTCAAATTCAATGATGTTTTCGTAAGATTCAAGTATGATTGGCTCAAGTTCCTAATTCCCATGTTCCGAGCCATTTTGAGTATATTCAGTTATTCCAAATAAGCATTGTCGAAAATTATATGCTCAAAATATGTTTCACTTTCTTCTCTCATATCATGCTCTCATTCGAGAATTTTTTCAAGTATGGTTTATGTATCATAATGCTATAACTTCAATTCATGGTTCAAATGCAAGATTTATTATGCCTTTTTCTTGGAAGGAAAGCTCAATGTGTTTAAGACTTGTATTGCTCATATACATGTTTAAAATCTTGATTACAAATGCTCTCATTATTGATAATCTATGATGACGCTTGAAAGTGAAAGAAGTGCGTATGAAATATAAAAAGTGGTCATCGTGCTAAGAATGAATTACACTTGTGGCCCATGGAGCCAATGCAATGAAAGGAAGTGTGAACAATTATAAAATGAGTTGTAACTGCATTATATAATAAATGTTTTAGGAGTATCGTTTAGTCACCAAGAAAGGGTAGGTTGAAACAACCTAACCCCCAAACTACACGTGTCGGTGTAGGAGTAATTGAGGGGTAAATCCCCGTGATTGATGTGTTGAGATTATTCCCCGAATTGGGATGAGATTGATGTGTTGAGATTATTCTCCTTAATTGAGATGAGATGATTGCTAGCAGAATGTGATGTCGATTCATATGACATTATGGTGTGACGGCTTAGCCGATCGGGCCAAGATTGGATGCCATGTATATTGATATTCACTTGAAAAATTATCTTTCTCTTAAACTGATGCTTTAATATTGCTTGAGGCTCTCATTGATGCTATGTTTCTTCCTCCTAGTACTGTTACTTGATTCATTGAGAGGATGTTTAGTCTTACATACTAGTACTATTCTATATGTACTAACGTCCTTTTTGCCAGGAGCGCTGCATCTTTAATAGATGCAAGTGATTCCATAATAGGCGGCATCGATCAGTGATGGCAATACATCCTCTTCTCAATTGACTTGGTGAGCCTCACTTCATATCGAGGTCTTGTATCTTTTGTTTCTTATGTATAGTGTTTTGAGGTATAGTCGGGGCCTTGTTGTCGGTACCATCATATTACTCTTTTCTATCCATTAGAGGCTCCGTAGACCTAGTGTGGGTTGTATCATACTTTTGGAAAGTTAAACTAGAAATGTTGTATATGTGTCACATGTTCCCACTTCTAAACTATGAATGTGCAATATATTTTGGAAATTGTAAATGAAGTAACTAATGGTAATGAAATCGGTGTTATTCATGTAATGGTAATGGAATACATCTCCACTTTATTCATGGGTAAGGTCGGGTAGAATGCATCAAGTAGGCTTGCTTGACTGGATATCTCGGTTAAGCGTCGGTCACGCTCCCCAAGGTCGGGGCGTGACATTATAAGTGCCCCTCCTAAGCCTCATCACTACTTCATCGAGGTTAGGCTCTGCACTTACAGAGTACATGGGGTCGGTTCTACTCATACTTCACTCTGCACTTCTTGTGCAGATTCCGAAGTCGGTCCCAAGAGCGCTTAGCGAGATTTCCCGGATCTAGCTGCCTATGGAGACTTGAGGTATCATTGCATGGCATCCGCAACCCAGAAGTTATCATGACCCTAAAATTGATCCGGTCATGATGGCGTCTATCGTGAAACTAGGCTAGTCGACACAAACCCGAACACCAACCAGAAATGCATAATAAGTCATTTAAAGTCATTGATTAGCTAAAATCCCATAATATAAGTAAAATGAACAAGGCAGAAAACATAACATAGCTCGACATCGGGTGTCACCAGTCATGAGCAACTACAACTCGTCAAGGAATAAGAAAAGAACAACATAGTCTAAAAAAAACAAAAGCTAATACAAGTTGAATAAGATAGGAAGGAGAAGCACTGGGATGTGAATGCCAAGTAGCTACCTAGTCAACTCCGGAGACTTGCTGGAAGACTGATCAGCACTCGCAGTCGCGACCCGAGACTCCAGGATCTGCACATAGAGTGTAAGGAGTAATGTGAGTACGCCAACTCAGTAAGTAATAAAAGTAAAGGCAACTGAGCAGTAAAAAAACACGCAAACCACATCATAACGCTACATCAAAAATAGTATAAGTCCAGAGCAATGCAGTAAAGCAAGGAAACTCGTAAAAATAACTCAATTCAGTAAAACCTTTTAAAACCTCTTTCAATAGTTTCAAATGAGTGATGAAAATAGTGAGTAAAATGGATAGAAATGTAAAAGCCCTTTAGGCAAAACATATACCACAACCGCCCCTAGGGCAAAATAGCAATAGAACCAGCCCCTTGGGCTACCTCACAATCACTCGTAATCAGCCCCTCGGGCAATAACACATCTCACACTGGGTACCGACGTTCACTAGGGGTGTTCAGACTCCGGAGGGGCTCCTACAACCCAAACGCTATAACAAGCCATCTTGTGGCGTAATCAAATAGGCCCTCGGCCTCATAACAAGCCACCTCATGGCATAACAATCCTCATAATCATGAATCAGTAACAACCTACTACGGCGCACAGCCCGATTCAAATAATAATCCTTACAACACAGGCCCTCGGCCTCACTCAGTTAGAAATCTATCAGGCCACTCGGGCAACAATAAAATATGATGTTCAGCCCAAAATATCATTTAAAATATCAAAAACGGAGTAAATACGGCTGAGTTATGAAAATAGTAGAATACGGCATGACTGAGTACACATATGAAGCCAAAACAGTGAGGAATATTATTAAAAAGCCCCTAAGGGTCCAAAACAATTGGCACGAGGCCCAAATATGGCATTCAACCCAAAACATAGTAATAATTTCCAAAACACAACAATCTCGACTCGGCCTCCGGATGCTCCAAATCTAGCCAAAAACAATTCCATACCATCAAAATATGCTAAGGGAACAAAGCCCACTCGAAAATAACCAATTTACATCAAAAATCCTGAAATTGGCCAAACCCGACCCCCGGGTCCACATCTTAGATTCCGATAAAAATTACAAAACTAGAATCCTTACACTCTCACGAGTTCATACATACCAAATACTTCAAAATCCGACCATAAACGGCTCCTCAAATCCCTAAATCAAGGTCTCCAATTTCAAGCCCTAACTTCTCAAATTTTAACCACAAATTTCCATAGATTCCATGTCTAATAAGTGAAATAACACCATAGAATGAGTTTTGGTTCCAAGAATCTTACCTCCACGAAGTTCCCTTGAATTCCCTCTTCAAAATCTCCCAAAAAGTTCCCAATCCGACTTAAAAATGGTGAAACAAAGCTGAAAATTGGGAAGAAAACCTTATATATGTTCTGGCCCAGGGTTCCGCACTTGTGGCCCTTTTCCCGCTTCTGTGGTCAACAAACTGCTTCTGCGGTTTTCACTTAAGTCCCTCAAGGCCGGATCTGCGTCCAGAAACCACACCTACGGTCCCGCAGATGCGATCAATGCACCGCATCAGCAGCCAAGCTCCAACTGGCCAAACTCCGTTTTTACAGCCTCCTCTATGCATCTGCGGCGTCGCACCTGCGGTCCCCAATCCGCAGGTGCGGAAACAACAGGAGCAGAAAATTCTGCAGCAACACTCAAGCTCCAACTCTTTCGTCAACCATCCAAAACCATCCCGAGGCCCTCGTGACCTCAACCAAACATGCCAACAAGTCACGCAACACTATTCAAACTTGCTCCAACCCTCAGAACACTCAAAACTACATCGGAACACCAAATCACCCTTGGATTCAAGCCTAAGAATCCCAAAACATCCAAATTTTGCTTTCTATCAAAACGTCTATCAAACCTCCTCCGAATGATCTGAAATTTTACACACATATCCCAAATGATACAACGGACTTACTCCAATTTTCAGAATTCCATTCCGACCCCGATATCAAAATTTTCACTACCAACCGAAAAATACCATAATTCTAATTTCGCCAATTCAAGCTTAAATCTACCCCGGACCTCCAAAACACATTCCGATCATGCTCCTAAGTCCCAAATCACCTCACGAAGCTATCCAAATCATAAAAATCAATTTCGGAGATCGTTTCCTCACAAGTCAACTTCTGGTTAACTTTTCCAACCTAAAGGCCAACTTAAGAGACTACATGTCTCATTTCTGTACAAAACCACTCCTAACCCAAACTAACCAACACGATGTGATGAAATACCACTGAACAACATATAAAGAAGCAGAAATAGGGGAAATGGAGCGGTAATTCATGAAACGACCGGTCGGGTCGTTACATCCTTCCCCTCTTAAACAAACGTTCGTCCTCGAACGAGTCAAGAAACATACCTGAAGCCTGAAATAGGTGAGGATATATGCTCAGCATCTCCTGCTCGGTCTCCCAGGTAGCCTCCTCCACGGGCTGACCTCTCCACTGCACTTTCACTGAAGCTATATTCTTTGACCTCAACTTTCAAACCTGCTGCTCCAAAATAGCTACTAGCTCCATATCATAAGTTAAATCATCATCTAACTGGACCGTACTGAAATCCAAAACATGAGACGGGTCGCCAATATACTTCTAGAGCATAGAAACATGAAATACCGGATGCACACTTGATAAGCTGGGTGGCAAAGCAAGCTCATATGCCACCTCCCCAATCCTCCGAAGCACCTCAAAAGGCCCAATGAACCGAGGGCTCAATTTAACCTTCTTACCAAATCTCATAACTCCCTTCATGGGTGAAACCTTCAATAGAACCTTCTTCCCAACCATGTAGGACACATCACGAACCTTTCTGTCAGTATAACTCTTTTGCCTCGACTGCGCTGTACAAAATTGCTCCTGAATCACCTTCACCTTGTCTAAAGTGTCGTTCCCCCTTTTTCCTCGCGGAGTATGGGTTTTGACATTCACCAGGAACAACTCGTTTCCTTTTGGGAATTGGGTATTTAAATTTGAAGAGTCACCACCTAACGGATTTAAGGTGCATTAGGGCACCTAAAGCAAATAACTCATAAAATTGGTTTGCATTACCAGAGATTGGGTAAGGGCTCAAAATAACCTTGAGGGGAAGGTGTTAGGCATCCCTCGTGGTCCACAATAGTGGGTCCCAACCGAACTCAAATTATGTGAATTAGTCATTTAACAAATAGGCAGTCTAAACACACATATAGGAAAAATTGACAGATAAGCAGTCCAAACACACATATGAGATAAAGGGAATTTGATAGATAAGCAGCCTAAACACACATATGTAAATAAGGTGAGGGAAGTCCTAGGTTTGTTGGCCTATAGAATCACATTTGTATAATACCCGGTAAGCCTTCCTCAACTAAAGGGGTTACGCATGGCATTGGCGCACATGTCATTATATCCTTTACTACCCAATTACCCCCTTGGTTATAGCCTAAAGCGTTCTAGCAACCTTAAGATGTATGCTATGCGTGCACTACCCATCCATTTACTTATATAGTCCCGGAGGTATTTAGGACTTCTAGTTAAGGTGGATCTAGACTCTCCTACAGTAATTAAAAGGAGAAAACTCTAGGCGACAAACAAAACATGTAGGACTAGACCAACGATAGAACAATTAAAAGGCTCACATTTACCTCCACAAATAGAGCAAGTAAGTGCATGTCTCAAACAACAGATTTCAGATATTTAAGAAAGGGCCTAGAACAGGATATCTAGGTGAGTATGACAAGCAGAGAATATGCAGTATTGAGTTAACGTAAAGTGTTAAAGACCTATTCAGTTTGCCTACTGAATTTTTTAGAACCTGTTGAATTTGGGCAGTCACAAGTAAGCAAAGCATAGTTTCACAATTTTTATTAGACCTTGATTACCTATAGGCTTGCCTAGGCGTGGATTCGTAATACCCTATAAACATGTTGTCTAAATGCAATCAGAATTCTGGAATCAGTTTAAAACTAATTGAATTTATTAATTCCTATAGGCATGCTGGTCTAGGTGTTGAACATTACTGAGCTGGTTTACATACATTTAATCCTAGAACATGATATCTAGGTGTTAGAATTGCTTTTAAACAGGATAGTTACTGATTTATGCGATGTAGACATGGTTTTAAAGCGCATGCAATTACAGTCCTAAAGCAGGATCTCTAATGCACATGACAAATGGACGTTTGTTAAGCAGGATTATAGCAGTAATTAAATAACAGAATTTCTAGGTGATCATGATTATGCAGAAGCAGAATTTCATAACAAATGAGATGATGAGCCTATAATATATTTTCTAGTATGCCAAACAATCCTAAAGCATGGTTTCTAAAGCAAGTAAATATAATAAACCTAAGGCATGATTTCTAATACAAGTAAACATAATAAACCTAAAGGTATGATTTCTACCCGATTTCCCCACAAAAATCGTATAAGAATTCCCTCCCCTTTTACTAATTGCCCAATATCTGTTTACAAGGATTATTATTATAGACCATAAATGAATTACATACTGAATAAAAGCCATATTATAGGTAGCCTGAAATAGGCCTGAAGTGACCTGGAAATACCAGGCCTTCAAACAGTCCCAGAGGCCATAGTCTCACGATGTCTAATAAGGGTATCCTGGTGCGTCAAAGTTCCCAAGGGCCTCAGGGACCCAGGGAAATGCTCACACCAAGATCTTTTTAAATAGAAGAGTAGTTATGTGTGTGAGCACGTGATTTTTGTTTCACACGACAATCGCTCCAAAAAGAAATAAAAACAAATATAATTGGCCCTGCTGTACAATTTCGGATTTCTGTGCGGCACTTTGTTGATTTATTTATGACTTTGGCCCATTTTTATTTATTTACTTTATTAAAATAAAATTCAAAAAATATATGTGTCCTGCATAATTCAAACCGTAACCCGGTCGTTAAATAGAAAATCGTGATTAGGCATTTTCGTCCGTGATTTTATTTGGTTTGACCTTACCTGTTTTGAAATATTTTAGTATGTGTGCAAATAATTGTATTTGAGTGTGTATTTAATTTTAATTTGATTTTTGGCTTAGTTTTGTTTTAAAATAAATAAGAAAAAATAATAAAAAAAAAGAAAGAAAAGACCCCTTCCCTTTCGGACTTGGGCCAATTTTAACAAAATTGGCCCAAACAAACGGCCCAAGACCCAGGCCTGCCCGGCCCAGGTCACCTGATGCCCAGGACGTCCAAACGACGTCGTTTGGATCATGCCTGATCGGGGCCGTTGATCTCAGAGTGATCAACGGCCAAGATCAATCCCCCATAACCCATCAACAAACCCGACCCGTCTCACCCGGACCGACCCTAACCCTTCACCCTTGAAACGACGTCGTTCCCTGATAGTCAAAGGATCCTGGCCCTTCCTCTCATCTCATCCAACGGCCAGGATCCATTTGCTCACTAACTATATAAACTCCTAACACTACCCTGCCCCCCTATCCAAACCCCAGCCTTCGTCTCCCCAAACAAACAGCCCTAAAACCCTAGCCGCCCCTGCGTACTTCCGCCATGAAAGCCGGCGGCATGGATGCCGGTGACCTTCCCTTGAACACCATAGGACCCCCATGCCATCCTGAACCCAAATCTACCAACCCCATGGTTCGAATCACCCCCAGGTCCTCGAATCTTCATTCGAAGATTCGAGTCAAAACTCGATCTAACCCAACCAACCCCAGTTTCGTACCAGACACTCCCCAGACCCCCTCGTGACCAAACCATACTTGGTTTGGTCCGAATCTGATCAGGGAAGCATGAATCCCAGATCTGAGTTTTTGGAATTTGTGGGTTCTTCGTCACTGGTCCATATCCGTTCGAACCAAAGAGGTTAAGGTCTAATGGACTTTAATCCAAGTGTTTCTCGTCTGAGAAACACTTCGTTTAAAGTCCGTTCAGCCTTAAGAAAGGTTTGGCCAAGTCCGAGTTAAGGTTTCGATCTTTTTGCGGTTTAAGGTGAGTTTTCTTTCTTTTCTTAGTTGTTTTGGTTTGTTTGATTTGTTGTAAGGGTCTATTCGTTTGCTGTTTATGTCTTTGACCTCTATCAACTGTGCTTCAACTACTTCGCCTGAACCTCTGTTTGTTTGTCTAAATTCCCCCCTCCTATTCTGATAAGGCATTGTGTATTTGTTCGTGCAAGTAGCTGATTTTCGAGTTTGGACTGATTAGTTGACTCCTCGAGTGTATTCCTGTTTAGTCAGTATAATGCGAACCATGTATCAATACTGTTTAAATGTTTGATTTTTGGCTACGATTGTGTATGTTAATACTAATATAGTCGAGTCGACATGTGTCGTCAATTAATTTCAACTGTCTGAGCATAGTAAATCGATTTGCTTCTGTTGAACATTTGTTGAAATCAATTCAGAACCAGTTTTTGTTTACTTATAGCTGTTGATTTGGATCAGTCAATGTAAAAAAGGGATTGTTTATGTTTAAATCCTGAATTGGAAGGCATGTGCACTCGTGCACAGCATGTGCATTGGTGCACCTCATGTGCTTTGTGCACAACCTGTTTTTCTGCATTAAGAAGCTTTTTAAGTTTAAACAATCTGACAGTATATGCTGTCAGATATATTTTAATGCCCATACTTGCTTTTAGATAACAAAATGAAAAGTTAAAGCCTGCCAAGGGAATGTCATGGGATTAATACTTAAATAACTAAGTGGAACTGAAAAGGGAAGCACATGGGAGGGGTTATTTGATTAATCCAACATGCTGATAAAGGGCTGAGTTTGAGGCTTATAAGAGAAAAAAAACACACACACACTAGGGGAGAAAAGAAAAGAGGGAGTTGACAAGAATAGAAAGAGAGCAAGAAAGAGAGAAAACAGACTAAGAAATCAGAAATTTGGTCTTGTTTGTCTGAAGTTCATTTATTGTCAATACGTTAGGCAGTGTTCTTTCTTCAATCGAGATTATTGTTAGTGTTCTGCTGCATTGGTATATTCCGGAATTGGACTGTCTGGAGTATCGCACTGTGTGCTGTTTCATCGAGTTGTTCTCCTTCAACTCTAGTTCCATCTCGCAACAGAATCCTTTCTGTTGTGCTGTTCTGATTGTTGCTGCTATCTTGCTCGCTATTGCTGCTGCATTTTGTCCTGCTGCTACTGTTAATTCTGCCTTTTGGCTGCTGCTGATTCCCATCTTCTTCTCCTTCTCCTTTGCACTTTCAGCATTTTCAGGTACACATTTCAAGTCCCATATTGATGTAATTGGAACAGTCTGAAAGCATGAAATGAAAAAGGTTGAAGAAGTTCAAGCATTTGCTGTAATATTCATAGTACATTAACAGGCCTTGTGGAAATTGATTTAGCTTATGTTTCAATAGTTCAAAAGAGTATACTGATAGCCGACTGAGTTTCACCCTTTTTGTATTTGGGCTCGATAATTGTCTGTTTAGTATAAGTATGCATACTCCGACTTTACACCATACCATTTTCTGTTTCATTTAGTTTTTTTTAAGACTAGCCCATATAAGTTTGGATAAGCTCAATACAAGAAATGCTCGGATTAAACGTTGTATTTCGCTAACTCGTATATGATAAATTAAAGCATTTTACTTCGCCAGTTATCCTTTAACCCAGTTCAAACAAGTTCAGTTAAGTTCAAATTAAGAAATGTTCGGATTCAGTATTGCATTTCATCTTATCTCATATGTAATCTTTTATTCGACCAAATCATTTTCGTAAAAGGCATGACGTCCTTTTTACCTTAAAAGTAATCAATCAAAATTGACAGGAGTTTGGTTTAAGCTGAAGTATATACTTCAATTAGCACACACACTTTCTTTTCTTCTATCTCTGGAAATAAAAATAATAGAAATGTAGTCACTGTAGGA
The DNA here is from genome assembly GCF_000393655.2 of Nicotiana sylvestris. Lineage (NCBI taxonomy): Eukaryota > Viridiplantae > Streptophyta > Magnoliopsida > Solanales > Solanaceae > Nicotiana > Nicotiana sylvestris. The sequence goes on along the minus strand of NC_091060.1, from coordinate 56,326,622 downwards.
TACCCTTCTAAAAATAATAAGACAAGCCTCGCCAAATAAAAAAAAAAACAATTGCGGGGCCCTCAACAACTGACGATAATTATTTAGAATTCAAGATAGGCCATTTAATAAACTTCATGGCCTCCTACAAAGATAATAACGCGTTAGGTTCTGTTGGCGCGGTTTAATTAAATCACATTCTTAAATTCGGGTGCACATTGATGTGACCCAAATCCAAATCTCAACGAAGTCCAAATGTGTCGACAATCACGGGTGCATTGATTGTGACGTGGTTCGAGACGCATTTTCACGACGTTGCAATTCTGTAAAATAAATGATAATAACAAAAGCGGTTAAAACTTAATAAAAGCACATAAGTTACAACATGTATTTAAATCAGATATTTAGCTATTATAACAATTTAAGCGACCGTGCTAGAACCACGGGATTCGAGGGTGCCTAACACCTTCCCTCGGGTCAACAGAATTCCTTGCTTAGAATTTCTGGTTCGCAGACTTCATTTGGAAAAGTCGAAAATCTCCTCGATTTGGGATTCAAGATAAACCGGTGACTTGGGACACCAAAAGCCAAACCTTTTCCCAAGTGGCGACTCTGAATTAAATAAATAATCCCATTTCGAATATTTGTCACTTAAATTGGAAAAACTCCCCGCGCATCTTAACCCTTCGGGGCGGGCGCGCAAATAGGAGGTGTGACAGCTCTGGCGACTCTGCTGGGGATGCAAAACCCAGAACCACTGGTTCAGGGTTCAAGAATTCGAGCTTAGAATAATTGTTATATTTGGCTTTATTATCTGATATTTATTACATGTTTTTGCATAACGTGCTAAATGTTGTCTTTTACCGCTTTGATATTATCTGAACTGTATATAAACTGTGCCGAAACCCTTCTTTTCTTACCTCCGGGGAGAAGCTCGCTGGTCGAGACTCCCTATTCTGTTAGTGTCAATACTTGAAATAAGAAAGAGGTCGGACAAGTTACAAAGCCGGACGATCTCGCGGGTCCCCGGTACGTAGCCCCTCCTCGACTCGAGTTGTCCGCTCGGGTACACAGTCTAGGGCAAATACCAAGGTTTAAACCTAGTATAACGAAATTTCATGCCGGATCCCTAGTAGGAACGCTTATTTGCATCATATGGCACTTGACTTAGGGGACTCAACACAGGGGTTGGGTCCGTCTAGGACAGGCAACCTGAAATGGAAAGACCATCATGTTGCATTCCTATCTGTGTTATGCATTTATCTGCTTCGGTTCCGCATGTCGACCGGTTCTTAAAAAAAAAGGGAAAATAGCAGCGCAGGGGAGATAATTACTTATTTTTGGAAAATAGAACCAATGTCCAAGTAGTGTCAAAACCTCGCCGGAATTTTTCTAAAAAAAAACTGTTTTGTTTATTGAGAGTTGTTAAAAAAAATATATACAAAAATTTTTCTTTTATCACTTTCAAAGATAAAAAAAAGGTATTTATTTTAAGAGTAAAAAAAAAAAAATCGAAAATTCATAATTCAAAAAAAATGAGTTGTTTCTTTCGTAGTACCCCTTTTATGAATTCAGACTAATAGTCCAAATTTTTCTTAAAATAATAATAATAATAATATATAAAAAAAATATATAGTTTCTTTAATCTTTATCTCTTTTCAAAAAATAAATGTAAAAAATACGCATTCCTGATTTCTAGGTTTATTCGATTTTTTTTTCCTATGTTACGATACCCCGAACTACGCCGGTTTGATTCTCACCGGATGTGAGATACGTAGGCAACCCTCGTCGGGTTCAACCCCCATTTTGCTAAAATAGCCAAAATCAAAAAAAATATGTTTCAAATTTTTAAAGAGTCATAAATAAGTCAGGTGATGCTGTTTTGACATGAATAGCCGAATGTTCCCGAAAGGGACGCCGGAAAGGTTGACTTTGCATAAATAGCCACTTTTGGGTTTTCCTTAGCATTTTTAGACCCACACAGCCTTAAAATCTTCTTCCCCGAAGTGCTTAAAGGCCGTGTTCAAAGCTTGGTCCCCTCTGTAAAATATTTTGAGTCAGTCATTTTTGTTAAAATCACCTTAATAAATGTGCAGGATGAGCACGATGCAAAATGAACATTTTTCAATAATGACCAAAATCCCTATCAAGTTACGGCTATGGTGGAATGATCTAGGTGTTGAAGGGCAAAATGAGGTTAAGAAAAATCTGAAAGGTCTTGTGGGTCTGTTGGAAATCCAGCCTCGGGGAGATATCATAAGAGCTTTGGTTACCTATTGGGACCCGGCGCACAATGTTTTCCATTTCTCTGATTTTGAGCTCACCCCAACTTTAGAAGAAATGGCCGGATACATCGGGAATACTGAACTTCCGCTGAGGGAAAAATACTTGGTCGCCCCAAGAGTCGTCACAGTACATCGGTTCCTGGATTCATTGAAAATACCTAGAACAGTCCACAACCCGGATCTAGCAGCCGGATTCTGTACTCCATGCTTCATATATGATAGATACGGTCACGAGGGGGGATTCAATAATCCAATCAACAAACTGTGCAGCAAAGGAGTTCGTCAGAAGTGGGACGAGCACAGACGGGTGGCGTTCATGATAACGTTTCTGGGACTTCTGGTATTTCCCAGGAAAGATGGAAACATTGATTTGAAGATATCGGGGGTCGTCAGCACTTTACTCACGCAAAGTGACAGTACTCTCGCGCCTATGGTGGTATCCGACATCTTTCGAGCTCTCACAGCTTGTAAAGCTGGGGGAAATTTCTTCGAAGGTTGTAACTTGCTCCTGCAGATATGGATGACCGAGCACCTTTGCCATCATTCCGAGATTTTGAGCCGTGGTTCCCCGGATAAGACCCGCATAGAAGAATCTTACGCAAGAGCCAAAGAGATCAGTTTGCCCGAAGGAGTCCTGGCTTGGACCTCGTTCTTTCAAGCTCTTACTGCCAGCCAAATACAATGGAAGTTGGGATGGTTGCCCGTTGATGAGGTCTTATATATGTCAGCGACTAAAACTCATTTCTTGCTGATGGGGCTTAAGAGCATTCAACCTTACGCACCCGGCCGAGTTTTAAGACAGTTCGGAAAATGCCAGACAGTACCTCATGAGGAAGATCTAAGCACTCAAGCAATTGAGATAAGTCCTAACGGACAGTTCCCAGAAGCAAAGATTCGCCAAATCTGGAATGAGGGTCAATATTTGAAATCAGATACTTGCGTGCGGGATCAAGCCAAAGGAGAAACGGCGCCAGGTTACCTTGCATGGTACAGAAGGGAACTCGAGCATGAAAGGCCAGCTAAGAGACCCCACATCCGGAATTTTACCGAATCATCACAAAAGCAGTGGGATTGGTTAGCAAAAGAAAGAGGCTATTGCACCGAAATCAGCAGGTTAAAGCAACAAGTGGAAAAATTGAAATATGAACACAACGTGCAAGTTGCTACCGATCTGGGAGAGCGGAACAGGTTGATTCAAGAAAATGAAATGCTCAGAGCCCAGATCAAACAGATAAGGTTGGATGCAGATAGACAACCAAGGCGTCGATCGGACGAGCAGCTGATAAAAGGGCTAAAAGGTGAAATCAGGGAATGGCGAGATGGTTTGGAGAAATCTGAAAACATCATAGCAGAGCTCAAAGCACAGTGGGATACAAGAACGGATAAGCATCGCAGGTACCTGAATCGATTGGAAAGCGACCATGAGAAGACTGTTGCTAAGATAAAGAGAGAGATGGCTGCACTTGAGATCAAAACAGCTAATCAGGCCAAGGATTTCCAAATTGAGAGCAGATACTGGTATGACTCAATAGCCCAGATGAAGTTGGAAGTACGACGACTGAAGCATCAGCATGTACAAGATGCTCAAGTTTTCAAGATATGCAGCGATCAGACAAAACGCCTGCTCGTAGAGAAGAAGCAAACCAGAGATAGGATCAAGGCCATTGCCCATGCCATCACCAGACGATGCCTACGATGTGAGAACATGTCCAGCGCTACCGTCCTCTCGGCAGTAATGGGTTATGTCAAGCAGACTATGCACGAGCTAGAGCAACTTGAGAGGGATCTCACGCCTAGGACCGCGGCGAGGCCGAACGACGCCCCGCGGAAACCAATTTTTAAAACCATAATGCATTCATAGGTCAAATCTGTATCTTAGCATCTTCTGCCTGTTTTTTCATCAGGGTGATTTTTAGTCTATTTTTGAGTCTAGGTTTATTTTCAAAGTTTGCTTTTTCTTTTGCAAAATGTAGTTTGTAATAGACTGCTTCAATAATAAAGAGTTTGCTTCTTTCACGCTCATTCGTGTTTTCGAACTACGTAATGATCTGATTCACGTGAGTATCGTGATACGTAGGCAATCCTCATCGGATCCGATCGCATTTTATTTTGCTACAAAAAAAAATATAAAAGAAAAATAAATGAAAATAAAAAAAAAAAAAAAAAAAGGGGGGAAATAAGAGGAAAATACCGGAATGACGCATGCTCTCGTAGCAGACATATAGTAATCCACTTAACTGTATAGGTGCATCATGCCCAACGTGAGATTAACTATCTGTTATTTGCTGCAAATTAACCGTGCGCTTGTCATTGAGCATGTTTCCAGGGTTTTTGAAAAGACGGTTGGTTTGGTGAAAGTCTGGCCTCGCACTCATACTTCACGAGGTCAAGGAGAGGTGTTCAACTACCTATTGTTAGGACCAGAAACAGTACTCACACCTACTTCACCAGGTCAAAAGGAAGTGTGGAAATGTCTTCGGAAATTCCATTGCAAACAGTCCCCGTCTCTGAGGAGAGCTCAATCTCAGCCGTCCTCACGCCTGAATCCGCAACTGCAGAAGAAAATAGAATCCTACGGCTCCGCATGTTGGAAATGCTGGATGATTGGAACAATGGGAAAGAGCCGCCAAGTGTCGTCCCCGGATTCCCTGAATTATTCTCCAGGTCAGGTGGGACTTCTAATGTCCCCATAAATTACCCTGCTACCCCATTCGGGTACCCAGCCAACTCCGTTTTCTCCGCCGGATCACCTTCTGAGCCTCATCCCCGAATGTCGGCCACCGATGCAAGCATGAATATCTTTACTGCATCGCCTTGCCCAGCTACGGCACAGCCTGCCACATACAAGCCAAGCTTTGACTCATCCTCTTTTACATTCCAAGCACCATCGTTCTCAATGGAACCAACCAGGTTCGCTACCAACAATAATCCTCTACCGCCTCAGTGCGAACTCGCACCGGGACAGGATCAGAACCCCAGGATTGCAGAACAAAATGAGATTGCTAAGAGAATGAGAAGCCTTGAACAAAGTTTGAAGAATATGCAAGGTTTGAGCGGGCAAAAGAGCGTCTCTTACGCCGACCTGTGCATGTTCCCTCACGTGCACCTGCCGACGGGTTTCAAGACCCCCAAGTTCGAGAAATACGATGGGCACGGTGACCCCATTGCACATCTTAAGAAATACTGCAACCAATTGCGGGGAGCCGGCGGAAAGGAAGAACTGCTAATGGCGTATTTTGGGGAAAGCTTAGTAGGGATAGCTTCGGAATGGTATATGGATCAGGAAATGTCCCGATGGCATATATGGGATGATCTCGCCAGAGATTTTGTAAAGCAATTCCAGTATAACATCGACATTGCGCCAGACCGAAACTCTCTGTCGAATTTGAAGAAGAAGCCTTCGGAAAGCTTTAGAGAGTATGCTATTAAGTGGCGTGAACAGGCGTCGAGAGTGAAGCCTCCCATGGATGAAGTGGAAATGGTCACTACCTTTCTCCAGGCTCAAGAGTCTGACTATTTCCAAAACATGATGTCAGCCATGGGTAAGCCATTCGCGGAAGCAATCAAGATAGGAGAGATGGTAGAGAATGGGCTGAAAACGGGTCGGATATTGAGTCAAGCAGCCATAAGGGCAACCTCCCAGGCCGTCCAAAGCGGGTCTGGAGGGACGACAAGGGGGAAGAAGAAGGAAGAAACGGCTATGGCAGCCTCTGAAGCAAGGGAGTATCGTCATCCCAGGCCCCATTTTTCGGAAAGGGCCCCACAACACTACTACCCCCACTCAAATGTGGCATATGCTCATCAACCTTATATGGTCATGAATGCCCAACCTTATAACCATCCACCACAACAAGCCAACCGAGGCCCAGCTCCACCTCCCAGAAATCAGCCTCCTTACCGCAACCACTATAACCCACAACCCCCGCAGAATAACTACCGCCCCCAGGAGCCACCTCGACGGCGGACTTTCACGCCCATCGGTGAACAATACTCTACATTGTTCCCTAAGCTAGTCCAGTTGGGTTTCTTGCAACCAATTCCCCAAACGAGGCAAAACCCGACATCTCCTTCTTACAAAGCCGGAGTCAAATGCGCCTATCATTCAGGGGCCGAAGGACATGATACAAACGACTGCTGGTCATTGAAAAGAGTGGTCGAAAATTTGATAGAGCAGGGGAAGATAGTGCTAAGGGACGAAGAGATCCCAAATGTAACTAACAATCCATTGCCCGCTCACAATAATGGGCCGCTGATCGGCATGATTTGTGAAGACAAAGAGTTCGACCCTGCCTTGAAAGCCATAATTGCCATTGTCGACACAGGGAGGAGGCCTGAAATAGACCAGAAATCAGAAAGGGGGGAAGAGGCCAAGGCTGCAGAAAGCAAGCCTGAAAAGAAGGTGGAGAAGAAAGTAGTACCAGCAAAGGGTGGAGTTCTTTACGTACCGCGGGGTCAAGCCAAGAAGACGCAGAACTTCGGGATCAAAAAGGCAAAACCTATGTACGTGCCAAAAGGGGCCTATGTGGTCCGGGGGACGATTCAACCACCTCGGCTGAATGAGCCAGTGGTTATCGGACGCGTGCCACAAAAGCCAATGACCAACCCGTCCACAGTGCCGTGGAATTATCAAAAGACTTTGGTAACGTATAAAGGTAAGGAGGTCAGGGAAGAACTTCCAGAAAATACTTTCGTTGGAGGGTACTCAAATACCCAAGAACTGAACAACGCCACACAAAGGCGCTTCCCTCCAAAGGAGCCTGTGAGTGTTGAAGAAGCGGAAGTGTTCTTCAAGCAGATGAAGATGCCGGATTACGAAGTGATAGACCAGCTGCGCAAGCACCCTGAGCAAGTGTCCATGCTGTCACTATTAATGAGGTCAACCGAGCATCAAAAGATCCTGCTGAAAACCCTGAATGAAGCATACGTACCGGTCGAAACCTCGGTGGAGCAACTAGAGCGGATGACAGAAAGATTCTTCGCCGTCAACCAAATCTCCTTCAGCAAGAACGATCTACCCCCGGAAGGAGCAGCACACAACAAGGCATTGCATTTAACAGTCAAATGTGAGGACTACTATGTCAAGCGGGTGATGCTGGATGGGGGATCAGGTGTTGACATCTGCCCGCTCTCCACGCTGCAAAGAATGGAAATTGAGACCGGAAGAATCCGACCCAACAACGTCTGCGTGAGAGCTTTCGATGGTATCAAGAGAGACACCATGGGAGAAATAGACCTGTTGCTGGTCATAGGACCAGTCGAATCTCGAGTCACTTTCCAAGTGATCGACATGGACACATCTTACAATTTCCTCCTTGGCAGGCCTTGGATCCATGCGGCAGGAGCCGTGCCTTCTACTCTTCACCAGATGGTGAAGTTCGAGTATGAAGACCAAGAGATCGTGGTCCATGGAGAAGATGAACATGCCATTTATCGGGACCCATCTATCCCGTATCTTGAACCAAGAGAAGGGAGTGAGCATACGGTCTATCAAGCTTTCGAGGTGGTATTGGCAGAGCAGCACGAAGAGGGAGTACCTTGCCCCCAGCCTTTCTTGTCTAACGCTTCGGTTATGGTGGCCAAAGAGATGATCCGACACGGATTTAGGCCAGGGAAGGGGCTTGGACGAAATCTTCAGGGAACGACGGAACCCATTACTTTACCAGTCATCAAGAAACCTTTTGGACTAGGTTTCAAACCTACTCCAGCAGACGAAAAATGGGCAAAGAAAAGGAGAAATGAGGGCTGGAAGTTGCCTCAACCACTGCCGGATTTACATGCGACTTTTGTCAGGCCAGGGTACACTGAAGAAGAAGAAGATGAGGTCTTCACAGTTGAGGAAATCGAGGAAATATGTGGGGCAATGAGGGAAATGCTCTACGAGGTCCACATGGTTCAACCAGGCGAAGGCACGAGCACTGCTGAGATGATATACATGGGGCCAAACGCCAAGCTCCAAAACTTGGGAGATCACGCCATTCCCAACTAGACGGAAGTCCGGGTAGACCTGTCCTGCCACCTTTCCTGTATCACAAGTTATCTCCGGGACATAACTTGAACGTTTTCTTCTTTTCATTTGTTATTCCGAATTCCTAGTTGTAAACGTTGTTGTCTTCCAATTTTCAAAAGAAAATAAAAAAAAAAATCATCATTGCTTTCCTATTCTTTCTTTCGTTCTGATTTTATTACTTTTCCTCTTATCTTCCTTTTCAGTCCTAATAATGCGGCTTTAAATATGACATGCTTGCGGACTTCACGCCCAGGTCACAATGAGCTATTTAACTGCGAATTAATGAATCCAGAACCAGAATATGATGCGGAAGAGGCTTTTAGGGAGATAAACCGAGAGTTGGAATATTTCGAGAATAAACCTAAGCCGAATCTGAATGACACTGAACCGGTAAATTTAGGAACCCCGGAAGAAATCCGGGAGACCAAGATAAGCATTCACACGGACAAGAAAACGCGAGAGGCGATAATTCAACTTCTTCTTGAATTTAAAGACGTGTTTGCTTGGTCATATGATGACATGCCGGGACTAGGTGTCGATCTAGTGGTTCACAAATTGCCGATTCATCCTGATTGTCCTCCGGTTCAACAAAAGCAACGAAAGTTCAAAACCGAGGTCAGTGACAAAATTAAAGAGGAGATCACCAAGCAACTGAAAACAGGAGTGATCCGGGTAGTCCAATATACAACATGGTTGGCGAATGTGGTTCCAGTACCGAAAAAGGACGGGAAAACTCGAGTATGTGTAGATTACCGAGATCTGAACAGAGCAAGTCCTAAAGATAATTTCCCGCTGCCCAACATCCACATCCTCGTTGATAATTGCGCCAAGCACGAGATACAGTCTTTCGTAGATTGTTACGCTGGGTATCATCAGGTATTGATGGATGAAGAGGATGCCGAGAAAACTGCCTTCACCACGCCTTGGGGCACCTACTGTTATCGGGTCATGCCGTTTGGTTTAAAGAATGCTGGGGCTACTTACATGAGGGCCATGACCGCCATTTTCCATGACATGATGCATCAGGAAATAGAGGTGTACGTGGACGATGTAATAGTCAAGTCCAGGACACAGGATAATCACATCCAAGACTTGAGGAAATTCTTCGAGAGGCTAAGGAAGTATGACTTGAAGCTAAATCCAGCCAAATGCGCTTTCGGAGTTCCGTCGGGTAAACTTTTGGGTTTCATCGTAAGCAGGAGAGGTATCGAGCTAGATCCGACTAAGATAAAATCTATCAGAGATCTACCCCCCCCAAGAACGAAGAAAGACGTGATGAGTCTTTTGGGCAGGCTGAACTACATCAGTCGGTTTATTGCCCAGCTGACAAGCACGTGTGAGCCCATATTCAAGTTGTTAAGAAAAGATGCGGCGATTAAGTGGACAACGGAGTGTCAAGAAGCCTTTGATAAAGTCAAAGAGTACCTTTCGAATCCCCCAGTCTTGGTCCCTCCCGAACCAGGGAGGCCACTTTTCTTGTATCTGACAGTCTTGGAGAACTCCTTTGGCTGCGTCCTGGGGCAACACGATGTGACCGGGAAAAGGGAACAGGCGATCTACTACCTGAGCAAGAAATTCACCAGCTACGAGGCCAAATACACTCTGTTGGAGAAGACATGCTGCGCTCTCACATGGGTTGCTCAAAAGCTGAGGCATTATCTCCAAGCCCACACTACATTCCTCATAAGCAGGTTGGATCCCTTGAAATATATATTTCAGAAACCAATGCCTACTGGGAGACTGGCTAAATGGCAAATCTTGCTTACGGAGTTCGACATAGTTTATGTCACTCGCACGGCAATGAAAGCCCAGGCGTTAGCAGATCATTTGGCCGAAAACCCGGTCGATGAGGAATACCAGCCATTGGATACCTACTTTCCAGATGAAGAGGTAAACACCGTAGAAGTGATCTCAGAGGAAGCTCATGTTTGGAAGATGTTCTTTGACGGAGCCGTGAATGCCAAGGGTATAGGGATTGGGGCAATTTTGATCTCACCTGCCGGTCAGCATTATCCCGCCACAGCTAGACTTCGTTTCTTCTGCACAAATAATACAGCTGAATATGAAGCCTGCATTATGGGCATACATATGGCAATCGATCAGGATGTCAAAGACTTACTGATTATGGGAGATTCTGACCTGATCATCCGGCAAGTTCAAGGCGAATGGGAAACTCGGGATGTCAAACTTATCCCATACCGACAACATGTGGAGGACCTCAGCAAGCGCTTTAACTCAATAGAATTCAGGTATATTCCGAGGTTTCACAATGAACTGGCAGATGCACTTGCTACTCTGGCTTCTATGCTACCCTACCCGGGCGACGCCCACGTCGATCCTTTGGAAATCCAAATCAAGGAAAGACACGGTTACTGCAGTGTAATCGAGGCGGGATCAAATACGCAGCCTTGGTACCATGACATCAAGAAATTCTTGAAGACACAAGAATACCCCGAGCATGCAACTGGAGATCAAAAGAGGACCATTAGGCGACATGCAAGTGGTTTCTTTTTGAGCAGTGAATTGTTATATAAGAGGACTCCGGACCTCAATCTCTTAAGATGTGTCGATATCGAGGAAGCGAGAAAGATCATGCACGAAGTACACGCAGGTGTGTGTGGACCTCACATGAACGGGTATGTCTTAGCGAAGAAGATCCTTAGAGCAGGTTATTACTGGATGACCATGGAAAAGGATTGCTTTAGCTTTGTCCGGAAGTGTCATCAGTGTCAGGTGCACGGTAATTTGATTCATGCACCTCCCACGGAACTGCATCCCATGTCCGCACCTTGGCCATTTGTCGCTTGGGGCATGGACGTCATTGGACCAATTGAACCAAAGGCTTCGAATGGACACAGGTTTATACTGGTTGCCATCGATTACTTCACAAAGTGGGTAGAGGCTGTCACTCTCAAGTCGGTCACCAAGAAAGCTGTAGTGGATTTTGTACACTCAAATCTTATCTGTCGCTTCGGTATTCCTGCGACTATCATTACAGATAATGCAGCAAACTTGAACAGTCACTTGATGGGAGATGTGTGCGAGCAATTCAAGATAACACACAGGAATTCCACTCCTTATCGGCCAAAAGCCAATGGTGCTGTAGAAGCTGCAAATAAAAACATCAAGAAGATTTTGAGGAAAACAATACAAAGTTCCCGACAGTGGCATGAGCAGTTACCTTTTGCGTTATTGGGGTATCGCACTACGGTGCGCACATCGGTGGGAGCGACTCCTTATCTTTTGGTTTATGGAACCGAGGCCGTAATACCGGCAGAGGTAGAGATTCCTTCACTTCGAATCATTGTCGAAGCAGAAATCGAGGACAGCGAGTGGGTTAAGACTCGACTGGAGCAATTGACGTTGATTGATGAAAAGCGGATGGCTGCAGTTTGTCATGGACAGTTATACCAGCGAAGGATGGCCCGCGCCTACAACAAGAAAGTCCGCCCCCGGAATTTCGAAGTAGGACAATTGGTATTGAGGCGTATTCTGCCGCATCATGAAGAAGCAAAAGGAAAGTTTGCCCCAAATTGGAAAGGCCCATACATCGTAAGGAAAATATTGCCAAGAGGAGCATTGTATTTAGGTGATATCGAAGGAAATGACCCTGACACAGCGGTGAATGCAGATGCAGTCAAGAGGTACTACGTCTAGATCATACTCCAAGTGGTCCTGACACGTTGAAAATGGCGAAGGTGTTTATTCCCCACTACTCCCCAAACACTACCCAATTCTCTCTACCAACTTTCGAGCCGCTTACAAAAAAAAAACAAAAAAAACAAAAAAAAAAAACAAAACAAAACATTGATTGATGCCTGAACTACGTTTGACTTGATTCCGAAAGGATACGTAGGCAGCCTCTCCCTGAGGTTCAGTCACACCAACAACAAAATCCCAGCAGCCCTGAAATTGAAAACCGGGGCATGTCAGGACACTTGAGAAGTTTAGTATCAGCTACCTCTCTTTACCAAGTACAAGCCTTCAAATCAATTACCAAAGATAGTGGGAAACCAATAAGCATCACAAATGGAAACCGGCACACCCTGAGTTGAGAGAAATAAAATGAGAGAGTCTCGGCGGTGAAAACCTTCGGGCACCACGAGGCGACGGGAGAAGAGAAACCAAAATGAGAGAGCTTGTTTAGTAAGAACTCGCAAAGAGTGCTATCAAGCGATGACAGGAAGAGAAATGAGAGAGGTCAGCCAGTGAAAACCCGCAAAGGGCGCTGTCGGCCGAAAAGGAATGACGCCACTCCAAGAAGGTCTCGGCGAAGTTCCACCGGTTTTGGAATCACAGATCTGTTCTGGTTCAGGAAAACGCAAGTTCATGGAAGGTCGGACGTCCAGTCCAAAGAGCATGTCATGTCATTTAAAGCCAGCGTTATCTTCCTCAGATAAGTCTTTCTCGCCCCGAAAAGGGTATTCCTTTTCTGATTTGTTTTCCCCTGCTTTGTTTCTTTTCGAATCCCTTTTGCATTTTTACCCCGAGTTCAGAACACACCGGAAAGAGTAGGTGGCATGGTTTGTTTTCACGGAATCCCGTCTCATGATGGAAAGCACCTCATCTCGTTGATATGATTACCCAAGCATGACGTTTGATGGTGTTCCGGAGGTAAAGGAAAAAGAGAGAAATCTTGAAATCTTCCCCAGCAAGTCCACCTTCGGACAAATCCCCACAGAGTCTCCCCCTGTACAAATCCCAACAGAGTCTTGTACAATCTCCCACAGAATCTCCCCAATATATAAAAAAAAAAAATGGAATCTCCCCAGCACATCCCAGCGAGTCCTTTTGTAGACATCCCCAACAAGCTTACCCCAACAAATCCTAGAAATCCCACTTTGAAATAAATCCCCAGCATGCCCATTGTACAAAATTCCCCACAAAGAATCCACTTTGTAAATATTCCCCACAGAGCTTCCCTTTGTACAAATCCCCACAAAATACCTCCAGTAAAATCCCCGTTGAGAACCTCCAAGCAAAACGGGACACAAAAAAAAAAAGAAAAAAAAAAAAGAGAGCCTTACGAGGCAAATCATCACAGAATCTGGAAATACAAGCCTGAGCGGTCTAAAGGGTTTCGGCATATGAATCAAATCAATGGCGGGACTTCACAACAGAAATGAAGACGCAACAAAGCAACCGGGAACGATCGAGGTCACCAAACCGACCGTCATTTCCGAACTAACAATTTTCCTTTGTTTAAAAAGTTGAAACAGGTGTAATCCAAGACAACCGTGCAAGGAGCAGGTGTCGCCCAAAGAAGAAGGTACATGGGTACAAGAAATATTTTGGCAATAAGGAATTTACTCGAAAGGTAAGTTTCCACGAAACTCCCTTGTATCTTCTACTAAAACAAGAAAGTTCAAAAAAAAAAAGAGGTCGTTTAGTATTCTCGAACTTTGCCCCTAGCCAATCAGCATTAGGGTTTTAAACCCTAAACTGAACTTTTTCCTTTTAGCCAGCATTAGAGTTTTAAACTCTAAACTGAGCTTTTCCATGCAATCAGCATTAGGGTTTTAAACCCTAAACTGAATTTTCCTTTAGTCAGCATTAGGGTTTTAAACCCTAAACTGAACTTTTTCCTTTTAGCCAGCATTAGAGTTTTAAACTCTAAACTGAGCTTTTCCATGCAATCAGCATTAGGGTTTTAAACCCTAAACTGAACTTTTTCCTTTTAGCCAGCATTAGAGTTTTAAACTCTAAACTGAGCTTTTCCATGCAATCAGCATTAGGGTTTTAAACCCTAAACTGAACTTTTTTTTCCTCTTTAGTCAGCATTAGGGTTTTAAACCCTAAACTGAACTTTTTCCTTTTAGCCAGCATTAGAGTTTTAAACTCTAAACTGAGCTTTTCCATGCAATCAGCATTAGGGTTTTAAACCCTGAACTGAATTTTCCTTTAGTCAGCATTAGGGTTTTAAACCCTAAACTGAATTTTCCTTTTAGTCAGCATTAGGGTTTTAAACCCTAAACTGAACTTTTTCCTTTTAGCCAGCATTAGAGTTTTAAACTCTAAACTGAGCTTTTCCATGCAATCAGCATTAGGGTTTTAAACCCTGAACTGAATTTTCCTTTAGTCAGCATTAGGGTTTTAAACCCTAAACTGAATTTTCCTTTTAGTCAGCATTAGGGTTTTAAACCCTAAACTGAACTTTTCCCTTTCAGCCAGCATTAGAGTTTCTAAACTCTAAACTGAGCTTTTCCAGCCAATCATCATTAGGGTTTTTAAACCCTAAACTGAATTTTCCTTTTAGTCAGCATTAGGGTTTTAAACCCTAAACTGAACTTTTTTCCTTTTAGGCAGCATTAGGGTTTTAAACCCTAAACTGAATTCTTCCTTTGTTTGGCGTAAGGGTTTTAAACCCTACACTGAACCTTTCCCCAGCTAGTCGATATTAGGGCTCCAACCCTGAACTGAGCACGCATATCCTCTTTCATCAATTTTATGAACTTCCTGGTGAATAATCAACGAAATTTTCCTAGTGAAACTGGGGCAGAAATTTTCGTTCGTTTGTTTTCTCCCGCAGGTCTGACCTCGAGCCACATGAATCGAAATGACCCACGAGTTGAATCCCAGTTCGGAATCAAAGAAAAAAAAAAGAAAAAAAGATGTCCCGAGATATCGGAGTAAATGCAAGGAGGATTGACTCCAACGTTTAATTAAGGGCCTGAACCCTACCGATCGCATTTTATTCGGTATCCCGGAGATTAAACCAGTCGCCGCAACTCGCAAGCATCAAGATTCAGATCAGAGTCTACAAGCAGAATCAGCTAAGACCCAAGATCAAGTCGTGAAAGAATCATAGATAGGAATCTTGTAACTAGCAGTTGACATACGTATAAGTAGTTAGTTCAGTTTCTAATTTTCGTTTGGTTGTAATAAGGCGGTCAGTAACGTAGCAGTGACAACAGCAGCAGCAGTAGCAGCAAGCATTGCAATCCCATGGTAGTCCCAGCTACCAAAACTTCCCGAACTACATTGACCTGATTCCTGTTTAGCCCAGGATATGTAGGAAATCTTTGAAGCAAGATTCGGTCAGATCTTTCAAAAAAAAAACATGCTTCATACGGAGTGGTCTATAGGCAAAAATCGCTCATACCCGCTCACTTTATCTTTGCACGAAAACCCTTCATGTTTCCGAACAAAGAGGGGCAGCTGTGAGCACGTGATTTTTGTTTCACACGACAATCGCTCCAAAAAGAAATAAAAACAAATATAATTGGCCCTGCTGTACAATTTCGGATTTCTGTGCGGCACTTTGTTGATTTATTTATGACTTTGGCCCATTTTTATTTATTTACTTTATTAAAATAAAATTCAAAAAATATATGTGTCCTGCATAATTCAAACCGTAACCCGGTCGTTAAATAGAAAATCGTGATTAGGCATTTTCGTCCGTGATTTTATTTGGTTTGACCTTACCTGTTTTGAAATATTTTAGTATGTGTGCAAATAATTGTATTTGAGTGTGTATTTAATTTTAATTTGATTTTTGGCTTAGTTTTGTTTTAAAATAAATAAGAAAAAATAATAAAAAAAAAGAAAGAAAAGACCCCTTCCCTTTCGGACTTGGGCCAATTTTAACAAAATTGGCCCAAACAAACGGCCCAAGACCCAGGCCTGCCCGGCCCAGGTCACCTGATGCCCAGGACGTCCAAACGACGTCGTTTGGATCATGCCTGATCGGGGCCGTTGATCTCAGAGTGATCAACGGCCAAGATCAATCCCCCATAACCCATCAACAAACCCGACCCGTCTTACCCGGACCGACCCTAACCCTTCACCCTTGAAACGACGTCGTTCCCTGATAGTCAAAGGATCCTGGCCCTTCCTCTCATCTCATCCAACGGCCAGGATCCATTTGCTCACTAACTATATAAACTCCTAACACTACCCTGCCCCCCTATCCAAACCCCAGCCTTCGTCTCCCCAAACAAACAGCCCTAAAACCCTAGCCGCCCCTGCGTACTTCCGCCATGAAAGTCGGCGGCATGGATGCCGGTGACCTTCCCTTGAACACCATAGGACCCCCATGCCATCCTGAACCCAAATCTACCAACCCCATGGTTCGAATCACCCCCAGGTCCTCGAATCTTCATTCGAAGATTCGAGTCAAAACTCGATCTAACCCAACCAACCCCAGTTTCGTACCAGACACTCCCCAGACCCCCTCGTGACCAAACCATACTTGGTTTGGTCCGAATCTGATCAGGGAAGCATGAATCCCAGATCTGAGTTTTTGGAATTTGTGGGTTCTTCGTCACTGGTCCATATCCGTTCGAAC
Organism: Nicotiana sylvestris; assembly: GCF_000393655.2. Lineage (NCBI taxonomy): Eukaryota > Viridiplantae > Streptophyta > Magnoliopsida > Solanales > Solanaceae > Nicotiana > Nicotiana sylvestris. Next base: position 56,310,064 of record NC_091060.1, on the reverse strand, counting down.
CAAAGAGGTTAAGGTCTAATGGACTTTAATCCAAGTGTTTCTCGTCTGAGAAACACTTCGTTTAAAGTCCGTTCAGCCTTAAGAAAGGTTTGGCCAAGTCCGAGTTAAGGTTTCGATCTTTTTGCGGTTTAAGGTGAGTTTTCTTTCTTTTCTTAGTTGTTTTGGTTTGTTTGATTTGTTGTAAGGGTCTATTCGTTTGCTGTTTATGTCTTTGACCTCTATCAACTGTGCTTCAACTACTTCGCCTGAACCTCTGTTTGTTTGTCTAAATTCCCCCCTCCTATTCTGATAAGGCATTGTGTATTTGTTCGTGCAAGTAGCTGATTTTCGAGTTTGGACTGATTAGTTGACTCCTCGAGTGTATTCCTGTTTAGTCAGTATAATGCGAACCATGTATCAATACTGTTTAAATGTTTGATTTTTGGCTACGATTGTGTATGTTAATACTAATATAGTCGAGTCGACATGTGTCGTCAATTAATTTCAACTGTCTGAGCATAGTAAATCGATTTGCTTCTGTTGAACATTTGTTGAAATCAATTCAGAACCAGTTTTTGTTTACTTATAGCTGTTGATTTGGATCAGTCAATGTAAAAAAGGGATTGTTTATGTTTAAATCCTGAATTGGAAGGCATGTGCACTCGTGCACAGCATGTGCATTGGTGCACCTCATGTGCTTTGTGCACAGCCTGTTTTTCTGCATTAAGAAGCTTTTTAAGTTTAAACAATCTGACAGTATATGCTGTCAGATATATTTTAATGCCCATACTTGCTTTTAGATAACAAAATGAAAAGTTAAAGCCTGCCAAGGGAATGTCATGGGATTAATACTTAAATAACTAAGTGGAACTGAAAAGGGAAGCACATGGGAGGGGTTATTTGATTAATCCAACAGGCTGATAAAGGGCTGAGTTTGAGGCTTATAAGAGAAAAAAAACACACACACACTAGGGGAGAAAAGAAAAGAGGGAGTTGACAAGAATAGAAAGAGAGCAAGAAAGAGAGAAAACAGACTAAGAAATCAGAAATTTGGTCTTGTTTGTCTGAAGTTCATTTATTGTCAATACGTTAGGCAGTGTTCTTTCTTCAATCGAGATTATTGTTAGTGTTCTGCTGCATTGGTATATTCCGGAATTGGACTGTCTGGAGTATCGCACTGTGTGCTGTTTCATCGAGTTGTTCTCCTTCAACTCTAGTTCCATCTCGCAACAGAATCCTTTCTGTTGTGCTGTTCTGATTGTTGCTGCTATCTTGCTCGCTATTGCTGCTGCATTTTGTCCTGCTGCTACTGTTAATTCTGCCTTTTGGCTGCTGCTGATTCCCATCTTCTTCTCCTTCTCCTTTGCACTTTCAGCATTTTCAGGTACACATTTCAAGTCCCATATTGATGTAATTGGAACAGTCTGAAAGCATGAAATGAAAAAGGTTGAAGAAGTTCAAGCATTTGCTGTAATATTCATAGTACATTAACAGGCCTTGTGGAAATTGATTTAGCTTATGTTTCAATAGTTCAAAAGAGTATACTGATAGCCGACTGAGTTTCACCCTTTTTGTATTTGGGCTCGATAATTGTCTGTTTAGTATAAGTATGCATACTCCGACTTTACACCATACCATTTTCTGTTTCATTTAGTTTTTTTTAAGACTAGCCCATATAAGTTTGGATAAGCTCAATACAAGAAATGCTCGGATTAAACGTTGTATTTCGCTAACTCGTATATGATAAATTAAAGCATTTTACTTCGCCAGTTATCCTTTAACCCAGTTCAAACAAGTTCAGTTAAGTTCAAATTAAGAAATGTTCGGATTCAGTATTGCATTTCATCTTATCTCATATGTAATCTTTTATTCGACCAAATCATTTTCGTAAAAGGCATGACGTCCTTTTTACCTTAAAAGTAATCAATCAAAATTGACAGGAGTTTGGTTTAAGCTGAAGTATATACTTCAATTAGCACACACACTTTCTTTTCTTCTATCTCTGGAAATAAAAATAATAGAAATGTAGTCACTGTAGGATACCCTTCTAAAAATAATAAGACAAGCCTCGCCAAATAAAAAAAAACAATTGCGGGGCCCTCAACAACTGACGATAATTATTTAGAATTCAAGATAGGCCATTTAATAAACTTCATGGCCTCCTACAAAGATAATAACGCGTTAGGTTCTGTTGGCGCGGTTTAATTAAATCACATTCTTAAATTCGGGTGCACATTGATGTGACCCAAATCCAAATCTCAACGAAGTCCAAATGTGTCGACAATCACGGGTGCATTGATTGTGACGTGGTTCGAGACGCATTTTCACGACGTTGCAATTCTGTAAAATAAATGATAATAACAAAAGCGGTTAAAACTTAATAAAAGCACATAAGTTACAACATGTATTTAAATCAGATATTTAGCTATTATAACAATTTAAGCGACCGTGCTAGAACCACGGGATTCGAGGGTGCCTAACACCTTCCCTCGGGTCAACAGAATTCCTTGCTTAGAATTTCTGGTTCGCAGACTTCATTTGGAAAAGTCGAAAATCTCCTCGATTTGGGATTCAAGATAAACCGGTGACTTGGGACACCAAAAGCCAAACCTTTTCCCAAGTGGCGACTCTGAATTAAATAAATAATCCCATTTCGAATATTTGTCACTTAAATTGGAAAAAACTCCCCGCGCGTCTTAACCCTTCGGGGCGGGCGCGCAAATAGGAGGTGTGACAATGTGCAGTGTGGAAGGGCAAACCCTAGTGTTCCAAAGTTCGGAAGAATCTCATGGATTCCTAGGCAGTACACACACTGGAGGGGCAGAACTTAAGTAATCTAGGAGTAGAAGTGAGAGTGCTTGACATAGTTGATTTTTTTTTGAAAACAGTATAGAGGTAAAATCTTGAGGAGTGAAAATACTTTAGGAGTTGTAATAGTTTGGAGAAACATATTAGGAGTGAAAAACATGTTGAAAAACCTTTTTGAGGGAAAGGAAAGTTCAACAAACAACAGCATAGTCACAAAAGCATCACATTTCCCAGTTTCAAATTCACTTTGTTAATCAGTTCTAGGTGTACAAACAGTTGCACAAAAGGGAGCAGGGGTTGGGAACACAAGACACTTGAAACATGAGCACATAAGAAGAAGGGTGAAGGCAGTCATGTTAGTTAATGAAGACACAGAGCAGGTAGGAATACTGATTTAAGGTCTAAATTACAATCATACTTAATGATAATCATGCTATTTAAGAACACACAAGACTTAAGCACTGCAATAAACATGTTGGCTAAACATAGTGAGACATAGGTCTGGATACAGAGGAAATCATGCTGAAGAATACATGAAGGATCACAAAGATTCAATCACACAAAGTAGCCATACTAATTGAAATCCATAAGTAGTCATGCTAATTGAAATACAGAAAAGTCATGGATTTAACAAAAGTAAAGCAACAGACAATAAATCGCATAGGTTTAAGTTTCATAACATAATGAATGGCATTAGGAATGGAAACATACCAGTTAAAGATAGCAAAACAGAAGGTGAAAGTATGCAGAACTCAGTGATCAGCCTTGGCTTTCAACGGGCTAGACAATGTAGTGAACACAAGTAGCAGAAAGGTTTTAGTGAGAGCAAAGTTTGTGTGTGTGTGTGTGTGGGGGGGGGGGGGGGGTTTCTGAACTGTTGTTCGTATCTTTAAAAGAATCAGAATGAGAGTATATATAGCACTTAGTAGGGTAAAAACAAATAAGGTAAAGAGTGAATCACAACTCATAAAATAAGGGTAATCAAATAATTATAGAATCAATTCATGTAAGGGAGTCCAGAATAGACCCCTTAATTAGGGGTAATCACTTAACTTATTAAGGTAAGGCAGGTAAATATTGTAAATAAGGTAAAAGAAGTAATCAAATAATCAATCAATCTTTACAAGGGACAGAAAATCAGGGAATTATTCCCATAAATGACATAGATTGAGTTTTAAATAAGGCACAAAGTGGGTTTGACAACCAGTTAGGGTTAGAGCCAATAAATCAAGCAATCAATCACACGAATAAGACAATCATAGGTAATTAGAGACTAATCAAGGGTTAGTCAATCCCATAATAGGCAAGAGATGCTAATTAGGGATCCCTAGATTAAGGTAAGTGAGCAGAAATCAGTAATGAAACCCTAGATAATTTAGTTTATCAGTCAATTATTCAAACAATAATGGACAAAAATGTTGAAGTTACACAATGAACAACCAAGCAATCGAATAAAAAACATAACTATGTGAGAAAGATTAAACAAACATAAGGATCTCAGAAAACCTTTTTGCAAAATAGAAGTGGAAACCCTAAAATTTTAGAAATACTTAGGGTTGATTAATAGTAGGAAGATAAGGAGAATCTTAAAGAAATAGTCATGGAAACTCGAAACTACTTCAACATAGAGGTTCGACTAACAAACAATGAGAAAACCAACCCTAATATAACAAAGTGCTTAAAAAATCGGTTTATCAGTAAAGAAATAAGGGAACCTTAAGGAAAAATCAGTGACAAACTCAAATATACTCCAGATCTGCAAGGATTTGGACAGACTCAAGTCCAAACATTAAGGTTTTGAAGAAAAGAAAGGGTAAAGAGAATTTGGTCTTAAATCAGAGATTTGGGCCGTAAAATATCGATAGAAAGCACTCACAGATCATAGACAGACTCTTGGAGAGTTTTGAACAAGATCTGGACCAGATCTCTTCGAGATCCTTCCATGAAATCAAAAAATCGAGCAACTAGGGGAAGTAGGAGGCCTATAGGAGTCCCAAATAGCCATATAAATCCATGGAACGGGTAGGAATCGAAGCTATTAGGGTTGGTTTTGGGTGGCGGCGATTAGGGTTAGAGTTTGGTCTCTGAGAGAATTAGAGAAAAGAGAGTTTAGGGTGGCGGAAATGAAAGAAATGAGGGGTTTAGGGGGGGAGGGGTCATTTAGGATTAATATGGTAAGTTTAATAGTGGATCGTTTATCTAAAAAATAAACGACCATGATTAGACGGAATGGCTGGGTCAGGTAGGTTTAATTGGGTTAGGGTCAGATAAAAATCGGACCTGGGTAGGTTTGGGCTAATTTTAATTGAATTGGAATTGAAATTGGGCTGTTTTAATTAGGTTAGGTCCGAAAATAAAAGGGCCATTTTATAAATACCTATTTAATTGATAAAAATAATTTTAAAAATAATGAACAGATTACAAAAAATGATTTTCATACCTAGAAATGTTTTAAAATAATTACCTAGTATTTAAAAAATATAAAAGGCTATTTTTTGGACAAGAAGGGTTTCTCTAATGGTAAGCAACCTCCACTTCCAACCAAGAGGTTGTGAGTTCGAGTCACCCCAAGAGCAAGGTGGGGAGTTCTTGGAGGGAAGGATGCCGAAGGTCTATTTGGAAATAGCCTATCTACCCAGGGTAGAGGTAAGGTCTGCGTACAACTACCCTTCCCAGACCCCACTAGTGAGATTATACTGGGTTGTTGTTGTTGCTATTTTATGGTAAAGTACTGTAATAATGCATGCATGGTCCATAATTGCAAAGCAATTGCAATTGTAACCCTAAAAATGCAAATGTTACTATTTGTGCAATAATTAAAACTTAGTGCAAATATAAATGATAAAATTAAACCACAAAATTATTATAAAATTATTTGTGGTTTAATTAGTAACTGTTTATATAAATAAAAATACTGGGACAAATTAGTTAAAACCCTTTAAAATGCAGAAATTATGGAAAAATATTAATTGATGCTAATGCACAGTTTTGGAGGAATATATGCATTTTAAAAACATTATAGGAAAAAATTGGGTATCAACACAAAGCATCTTGCACCAAGTCTGTACCCAAAGCCTAGCCTCACCCGGCTCAAACCAACCGACTGGAGATCTACACCATCTCCCATACAAAGCCTCATATGGAGCCATCTGAATACTCAACTGATAACTATTGTTATAAGCAAACTTCGCGAACGGTAGAAACTGATCCCATGACCCTCCAAAATCAATGACACAAGCGCGTAACATGTCCTCTAATATCTGAATAGTGCGCTTGGACTACCATCCATCTGAGGGTGAAAAGCTGTGCTCAACTCAACCTGAGTACCCAACTCTCCCTGCACGACTCTCCAAAACTATGAAGTAAACTGAGTACCTCTATCTGAAATGATGGAAACTGGGACACCATGCAAATGAACAATCTCTCGGATATAGATCTCTACCAACCGCTTTGAAGAATAGGTAGTACACACAGGAATGAAGTGCGCGGACTTGGTCAGCCGATCCACAATCACCCAAATAACATCGAACTTCTTCAAAGTTCGTGGGAGCCCAACTACAAAGTCCATGGTGATCCGCTCCCACTTCCACTCTGGAATATCTATCTGCTGAAGCAAGCCACCCGGTCTCTGATGCTCATATTTCACCTGCTGATAATTGAGATACCGAGCTACAAATACCACAATGTCCTTCTTAATTCTCCTCCACCAATAATGTTGTCTCAGATCCTGATACATCTTCACGACACCCAGATGGATGGAATACCGCGAGCCGTGGGCCTCCTCCAGAATCAACTCCCGAAGCCCGTCTACATTGGGCACGCATATCCGGCCCTGCATCTTTAATACCCCATCATCACCAATAGTCACATCTCTGGCATCGTCGTGCTGAACTCTATCCTTAAGGACAAGCAAATGAGGATCATCATACTGGCGCTCTCTGATGTAATCAAACAAAGAAGATCGAGAAACCACACAAGCTAAAACCCGACTAGGCTCTGAAATATCCAACCTCACAAACCGATTGGCCAAGGCCTGAACATCAACTGCAAGAGGTCTATCCCCAATAGGAATAAATGCAGATTGCCCATACTAACCACCTTTCTACTCAAAGCATCAACCACTACATTGGCCTTCCCTGGATGGTACAAGATAGTAATATCATAGTCCTTTAGCAGCTCTAACCATCTCCGTGGCCTCAAATTGAGATCCTTCTGCTTGAACAAGTGCTGGAGGCTACGATGATTAGTAAACACCTCACAAGACACTTCATACAAATAATGCCTCCAAATCTTCAACGCGTGAACAATGGTAGCTAACTCGAGATCATGAACAAGGTAGTTCTTCTCATGGGGCTTCAACTGACGAGAAGCATAAGCAATAACTCTACCCTTTTGCATCAACACACACCCAATACCCACTCTCGAAGCATCACAATACACTGTATATGAACTTGAAGCTGATGGCAAAACTAACACTAGAGCTATGGTCAAGGCTATCTTGAGCTTCTGAAAGCTCACCTCACACTCATCCGACCACCTGAATGGAGCACCCTTTTGAGTCAATTTGGTCAAGGGTGATGCTATAGATGAAAAATCCCTGAACGAACCGACGACAATAACCCACCAAACCAAGAAAGCTGCAAATTTCTGCGGCTGAGGACGGTCTAGGCCAACTCTAAACCACCTCTATCTTCTTCGGATCAACATGAATACCCTCACTAGACACCACGTGCCCCAAGAAAGCCACTGAACTAAGCCAAAACTCACATTTGAAGAACTTTGCATAAAGCTTCTCCTCCCTCAACCCCGGCAACACAACTCTCGAATGCTCCACGTGTTCCTCCTAACTACGCGAGTATACTATAATATCATCAATGAAAAAAATCACGAACGAGTCGAGATAAGGCAGAAACATGTTGTTCATCAAATGCATAAATGATGTTGTGGCATTGGTCAGCCCAAAAAACATCACAAGGAACTCATAATGACCATAGCGGGTCCTGAAAGCTGTCTTAAGAATATCTGAGTCCCTGATCTTCAACTGGTGATACCCTGAACGGAGATCAATCTTGGAGAACACTCTCGCTCCCTGAAGCTGGTCAAATAAATCATCGATATGAGGCAAATGATACTTGTTCTTGATTGTAACTTTGTTCAACTGCCTGTAATCAATGCACATCCCCATCGTACCATCCCTCTTCTTCGCAAATAGAATAGGCGCACCCCAAGGCGACACACTAGGACGAATAAACCCCTTATAAAGGAGTTCCTAAAGCTACTCCTTCAACTCCGCGGGTGCCATACGATACGGTGGAATAGAAATGTCTTAGTGCCCGACACTAGATCAATGCCAAAATCAATATCCCTGTCCGGTAGCATGCCCGACAGATCTACAGGAAACACATCGGGAAAATCCCTCACTACAGGAACATAATCAATACTAGGAGTCTCTGACTGACATCCCTCATAAAGGCTAAGTATGAAAGACAACCTTTCCCAACCATCCACTGGGCCTTCAAGAACGAAATCACCCTATTGGGGACAAAATCAGTCAAACCTCGCCACTCAATCCGTGGCACACCCGGCATGGCCAACATTACTGTCTTAGCATGACAGTCCAATATAACACGATACGGAGATAGCCAATCCATACCTAATATCACATCGAAGTCCACCATACAAAACAACAACAGTCCACTCGGTTCTCCAGACCCCCAATAGTCACCACACACGACCGGTACACACGGTCCACAATAATAGTATCGCCTACCAGAGTAGATACACGAACAGATGAAACAAGAGACTCACAAGGCGTATGATGACACATATGAAAAAGTGGAACCATGATCAAATAACACAAAGGCATCTCTGTGGTAGATTGAGACAACACCTGTAATCACAACATCTGAAGTAATAACATCGGGCCTAGCTGGGAGTGCATAGAAATGGGCCTGACCACCACCTGATCGACCTCCCCCTCTAAGGTGACCTCTAGATGGCTGTCCTCCACCCCTAGCTAGCTGGGTGGGTGGTTAAGTAACTGGTGCTAAAGTCGATGGCTGACTCCTCTACTGAGATAAAGCCCCAAGACGACGAGGACACTGCCTCCATATGTGACCCAAATCTCCATACTCATAACAACTCTCTGGTGCTGGAGACGAGGACTGAAGGAAACCCCTAGCACCGGGATGACTAGCAGAAGAACCTGGCATGGAAGAGCCCTGAACTGATGGAGCACGGGACGAACTCTGGGCTGGAAGGGAACTGAGTGATGAATGCCCCTGCTGAGAACTATGTGAACCATAACCTAATGATGCCCCACGATAACCTGGGTGAGTTGACTGAGCATCCCTGAATGGACGGCCTCTGCCTTGCTGAAACTGACCCCCATGAGGAGTACCACTGAATCCACCCTGACCATGAGGCCTCTTAGCCTCCCTCTCAATCCTCTCCTGACCACGAACCATCTCAATCTGTCGAGCTATGTCAACAACCTCATCAAAGGTAGCATTAGATACTCTTTCTCTAGTCATAAGCAACCGAAGCTGAAAATTGAGGCCATCTATAAACCTCCTGATCCTCTCTTGATCTGTGGGAACTAACCAGACCGTATGACGAGCCAACTCGGAGAACCATATCTCATACTGCGTAATAGATCTGTCACCCTGCCGAAGCTACTCGAACTGCCTGCGCAGCTCCTCTCGGCGAGACTCGGGTACAAACTTCTCTAGAAAGAGAACCGAGAATTGCTGCAAAGAAAGGGGCGCTGCGTTAATCGGCCTACGCCTTTCATAAGCCTCCCACCAACTAAGTGCAGCTCTTGAGAACTGGAAAGTAGTGATCATGACCCCACTGGTCTCTAGAATACCTGCGGTCCGAAGCATCATCTGACACTTATCCAAGAAACCCTAGGCATCCTCGCCCTCTACACCACTGAAAGTTGGAGGCTAAAGTCTACCAAACCTCTCCAATCTGCGCTGCTCGTCCTCTGGCATAACAGGAGCTACATAGTCCTGAGTAGCTGCAACCGGCTGGGCTGGAGGTGCCCCGGTGTCTAAAGTACCTACACGACCTGCTCAGGTGTGCGAGTAGAAGGAGTTTGTGTTCCTCACTCGGCCTGAGAAGTAGCTGCGATTGTAGTAACTGAAACCGCCTGAGCTAGGCCAGTGCACACTGATAAAATTTGGGCCAGGGCCTCCCGATGGCCTGGAATCATAATAGGCACAGCCGGTGCCTGAGCTGGTGCTGCTGGAGCATCCACAATTGGGACCTAATCATGAACTGGGGTGACGGTGGATCTGCAGGTGCTGCCCTAACTGTTGTGCGGGCTACACCCCTGCCCCTACCACGGCCTTAGCCTCTAGTGGCCCCAGCTAGTGGTACTAGTGGTTGTCCATCATGACTGGTAACACGTGTCCTCACCATTTGTGAGAGAATAGAATAACAAAAGTTTAGTACTAGAATCAACAAATTCGCACGACAAGAATTCAAGAAAATGAAGTTTTCCTAAAGGTTCTGCAGCCTCCTGAGGATAAATACAGACGTCTCCGTACCGATCCGCCACACTCTACTAAACCTTCTCATGACTCGTGAGACCTATGTAACCTAGGCTCTGATACCAACTTGTTACGACCTTAAAACCGATCCGGTCGTGATGGCAACTATCGTGAAACTAGGCCAGCCGACACAAACCCCAACACCAACCAGAAATGTATAATAAGTCATTTAAAGTCATTGATTAGCTAAAATCCCATAATATATGTAAAATGAACAGTGCGGAAAACATAACACAGCCCGACATCAGGGTGTCACCAGTCATGAGCAACTACAACTCGTCTAGGAATAAGAAAAGAACGACATAGTCTGAAAAAACAAAAGCTAATACAAGCTGAATAAGATAGGAAGGAGAAGCACTGGGCTGCGAATGCCAAGCAGCTACCTAGTCAACTTCGGAGACCTGCTGGAAGACTGATCAGCACTCGCTATCGCGACCCGAGACTCCTGGATCTGCACACAGGGTGTAGAGAGTAATGTGAATATACCAACTCAGTAAGTAATAAAAGTAAAGGCAGCTAAGCAGTAAGAAAATACGCAAACCACATCATAACGCTACAACAAAACAATATAAGTCCAGAACAATGCAGTAAAGTAATGAAACTCGTAAAAACAACTCAGTTCAGTACAACCTTTTAAAAACTCTTTCAATAGTTTCAAACAAGTGATAAAAACAGTGAGTAAAATGGATAGAAATGTAAATAGCCTCTCGGGCAAAACATGTACCACAACCGCACCTCGGGCAAAATACCAATAGAACCAGTCCCTCAGGCTACCTCACAATCACTCGTAATCAGCCCCTCGAGCACTAACACATCTCACACTGGGTACCCGCGCTCACTGGGGTGTTCAGACTCCGGAGGGGCTCCTACAGCCCAAGCGCTATAACAAGCCATCTCATGGCGTAATCAAACAGGCCCTCGGCCTCATAACAAGCCACCTCATGGCATAACAAATTAGGCCCTCAGCGTCATAATCATGAATCAGTAACAACCTGCTGCGACGCGTAGCCCAATCCCATAATAATCCTCACAACACAGGCCCTCGGCCTCTCTCAGTCAGAAATCTATCAGCCACTCGGGCAATAGTAAAACATGATGCCCAACCCAAAATATCATTAAAAATATCACAACGGAGTAAATACAGCTGAGTTATGAAAATAGTAGAATACAACATGCTTGAGTACAAATATGAAGCCAAAACAGTGAGGATTAGTAGTAAAAAGCCCCTAATGGTCCAAAACAGTTGGCACAAGACCCAAATATGACATTCTGCCCAAAACATAGTAATAATTTCCAAAACACAATGATATCATATATATTTTAATCAAATACTCGACTTAACAGTCATACAAAACGGACTAAGTCACAATCCCTAACAGTGCACAACCTCACGCTCGTCATCTAGCATGTGCGTCACATCAAAGTAGCACAACGATGTGAAATCCGGGGTTTCATACCCTCAGGACAACATTTACAATCATTACTTACCTCAATCCGGTCCAAACTCTAGCCCGCGATGCCTTTGCCTGTCCACTCGGCCTCCGGATGCTCCAATCTAGCCAAAAATAGTACGATACAATCAAAATATGCTAAGGGAACAAAGCCCACTCGAAAATAACCAATTTACATCAAAAATTCCAAAATTGGCCAAACCCGACCCCCAAGTCCACGTCTCGAATTCCGATAAAAATCACAAAACTAGAACCCTTACACTCTCACGAGTTCATACATACCAAGTACATCAAAATCCAACCACAAACGACCCCTCAAATCCCTAAATCAAGGTCTCCAATTTCAAGCCCTAACTTCCCAAATTTAACCACAAATTTCCATAGATTCCATGTCTAATCAGTGAAATAACACCATAGAAATGAGTTTTGGTTCAAAGAATCTTACCTTCACGAGGTTTCCTTGAATTCCCTCTTCAAAATCTCCCAAAAAGCTCCCATTCCGACTTTAAAATGGTGAAAAAAAGCTGAAAATTGCGAAGGAAACCTTATATAGGTTTTGGCCCAGGGATTCCGCACCTACGGCCCTTTTCCCGCTTCTGTGGTACCCCTTGTGCGGTCAACCAACCACTTCTACGGTTTTCACTTAAGCCCCTCAAGGCCGCATCTGTGTCTAGGAACCGCACCTGCAGTCCCGCAGATCCGCCCAATGCACCACATCTGCGGCCAAGCTCCAACTGACCAAACTCCGCTTCTACGGCCTCCTCTATGCATCTACGGCGTCGAACCTGCAGTTGCCAATCTGTAGGTGCGGAAACAACAGGAGTAGAAAATTCTGCAGCAACACTCAAGTTCAACTCTTCCGTCAACCATCCAAAATCATCCCGAGGCCCTCGAGACCTCAACCAAACATGCCAACAGGTCACATAACACTATTCAAACTTGCTCCAAACCTCGGAACACTCAAAACAACGCCGAAACACCAAATCACCCTCGGATTCAAGCCTAAGAATCCCAAAACTTCCAAATTTCGCTTTCGATCAAAAAGTGTACCAAACCTCGTCCGAATGATCTGAAATTTTGCACACACGTCCCAAATGACACAACGGACCTACTTCAATTTTTGGAATTCCATTCTGACCCCGATATCAAAATTTTCACTACCAACCGGAAAACGTCAAAATTTCAATTTCGCCAATTCAAGCCTAAATCTACCCCGGACCTCCAAAATACATTCCGATCATACTCCTAAGTCCCAAATCACCTCACGAAGCTATCTGAACAATAAAAACCAACTTCCGAGTTCGTTTACTCACAAATCAACTTCTGGTTGTCTTTTCTAACCTAAAGGCCAACTTATGAGACTACATGTTTCATTTCTCTACAAAATCACTCCAAACCCAAACTAACCAATACGATGTAATGAAATACCGTTGAACAACACATATAGAAGCAGAAATGGGGAAAACGGAGTGGTAATTCATGAAACGACCGGTCGGGTCGTTACAGAAGTCCCCTTCTATGTCATCTTTGATGTTTATTTTGATTCAGACAATTGTGTTTATTCAGGCTATTATCTGTAGTAGTCTAGACGGTAATGTATTCGTGACTCCATTTTCTGGGATTGTATTGGATTACGTCGTTCAGTAGTTTATCACCTTATTTCAGACAATTCAGTTGTTATTGTTATTATTTGATTTATTATTATTGTCAGCAAGTGAAATGGTAGGCGGCATCATGATCCCGAGGGTAAAAATTTCTGGATCGTAACAAGATAAAGGGTGAAGATGGCTTGAGAGGAAATCGCGATAGGAAGAAAAGGGGTCGAGACATAGCTTCATTGCCCAAAAACTTTCTCCGGAAAAATCATCAAAACTTTTAACTTAACTTATGCATTTCATATTCTCATGGTTGAGCACAGACACTCTACATCCGACTAGGGCTGTTCATTCGGATCGGATATCCGAAATCCGAACCGATCCATTCAATTTTGAATTTCGGATTTCAGATTATGTTTATTAAAATTTCGGATTTCGGATCGGATTTCGGATTGGTATATTTTAATCCAATCCAATCCGAAATCCGAAATTATTAGGACATGTATAAATACTACACTTTAATTTACATTAACCTCCAAGTTATTACCTTTACAATTGCTAGATTTAGCTATATTGGCACCATAGTCCTCTCATAATTGCATAAACATGAATTTTTCTTAATGTATTGCCTCTTTTACAAAGAAAATATACATATTAGTTTAACTTTGAGGCATAATAATACGATCCGATCCAAACTTTAAAATCCGATCCGATCCGATATAATTCGGATCGGATTCAGATTGCATTTTCTAGAATCCGAAATCCGAAATTCGAATCCGAAATATGCTAAATCCGATCCGATCCGATCCGTGCACATCCCTACATCCGACGTGACCGTTCAAGGCGGATTAGAAAATTTATGTTGCAAATAAATTTCAGGATAATTTCATAAGAAAATTTATGGATTAGCCAAACAAATTATTAATCTTTACATATTTACAAGACCTTAATCATAACTGTGAAATCATTCATACACAATGAATATCAATAAATAAAATTGTAATTGATAGGCAAAGAAAATTTCTAAATAATAAAATTGTGACACATAGTAAAGTTTTTTACCTCCCGAATTTCTATAATTTTCTTTATTTAAGTATGTTATGTTTAGTAGGACCTTTTGTTAGTTTATTTAATAGGAAAGATTCTTCAGATCCATAATATGCTGCTTAATTGGAGGATGTCAAGAATATTTACTATCATGAAATTAAATATTATTCTCATTGCTGTTAATATATTGAGCTGATTAGCACCATTTGCTGGCAAACATAAATGAAAAGATTCTTAGGAAGCGTAACTTAGCTTCATAATTAATGTCATGATTACAAAGTAATATCCAACTATGACATGAAACTCTATTCACGTTTTCCCAATTAAAGTACCATAGAATTGCATTTGAGTAGTAAATGCATGCATCAGTGTATGTGGTTAAGTATCATGCTAATTTCTATTCAATATCTATCTTTTGTGTTTTTTATTTCTATTTCTTGTAAATTGGAATCAAGTTACATTTGAATAATTCTCAAATCCTATTTGCAATATATAAATGCTATAGTCAGATTTCTTTATAACAACATCATTATATAGCAATCATTCATTATAAAAGTTAAGTTTTCTTCAGAATTAATTTTCAAGTTATATTTTTCCTCTCTATAACAACTTTTTACCTAGAATAACAACATTCATATTTATACCAGAATACTCTTTGTAAAATTAGCCCTCTATAACAACCATATGTCATTAATGTTACTTATAATATTATGCTCGACCCAACGACCATGGCAAGGATGGGGAGTTCCCAAGGAGAGCAGATGGCACTGGCAAAGCCTGGCGTCACATCTGGCTATCTCGTCTCCATATTTTTACAATTAATACATTTTGTACTATATTGGGATTCCCCTCCTATATAAAGGGGATCCTTGCCATTTTGTAAGCTCTGTGTTGTTGCTCCAACTATTCTATACAAGATAAATAACAACTCTCTCTCTCTCTCTCTCTCTCTCTCTCTCTCTCTCTAACTTGTTCTCTCGATATTATTGTTCATATTTATTGTCTTCATACTTGTTCTTCACTTATTGCTCGTCATTGGCCATAAAGAGTCTCCTTTAATTATATCCTAACTGTTAGCCCCTTCCCGATTATCCCAGATAGCTCGAGCCCGAGCCCAGACATCGACCTCGAGGCCCCTCATCGGTTAGTCCGGGGCCAGAATAGCTAACCCCCCGGTTCGATTCTAATTCCATTTTAGCTCGCATTTCATCTTTTATCTTCACACATCTAGCATCAACTGCCTTAACTACTAGCATAAAAATAGATTACATATTTTTAGAGTCCCATTAACAAATTTAATTGTTATTACCATTTTTACGGTAAACAGTTTGGCATCCACTGTGGGGCTAAAAAAATAGTAATTATTTTCTTGCTGGTTTCGTTATACAACACAAGTTATCTTTCACACTTTTTCTTGTCCAAGATCTTCGATTTCAGGTCAAAATGTCTGGCTCAGTAAACAGAGTTGAGAACGACAACCTTGAAAACCACGGAGAAAATAGTGTGGCTGTTCCAATTATTGGCGCGCCACCACAGAACCCTGACAACGCACCTAGACCGATTCCAGCAGACGCAGGTTCGCAAGACGCACAGCAGGTCGACGAAACCTCACACACCAACAGGAGCATATAACATGGTGACCAACAGGAAGCCCAAAAAACCCCAGCTCGGGAAGAACGGGAAGTTAGTCTTCATGTTATTTTTGAAATGTTGCAGGCACAACAACTGGCTATCGCTCAGCTGCAAAGCCACCCGAAGACTCCTAGCACAATAGTACCGGAAGCTACTCCCCCGACCGAACAGGTACCGGAGAGATCGAGCAACAACGGATCGGTAGCCGATCCTGCCATCGTAAAAATGCTTGAGGACCTCACCAAAAGGATCGAGTCGGGCAAGAAAATGATAGCAGCCAATGACAAGAAGGTCGAAACCTATAACTTTAGGGTCGATCAAATCCAGGGCGCACCCCCAGTCCTGAAAGGTATAGATTCAAAGAAGTTCGTGCAACGGTCGTTCCCAGAGAAAGCGGCCCCAAAACCCATTCCAAAGAAGTTCAGAATGCCAGAACTCCCAAAATACAATGGGACCTCAGATCCCAACGAACACATCACTGCCTATACGTGCGTAGTAAAGGGCAACGACATAAAAGACGACAAGATCGAGTCCATCTTACTGAAGAAGTTCGGAGAAACACTCTCGAAGGGGCCATTATGTGGTATTACAACCTGGCTTCCAACTCCATAGACTCATTTGCCATGCTAGTAGACTCCTTCATAAAGGCACACGCCGGTGCCATCAAAGTAGCAACAAGGAAGTCCGACCTATTCAAGATTAAGCAGAGGGAGAATGAAATGCTACGAGAATTCGTATCTTGTCTCCGACGACTAGGCGGTGCAGGCCTTCACTCAAGGCCTGAATGAACAAAGCTCAGTGGCCTCAAGGCAGCTGAAAGAGAATCTGATCGAGTATCCCACCGTAACCTGGTCGGACGTCCATAACCGGTACCAGTCAAAGATCAGGGTCGAGGATGACCAGCTAGGATCCCCCTCGGGCTTAGTATATCTGAGTAGACTCCTGGCGAAGGAATCGAAACTGAACAAAGAGAGGTATCAACCATACCCCGAAGATAGAAGGAATGCCTCGAGAAGTAATCCGCCTCGCAATGATCGATTGGTGAACCAAGGACAGAACCCTCGGGGACTCATCAATAGAGGTGGATCTGATAGGGACACGAGGCCAACTGGGGCACCTTGCCTATCAGAATACAACTTCAACGTCGATATTTCGGACATCATTTTTGCCATCGGCAAAATCAGGGATGCCAAGTGGCCCAGGCCCATATAGTCAGATCCCTCACAAAGGAAATATAACTTGATGTGCGAGTTTCACAATTTGCATGGACACATGACCGAGGATTGCCGGCAACTCCGGGAGGAAGTGGCTCGGCTGCTCGATAACGGACACCTTCGGGAATTCCTCAAAAATCGAGCTAAGAACTAGTCTCGAGAAAAAGAAGTGACCAAAAAGAACAAAGCAGACGAATCCCAATACGTCATCCACACGATCTTTTAAGACACACCCCCGACTGTGTTCAAATAAAGGACCACATCGCGTCCGCCAAACAAATGCCAAAACCCAAGAGCGCCATCGCCACTAAGGTATAATCATCCTCCCCTTTTTCTATTTTTACTTTACGATAACCTTTGTGTAGGCCAAAGCAGTCGAAATTGCTAACCCAACCCGAAGATCTCAAGGCCTTAACGGTATCCATTGCACTCTTTTCTTTCGACCGAGCTTCTGTCGCAAAGAGGGTTTCACCGGCAAGGTTTTGACGAGGCAACATCCACGAGGCTACTTAAGGAGGATCTGACAAGCGTACGAGGTTTCTTTTACAATCAACCCCGAACACTGGAGGGAACCCCCTTGAGAGGTCACCCACTCGGAAAAACCAAGGAACAACAAACAAGGTTCCAATAAGAAATGATGTACCGGGCCAAACGGTCAAACGAACCATGTCCACATAAGCTGGATTCACGGCAACGAAACAACATGTACTTATGCCGAACAATCAAAGAATATCTTTCGCCAAAGCATTTCGTAATCCAAAGAAAATTCAGTATTTTCATAGCAAGGATCCCTCCACCGAGAGCGCCCCGAAATACTCGGAGACTAGCGTCAATAAATCGGCACCCGCATGGCCTCAGGGTCGGAACTCCACACTCATAAGCCCTCAATGAGGCAACATGGAAATTACGAAACATCTCCAAAAGGGAAAGATGCCCCGAACACTCGGAGACTGGCATCGCAAACTCAGAAAACGCATGACCTCAGGGTCGGATTCTCCAAAATCATAAGCCCTCAATGAGGCAATTTTGAGCTCACGAGTAACGGCCCCCGAGCCTAAGCAAACTCGGTGACTCAGAGACTGTCGCCAATCGCCCTTCATTTAAAAAACTCGAGGCCATAAGACCCCGAGCGGGCAGACTCAGTCTAATAAGACCTATTTAAGGCAATAACAAAACTGTAAGACCTCAAGCAAGGCATGAATAATACTTGTACCAAGTATCTACAAAACTGTAAGACCTCAAGCAAGACATAAATCATACTTGTACCAAGTATCAACAAGACTATAAGACCTCAAGTAAGGCATGAATCATACTTGTACCAAGTATCGACAGAACTGTAAGACCTTAAGCAAGACATGAATCATACTTGTACCAAGTATCAACAAAACTGTAAGACCTCAAAAGGCATGAAAATTTTGTAAGACCTTACTGCAGGCATAAACTCAATCCCGGAGTTTAGGCTATATGTCGCATTTGTAAGACTCCCGAAAAGGACTACCCTCGATGTAGACACCTAAACTACTACACTCGGTATCAAATATGGCTCCGACCAAACACAAATGACTACGGTCATACGACTGTACCAGCCTAATTAATGCGACTTGGGGACACTCGACCGTCGCTATAAAATTATAGGCCATTACTTCGAATCTACTTCGAAAAGAACCAGTTAAACAGGCTACCCTCGACAGGCAAAAGAACTTCGACCATGTCAGCTCCAAATCACAAGGCTTTGAGCTACTCAGCCTACGAGCTAAACCTTCTGAGGTGCTCGAACATCGCCGCAAATGACTTGAAATCGAGGTTCTTCCCGAACCGATGACGGGTTAGGCAAAATCATTTCAAAAAGTCCCTAACGAGAGGAAAACAAAGCCTGCATATGCCTAAGGGCAAAACGTAAGTGCCATTATCGCCAGCCTAATGAGCCTCAAGGCCACACACTAAAAGGTCGCAACGACCAAAAGCGTAAGAGCCACTACCGCCAGCTGAAAATTTGAAAGCTTGAGGGTTAAAATGAGCTCGAGTCGTAACCCAATTCGGAGACCGGACCCAAAATAGCTAACTATACATGCCTAAGGGCAAGGCGTAAGAGCCGTTGTTGCCAGCCCACGCAAATACAGAACTTGAGGGTCAGTTGTGCTCGAGTCGAAACCCGACTCAGAAACTGAACCCAAAATAGTTAAAATACAGATGCCCAAGGGCAAGGCGTAAGAGCTATTGTCGCCCGCCCATACAGACACAAAAGCTTGAGGGTCGAATGAGCTCGAGTCGAAGCATGACTCGGAGACTAAACCTAAGATAGTTGATCAAAAGCATAAGAGCTCTAATGCCAGCTTACACTAAAGGTCGCTTCGACCGAAGGCATCCGAGCCATTGTCGCCAGCACGCACAAATATAAAACTTGAGGGTCGATTGAGCTCGCATCGAAACCCGACTCGGATACTGAACCCAAAATAGTTAAAATACATATGCCCAAGGTAAAAGGGTAAAAGCCGTTGTCGCCAGCCTAACGAGCCTCAGAGCCATACCACGGATTTAAAGATTTTTACTAGCTTAAAGGTCGAATCGACTTGGTTGAAATCTTGACAAAAAGAAACACAGAATACACAAATTGCGGGGTTCCCCCTTATACATACAGGTGATAAAATACAAGCGTATATTGTGAAAGCTATGTACACAAGAACATGGCAGGAAGTAAACGTCCCCCCTCTGTGACTATGGCCCGACGACCCCTTTCTCGCCTTCTTTATCATCAGATAGAAGAAACTTGGCATCATACTTCTCCCCTTTGGCTTGCTCGATCTCTTCCGAGAGATTAAATCCCCTAGCGTGAATCTCCTCGAGAACTTCCCTCTGAGATTTGCACCCCACATACTCCTTGCTACTGCCTGTACGATCAAGGGCTCTCTTCGGATCAGCTTTAGCAATGGCAGCACTCTTCAAATAGGCTGCCGCTTTCTGTCCTTCCCTGGTGTTGCTCATCACAACCTCGGCCCGGGCATTCACCACCTCGGCCTTCGCCTTCAAAAGCTCGGACAAAAGCCTTGCGATCATATTCGCTTGTGCAGAATCATTCGCACGAACGGTCTGGATTTGCACCTCAAGTGTAGAAACTATGGCTAGATCATTTTCTTTGGCCGCAAAATGGGTATAAGGCCGAGCCGCTGAGCCTCGCCAAAGGCCGAGCCAATATCCGATGGCTTACTACCTTTAGAAGGTAGCCAATTGACCAAATCTCTTCTTTTTAACCGTTGGGAAGGAGTCGTTCCACTGCAGGCTCCTTCTCACCCTAGAGCATATTTTCGTTTGTCATAAATCCTCGATCCAGGGCCAACGATCTCTCCTCTTCCCCCGGAAGACACTGCCTCATTGCGGGAAAATCTCCGATACCTACGATAGTTGAGTTAATAATCCGACAAGAAAAATGCTTTTTTAGGAAACAAAACAACGGACACCTACCATGATGATTCGCCTCCCATCTCCCTTTAGACAGATCTCGCCACCGGTGACTATCATAAATCGAGCAAGCTGCCATCTTACGAGACCAATCGGCTAAATCGAGGACCTTGTTCGGTGACCAATGAGTTGCTACAAATCTAGAACGGAAATATATCATTACGGAGCCTGCCTCCGGTCAAAACAATGACAGTTCAGATGAGACACTTACGTGTGAAGTTCCATTTCTCAAGAAATGGCAAAAATATTCTAGGGATGACATCGGTCGTTCAAATTCGAATGAACCGATTCATCCATTCACAATCCTCGTCCTCTTCGCTACCAACGACAGGAGCTCGGGCAGATCGACACCGGAGAACAATCAAACCTCGATAATGTAGTGGCCAATATAACCTCATAAGATGGCTGAGGGTAAATTCTATCCCGGCCTTATTAGCAAAATATCTCATTGTTTGTACTATTTTCCAAAGGAAGGGGTGATCCTGCACCAATATAACCCGATATCTCCGGTAGAAATCAAGCACAACCCGGTCGGGGGGACCCGACGCAAAAATATGCGTGTATACGCTCAAAAACTGCTCGACGTATGTCATGACACTCTCCTCGGAAGAAGGTACTTGTAATACTGCGCCTTCTCCCCATCCGTAATCTTTTCTGATCATTTCGAGGCTTTTCTCTCCCACTAATGAAATGATCCTCGACATATGCTCCCGACCCGGAACATTGGGAGGCCTCCCCGGTGTGACGGCTCTCATCAAGGTAGGGTACCCCGAGTCCCGCTCACTGGGCACTGGCGGTGCGTCACTATCACCAACCAAATGTGGAGCATAGGAAGAACTCCCCTCTCCATGGCAGTCGGACATCGACGTAGCAGTCATGACTACAAATAGGATACGGGGAGAAAGATGTGGATCTGAGCAAGAATTTTGAGTTGAAGCAATAGAAGGACTAACACAAAGCACTAGGCTCTGCCGAAGAGGTAGTCTCTCAAAGCAGCAAAATCACCAGTAGAAAGGTCGAGCAAATGTTACAACCCAGCAGAAATTGAGAAGCTGCGGGGCCTCGGGGGCTCTTCGGTATAGCAGGCATCAGACCGTTAGAAGCTGCCAATTTAACCCCAGGGCATGACCCAATTTGAGGGTCTCGGTTGCTCCAAGAACGGATTTTGAAAGGCTAACATCAAAAGTCGAAAGTCTAAATCCGCGAAAGTAGAGGAACAAAAAAAAAAGCTGAAAAAATTGAAAGAAGAAAGGTCCCTCTTCTTACATTGCCAAAAATGTATCCACAAGAGACATCTTTTCAAAATCCATCCCCCGGGGACTCCATACAAGAGGAAAAATAAAGGATGCAAATGACTTGGGGACTACTCCTCATCAACACTATCTTCGCCCTCATCCGGGACAATTAAAAGCCCCAGCTCCCTCTCCAATTCGTGGGCTTCCTCAAGATCAACTGATAGATCGATGCCCCGGGCTCCGATATCCTCCAGGGTTTCTCTCCTAGCCTTCACCTTAGCATGATTAATAGCTCGAGCTAACTTCTGCTCGGCTGCTACCGATACATCACGAGCTATTTTATGCACCGTGGCTACATATCCTGATAAGTGGCAGCATTTCTTTCAACCTCGGACTTGGCGTCGGCCAAGGCATCAATATCCTTGCGAGCATTCTTGAAAGATCATGGGATGACACCAACTCCTCAGTAGCTACCTCACTTTTCTTCCTCAGCCTGATGATCTCCGCATTCAGTCGACTAATCTATGAACCATTTTGCTTGACCTGCAAAAGAAAGGTAAGTCAATTTGTGTCAGAATGTGGGAGCAAAGGTTGGGTACGAGCAGGGCGAGATACCTGCGCAGCAAGATCAGCCTTTTCCCGGAGCTCTCTCTCTAAAGTAGCTCAGAGCTCTCCTAATTCTTTCTCTCCTCGGGCAGAGTGAGTCTCTGAATCTCACAGCATCGAGGTAAGCTTCTTACACTCCCCTTCGCGGTATGAAAGCTCCTCGCGGAGCCGAACGAGGGCATGATCATACATATCCTTGCACCGCGACATAACGGAAAAGTTAGAAAGATGAGGAATGACGCCCAAGACTAAAAGAAATATACGAAAGACAATTATCACCTGCCACATGAATATCTCCGCTGCCTTGACGGTGCCAGGAACATAAAATCTGATACTATCGCTAACACCATCAAAGATGTTGGCAAGAGAGCCTCTCTCTGGGAGAGGAATCCCTGCTTTGACGATATTGAGCGTCCCTCAACTCCCCTGACGAGACCTGAAAGCACGAGATGAAATCATTCATGTCGCCGATTTCCTCAAAAGGCAACCCTTGCTCCTGAAAAGCTCCAGGCCCCGACCTTTCAAGATCGATAGCAGCGGTCCCCCCAACGGAAACTGCGCCAAACTCGGTCATACAATTTGAAGCCACATTAACACCCCCTCAAGGATCTCCGGTCTACGGGACTGACCTGAATCGCCTGTTCCAGACTCAGCAACCTCTGATCGAGGAACCTATGAGGCTCATGCACTCAGCCTCTTCCTCCGGGCCAACTGGCATTCATTTTCATCCTTGTCCTCGGTGCCGGGATTTGCCCTTGAAGTTGAGGCATAGGTCCTAGCAGCGGCTTGATGTTCGAGTGACCTAGATTCCTTTGAAAGGAAGGTAGACAGCCGCCTTGCCTTTCCCTCTTCTTGCCCTTGTCGGGCTCTGAAGCCTCCATCCCGCCACCAGGGGGTGGCCTCATCTCCATATTCTCGCTAAGGCCTGCACAAGCATGGGTGGAATTCATTTGTCAGCACAAGGGACACAAGGAGAAACGCAAATCTAAGACATAGGCAGCAGAGAAGCCCTACCATGATTCTTGGCCACCCATCGCTCCTTGGCCAGGTCGGTCCAACATCGAACATTATATGGGAACGCGATGTCCAACTGTCTGATCCACCCTGGCAAGTCCGAAACCGCCTCGGGTTACCAAGCAGCGGCTGCGTGAAATGACAAAGAAATCATCAATCCGGAGAAAAGGGAAGAAAATTACAAAACACGGTTGAGAGAAAGTCACTTACGCGGTGTGTTCCACCTCTCCGGGAAAGGCATCCTCCAGGCCGGAATGATGTCCGAGGTCTTTACCCAGACGAACCTGCTCATCCATCCCCGATCCTTCCCCTCGTCAATGCTCGAGAAAAATGATTTTTTGGATCGATTGTGGAGCCTGATCAAACCTCGATAAAATCGAGGGATGTACAGCCCAATCAAATGGTTGAGGGTAAAAACCTCGCCCACAACCCCTTCAGTGAAATGACGGAGCATCAACACTATCCTCCAGATAGAGGGATAGATCTGGCCGAGCGTCACTTGATATTTGTCGCAAAAATCAAGGATAATCGGATCTATTTCCAGGGGAAAAGGTTCAGAAGATTCAGAGGACTCAGCAGGACCCAAGGTTAACGGGTAGGTACACACATGAAGGAAGTTGTCCTTATAGTCTGTTATATTCTCTTCAGGGCCAGGAATTTCCACCTTCACTGGCTCGCCCCATCGGCAGTCTATCTTCACTGTTTCGATATTAGTCATGACACCAATTCATCAGGACACATGTTCACATCGGCTCGGTGTGGATTAAGTGGAATCGACGGTAAAATCTTTTGACATGTCAAGCTTGGAGGGAGTGTACTATTCCAAAGTAGGTACCGCTTTGGCTTTATCCTTGGACGACCGAGATGAAGACGCAACTTCATTCCACCGAGGGACCGTTCTAGAAGTCCTGGCCATAGCAATGGTAAGATTTCCTCTTATAAAGCAATACGGAAGAGTGTAAAATAAGATGGGTGTGGACTTGTGAATTTGAAGATGCTACGAAGATGAAGATTATCAAACATTTGATGTATTTATAGGAACCACTTGGGCAGCGGAAAGGACGAGCCAATAGCAGTTCGTGGGTTCCTTGATAATCGCATCTAACGGCAACCCTTGCACAATTTTCTGGGACATGGCATTTAATGCTCTTATAGGTTGATGTCACTACAATGATGCTCTCGGAACGACGGCTCAAAATCGTTTCCTATTACTTCATTCCAGGAAATGCGGAGTCTATCTATATACGGTGAAATCGGAGGGTCTAATTCCTCATCATTAAGGTGTTTCGGGAAATCACCTCGAGATCTCGAGGCTGCGAGATTGCAGTCGAGTTCTCTCCCTCGATGTCCATTTACACTCTACCCAACGACGATTCCAAGGATGGAGAGTTCCCAAGGAGAGCAGATTGCACTGGCAAAGCCTGGCGTCACATCTGACTGTCCCGTCTCCATATTTTTACAATTAATGCATTTTGTACTATGTTGAGATTCCCCTCCTATATAAAGGGAATCCTTGCCATTTTGTAATCTCTCTGTTGTTGCTCCAACTATTCTATACAAGATAAATAACAACTCTCTCTCTCTCTCTCTCTTCATACTTGCTCTTCACTTATTACTCGTCATTGGCCATAAAGAACATCCTTTAATTATATCCTAACTGTTAGCCCCTTCCCGATTATCCCCGATAGCTCGAGCCCGAGCCTAGGCATCGACCTCGAGGCCCCTCATCGGTCAGTCCGGGGCCAAAATAGCTAACCCCCCGGTTCGATTCTAATTCCATTTTAGCTCGCATTTCATCTTTTATCTTCACACATCTTGCATCAACTACCTTAACAACTAGCATAAAAATAGATCACGTATTTTAGAGTCTCATCAACAGATTTAATTGTTATTACCATTTTCACGGCAAATACCACACACAATCTTTTCTACTGAACAAAGTTTTTGTTTTGCATAATACATAAGATTTGAAGATTTGCACCTGTGTCTTTGTCATTGGACGGATGGCAACAAAATATTTAGATAGAAAATTCAACGGTTAAGCTCTTTAGATTGCCTTCAAGTGAAAGCTATTGAATACCCTTTTTGTTGAAGATTTTGACCCAAATTTTCACCAATTGAAGCATTATATCACTAGTAAAAGAATGTAATCTACGAAATAAGCTAAGCTACAATTACATTTAATTATGAATTTATTGATAATGTATTAGCTTTCTTCATTATTTAATGGGTGACATATGCATATATTTTGAGATCTGATTATTTTTATCTTTTATATGGAACTTAAAAATGAAAAAAATAATTGATTTTTTGATAATTTTTTCTATAACAACCAAAATAATATTTACATATCAAATATTATTATAGGTATATAACAATCATTCATAAATACCAAAAATATCAAAATAAACAATTCTGTTATAGAGAGATTTGATGCATATGGTACACCCTACGTAACAACAGATATTATGCTAGTAAAATATATTTTATTATGTACTGACAAGATCATTCCTTTTCTTCCGACCACCCCCCTCCCCCGCCCCAATTTGTAGGCAGTAAGTCGGATGATTGATCACCTTTTATTCAATTTTCTAGGCTAAACATATTTTATAATGACAATTTTAAATTTAAATTATTTTAAAAAGTGTAAAATTTATGTATAGGATTTTGACGCTTTACTAGAGTTACCAATCAAATTCAAAGATAAAATTAGACTAAAAATGTGCGGTACATAAAATATATATTGTCGAGTAATCATAGTGCTTAAATGAGACATGTTATATATAATTAAATAAAAAATGCTGATGACAAAATGCCAATATTCAATTGAAATAATATGTGTGTGTTGTGTACCTTAAAAGGAAAGTATATACATGACCACTTTAGTAATGTGTGTTATGGTTGGTTTAGCCACATATTCTAGTTACTGTTTTTAATAAAAAATTACTATGGATCTAAATCTTACCTGATGCTCACATGTATCTTCCATAAATAATGGATCTTAAATCACATATGGTTGTATTTTATGTGCATTGTGTTCCACAACCTACTCTATGAATTAAGTATGATCGTATTTTTTTGTGAAATAGGAGAGAAAAATGATAGAATATAACAGATTTCATTACAGTATCCATCGCTGGAAAAGCTTAACATAAAAATATTTATAAAATATTACAAAAACACATGGAAAATATTATAGAACTATTACTAACCATTCTAGATGCCAATACATTGCAGGGGGTCTATAAATTACAACATTGCAAAGCAAGAATATACTCACACAAAAATTTCATAAAGTACGATTCCTAAAATGGCATTTCTTAAGCTTGGTTCCATCTGCGCTATTCTTCTCATGGCAGCCACTAGTTAGTATTTATCTCTCTTTATCTCTAGCTATAACTCTATTACTATAATATTTACAGCATTTGTATGCACGCATATGTTTTTGTTTATGAAGTTTAATTTTTTTTTATAGTGTTATATATGTTGTATTTGAATTTTGATAACTATAATGGGATATGTTTCAGTTAATTTGATGTGGTTATCAAAGATGCAAGTAATGGCTGGACGGGATATTAATTATGATCTCCCAGAGATGGAAAGGAGATTACTCCCTCAACTTAATACTTGTTTTAGATCTTGCAAATTCGACAGTGACTGTAGTGACTGCATACTTTGCTGTCATTGTAATTTCGCGACATTCAACACGTTCCAATGTGGTCCCAGGACTGGAGTATAAAGAGAACACTATTGTCCAATTGCAACAACCTGCTCCAAAACTGTGTAACACATTTATGATATCCTATAATTGATATGTTTCCTTCCTCTTTTCCTCTTTCCGTTATTTTATGTTGTACGAATAATGATGTATGTCAAGTGATAATATCCAATTCAGGAATAAAGATAAATTAATTTCGTCTTGTCTAGATTATATGTATGGTTATTATATACATACAGATTTTATTTACAAATGTATTACTTGTGTAAGATATTTTATTTTTTTAAATTACTTTTTCTTTATAATATTTTATGTCTCGTATCTCAATAACAATGCATCTTTTCTAATAATGTATGCTAGAAATATACTTATCGAGTATGTTCTTGAGAAATTACTCGGAAAGCAAGTAATAAGTTGAAGAAAAATAAAAATTTAACTCCGTAGCCATGGCCTTTTCACAATACAACTACTTAATAACAGGTGCGGAGGCATGTTGATCAAAGAAGTGCCATCCGACACTGTTTCGTCGATAATATTTTTAGTTATTATCATTTATCAGTATCAAGTATCCTCCCTTATTTCACCATTTTAATTCATCATCTTTCGATTTTCGTTGCTGCGTGCAACCCAATTCCCAATCAATTTCAGATACCAAAAACAATCCAACAACTAAATTTACAAGAATTTCTACATCTAGAGTAAGGGTGCAAGGCGATAAAGGGCTACATACTAATTAAAGGGTGCAACAAATATTACAAAAATAATAGGACAAGTAAAGTATGTGACAATTAAGGTGTGCAAGTAAAACAGTTAAGGCAAGTAGCAAATAAGAGCGGAGTCATGGAAGGGATGAACAATTCAGTACAAGAATAATTAAATGACAAATAACAAGTACGACATAGAAGTCAAATAGAGCTTAAGGCATTGAATAAGATAATTCATGAAATAACGAGAAAACATGGAAACAAATATCTTGACGGCGTATATACAATAGTCACCTCACATATATGTCATTTTCTCAAATAAGCCACACAACACATAGTTCACAAATTCCTAATTCCCTAAAGTCAAGGTCAGATCCAACACTTACCTCACTCCGCAATCAAATTAAAGCTCAACCAGAGTTTTTCCTCTAAAATTCGCCTTCAAACCAATCGAATCTAACGAAATATAGTTCAAACAATACAAAATAAGCTTTAGAAACTATCCACGAGTGAAAAAGATTCAATCTTTAATGATTTTGGAAAAAGTCAATAAAATTCAACTCCGAGCTCACTTGGTCAAAACTCGAGATTCAGACCAAACCCAATTACCCATTCAGCCTCGAGCCGGATTAAGTGATTAGTTTCAAAATATGATCTCTATTTCTCAAAATTCTCAATTTCTACCAAAATCCCTAATTTCTACCATGAAAAAGATTACATTAAAGGTTAGAAATCAATGGATGTTTATGGACATGGAAGAAAACAAGTTAAAATCTACTAACCTATGAAGTTGGGATGAAATTTCTCTTCAAAATCGCCTCTAGGCCGAGCTCAAACTTGAAAATGGTGAAAAATGGGTAAATCCTGACTTTGG
Organism: Nicotiana sylvestris; assembly: GCF_000393655.2. NCBI lineage: Eukaryota > Viridiplantae > Streptophyta > Magnoliopsida > Solanales > Solanaceae > Nicotiana > Nicotiana sylvestris. The sequence goes on along the minus strand of NC_091060.1, from coordinate 56,281,175 downwards.
GATATTTAAGTCACTGGGTGTCAAGCCTTCTTCGCGTTCGTAAAGGGCCTAACGCATTCGCGATGCATAACATCCAAAATGGCCTACGCATTTGTGATGCTCCTTATGCATTCGCGGAGGCTTCACCCTCCTGGCCTTCGCGTTCATGAGCCAGGGCTCACATTCACGTAGAGTAACAGTCAAGTACCTTCCCAGGTCCCCTTATCCCTACATGTTCGTGGGATGCTGGTCGCGTTCGCGAAGGATAACTCCTCTAGCGCTTCACATTCGCGACCTAGCCATTGCGTTCGCGATGAAGAATTCCACCCCAACCCAAGTTACCCTTCATGATCGCGAGAGTAGCTTCATGATCGCGAAGAACAGCGCACCAGATATCAGAAAACCAATTGAAGTTGTAACCTCTAAGTCCAAAAATGACCCGTAGTCTATCAGAAACTCACCTGAGCCCCTTGGGCTCCAAACCAAACATTCACACAATTGTTGTAAGACCATACGAACTCGGTGGAATGATCAAAACACCAAAATAACACCTAGAACTAGGAATTGAACATCAAAATGTATGAAATTTTTAATGAAACGTAAGAACTTTCAAATTTACAACCGAGCATCCGAATCATATCAAATCAACTCTGTTTTGACAACCCGTAAAACTCACCCGAGCCCCTCGGGCCCCAAACCAAACATTCACACAATTGTTATAAGACCATACGAACTCGGTGGAATGATCAAAACACCAAAGTAACACCTAGAACCAGGAATCGAACATCAAAATGTATGAAATTTGTAATGAAACGTAAGAACTTTCAAATTTACAACCAAGCATCCGAATCATGTCAAATCAACTCCGTTTTGAACCAAATTTTACAAACAAGTCAGTAATAGTAAAATGAACCTATACCAAGTCCAGGAACTAAAATTTGAACCCGGTAGCTATAAAGTCAACCTACGGACAAACCTCGAAATTCTTTAAACCTTCAAATTACTAGCTTTCAAAAAATCACGTCAAATCAAGTTAGGATCTTTTGAATTCAGTTCTGGGCATACGACTGAGTGCCAAATCATGAAACGGGCCCACCAAGACCATCAAAATACTGATCTAGGTCCATTTACATAAAATGTTCACCTTAACCAACTCAAATAAGGCAAAAATTCACATTTTGTTTTTAATTTTTTACATAAAGACTTTCTGAAATGAGATATGGACTGCGCACGCAAATCAGGGAATGCTAAACGGAGCTAATCAAGGTCTCAAAACATAAAAATAAAAGCTAAAACTCAAAATGACCTATCTAATCATCACATTTTCCACCTCTAAAACAAACGTTCATCCTTGAATGGACATAGAAAAGGTACCTGGACTGGTGAAAAGGTGTGGGTTTCTACTCCACATTTTGGACTCGGACTCCCACGTGGGTGCCTCGATCAACTGACCTCTCCACTGCACTCTAAGAGAAGGATAACTCTTGGATTTCAACATTAGGACGTGCCGTGCTAGAATGGCCACTAACTCCTCCTCGTAAGTCAAATCCTTGTCCAATTTGACTGAGGTGAAATCTAATACATGGTACGTATCACCGTGATACTTCCGGAGCATGGAGACATGGAACACAGGGTGAAATGCTGATAAGTTAGGTGGTAGTGAAAGCTTGTAGGCCACCTCACCAACCCTCTCAAGAATCTCAAAGGGTCCGATATACCTAGGGTTTAACTTTTCCTTCTTTCTAAACCTCATCACACCCTTCATGGGTGAAACCGGAAGCAAAACCCTCTCTCCAACCATGAATGAAACATCACAGACTCTACAATCGGCATAACTTTTTTGCCTAGACTGAGCTGTGCGAAGTCGATCCTAATTATCTTGACCTTTTTCAAGGCATCCTAAACCAAATCGATACCCAACAATCGAGCCTCTCCTGGATCAAACCAACCAACTGGCGAACATAACCACCTCCCATATAATTCCTCAAAAGGAGCCATCTAAGTACTCGATTGGTAACTGTTGGAAAACTCCACAAGTTCTATAAACTAATCCTAAGAACCCTCGAAATCCATAACATAGGTGCGAAGCATATTCTCCAATATCTGAATGGTGCACTCGCACTGTTTGTCAATCTGAGGGTGAAATGTTGTACTCTACTCAACCGGTATGCCTAACTCACGATGTACGACCCTCCAGAAGTGCGATGTGAATTGCGTACCCCGATCAAAAATGATGGACACTGGCAAACTGTGAAGACGGACGATCTCGCTGATGTAGATCTCAGCCAACGCTCTGAAGAATCAGTAACTTCTACTGGAAGGAAATGTACCGACTTAGTCAACCTGTCCACAACGACCCATATCGCATCAAATTTCTTCAAAGTCCGCGGAAGCCCAATAATAAAATCCATGATAATGTGCTCCCACTTCCATTGGGGAATCTCGAGTTTCTAAGGTAAACCGTTGGGCCTCTGATCCTCGTACTTTACTTGTTGGCAATTCAAACATAGAGCTACATATGCAACTATATTCTTCTTCATTCTTCTTCACCAATAATGCTTCCTAAAATCCTAATACATCTTGGCGGCACTCGAATGAATGAAATACCGCAAACTGTGGGCCTCCTGAAGAATCAACTCACGAAGCCCATCCACATTGGGCGCACAAATCCAACCCTGCATCCGCAACACCCCATCATCTCCGATAGTAACCTGCTTGGCACCACTGTGCCACACCGTGTCCTTAAGTAAAAGCAAATGGGGGTTGTCATATTGACGCTCTCTAATGTGCTCATACAAAGAAGACCGAGAGACTGTGCAAGTTAGAACCCGACTAGGCTCCAAAACATCTAACCTCACGAACTGATTGGCAATAGCGTAAAAATCTGATGTTAGCGGCTTCTCACCAACTGGAATATACGCAAGGCTATCCATACTCACAACCTTTCTACTCAAAGCATCGGCCACCACATTGTCCTTCTCGAGATGATACAAAATGGTGATATTATAGCCTTTCAACAGCTCCAACCACCTTCGCTACCTCAGATTGAGATCCTTTTACTTGAACAAATACTATAGACTCTGATGATCTATAATACCTCACATAACAAGCCGTAGAGGTAATGCCTCCAAATCTTCAGTGTATGAACAATGGTTGTCAACTATAAGTTATGAACATGGTAATTCTTCTCATGAACCTTCAACTGCCGTGACACGTATATAATCACCTTACCATCCTCCATCAATACTGCACCAAACCCATCACACGATGCATCACAATACACCGTGTAGGATCCTGAACCTGTGGGCAACACCAACATTGTGCTGTATTTAAGGCAGTCTTGAGCTTCTGAAAGGTCAACTCACAATCTCTGTAGTTGAAGTAGGTCTAGGCTAGTTTTGAACCACCTCAATCTTCTTTGGATCCACTTTTATGCCCTCGGCCGATACAATATTCCCTAAAAGGCGTTCGAGTCTAACCAAAACTCACACTTTGACAACTTGGCATATAACTGACTATCTCTTAAAGTCTGAAATATAATCTGAAGATGCTGCTCATGCTCCTCTCGATCGTGGGAGTAGATCAAGATATCATCAATGAATACAATAAAAAAAAGAATCCAAATAGAGCTTAAATACCTGGTTCATCAAGTCCATAAATGTTGCTTGGGAATTTGTCAACCCAAATGATATTACTAGGAACTCGTAATGCCCATACCTAGTCTTAAAAACTGTCTTAGGGACATCCGATGCCCAAATCTTCAACTGATGGTAGACAAACCTCAAATCAATTTTCCAAAACACTTTGCCCCCTGAAGCTGATTAAATAAGTTATTAATCTTCGACAACTAATACTGGTTCTTGATAGTGACTTTATTCAACTGCTGATAGTCTATACACATCCTCATCGAACCATCTTTCTTCTACACAAACAACGTGGGCACACCCCAGGGCGAGATACTAGGTTTAATGAATCCCTTATCAAGTAAATCATTCAACTGCTTATTCAATTCCTTCAACTTAGGCGGGGTCATACGGTGTAGTGGAATAGAAATAGGCTGGGTGACCTGAGCCAAATCAATACAGACGTTAATATCTCTGTCGGGTGGCATCCCCAGCATATCTGTAGGAAACACCTCTGGAAACTCACGCACAACAGGTACCAAATCCATGGAAGGAACCTCCGCACTAGAATCACGTATATATGCCAAATAAGCTAGACATCCCTTCTTGACCATACACCGAGCCTTCACATAGGAAATAACCCTCATGGTAGAATGTCTAGGAGTCCCTCTCCACTCTAATCAAGGCAACCCCGATATGGGTAAGGTCACCATCTTGACATAACAGTCCAATATATCACGATAAGGTGACATCCAATCTATGCCAAAATAACATCAAAGACTACCATATAAAGAAGTAAGAGATATACACTAGTCTCAAGACTCCCAATGGTAATTACACACGAGCGATAGACACGATGTACAATAATAGAATCTCCCACAGGTGTGGACACACACAGAGGAACACTCAAAGAATCACGAGGCACAACCAGATATGAAGAAAAATAGGATGACACATACGAATAAGTAGAGCCCAGATCAAATAGAATTAAAACATCTCTATGGCAAATTTGAACAATACCTGTGATAACGACGTTAGATGACTCGGCCTTAGGTCTAGTTGGGAATGCATAAAAACGGGGCTGGGACCTACCACATTTACCTCCACCTCTAGGACGGCCTCTCACTGGCTGGCTTCCACCTCTAACGGTCTGACTTCCACCTCTAATGGCCTGACCTCCACCTCTGGCAGCTGACCCCCGCCTCTAGCTGGCTGAGCGGGCGTTGAAGCAACTGGTGCCAGAACCGTTGTTGATACCCAATTTTCCCTATATTTTTTTATATGCATAAATACCTTCAAAATATCATATATAAGCATGCATAAAGTTTTATAATTTTTCTATAATTTTAAAGAGTTTTAATTGATTTATTTCCTCCCCTTTCACTCATAAAATCCCCAATAATTATCCCTCAAATTATTGTTAGGGTGATTTAGTCGTTTAAATTCTATATTTATACCAAAATATTATTAAAATAGTTTTAGTGCATTTTTATAATTGCATTTTGAATTTTTAAAGCTAAATTGCATATAATTGCAATATTAGTCTTATTAATGTATAATTACATTTATATGCATAAAATTGACCTTCCATATTTTTAAAATGTTAAATATTTATTTTAAATCATTTTATTGCACAAAATTATTTCCCAAAAATTATTTATTATTTATTAAAAAATTATATAGGGATAAATTGGCTATTTAAAACATAGCCAGATTTGCATTTCAATTTTAGCCCAATTTTAACCCAACCCCAGCCCAATTTCGTATTAAATTACCCGACCCAAACCCTAAACCCACCTACCCGACCCAAAACCTATTAAATCCTGGCCGTTGATCTAATAAATCAACGGACCTCGTCCGTTATTACCTTTTTAAACCTTAAACGACCCCTAACCCTAAGTCACTTTCCAAATCCGCCGCCTCTATATTCTCTCATCTCCTCTCCTCTCTCAGAAACTCAACCTAACCCTAGCCCTTTCAACCGCCGACCTCTCTTTTCCGGTCTTCTCCGGTGATCTCCCATCAACTCCCAAGCCTCCAATGGCTCCTCTAGCGCCATGCTTGCCTTCTCTAAGGTCTTCAAGGGCCCAGGGCCACGCTGAATTGCACCTAGGGTTCGTCACTTGTCTGTTCTTGGCTATTCCAGTGTGATTCCGAGCAAAATCACGCTGTATTTGTTACGATCCTTGGTATTCTAGGCATGTTCTTTTATCTCTATTTGGATTTCTTATGAAACCCTAATTTTTGCCTACATCTCCTAGATCTATACCAATTTGAAATGATTTGAGTTGGTTTCTTTGATGTTTTACAATATCCTTGGAACTCTTTACAAGAACCATGTGATTTCAACCATTTTCGTCTTCTTCTAAAAATTAGGGTTTTTAGAACTTTTTCTAAAACTTTGTTTAAACTGATTCTTTATGTCTAAACTTCTATCTCTTGTATATTTTGACTGATTCTATGATTTTACTAAATTTTCAACTTGCCTATATTGAAAGCCCTAATTTCTAGATTTCTTCGTTTGGTTTTGTGTATTAGCATGACTGCTCGTTTCTTGTCTGAGTTTCTATGATCACTACTAAAAAAACCAGGGTTTAGCGACGGACAAAATCTGTAGCTAAACAGAAAAATCCGTCGCTAATCTCATTTAGCGACGGATTAGCGAAGGATTATCAAAAGATTCTTCTAGTAACGAGCATTTTAGCGACAGATTAGCGACGACGTTCGTAGTTAAATCCAGTTTTTTTTGTAGTGGATTATCTTGCTTAGAATATGTTCTTACTGAGTTTTTTATCACCTATATATGTTTGTGTTCATATTGACTGGTCAATACTTGCCACTTTCCTCACTGCATTTGGTTACTCCTATCTCAATCTTTTATATGCTAAAACTCTCCCCTTGATTGACTCTGAACTCCTTGTTTCTTGGCTTGATTTGAAATCTTCCCTTTAGACTTTCGATTCTCCTGTTTTAACTTGTTTATTTGCTTATTCATGGGAATCCATGCTACTCTCCTTAAAATCAATAATTTCGAACCATTGATTCCATGATTTACTATATACTGATTTTCGATTATTTCCATATTATGCAACTTTATTTGTTTTCTTGCCTTATTTGGTTAACCGAGTATTTTACTGATTCTTTATTAGTTGTTTCCTTAATTAAACCCCTATTTACTTATCCCTAATTGTCTATTTTATACCATATACTCTACTTGATTTCTTTCCTTGATCATTTCTACCTATTACCGTTGGCTGATTCCCCCTTAATTAAAGGAGTACTTGTATTGATTTGATTCTGATTAGTATTTGGTTCCATAATTACTATGATACTATGATGCTTGCCTTATTTTTATCTAATTTCGAACTACTATATATACACACTCTCTCATAATCACAAACACACGAATACATTGGTTCAAAACTTTCTCTCTCACACAAAAACTCTCTTCTACTCTCTTTTCTCTGATTACTTGCTATTGTTCTAAGTCAGCCAGCTGCAAGCCAAGGTTGATTACTCTTCTCTCTTGCTCCTTACTTTGTCTTTACTACATGCTTTACTGGTATGTTCCAATTTTAATTCAAGTCCCAAAATAATATGCTTCTCCTATTACTTTAATTTGTCATGTTTCTAATATGCTTTTACCTATGGTTTTGTTGTTCAACCTGCAATTAGCATGTCTACTTTATTGTCTTCTGTACTGCATGCTATATACCCCTTAGGATCCCCTTCTAGTATGTCTTAATGTGTATGTGTTTCCCTGATCCCTAGCATGCCCCATTCCTGTGTAAAGTAATTGGCTATCCTAAGCTTCTTGATCCTGTATTAACAATTCATGCTATACCTTAAAAGCCTTGATCCCCTTTGAAGGGTCTCTCTAGTTCTGTACCTATGTGTATCTATGTGCCCTATGCTTACCCCAAATCCCTATTACCCTCTAATTGGATGTGTGCACTTGTCTGACTTCATGTATTGAAGTGTTGATGAACTTCTTCTAGTTCTGTATTTGGTTTGGTTGATTGTTGATCACTTACCCTTTTATTTGTATTATTCAGTAACCCCTATGTGTGTTAGAAAACAATTTCAAGCAAACCTTCTTTTAATACTGTTTTCCTACTGAAACCTTTCAAACTATGTCAAGCACTCTCACTCTACTCCTAGGTCAATAGGTTCTGACCCCTCCAGCATGTGTACTGCCTTGGGATCCTCTTGAGAACCCTATAAACTCTGGCATATTGAGGTTGGCCATTCCACACCGCACTTACTCAATTTGGTTACCAAGTCTAGGTGTAAGCACTGCCCGGGATCCTTGAGATCCTTAGGGAACTTTGATGCACCTAGACAATGATACTGTCTATGGAATTTGGGAATTTGAGGTTGTTTGAGGATTTGGAAATCTGGGCCTATTTATAGGCTCCCTATAGAATAACTTCTTATTTTTTATCTACTTATGTAATTCATTCATATGGTTTGTAATAATTTGTAAACGAATATTGGGGTAACTAGTAAAAAAGGGCGGGTAGTTACATATTTGTGGGGTAATATGGGTAGAAACCATGCCTATAGGACTTCATATTTTGCTATGTTTACCTTTATAAGTAGAAACCATGCCTCTAGGACTTTTATATCTTATTACGTTTGTCTTATCATGTTAGAAATCATGCATATAGGTTTCAAGCGGTTCCGATAATCATGTTTATAGGTCTTAAAATTAACTTCTCAAATAGATCTCATGCCTATATGATATAATCCAATCAAACTTCTGTTATAACAAGTGTTTACATGTGTTTTTTTTCATTTGTCATCATGCCTGCAGAGTTTTTGAAATCAGTATTAAACAACTAAATATCATGCCTATAGGGAACAACACCAGAAATTCTGCCTATAGATTCAAACCAGTTTAGTTTAAATAAATCAATCCAGTTAACAATTAGTTCACTTCTAAACCGGTTTAATTAATGATTTATATTTCTTTGAAACGAGTTCTTTCAAAAACTGCCTTAATCTATCATTAAACAACATGCCTATAGGGATTCAAGAGTCTGTTTTAAAATCTGCCCTACTTTACTATAAAACTTAATTATCAGTACTCTGCGTAGGCAGGCCTATAAGGCATTTTCAAAATCTTGCAATTCTGAAACTGTTTCTGTTACTTAATGCCATTCTGATCTTTTTAACAGGCTTTAAAAATCAATAGGCATCTGATAGGGTCATTACTTCTGAGTTTATGAAATAAACTACCTGTCTTCTGTGTCTTGATATTCACTTAGACATCATGCCTTAGGATACTGTTTAACAAAAGACCCTTATTTGTGCTTGAGTCATGCTGCTTATGTGTATTGTTTGAGGAGGTAAACTTGAGCCTCTAATTTCTCCCTTTTATCTTATGTGCCAAAGTCCTAATTGTTCTTACCTATCGCCTTGGTATTTTCACCTTGAAAACCTTAGGGGTCTGTCTAGAACTACCTATAGGTAAAGGTCCTAAAATTCCTCCAGGACCATTAAGAAGGGAAGGGTAACAGCACGCCATAGAGATCGCTGACCAATACTCGCTTTAATGACCACTAAGGGGTGGGAAGGGTAGGTATGAGATATGATGACTATGCGCTAATGTCACGTGTAGCCCCTCATTGAGGAGTGTTTACCAGACATTGTGTGGGGTGATCCAATAGGCTAACGAACCTAGCACTCCTCCTCTTCCCAAAAAGCCTTTTTGTTTAAAACTTTGTTCAAAATCTTTATACAATGTGCTTTACTTGCAGCCTATTTGATTCAACTGTTTATTTGTTAATGGACTAATTCGTAAATATAAGTTCGCTCGGGACCCACAGTTGTGGACTGAGAGGGGTGCCTAACGCCTTCCCCTCGAGGTCATTTTAAGCCCTTAACCTAATCTCTAGTAATGCAAACCAATCCAAGAGTTAATCACTATAGGTGCCCTAACGCACCATAATCCGTTAGGTGGCCACTCTTCAAATACCCAATTCCCAAAAGGAAAAGATTTATTACCCCCATGAATGTCGAAATCCAGACTTTTCTCTCTCTCTCTCTCTCTCTCTCCGTGGAGGGAAAAAAGGGGGGCGCGAGAACCGTGGCACGAGAACTCTTCTATGGTATGCTGCTTAAAAATCTAGGACAGTATCTCCTGATGTGACCTGTACCCCCATACTCAAAACAACCTTCCTGCTGCTATGGTTGCTGAAGTTGAGACTGACCTAAACGGGACGGATAACCACTGTGGTACCTCTATATCAGAGGTGAACTAATAGGCGCTGATGGTGTACTGTAGGCTAGCTGTCCAGGATGAGATACATAAGGACCATGACTACTCAAATCACCATGTGATTGTCACACCCCCTTTTTCCTTGCGGAGTCTGGGTTTCGACATTCATGGGGGAACAACTCGTTTCCTTTTGGAATTAGGCATTTGAAGAGTCGCCACCTAACGGATTAAGGTGCGGTAGGGAACCTAGAGCAATTAACTCATATAACTAGTTTGCATTACCAGAGATTGGGTAAGGGCTCGAAATAACCTTGAAGGGAAGGTGTTAGGCACCCATCGCGGTCCATAACGGTGGGTCCCAACCGAACTTGATTATGTGAATTAGTCATTTAACAGATAGGCAGTCTAAGCACACATGTAAATAAAAGAGGTTTAACAGATAGGAAGTCTAAGCATGCATATGCAAATAAAGAAAGTTTAATAGTGTCACGACCTAAAAATCCCTCCAAAGAAGTCGTGATGGCACCTAGTCTCTAAACTAGGTAAGCCTAACATTAACTGAAATAATATTGATATTTATTAACTTTAAATTAAATTACTCTGAACAAATTACAATTCTCAAAACCGGTGGTACTAGTCATAAGTCTTTCTAAGAATAATTATACAAAATAGATACATCACTATTCCGAAACAAAAGGAACATATGGAATAAGTATAATTGAAGGTGACTCCGAGGCCTGCGAATGTACTACAACAGGTTTACCTTGAGTCTCCACTGCAACGATCCGTACAGCCACTAACGATCAGATACCCGGATCTGTACACAAAAAATGTACAGAAGTGTAGTATCAGCACAACCGACCCCATATGCTGGTAAGTGCCTAGCCTAACCTCGGCGAAGTAGTGACGAGGCTAGGACCAGACTACCAAATAAACCTGTGCAATATAGAGTACAAAAATAATATGAAGCAGATAAAAATGGTGGCAACGATGATCAACCAAGGATATAAATAGCAGGCAACAAGAACAACATAAATATTTCTCAACAAATAATAATTACAAGTGCAATCAATTAAGCAAGTCCTTCAAATATAAATTGTTCGCCTATAAATCCTTCAGGTAATAATCTCTAAGATAATATGCTTTTCAATAAATATATTTCCTTTCGAGTAAAGGTCACCTTGTGACGCCTCATTTCATAATCATAAATAATATAGGTCTCATCCCACTTTCATATTTTCACGGCACCTCGTGCCCATATTTATATCACAACCGTACGGACAACTCACATGCCATTAAATAAAACCATAATATTTTTCCCGACACCTTGTGCCCACATATTTCTGTCTCACATTGCACAACAATATTCTCATGTTACTCAGTTCATAGGTTACATACCCAATACAATTAATAATGTTCAAGGAGCATCATTCGCTTAACATAAAGTAGAGTACAACTTTCAACCCAATCAGGAAATCAACAAGAAAAGATGAAGTTATTTTTAGAAATCATTTGATAAAGAAAATACCCTTTTCAATTAAAGTACAATATCGAATGAATCATTACCTTTAATATGAGAAAGCAATAAATTAAAACATAGTAGAAATTCCTTTTTAAGTAAAGTACAACCTCAAACGGTTTAAGGAAAATTTAGTTTAGAAATCAATTGAGGCAAAAATGTAACAATTGTTGAAATTTGAGGTATTGAACATATAAAAAAAATAAGACGAGATATTGTAAACACTATGGATTCCAACACAAAGGATCACAATAGTAAAGGGATCTAAGTAGTTAATACACTTGAATTGTTAATAACAAGTAAACACATCAAACAGAAAGTACACGACATCACCCTTCATGCGTTAACACTCTCTCACCAAAACAATACACGACATCACCCTTCATGATTTACACTCTTCTTCACCCAAGAAACAAACACAATGCAAATAGGGTAAGGGAATCTATAACATTGAAATAAAATCAAGTAACAACAGAAAATCAGTAAATGAACGTAAAGGACAACATAACTCAATTAGAATCAGGAAAAATCAAGGACAAGTGCACGATATCACCCTTTGTGCTTTTACTCTCGTCCTCACCATAAGAATCAATATAAACTGTACGACATCAACCTTCGTGCTTTTACTCTCATCCTTACCATAAAATTAATATAATAGGCACGGAATGGTACATCGTGCGGCACAACATCACCCTTCGTGCTTTACACTCTTTCCTCACAAATCATACACGGCATCACCCTTCGTGTTTTAACACTCTTTCCTTACAAATCATACATGGCATCGCCCTTCGTGCTTTAACACTCTTCCTTACCCAAACAACAATCACAAGAAATAAGGGCAAGGAAATAAATGAAATTATAATAAAATCCCGGCAAGGGAACAATAGTACAACAATCAAATCTCAAAAAGGGAATCAATATCAAAACAATAACATCCCGGCAAGAGAGACAATATCATGATTGTCTCTCTCCTTTCTTCTTTCACGTTTACTCACTACTCAATTCACAACTTGAGTCAATGCTCTATAATGTTCAATAATTCAATTCTCAACTTGAGCCAATGCTCTATAATGTTCAACAATTCAATTCTCAACTTGAGCCAATGCTCTATAATGTTCAATTAACAACAATACTTCCACGAGTCATATTCCTCAATAGAAATTATCATATAGAACATATACAATACGAAATGGAGTCACATTAATCAAAGTATAAGGCTCACGGGCATGCTTGACACCAACGTATTGATACTCGTCACCATGCCTATACGTCGTACTCAACAAATAACACATAACAAGTAGGACACAACTCCTAATCCCTCAAGCTAAGGTTAGACCAAACACTTACCTTTTTGAAGTTAGGCCGATATTCCAAAATAGCCTTCTTGCTTGAATTGACCTCCGAGAGACTCAACTCTATCCAAATTAATTGTATAACTTCATTAAAATACATCGGAAACAATTCTAGATAATAAAACATTGACTTAAAAATTCACATTAAAAAGTTAACCAAAAGTCAGTGCGGGACCCGCCTCTCGACCGACTTGATTTTCATGAAATCCGAATACCCATTCCAATACAAGTTCAACCATACCAATTTTATCAAATTCCGACATTGGATTGTTCTTTGGATCTCAAAAATTCATTTTAGAAGTTTCTATAATTTTCTCCAAATTTTCACCCCAAATCACGAATCAAATGATGAATTCAATGATAGATTCATGTATTCTAGTCAAATCCGAGTTAGAATCACTTACCCCGATGAATTTCTTGAAAAACCTTCGAAAAATCGCCAAATCCGAGCTCTCTAGGTCAAAATATAAAATAAAACCCAAAACCTCGTATTTATAGAGTACCCCACGGATTTCCACCTCTGTGGACCGCACAAAATCGACCGCGGTTCGCACAAAACCAGTGCGGTCCGCACAAAATCGAATTCTGTCCGCGGTGGTTTTGACTGCAGTGATAGTCTTTGGTATTTTGGCCATAACTTTCGCTACAGATATCCAAATGTCTATTATAATATATTTCTAAAAACTAGATTCAAAGATCTATTTCGTTTTTGAATCATCTCCAAATTCCTTGTAGATCAAAAGATATGAGCTTTCGAAGTTGGACCGCAGACCTGCGGATCTTCATGACAGCGGACCGCGGACCATTTTACGTGGCCGCACTAAACCACCGCACCCAGCACTAAATCTACCGCGCCCAGCGCTAAAACTTCTGGCCCCTTCCATTTTCTAAGTTCCGGAATGTCCTGACTCTCTCAAAACTCACCCAAAACACACCCAAGGCCCTCAGACCTAAACCCAAACATACCAACACCTCCCATAACATCATTAACACCTAGTTAAGCCTTCGAATCACTCAAAACAACATCAAAACACCAAATCAACTTCAGATTCAAGCTTAAGAACTTAGAAATTTTAAATTCCACAAACAATGCCGAAACTAATCAAATCAAGTCCGATTGACCCCAAATTTTGCACGCAAGTCATAAATGACATAATGGAACTATTCAAACTTCTTGAGCCGGATTTTGATATCGATATCAAAAAGTCAACCCCTCGGTCAAATTTCCAAACTTCGACTTCTCATTTTCGCCATTTCAAGCCTAATTAAACTACAAACTTCCAAATAATTTTCTTGGCACGCTCCTAAATCCTAAATTACCATATGAAGCTATTGGAATCATCCAAAATCCATTCCGGATTCGTTTACTCATATTTCATCTTCCGGTCAATTTAATTCAACTTAAGCTCTCTTCTTGGAGACTAAGTGTCTCAATTACTTTCAAAAACCTTTTTGAACCCGAACCAATTTCCCTAGCAAGTTACATAAGAACCATAAAGCATGAATTTAGCAGTATATGGGGAGACGAGGTTGTAATTATTCAAAACGATTGTTCGTGTCGTTACAAATAGATAGGCAGTCTAAGCACACATATGCAAATAAAGGAATTTTAATAGATAGGCAGTCTAAGCACACATATGCAAATAAAGGAAGTTTAGCATTCTAAAGCATTCTAGCAACCTTGAGATGTATCCTATGCGTGCATTACCTGTCCCTTTCTTGTGGCCCTGGAGGTATTTAGGACCTCTAATTTAGGCAGTTCTAGACTATCCTAAGGTACTTAAAGGACAAAAATCTAGGCGACAACCAAAAAAAATAGGACTGTCAAGTAAAGAACAATTAAGGGGGATCACATTTTACCTCCACAAATAGAACAAACAAATGCACGCCTCAGACAACAGTATTTTGGACATTTGAAAGGAATACTAATGACAGGATATCTAGGTGAATATGACAAGCAGAGAATATGCAATGTTGAGTTAAGGCAAACGTGATAAAGACCTAATTAGTTTGCCTAGTGATTTTAGGATCTGTTGAATCTGGGCAGTTCACAAATAAGCACAACACAGTTTCCAGTTTTTATAAGATTTTAATTACCTGCAAGCTTGCCTAAGTGGAGATACCCTATGAACATATTAAGTTCTATAGGCATGTTGGTCTAGGTGCTGAACATTACAGAGTTGGTTTACATACATTAAATCCTAGAACGTGATATCTAGGTGTTGAGATTGCTTTCTTAAATAGGATAGTTACTAATTTATGTGATGTAGACATGGTTTTAAAGCGAATGCAACAATAGTCCTAAGGCAGGATCTCTAATGCACATGATGAATAGACATTTTCTTAAGCAGGATCATAGTAGTTATCTAATAACAGAATTTCTAGGTGATCATGATCATATAGAAGCAGAATTTCGTAACAAATGAGGTGATGAGCCTATAACATATCTTCTAGTATACCAAACAATCCTAAAAGCATGGTGTCTAAAGAAAGTAAACATAATAAACCTAAGGCATGATTTCTAATAGCATAGTGATCCTAAGGGCATGATTTCTAATAGCATAGTGATCCTAAGGGCATGATTTCTACCCAATTTCCCTCACAAAAATCATATAAGAATCCCTTCCCTTTTACTAATTTCCCCAACATCTGTTTACAAGGATCATTATTATATACCAATAGTGAATGAATTACATAAATAAATATAAACTATCGATAGAGAGCCTGAATTAGGCCCAAAGTAAACCTGGGGATGCCAGGCCTTCAGAACAGTCTCAAATGCCAAGAGTCTTATATCCAATGTTGTGTCCTGGTGTGTCAAAGTTCCCTAAGGACCTCAAGGATCCTTGGTAGTGCTCACACCAAGACCCTTTCATAAAATAGAGAACTGGTTATGTGCAGTGTGGAAGGGCCAGCCCCAGTGTGCCAGAGGTAAGAGGGATCTCATGGATTTCTAGGCAGTATACACACTAAAGAGGCAGAACTTAATAGTCTAAGAGTAAAGTGAAAGTGCTTGGCATAGTTTAGAAAACACTTAGTAAATACAATGTAGAGATAACTTTCAGGAGTGAATAGATTTTCAGGAATAGAAATAGTTTTGAGAAACTGCTAAAAGTGGAAAACAATTTTTAAAATCAATTCTGAGAAGAACAAATATTCAACATACAATCACACAAACTTGGAATGCCTAGAATCACAACCATTTAACAGGCAGCTTTACAAACAAGGGTCGGGGGGCTGGAAACATATGGAGCTCATATCAGGGACACATGATCATGGTATAAGGGGGAAGCATATGGACGACAAATGCACAGAATAATTAGGAATCTACAGATTCAGAGACCTAACAGGTTACTCATGATAATAGACAATTAAGACATAGAGGCAGAGTGTAGGAATAGTCATATTGAATACAGGGGTGCATTGGGCAGGATTAGCCATACAATTAGGGTTAATCAAGTACATTAGGAGACTAAGTTACTAACATAATCACACCAATTGAAAGGAGTAAACAAAAATTAATAAACATGCTGGCAGAGTATCCAACAAGAAAGTGAGACCTAGACATGCTGATTACACGTTTGAACAAGAGAAGACAGAATTTAGACATGCTGAATAAAGCAGTAAACAGGAAGACAAATTGAATACATAGCCAATCGAACTAATGCAGGAATAGATTTATAGACATGGAACACATAGAGTTTGAGTTTCAGAATTGACTAGGGACATACCAGTTTAAAGAGGCAAAGTGCAGAATGTAAATCAAGTATAATTCCACTGTCTAGCCTTGGCTTTCAGCCGACTAGACCAATAGTTAGCACAAGTAGCAGAGAAAAAAGAGAGAGTTTGAGTGTGTGTGTGTGTGTATTCTGAACAAAGTGTTGGTGTGTTGAGAGGTAAAACAAGAGTATGTATATATAGCAGTTTAAGAGTAGAACAAAATAAGGTAAAGTAATCAACATTCAGTCAATTAATGAAAATCATAGGATCACAGAATCCAATCACATAAAGGAGTTCAGAATAGACCCTTTAATTAGAGGTAATTAATCAAATGGTGATAACAAGGGTCTAATTAAGGAAAGAATCCCAATCATACCATGTAAAGGAATCAGTAAGAATTCGTAACTATACGGGCAATCAAATAAGGCAGGGATGACCAATTAAGGTCATAAACAAGGAAACACACAAGATTTATGCATACGAATCTCTAACAGAGTAAATCAATTAGCCAAAACTTTCAAAATAACACTGATTTTCGGAAAGAAATACTCAACTTCCATAAACAAAAATTAGGCTAAGTAAAACCTCACAAAAATATAAAAATTAGCCGGAGAAACAGATTCGAACCCTAATAGAGATTAATTAGGGCAAAAACCATAGAATAATGGATTTGACAAAGAAAAAATGTGTAAGTCAAAAATACAGAGTAAATTAATACGATTGGTAACACAGAAAGACTCAAAATTGAAGCAAAGGTTAGAAAATCAGAGTATCACACAAAATCAACTAAGGTTTAAGTATTTTTTGCACAAATCAGTCACGAAGATGAAAAATAATTAATTAAGCACTTAGGAGTCAGAAAAACCTTTGAAAAGTAACTTGGGATGAACCCTTGTTTTGGGGAAAAGTCGGAATAATTAATTAAAATCAGAAATTCTCAAAGAAGAACATGTAATAGTGCTTGATTCTCAGATCTGAGAAGGATCGAAGGTAATAGACTAGGGTTTTCAGAAAAGTAATAGAGATGCGAGAATAAGTCAAGAGACCATAGATTCGTAACAAAACAAAAGGAAATTCTTACTCAGAGTCGAGAAAATGACCTGAGACAGGCTAACAAGCAAGGTTTCAAACCAGAACCGGTAGGGTTTCTTGAGATCATCTAAAGTATCTAAGAAGTCAAAGAGCCATGGTGCGTAGAAGGCCAGGACCAGCTAGAGAAGACAGTGAAACATCACAGGATTGAGATATACGCCGGTGACGGCGTTTAGAACTAGGGTTAGGTCGAGAGAGTTGAGAGAAGAGGGGAGTGATGATGGCGGGTAAGAGGAGTGAATGGGAGGGTTTGGGGGGGGGGGGCGATTAGGTCTAGGTTTAATTAAGGAAAGGGGAATATGGACCGTTGATCTGAATGATCAATGGTCAGGATTGAATGAGGGGTATTGGGTCGGGCAGGTGTGTATTTGGGCCTAAAGGGATTAGGCTAATTTTAAAAGGGGTTTTGGGCTGGTCTTTTGGGTTAAGTCTGAAAACAAAAGGGGCTATTTATTAAATACCCAGATAATTGAGTAAAAATTAATTTATAATATAAATAACATATTATTAAAATAATTTTAATGCATATAAATAATTATTCGATATTTTAAAAATACAATGGACTATTTTCTGGTAAACTAATGAAATAATGTATGCTTGGGCTATAATTGCAAAGTTATTGCAATTATAACCAAAAAGTATAAATCTGGCTATTTGTGAATAATTTAAACTTAATATGACTATAAATAGTAAAATTAAATCAAAAAATGTTATGAAGTCATTTGTGATGCAATTTTGTAATTATTTACATAAATAAAATACTGGGATAAGTTAATTTAAAAATGTAGAAATTATAGAAAATATTATGATGCTAATGCATAGTTTTGAAGATATATATGCATTTTGAAAAAATAATATAGGAAAAATTGGGTATCAACAACTGCCCATCTTTATCCGGGAAAGATGAAAGAGTTGTCGCGTAAAGATATGATGGCCAATTTTGACCGGGCGATTTGGTTTGAGAGATTTAGGCCGCACTCTGGTTTCTGAGCTGCCTACATATCCCTGGTTTTAAAGAAATCAGGCTGTGTGTAGTTCCGGATTCATCGGCGGAATATACCGATGAAGTCATCACAAGAACAGACACGAGATTTCGGGATAAGTGAAAGAATGGTTATGGTGAGCGGTCAAGTTTGAGATAGTCGAAGGAATCGGAGCGGGATTTCTCCTATTGGGATAATAGTTGCTTATCGGGTCACCTGAAGATAAAAGATACTACAAACATATATTTGTGCGGGAATTTAAATATGATGTAGATTCCCTTTAGACCATGAGAATTGTCTTCGGACGGTGCAGATGACGCTTTAGACTATGATGCCCTGGGCCATGAATTGTGAGATAGGAGATTCGCAGGCCATGAAATGATGTTCTCGGGCAATGAGGATGGTGCCCCCGAACCATAACACCTTTGAATAATGATATGCAAATATGAGAGATCCTCAGGCCATGGCATGGTGTCTTCCGGCTATGAGGATGATGCCTTTAGACAATGACGCCTTTGGACAAGTTGGCGATGTTTCAGCCCATGAGATGTAACAATATGATGCTGAAATCAACAAGACAAGGCTTAGTCTTTTGAGGTTGCGGGCAGAGCTTGGCCCGAAAGAGGAGCAAATAGACAGTGTCGGAATAGAGCAACATTTATGCAAGGAGGGACAATGCTTAGTCCCATGAGAATGCAATGCTTAGCCTTATGCAGCTATGGAGGCAGCGCTGAGCCTCATGCAGATGGAGATAGAGCTTAGTCTTATGCATAATTTAGGATAGGGTTTAGTCCCATGCAAGTGGAAGGCAATGCTTAGCCTTATGCAAAATGGAGGCAGGGCTTAGCCCCATGCAGATGCGGGACAGGGCTTAGTCCCATACAGATGGAAGGCAGATCTTAGCCTTATGCAAATATGGAGGTAGGGCTTAGCCTCATGCAAGATGTGAGAGAGCTTAGTCTCATGCAAGATACGGGACATGGCTTAGTCCCATGCAGATGGAAGGTAGAGCTTAGCCTTATGCAAATATGGAGGCAGGGCTTAGCCTCATGCAAGATGTGAGACAAAGATTAGTCTCATGCATGATGCGAGACATGGCTTGGTCCCATGCAGATGGAAGGTAGAGCTTACCCTTATGCAAATATAGAGGTAGGGCTTAGCCTCATGCAGATGGAGACAAAGATTAATCTCGTGCAAGATGTGGGACAAGGCTTAGTCCCATGCAGGTGGAAGGCATAGCTTAGCCTTATGCAGATATGGAGGCAGGGCTTAGCCTCATGCAGATGGAGACAGAGCTTAGTATCATGCAATATGCGGGACATGGCTTAGTCCCATGCAGGTGGAAGGTAGAGCTTAGACTTATGCAGATATGGAGGCGTGGCTTAGCCTCATGCAAGGTTCAGGACATGGCTTAGTCCCATGTGAATGGAAGGCAGTGCTTAGCCTTATGCAGTGAACAATTGGCAAATAGGAGCAGAGTATTTCTTAGCTGGAGATATATTCGATGTCTGGTGGCCCGATTGATAATGATCTTGCTGCGTGTATATATTTGCGAATGCTACTGTTACGTCAGATGTGCCTATGCTCAAAAAGAAATTGTAAGTTTTGTAAAGGGAGGTTGGTTCGTGCCTTCGTCTGCTGGCTTTGCTCTGCTCTGTTCTGGAGGCCTTGTTTGAGTTTCCCTGAGTAACACCTGGCTGTTATAGAAATAGTGTTTTCGAAAATATGCAATTATTGATAAAATAGAGTTATTTTCAGGAATCATAGTGAAATATCAAGTAGTTTAGATGAACTGATGACTGTAACACATTTCAGAGACATTAAAACTTTCTTGTATTAGAATTTTGAGGGTCCTCCTCAAAATTTTGCCCCAGTTTTTGGTTCTGGGGGGAAATGAAAATTTTATTATGATATGACCGAACCCACAGGGCTGCCTACGTATTCCCTCTTAAATGGGAATCAGGTCGAGCATAGTTCTATTACATCAAATGAAGAAAATGTAAACAGACTAAACATAGTATCTTTTGACTACGTCTCAATTGATTGGTTTTGGCCAGACTTCTCCGTCCATTTCTACAAGTATGAGTGCTCCTCCTATTAGCACCCGGTGAATCGTGTAGAGACCTTGCCAGTTGGGAGAGAATTTCCCTTTGGCTTCATCTTGATGCGGGAAGATCTTCTTCAGCACCAGTTTTCCCGGCAGAAATTCTCTTGGTTTGACCCTTTTGTTGAAAGCTATGGCACTCTGTTCTGATAAAGCTGACCGTGACATACTGTGTTCATTATTTTCCCCTCTATAAGGGCCAATTACTTATTGAGACTCCTTATCCATTCTGCATCGCTGAGTTCGACTTCTTGTATGATCCTTAAATAAGGAATCTCTACCTCGGTTGGGATGACAACTTCGGTACCATAAACCAGTAAGTAGGGAGTTGCCACAGTTGATGTAAGAACTGTAGTGCCGTACCCCAACAGGGCAATGGGTAACTTCTCGTGCCATTGTTTGAGGTTTTCTACCATCTTCCTTAGTATCTTCTTAATGTTCTTGTTGGCGGCTTCTACGGCTCCATTCATCTGAGGTCTATTCGGTTGATTTCTAGTTAACCCGTGACCCTGGAATATTCTCTCCTACTGATTGTTATCTGAAATTGCTATTTGTTTGGTTGATTTCTAGTTAATTCATTACTTGATAGTTTTAGGTAGTAAATTAGTTACTTCTATATTTTGTGAAAAATATCTTGAATAGATAAGTTAATTGAGTTTGAACCAGTCAATAGTTAATCACAAGTCTTCATGGGAACGATACTCTACTCATTACTTTATTACTTGATGATCGCGTACACTTGCGTGAGTGTTTTTGGTCGCAACAAGTTTTTGGCGTTGTTGCCGGGGACTTAGAAATTAGCTACTTTACTGAGTTAAGCTTTTATTAGTTATTTGTTCAAGCTTTAATTTTAAATTTACATTGTTTATGCTAACACATGCTCCTCTCTTGAATGCGGAGGAGTAGAAGCACAAACAATCTCCTTCCTCTTGATCCTGAAATTGAACGAACACTTCATAGTGTGAGGAGGGAAGTCGAAGCTAGAATTAGAACAGAAGGAGAGTTGGATATCGTAGTTCAACCACAGCTAATAGAGATGGCAGGTAATGAAGAGCGTGCGGTGATTGAAGCCGCAATGCCCAGTCTTGCTAATATGACTCAGGCTATTGTGAAGCCTGATATCATAGGGAATTTTGAACTCAAACAATACATGGTGAATCTAATTCAGTCCACAGGGCAATATATGGGTCTATCTCATGAAGACCCGTAGAGGCACATTCAGAATTTCTTGGAAATTACGGACACTTACAATTATCCGAACGTTTCCAAGGACTATGTCAGGTTGACACTTTTCCCCTTTCCACTGCTTGGGGAAGATAAGGAATGGTTGCAAAAGGAGACCGCGAACTCAATCCACACTTGGGATGATCTAGAAAGGAAATTCTTAATCAAGTTTTTCCCCCACTAACAAGACAAGTCATTGAGGAGTCAGACTCTTGGGTTCGAACAACGAGATGGCGAGACACTTCGTCAAGCATGGGAAAGATAGAAGAAGCTGCTCAGAGACTGTCCACATCATTGTCAGACTAACGAGGCATTGGGTCACACTTTTGTTGATGGCCTAGATAATGCATCTAAGATAAATCTTGATTCAACTTGTGGGGGTAGTTGCATGGCTAGATATAGTGAAATCCAACTCTTACTAAATAACTTTACTGCTAATGATCATAATTGGCAAGGAGATTGGGATTCACGAAGGGCAATTAAATAGAAAGTAACTGGGTTGATTGAGCTTTATGACTTCTTAGCCATGAGAGCCGATATAGCAAAATTGGCAAATCAGATGAATAGAATGACAATGCAACAAACACAATAGATGCAACATGTACAACAAATGTCTATTTGTTGCGAACTATGTGGCGACAATCATATGAGTGATATGTGCCCCACGAATCCTGAATCCATATACTATGTGGGGCAACAGAGCAGAGGTCCAATAAATCAGCATGCACAATATGGGAACACTTACAATCTAAATTGGAAGAATCATCCCAACTTCTCATGGGGTGGAAATCAGCCGAATTAGAATAATTATAGACCCCAAGGAAATTTCAATCAACCTCAGAAGCCACCCCAACAAATGGAAGAGAGTATGAATGACTTCCTAAAGAAGTTGTTGCTTGACAATCAGCAGCTCAGAACTGATTTCAAAAATCTTGAGAGGCAAATGGGGCAGTTAGCAACAAACCAAAATACTAGACCTGTAGGCGCTCTCCCTAGTGATACAGAGAAGAACCCTCAAGTTAATGCAGTTACACTCAGAAATAGGAAGGATTTAGAGAAAGTGCCAAAGAAGAGAAAAGACAAGCCTATACCTAAGGTGGAGTTGATTCCTAAGGCAACACATGAATCAAAGAAAAATGATGCAACTTTAGACCCAGTGGAGGCTACAAGTCCACAACCACTTTTCCCCCAGAGATTTCAGAAAGAGAATGATGATCGCATGTTCAACAAATTTCTCTCTATGTTGAGCCAGGTTTAATTGAATATTCCACTGGAGGATGTACTTCGTGAAATTCCAAAATATGCTATGTATATAAAAGATATAGTGGCTCACAAGAGAAGATTGATTGAGTTTGAGATAGTTGCACTTACTGAGGAGTGCACTTCAAGGGTCCAAAACAATCTCCCTCAAAAGCTTAAGGATCTTGGCAGCTTCACCATCCCTGCGCAAATTGGTAATATTGATGTGGGTCGTGCACTTTGTGATTTGGGGGAAAGCATAAATATGATGCCCTTATCCTTGTTCAAGCAATTGGGTTTGGTAGCTCTAAGACCAACTACTGTGATGTTGCAGTTGGCTGATAGGTCCATAACACACCCTTGAGTGGTTGAAGATGTGTTGCTGCAAATTGGGAAATTTATCTTCCATGCAGACTTCATTATCCTAGATTATGAGGCTAATAAACTGGTTCCAATATATTGGGACGACCTCTCTTAGCTACTGGTGATGCAATTATTAAAGTGAGAGAGGGAAAAATGATTTTGAGGGTGGATGACGAGGAAGCAGTCTTTAATATCTACAAAGCAATCCAACTTCCCCGCTACTATGAGGGGCTCTCAATGATATATTTTGTGGAGGCGGATGAGCAAATTCTTGACACGAGTGTATATCTAGATGATTCTCTAGAGAAAACACTTATGTTGTTTGATAGCTTGGAGATTGATGATGAGGTTAAGGAGATAATGCATATCCTAGATGCATCTTGTGCTTACATGCAGGGGATACACCCCTTTGAGTCCCTGAATAGGCCAAGTGGGCCTCCTCCAAAGCCGTCAATTGAGGAAGCTCCAAAATTGGAGCTTAAACCCTTGCCTCCTCACCTTCAATATGCCTATTTGGGTGAGTCTGACACTTTACCTGTTATTGTTTGTTCCGACTTGTCTAAATTGTAGGAAGAAGAGCTATTGAGAGTGCTACGTGAGCACAAGAGAGCAATTGGGTGGATAATGTCTGACATTAAGGGCATTAGTCCAGATTTTTGCATGCATAAAATCCTCATGGAGGACGGACACAAGCCAAGTGTAGAGCAACAATGCCAACTAAATCCAATCATGAAAGAGGTGGTAAGAAAAGAAGTGATTAAGTGGCTTGATGCAGGTAATGTATTTCCAATCTCCGATAGAAAATGGGTAAGCCCCGTTCAATGTGTACCTAAGAAGGGGGGATAATTGTAGTGGTTAATGAAATTAATGACTTGATTCCCACAAGAACTGTCACTAGGTGGAGAATTTGCATAGATTATAGAAAATTGATTAATGCCACCCGAAAGGACCACTTTCCCCTCCCCTTTATTGACCAAATGCTTGATAGATTAGCTGGCTAGGAATACTACTATTTCTTAGATGGTTACTCGGGGTATAATCAGATTGCTATAGCCCCAGAGGACCAGATAAAACCACATTTGCATGTCCCTATGGCATGTATGCATTCAAGAGAATGCCCTTTGGTCTCTATAATGCACCTGCGACTTTTCAAAGGTGTATGATGGCTATTTTTACTGACATGGATGAAAGATTTGTAGAAGTGTTCATGGATGTACGAGTTTCACAATTTGCATGGACACAGGACCGAGGATTGCCGTCAACTCCGGGAGGAAGTGGCTCGGCTGCTCGATAACGAACACCTTCGGGAATTCCTCAATAATCGAGCTAAGAACTAGTCCCGAGAAAGAGAAGTGACCAAAAAGAACAAAGCAGACGAATCCCAATACGTCATCCACACGATCTTTTAAGACACACCCCCGACTGTGTTCAAATAAAGGACCACATCGCGTCCGCCAAACAAATGCCAAAACCCAAGAGCGCCATCACCACTAAGGTATAATCATCCTCCCCTTTTTCTATTTTTACTTTACGATAACCTTTGTGTAGGCCAAAGCAGTCGAAATTGCTAACCCAACCCGAAGATCTCAAGGCCTTAACGGTATCCATTGCACTCTTTTCCTTCGACCGAGCTTCTGTCGCGAAGAGAGTTTTATCGGCAAGGTTTTGACGAGGCAACGTCCACGAGGCTACTTAAGGAGGATCTGACAAGCGTACGAGGTTTCTTTTACAATCAACCCCGAACACTGGAGGGAACCCCCTTGAGAGGTCACCCACTCGGAAAAACCAGGGAACGACAAACAAGGTTCCAATAAGAAATGATGTACCGGGCCAAACGGTCAAACGAACCATGTCCACATAAGCTGGGTTCACGGCAACGAAACAACATGTACTTATGCCGAACAATCAAAGAATATCTTTCGCCAAAGCATTTCGTAATCCAAAGAAAATTCAGTATTTTCACAGCAAGGATCCCTCCACCAAGAGCGCCCCGAAATACTCAGAGACTAGCGTCAATAAATCGGCACCCGCATGGCCTCACGGTCGGAACTCCACACTCATAAGCCCTCAATGAGGCAGCATGGAAATTACGAAACATCTCCAAAAGGGAAAGATTCCCCGAACACTCGGAGACTGGCATCACAAACTCAGAAAATGCATGACCTCAGGGTCGGATTCTCCAAAATCATAAGCCCTCAATGAGGCAATTTTGAGCTCACGAGTAACGGCCCCCGAGCCTAAGCAAACTCGGTGACTCAGAGTCTGTCGCCAATCGCCCTTCATTTAAAAAACTCGAGGCCATAAGACCCCGAGCGGGCAGACTCAGTCTAATAAGACCTATTTAAGGCAATAACAAAACTGTAAGACCTCAAGCAAGGCATAAATAATACTTGTACCAAGTATCTACAAAACTGTAAGACCTCAAGCAAGACATAAATCATACTTGTACCAAGTATCAACAAGACTATAAGACCTCAAGTAAGGCATGAATCATACTTGTACCAAGTATCGACAGAACTGTAAGACCTTAAGCAAGGCATGAATCATACTTGTACCAAGTATCAACAAAACTGTAAGACCTCAAAAGGCATGAAAATTTTGTAAGACCTTACTGCAGGCATAAACTCAATCCCGGAGTTTAGGCTATATGTCGCATTTGTAAGACTCCCGAAAAGGACTACCCTCGATGTAGATGCCTAAACTACTACACTCAGTATCAAACATGGCTCCGACCAAACACAAATGACTACGGTCATACGACTGTACCAGCCTAATTAATGCGACTTGGGGACACCCGACCGTCGCTATAAAATCATAGGCCATTACTTCGAATCTATTTCGAAAAGAACCAGTTAAACAGGCTACCCTCGACAGGCAAAAGAACTTCGACCATGTCAGCTCCAAATCACAAGGCTTTGAGCTACTCATCCTACTAGCTAAACCTTCTAAGGTGCTCGAACATCGCCGCAAATGACTTGAAATCGAGGTTCTTCCCGAACCAATGACGGGTCAGGCAAAATAATTTCAAAAAGTCCTTAACGAGAGGAAAACAAAGCCTTCATATTCCTAAGGGCAAAACGTAAGAGCCATTGTCGCCAGCCTAACGAGCCTCAAGGCCACACACTAAAAGGTCGCAACGACCAAAAGCGTAAGAGCCACTACCGCCAGCTGAAAATTTGAAAGCTTGAGGGTTAAAATGAGCTCGAGTCGTAACCCAATTCGGAGACCGGACCCAAAATAGCTAACTATACATGCCTAAGGGCAAGGCGTAAGAGCCGTTGTCGCCAGCCCACGTAAATACAGAACTTGAGGGTCAGTTGTGCTCGAGTCGAAACCCGACTCAGAGACTGAACCCAAAATACTTAAAATACAGATGCCCAAGGGCAAGGCGTAAGAGCTATTGTCGCCCGCCCATACAGACACAAAAGCTTGAGGGTCGAATGAGCTCGAGTCGAAGCATGACTCGGAGACTAAACCTAAGATAGTTGAGCAAAAGCATAAGAGCTCTAATGCCAGCTTACACTAAAGGTCGCTTCGACCGAAGGCATCAGAGCCATTGTCGCCAGCACGCACAAATATAAAACTTGAGGGTCGATTGAGCTTGAATCGAAACCCGACTCGGATACTGAACCCAAAATAGTTAAAATACATATGCCCAAGGGCAAAGGGTAAAAGCCGTTGTCGCCAGCCTAACGAGCCTCAAAGCCATACCACGGATTTAAAGATTTCTACTAGCTTAAAGGTCGAATCGACCTGGTTGAAATCTTGACAAAAAGAAACAAAGAATACACGAATTGCGGGGTTCCCCCTTATACATACAGGTGATAAAATACAAGCGTATACTGTGAAAGCTATGTACACAAGAACATGGCAGGAAGTAAACGTCCCCCCTCTGTGACTATGGCCCGACGACCCCTTTCTCGCCATCTTTATCATCAGATAGAAGAAACTTGGCATCATACTCCTCCCCTTTGGCTTGCTCGATCTCTTCCGAGAGATTAAATCCCCTAGCGTGAATCTCCTCGAGAACTTCCCTCTGAGATTTGCACCCCACATACTCCTTGTTACTGCCTGTACGATCAAGGGCTCTCTTCATATCAGCTTTAGCAATGGCAGCACTCTTCAAACCGCTTTCTGTCCTGCCCTGGTGGTGCTCATCACAACCTCGACCCGGACATTCACCACCTCGGCCTTCGCCTTCGAAAGCTCGGACAAAAGCCTTGCGATCATATTCGCCTGTGCAAAATCATTCGTGCGAACGGTCTGGATTTGCACCTCAAGAGCAGAAACTATGGCTAGATCATTTTCTTTGGCCGCAAAATGGGTATAAGGACGAGCCGCTGAGCCTCGCCAAAGGCCGAGCCAATATCCGATGGCTTACTACCTTTAGAAGCTAGCCAATTGACCAAATCGCTTCTTTTTAACCGTTGGGAAGGAGTCGTTCCACTGCAGGCTCCTTCGCACCCTAGAGCATATTTTCGTTTGTCATAAATCCTCGATCTAGGGCCAACGATCTCTCCTCTTCCCCCGGAAGACACTGCCTCATTGCGGGAAAATCTCCGATACCTACGGCAGTTGAGTCAATAATCCGACAAGAAAAGCGCTTTTTTAGGAAACAAAACACCGGACACCTACCATGATGATTCGCCTCCCATCTCCCTTTAGACAGATCTCGCCATCGGTGCCTATCATAAATCGAGCAAGCTGCTATCTTACGAGACCAATCAGCTAAATCGAGGACCTTGTTCGGTGACCAATGAGTTGCTACAAATCTAGAACGGAAATATATCTTTACGGAGCCTGCCTCAGGTCAAAACAATGAGAGTTCAGATGAGACACTTACGTGTGAAAGTTCCATTTCTCAAGAAATGGCAAAAATATTCTAGGGATGACATCGGTCGTTCGAATTCGAACGAACCGATTCATCCATTCAAAATCCTCGTCCTCTTCGCTACCAACGACAGGAGCTCGGGCAGATCGACGCCGGATAACAATCAAACCTCGATAACGTAGTGGCCAATATAACCTCACGAGATGGCTGAGGGTAAATTCTATCCCGGCCTTATTAGCAAAATATCTCACCGTTTGTACTATTTTCCAAAGGAAGGGGTGATCCTGCGCCAATGTAACCCGATATCTCCTGTAGAAATCAAGCACAACCCGGTCGGGGGGACCCAATGCAAAAATATGCGTGTATACGCTCAAAAACTGCTCGACGTATGTCATGACACTCTCCTCGGAAGAAGGTACTTGTAATACTATGCCTTCTCCCCATCCGTAATCTTTTCTGATCATTTCGAGGCTTTTCTCTCCCACTAATGAAATGATCCTCGACATATGCTCTCGACCCGGAACATTGGAAGGCCTCCCCGGTATGACGACTCTCCTCGAGGTAGGGTACCCCGAGGCTCGCTCACTGGGCACCGGCGGTGCGTCACTATTACCAACCAAATGTGGAGCATAGAAAGAACTCCACTCTCTCTGGCAGTCGGACATCGACGTAGCAGTCATGACTATAATAGAATACGGGGAGAAAGATGTAGATCTGAGCAAGAATTTTGAGTTGAAGCAATAGAAGGACTAACACAAAGCACCAGGCTCTGCCGAAGAGGTAGTCTCTCAAAGCAGCAAAATCACCAGTAGAAAGGTCGAGCAAATGTTACAACCCAGCAGAAATTGAGAAGCTGCGGGGCCTCGGGGGCTCTTCGGTATAGCAGGCATCGGCCCGTTAGAAGCTGCCAATTTAACCCCAGGGAATGACCCAATTTGAGGGTCTTGGTTGCTCCAAGAACGGATTTCGAAAGGCTAACATCAAAAGTCGAAAGTCTAAATCCGCGAAAGTAGAGGAACAAAAAAGAAAAGCTGAAAAAACTGAAAGAAGAAAGGTCCCTCTTTTTACAATGTCAAAAATGTATCCACAAGAGACATCTTTACAAAATCCATCCCCCGGGGACTCCATACAAGAGGAAAAAGAAAGGATGCAAACGACTTGGGGACCACTCCTCGTCAACACTATCTTCGCCCTCATCTGGGATAATTAAAAGCCCCAGCTACCTCTCCAATTCGTGGGCTTCCTCAAGATCAACTGATAGATCGATGCCCCGGGCTCCGATCTCCTCCAGGGTTTCTCTCCTCCCCTCCACCTTATCATGATTAATAGCTCGAGCTAACTTCTGCTCGGCTGCTACCGATACATCACGAGCTATTTTGTGCACCGTGGCTACGTATCCTGATAAGTGGCAGCATTTCTTTCAACCTCGGACTTGGCTGCGGCCAAGGCATCAATCTCCTTGCGAGCATTCTTGAAAGATCATGGGATGACACCAACTCCTCAGTAGCTACTTCACTTTTCTTCCTCAGCCTGAGGATCTCCGCATTCAGTCGACTAATCTATGAACCATTTTGCTTGACCTACAAAAGAAAGGTAAGTCAATTTGTGTCAGAATGTGGGAGCAAAGGTCGGGTACGAGCAGGGCGAGATACCTGCACAGCAAGATCAGCCTTTTCCCGGAGCGCTCTCTCTAAAGTAGCTCAGAGCTCTCCTAATTCTTTCTCTCCTTGGGCAGAGTGAGCCTCTGAATCTCGCAGCATCGAGGTAAGCTTCTTACACTCCCCTTCGCGGTATGAAAGCTCCTTGCGGAGCCGAACGAGGGCATGATCATACATATCCTTGCACTACGACATAACGAAAAAGTTAGAAAGATGAGGAATGACGCCCAATACTAAAAGAAATATACGAAAGACAATTATCATCTGCCACATGAATATCTCCGCTGCCTTGACGGTGCTAGGAACATAAAGTCTGATACTATCGCTAACACCATCAAAGATGTTGGCAAGAGAGCCTCCCTCTAGGAGAGGAATCCCTGCTTTGACGATCTTGAGCGTCCCTCATCTCCCCTGACGAGACCTGAAAGCACGAGATGAAATCATTCATGTCGCCGATTTCCCCAAAAGGCAACCCTTGCTCTTGAAAAGCTCCAGGCCCCGACCCTTCAGGATCGATAGCAGCGGTCCCCCCAACGGAAACTGTGCCAAACCCGGTCATACGATTTGAAGCCATATTAACACCCCCTCAAGGATCTCCGGTCTACGGGACCGACCTGAATCGCCTGTTCCAGACTCAGCAACCTCCGAGCGAGGCACCTATAAGGCTCATGCACTCAGCCTCGTCCTCCAGGCCAACTGGCATTTATTGTCATCCTTGTCCTCGGCGCTGGGATTTGCCCTTGAAGTTGAGGCAGAGGTCCTAGCAGCGGCTTGATGTTCGAGTGACCTAGATTTCTTTGAAAGAAAGGTCGACAGCCGCCTTGCCTTTCCCTCTTCTTGCCCTTGTCGGGCTATGAAGCCTCCATCTCGCCACCAGGGGGTGGCCTCATCTCCATATTCTCGCTAAGGCCTGCACAAGCATGATAACCATAATTTGTCAGCACAAGGGACATAAGGAGAAACGCAAATCTAAGATATAGGCAGCAGAGAAGCCCTACCATGATTCTTGTCCACCCATCGCTCCTTGGCCAGGTCGGTCCAACATCGAACATGATATGGGAACGCGATGTCCAACTGTCTGATCCACCCTGGCAAGTCCGAAACCGCCTTGGGTTACCAAGCAGCGGCTGCGTGAAACGACAAAGAAATCATCAATCTGGAGAAAAGGGAAGAAAATTACAAAACACGGTTGAGAGAAAGTCACTTACGCTGTGTGTTCCACCTCTCCGGGAAAGGCATCCTCCAGGCCGGAATGATATCCGAGGTCTTTACCTGGACGAACCTGCTCATCCATCCCCGATCCTTCCCCTCGTCAATGCTCGAGAAAAATGATTTTTTGGATCGATTGTGGAGCCTGATCAAACCTCGATAAAATCGAGGGATGTACAGCCCAATCAAATGGTTGAGGGTAAAAACCTCGCCCACAACTCCTTCAGTGAAATGACGGAGCATCAACACCATCCTCCAAATATAGGGATAGATCTGGCTGAGCGTCACTTGATATTTGTCGCAAAAATCAAGGATAATCGGATCTATTTCCAGGGGAGAAGGTTCACAAGATTCAGAGGACTCAGCAGGACCCAAGGTTAACGGGTAGGTATACACATGAAGGAAGTTGTCCTTATAGTCTGTTATATTCTCTTCAGGGCCAGGAATTTCCACCTTCACTGGCTCGCCCCATCGACAGTCTATCTTCACTGTTTCGATATTGGTCATGATACTAATTCATCAGGACACATGTTCACATCGGCTCGGTGTGGATGAAGTGGCATCAACGGTAAAATCTTTTGACATGTCAAGCTTGGAGGGAGTGTACTATTCCAAAGTAGGTACCGCTTTGGCTTTATCCTTGGACGACCGAGATGAAGACGCAACTTCATTCCACCGAGGGACCGTTCTAGAAGTCCTGGCCATAGCAATGGTAAAATTTCCTCTCAGAAAGCAAGACGGAAGAGTGTAAAAGAAGATGGGTGTGGACTTGTGAATTTGAAGATGCTACGAAGATGAAGATTATCAAACATTTGATGTATTTATAGGAACCGCTTCGGCAGCGGAAAGGACGAGCCAATAGTAGTTCGTGGGTTCCTTGATAATCGCATCTGACGGAAACCCTTGCACATTTTCTGGGACATGGCATTTAATGCCCTTATAGGTTGACGTCACGACAATGATGCTCTCGGAACGACGGCTCAAAATCGTTTCCTATTACTTCGTTCCAGAAAATGCGGAGTCTATCTATATACGGTGAAATCGGAGGGTCTAATTCCTCATCATTAAGGTGTTTCGGGAAATCACCTCGAGATCTCGAGGCTGCGAGATTACGGTCGAGTTCTCTCCCTCGATGTCCCTTTATACTCGACCCAACGACGATTCCAAGGATGGGGAGTTCCCAAGGAGAGCAGATTGCACTGGCAAAGCCTGGCGTCACATCTGACTATCCCGTCTCCATATTTTTACAATTAATGCATTTTGTACTATGTTGAGATTCCCCTCCTATATAAAGGGAATCCTTGCCATTTTGTAAGCTCTCTGTTGTTGCTCCAACTATTCTATACAAGATAAATAACAACTCTCTCTCTCTCTCTCTCTTCATACTTGCTCTTCACTTATTACTCGTCATTGGCCATAAAGAGCATCCTTTAATTATATCCTAACTGTTAGCCCCTTCCCGAATATCCCCGATAGCTCGAGCCCGAGCCCATGCATCGACCTCGAGGCCCCTCATCGGTCAATCCGGGGCCAGAATAGCTAACCCCCCGGTTCGATTCTAATTCCATTTTAGCTCGCATTTCATCTTTTATCTTCACACATCTAGCATCAACTACCTTAACAACTAGCATAAAAATAGATCACGTATTTTTAGAGTCTCATCAACAGATTTAATTGTTATTACCATTTTCACGGCAAACACCACACACAATCTTTTCTACTGAACAAAGTTTTTGTTTTGCATAATACATAAGATTTGAAGATTTGCACCTGTGTCTTTGTCATTGGACATATGCCAACAAAATATTTTGATAGAAAATTCAACGGTTAAGCTCTTTAGATTGCCTTCAAGTGAAAGCTATTGAATACCCTTTTTGTTGAAGATTTTGACCCAAATTTTTACCAATTGAAGCATTATATCACTAGTAAAAGAATGTAATCTACGAAATAAGCTAAGCTACAATTACATTTAATTATGAATTTATTGATAATGTATTAGCTTTCTTCATTATTTAATGAGTGACATATGCATATATTTTGAGATCTGAAATTTAAATATTATTTTTATCTTTTATATGGAACTTAAAAATGAAAAAAATAATTGATTTTTTGATAATTTTTTCTATAACAACCAAAATAATATTAAAATATCAAATATTATTATAGGTATATAACAGTCATTCATAAATACCAAAAATATCAAAATAAACAATTATGTTATAAAGAGATTTGATGCATATGGAACACCCTACGTAACAACGGATATTATGCTAGTAAAATATATTTTATTATGTACTGACAAGATCATTCCTTTTCTTCCGACCACCCCCTCCCCCGCCCCAATTTGTAGGCAGTAAGTCGGATGATTGATCACCTTTTATTCAATTTTCTAGGCTAAACATATTTTATAATGACAATTTTTTATAGTGTTATATATGTTGTATTTGAATTTTGATAACTATAATGGGATATGTTTCAGTTAATTTGATGTGGTTATCAAAGATGCAAGTAATGGCTGGACGGGATATTAATTATGATCTCCCAGAGATGGAAAGAAGATTACTCCCTCAACTTAATACTTGTTTTAGATCTTGCAAATTCGACAGTGACTGTAGTGACTGCATACTTTGCTGTCATTGTAATTTCGCGACATTCAACACGTTCCAATGTGGTCCCAGGACTGGAGTATAAAGAGAACACTATTGTCCAATTGCAACAACCTGCTCCAAAACTGTGTAACACATTTATGATATCCTATAATTGATATGTTTCCTTCCTCTTTTCCTCTTTTCGTTATTTTATGTTGTACGAATAATGATGTATGTTAAGTGATAATATCCAATTCAGGAATGAAGATAAATTAATTTCGTCTTGTCTAGATTATATGTATGGTTATTATATACATACATATTTTATTTACAGATGTATTACTTGTGTAAGATATTTTATTTTTTTAAATTACTTTTTCTTTATAATATTTTATGTCTCGTATCTCAATAACAATGCATCTTTTCTAATAATGTATGCTAGAAATATACTTATCGAGTATGTTCTTGAGAAATTACTCGGAAAGCAAGTAATAAGTTTAAGAAAAATAAAAATTTAACTCCGTAGCCATGGCCTTTTCACAATACAACTACTTAATAACAGGTGCGGAGGCATGTTGATCAAAGAAGTGCCATCCGACACTGTTTCGTCGATAATATTTTTAGTTATTATCATTTATCAGTATCAAGTATCCTCCCTTATTTCACCATTTTAATTCATCATCTTTCGATTTTCGTTGCTGCGTGCAACCCAATTCCCAATCAATTTCAGATACAAAAAACAATCCAACAACTAAATTTACAAGAATTTCTATATCTAGAGTAAGGGTGCAAGGCGATAAAGGGCTACATACTAATTAAAGGGTGCAACAAATATTACAAAAATAATAAGACAAGTAAAGTATGTGACAATTAAGGTGTGCAAGTAAAACAGTTAAGGCAAGTAGAAAATAAGAGTGGAGTCATGGAAGGGATGAACAATTCAGTACAAGAATAATTAAATGATAAATAACAAGTACGACATAGAAGTCAAATAGAGCTTAAGGCATGGAATAAGATAATTCATGAAATAACGAGA
Source organism: Nicotiana sylvestris (assembly GCF_000393655.2). Taxonomy (NCBI): domain Eukaryota; kingdom Viridiplantae; phylum Streptophyta; class Magnoliopsida; order Solanales; family Solanaceae; genus Nicotiana; species Nicotiana sylvestris. The sequence continues at coordinate 56,246,432 of NC_091060.1, read as the reverse complement.
AAACATGGAAACAAATGTCTTGACGGCGTATATACACTAGTCACCTCACATATACGTCATTTTCTCAAATAAGCCACACAACACATAGTTCACAAATTCCTAATTCCCTAAAGTCAAGGTCAGATCCAACACTTACCTCACTCCGCAATCAAATTAAAGCTCAACTAGAGCTTTTCCTCTAAAATTCGCCTCCAAACCAATCGAATCTAACCAAATATAGTTCAAACAATATAAAATAAGCTTTAGAAACTACCCACGAGTGAAAAAGATTCAATCTTTAATGATTTTGAAAAAAGTCAATAAAATTCAACTCCGGGCTCGCTTGGTCAAAACTCGAGATTCAGACCAAACCCAATTACACATTCAGCCTCGAGCCGGATTAAGTGATTAGTTTCAAAATATGATCTCAATTTCTACCAAAATCCCTAATTTCTACCATGAAAAAGATTACATTAAAGGTTAGAAATCAATGGATGTTTATGGACATGGAAGAAAACAAGTTAAAATCTACTAACCTATGAAGTTGGGATGAAATTTCTCTTCAAAATCGCCTCTAGGACGAGCTCAAACTTGAAAATGGTGAAAAATGGGTAAATCCCGACTTTGGGATATTTAAGTTACTGGGTATCAAGCCTTCTTCGCGTTCGCGAAGGGCCTAACGCATCCCCGATGCATAACATCCAAAATGGCCTACGCATTTGTGATGCTCCTTATGCGTTCGGGGAGGCTTCACCCTCCTGGCCTCCGCGTTCATGAGCCAGGGCTCGCGTTCACGTAGAGTAACAGTCAAGTACCTTCCCAGGTCCCCTTATCCCTACATGTTCGTGGGAGGCTGGTCGCGTTCGCGAAGGATAACTCCTCTAGCGCTTCACATTCGCGACATAGCCATTGCGTTCGCGATGAAGAATTCCACCCCAACCCAAGTTACCCTTCATGATCGCGAGAGTAGCTTCATGATCGCGAAGAACAGCGCACCAGATATCAGAAAACCAGCTGAAGTTGTAACCTCTAAGTCCAAAAATGACCTGTAGTCTATCAGAAACTCACCCGAGCCCCTTGGGCTCCAAACCAAACATTCACACAATTGTTATAAGACCATACAAACTCAGTGGAACGATCAAAACACCAAAATAACACCTAGAACTAGGAATTGAACATCAAAATGTATGAAATTTTTAATGAAACGTAAGAACTTTCAAATTTACAACTGAGCATCCGAATCATGTCAAATCAACTCTGTTTTGACAACCCGTAAAACTCACCTGAGCCCCTCGGGCTCCAAACCAAACATTCACACAATTGTTATAAGACCATACGAACTCGGTGGAACGATCAAAACACCAAAGTAACACCTAGAACCAGGAATCGAACATCAAAATGTATGAAATTTGTAATGAAACGTAAGAACTTTCAAATTTACAACCAAGCATCCGAATCATGTCAAATCAACTCCGTTTTGAACCAAATTTTACAAACAAGTCAGTAATAGTAAAATGAACCTATACCAAGTCCAGGAACTAAAATTTGAACCCAGTAGCTATAAAGTCAACCTACGGACAAACCTCGAAATTCTTTAAACCTTCAAATTACTAGCTTTCAACAAATCACGTCAAATCAAGTTAGGATCTTTTGAATTCAGTTCCGGGCATATGACTGAGTGCCAAATCATGAAACGGGCCCACCGAGACCATCAAAATACTGATCTAGGTCCATTTACATAAAATGTTCACCATAACCAACTCAAATAAGGCAAAAATTCACATTTTGTTTTTAATTTTTTACATAAAGACTTTATGAAATGAGATATGGACTGCGCACGCAAATCAGGGAATGCTAAACGGAGCTAATCAAGGTCTCAAAACACAAAAATAAAAGCTAAAACTCAAAATGACCTATCTAATCATCACATTGTCCACCTCTAAAACAAACGTTCGTCCTTGAATGGACATAGAAAAGGTACCTGGACTGGTGAAAAGGTGTGGGTATCTACTCCACATTTTGGACTCGGACTCCCACGTGGTTGCCTCGATCAACTAACCTCTCCACTACACTCTAAGAGAAGGATAACTCTTGGATTTCAACTTTAGGACGTGCCATGCTAGAATGGCCACTAACTCCTCCTCGTAAGTCAAATCCTTGTCCAATTTGACTATGGTGAAATCTAATACATGGTACGTATCACCGTGATTCTTCCGGAGCATGGAGACATGGAACACAGGGTGAAATGCTGATAAGCTAGGTGGTAGTGAAAGCTTGTAGGCCACCTCACCAACCCTCTCAAGAATCTCAAAGGGTCCGATATACCTAGGGTTTAACTTTTCCTTCTTTCTAAACCTCATCACACCCTTCATGGGTGAAACCGGAAGCAAAACCCTCTCTCCAACCATGACTGAAACATCACGGACTCTACAATCGGCATAACTTTTTTGCCTAGACTGAGCTGTGCGAAGTCGATCCTAATTATCTTGACCTTTTTCAAGGCATCCTAAACCAAATCGATACCCAACAACCGAGCCTCTCCTGGCTCAAACCAACCAATTGGCGAACATAACCACCTCCCATATAATTCCTCAAAAGGAGCCATCTAAGTACTCGATTGGTAACTGTTGGAAAACTCCACAAGTGCTATAAACTAATCATAAGAACCCTCGAAAGCCATAACGCAGGTGCGAAGCATATTCTCCAATATCTAAATGGTGCACTCGCATTGTTTGTCAATCTGAGGGTGAAATGTTGTACTCTACTCAACCCGTATTCCTGACTCACGATGTACGACCCTCCAGAAGTGCGATGTGAATTGCGTACCCCGATAAAAAATGGACACTGGCAAACTGTGAAGACGGACGGTCTCGTTGATGTAGATCTCAGCCAACGCTATGAAGAATCAGTAACTTCTACTAGAAGGAAATGTACCAACTTAGTGAACCTGTCCACAACGACCCATATCACATCAAATTTCTTCAAAGTCCGTGGAAGCCCAATAATAAAATACATGATAATGTGCTCCCACTTCCATTGGGGAGTCTCGAGTTTTTAAGGTAAACCGTTGGGCCTCTGATCCTCGTACTTTACTTGTTGGCAATTCAAACATAGAGCTACATATGCAACTATATTCTTCTTCATTCTTGTTCACCAATAATGCTTCCTAAAATCCTAATACATCTTGGCGGCACTCGAATGAATGGAATACCGCAAACTCTGGGCCTCCTGAAGAATCAACTCACGAAGCCCATCCACATTAGGCGCACAAATCCAACCCTGCATCCGCAATACCCCATCATCTCCGATAGTAACCTGCTTGGCACCACTGTGCCGCACCGTGTCCTTAAGTAAAAGCAAATGGGGGTTGTCATATTGACGCTCTCTAATGTGCTCATACAAAGAAGACCGAGAGACTGTGCAAGTTAGAACCCGACTAGGCTCCAAAACATCTAACCTCAAGAACTGATTGGCAATAGCGTAAAAATATGATGTTAGCGGCTTCTCACCAACTGGAATATATGCAAGGCTTTCCATACTCACAGCCTTTCTACTCAAAGCATCGGCCACCACATTGGCCTTCCCGAGATGATACAAAATGGTGATATTATAGCCTTTAAACAACTCCAACCACCTTTGCTACCTCAGATTGAGATCCTTTTACTTGAACAAATACTACAGACTCTGATGATCTGTAATACCTCACACAACAAGCCGTAGAGGTAATGCCTTCAAATCTTCAGTGTATGAACAATGGCTGTCAACTATAAGTTATGAACATGGTAATTTTTCTCATGAACCTTCAACTGTCGTGACACGTATATAATCACCTTGCCATCCTCCATCAATAATGCACCAAGCCCATCATACGATGCATCACAATACACCGTGTAGGATCCTGAACCTGTGGGCAACACCAACATTGTGTTGTATTTAAGGCAGTCTTGAGCTTCTGAAAGGTTAACTCACAATCTCTATAGTTGAAGTAGGTCTAGGCTAGTTTTGAACCACCTCAATCTTCTTTGGATCCACTTTTATGCCCTCGGCCGATACAATATTCCCTAAAAGGCGTTCGAGTCTAACCAAAACTCACACTTTGACAACTTGGCATATAACTGACTATCTCTTAAAGTCTGAAATATAATCTGAAGATGCTGCTCATGCTCCTCTCGATCGTGGGAGTAGATCAAGATATCATCAATGAATACAATAAAAAAAAGAATCCAAATAGAGTTTAAATACCAGGTTCATCAAGTCCATAAATGTTGCTTGGGAATTTGTCAACCCAAATGACATTACTAGGAACTCGTAATGGCCATACCTAGTCCAAAAAACTGTCTTAGGGACATCCGATGCCCAAATCTTCAACTGATGGTAGACAAACCTTAAATCAATTTTTCAAAACACTTTGCACCCTAAAGCTGATTAAATAAGTTATTAATCTTCGACAACTAATGCTGGTTCTTGATAGTGACTTTGTTCAACTACTGATAGTCTATACACATCCTCATCGAACCATCTTTCTTCTACACGAACAACGTGGGCGCACCCCAGGGCGAGATACTAGGTTTAATGAATCCCTTATCAAGTAAATCATTCAACTGCTTCTTCAGTTCCTTGAACTCAGGCGGGGCCATACGGTGTAGTGGAATAGAAATGGGCTGGGTGACCTGAGCCAAATCAATACAGACGTTAATATCTCTGTCGGGTGGCATCCCCAGCATATCTGTAGGAAACACCTCTGGAAACTCACGCACAACAGGTACCAAATCCATGGAAGGAACCTCCGCACTAGAATCACGTATATATGCCAAATAAGCTAGACATCCCTTCTTGACCATACGCCGAGCCTTCACATAGGAAATAACCCTCCTGGTAGAATGTCCAGGAGTCCCTCTCCACTCTAATCAAGGAAACCCCGATATGGGTAAGGTCACCATCTTGACATAACAGTCCAATATATCACGATAAGGTGACATCCAATCTATGCCAAAATAACATCAAAGACTACCATATAAAGAAGTAAGAGATATATACTAGTCTCAAGACTCCCAATGGTAATTACACACAAGCGATAGACACGGTGTACAATAATAGAATCTCCCACAAGTGTGGACACACACAAAGGAGCACTCAAAGAATCACGAGGCACAACCAGATATGAAGGAAAATAGGATGACACATACGAATAAGTAGAGCCCAGATCAAATAGAATTGAAACATCTCTATGGCAAATTTGAACAATACCTGTGATAACGACGTTAGATGACTCGGCCTTAGGTCTAGTTGGGAATGCATAGAAACGGGGCTGGGACCTACCACCTTTACCTCCACCTCTCGGACGACCTCTCACTAGCTGGCTTCCACCTCTAACGGTCTGACTTCCACCTCTAATGGCCTGACCTCCACCTCTGGCAGCTGACCCCCGCCTCTAGCTGGCTGAGCGGGCGTTGAAGCAACTAGTGCCAGAACCGTTGTTGATACCCAATTTTTCCTAATTTTTTTATATGCATAAATACCTTCAAAATATCATATATAAGCATGCATAAAGTTTTATAATTTTTCTATAATTTTAAAGATTTTTAATTGATTTATTTCCTCCCCTTTCACTCATAAAATCCCCAATAATTATTCCTCAAATTATTGTTAGGGTGATTTAGTCGTTTAAATTATATATTTATACCAAAATATTATTAAAATATTTTTAGTGCATTTTTATAATTGCATTTTGCATTTTTAAAGCTAAATTGCATATAATTGCAATATTAGTCTTATTAATGTATAATTACATTTATATGCATAAAATTGACCTTCCATATTTTTAAAATGTTAAATATTTATTTTAAATCATTTTAGTACACAAAATTATTTCCCAAAAATTATTTATTATTTATTAAAAAATTATATAGGGATAAATTGGCTATTTAAAACATAGCCAGATTTGCATTTCAATTTTAGCCCAATTTTAACCCAACCCCAACCCAATTTCGTATTAAATTACCCGACCCAAACCCTAAACCCACCTACCCGACCCAAAACCTATTAAATCCTGGCCGTTGATCTAATAGATCAACGGCCCTCGTCCGTTCTTACATTTTTAAACCTTAAACGACCCCTAACCCTAAGTCATTTTCCAAATCCGCCGCCTCTATATTCTCTCATCTCCTCTCCTCTATCAGAAACTCAACCTAACCCTAGCCCTTTCAACCGCCGACCTCTCTTTTCCGGTCTTCTCCGGTGATCTCCCATCAACTCCCAAGCCTCCAATGGCTCCTCTAGCACCATGCTTGCCTTCTCTAAGGTCTTCAAGGGCCCAGGGTCATGCTGACTTGCACCTAGGGTTCGTCACTTGTCTGTTCTTGGATATTCCAGTGTGATTCCGAGCAAAATCACGATGTATTTATTACGATCCTTGGTATTCTAGACATGTTCTTTTATCTCTATTTGGATTTCTTATGAAACCCTAATTTTTGCCTACATCTCCTAGATCTGTACCAATTTGAAATGATTTGAGTTGGTTTCTTTGATGTTTTACAATATCCTTGGAACTCTTTACAAGAACCATGTGATTTCAACTATTTTCGTCTTCTTCTAAAAATTAGGGTTTTCAGAACTTTTTCTAAAACTTTGTTTAAACTGATTCTTTATGTCTAAACTTCTATCTCTTGTATATTTCAACTGATTCTATAATTTTACTACCTTTTCAACTCGCCTATATTGAAAGCCCTAATTTTCTAGATTTCTTCGTTTGGTTTTGTGTATTAGCATGACTGCTCGTTTCTTGTCTGAGTTTTTATGATTATCTTGCTTAGAATATGTTCTTACTGAGTTTTTTATCACCTCTATATGTTTGTGTTCATATTGACTGGTCAATACTTGCCACTTTGCTCACTGCATTTGGTTACTCCCATCTCACTCTTTTATATGCTAAAACTCTCCCCTTGATTGACTCTGAACTCCTTGTTTCTTGGCTTGATTTGAAATCTTCCCTTTAGACTTTCTATTCTCCTGTTTTAACTTGTTTATTTGCTTATTCATGGGAATCCATGCTACTCTCCTTAAAATCAATAATTTCGAACCATTGATTCCATGATTTACTATATACTGATTTTTGATTATTTCCATATTATGCAACTTTATTTGTTTTCTTGCCTTATTTGGTTAACCGAGTATTTTACTGATTCTTTATTAGTTGTTTCCTTAATTAAACCCCTATTTACTTACCCCTAATTGTCTATTTTATACCATATACTCTACTTGATTTCTTTCCTTGATCATTTCTGCCTATTACCGTTGGCTGGTTCCCCCTTAATTAAAGGAGTACTTGTATTGATTTGATTCTGATTAGTATTTGGTTCCATAATTACTATGCTACTATGATTCTTGCCTTATTTTTATCTAATTTCGAACTACTATATATACACACACTCTCTCATAAGCACAAACACACGAATACATTGGTTTAAAACTTTCTCTCTCATACAAAAACTCTTTTCTACTCTCTTTTCTCTGATTACTTGCTATTATTCTAAGTCAGCCAGCTGCAAGCCAAGGCTGATTACTCTTCTCTCTTGCTCCTTACTTTGTCTTTACTACTTGCTTTACTGGTATGTTCCAATTTTAATTCAAGTCCCAAAACAATATGCTTCTCCTATTACTTTAATTTGTCATGTTTCTAATATGCTTTTACCTATGGTTTTGTTGTTGAACCTGCAATTAGCATGTCTACTTTATTGTCTTCTGTACTGCATGCTATATACCCCTTAGGATCCCCTTCTAGTATGTCTTAATGTGTATGTGTTTCCCTGATCCCTAGCATGCCACCTTCATGTGTAAAGTAATTGGCTATCCTAAGCTTCTTGATCCTGTATTAACAGTTCATGCTATACCTTAAAAGCCTTGACCCCCTTTTAAGGGTCTCTCTAGTTCTGTACCTATGTGTATATATATGGCCTATGCTTACCCCAAATCCCCATTACCCTCTAATTGGATGTGTGCACTTATCTGACTTCATGTATTGAAGTGCTGATGAACTTCTTCTAGTTTTGTATTTGGTTTGGTTGATTGTTGATCACTTACCCTTTTATTTGTATTATTCAGTAACCCCTATGTGTGTTAGAAAACCATTTCAAGCAAACCTTCTTTTAATACTATTTTCCTACTGAAACCTTTCAAACTATGTCAAGCACTCTCACTCTACTCCTAGGTCAATAGGTTCTGACCCCTCCAGCATGTGTACTACCTTGGGATCCTCTTGAGAACCCTATAAACTCTGGCATACTGAGGCTGGCCATTCTACACCGCACTTACTCAATTTGGTTACCAAGTCTAGGTGTAAGCACTGCCCGAGATCCTTGAGATCCTTAGGGAACTTTGATGCACCTAGACAATGATACTGTCTATGGAATTTGGGAATTTGAGGTTGTTTGAGGATTTGGAAATCTGGGCCTATTTATAGGCTCCCTATAGAATAACTTCTTATTTTTTTTATCTAATTATGTAATTCATTCATATGGTCTGTAATAATTTGTAAACGAATATTGGGGTAACTAGTAAAAAAGGGCGGGTAGTTACATGTTTGTGGGGTAATACGGGTAGAAACCATGCCTATAGGAGTTCATATTTTGCTATTTTTACCTTTATAAGTAGAAACCATGCCTCTAGGACTTTTATATCTTATTACGTTTGTCTTATCATGTTAGAAATCATGCCTATAGGTTTCAAGCGGTTCCGATAATCATGTTTATATGTCTTAAAATTAACTTCACAAATAGATGTCATGCCTATATGATATAATCCAATCCAACTTCTGTTATAACAAGTGTTTACATGTTTTTTTTTCATTTGTCATCATGCCTGCAAAGTTTTTGAAATCAGTATTAAACAACTAAATATCATGCCTATAGGGAACAACACCAGAAATTCTGCCTATAGATTCAAACCAGTTTAGTTTAAATAAATCAATCCAGTTAACTATTAGTTCACTTCTAAACCGGTTTAATTAATGGTTTATATTTCTTTGAAACGAGTTCTTTCAAAAACTACCTTAATCTATCATTAGACAGCATGCCTATAGGGATTCAAGAGTCTGTTTTAAAATCTGCCCTACTTTACTATAAAACTTAATTATCAGTACTCTGCATAGGCAGGCCTATAAGGCGTTTTCAAAATCTTGCAATTCTGAAACTGTTTCTGTTACTTAATGCCATTCTGATCTTTTTAACAGGCTTTAAAAATCAATAGGCATCTGATAGGGTCATTACTTCTGAGTTTATGAAATAAACTACCTGTCTTCTGTGTCTTGATATTCACTTAGACATCATGCCTTAGGATACTGTTTAACAAAAGACCCTTATTTGTGCTTGAGTCGTGCTGCTTATGTGTATTGTTTGAGGAGGTAAACTTGAGCCTCTAATTGCTCCCTTTTATCTTATGTGTCAAAGTCCTAATTGTTCTTACCTGTCGCCTTGGTATTTTCACCTTTAAAACCTTAGGGGTCTGTCTAGAACTACCTATAAGTAAAGGTCCTAAAATTCCTCCAGGACCATTAAGAAGTGAAGGGTAATAGCACGCCATAGAGATCGCTGACCAATACTTGCTTTAATGACCACTAAGGGGTGGGAAGGGTAGGTATGAGATATGATGACTATGCGCTAATGTCACGTGTAGCCCCTCATTGAGGAGTGTTTACCAGACATTGTGTGGGGTGATCCAATAGGCTAACGAACCTAGGACTCCTCCTCTTCCCAAAAAGCCTTTTTGTTTAAAACTTTGTTCAAAATCTTTATACAATGTGCTTTACTTGCAGCCTATTTGATTCAACTGTTTATTTGTTAATGGACTAATTCGTAAATATAAGTTCGCTCGGGACCCACTGTTGTGGACTTAGAGGGGTGCCTAACGCCTTCCCCTCGAGGTCATTTCGAGCCCTTACCCTAATCTCTAGTAATGCAAACCAATCCAAGAGTTAATCACTCTAGGTGCCCTAACGCACCATAATCCGTTAGGTGGCGACTATTCAAATACCCAATTCCCAAAAGGAAAGGATTTATTACCCCCATGAATGTCGAAATCCAGACTTCTCTCTCTCTCTCTCTCTCTCTCTCTCTCTCTCTCTCTCTCCGTGGAGGGAAAAAAGGGGGGCGCGACAACCGTGGCACGAGAACTCTGCTATCGTATGCTGCTTAACAATCTAGGACAGTATCTCCTGATATGACCTGTACCCCCATACTCAAAACAGCCTTTCTGCTGCTATGGTTGCTGAAGTTGAGACTGACCTAAACGGGCCAGATAACCACTGTGGTACCTCTAGATCAGAGGTGCACTAATAGGCGCTGATGGTGTACTGTAGGCTAGCTGTCCAGGATGAGATACATAAGGACCATGACTACTCAAATCACCATGTGATTGTCAAACCCCCTTTTTCCTTGCGGAGTCCGGGTTTCGACATTCATGGCGGAACAACTCGTTTCCTTTTGGAATTAGGTATTTGAAGAGTCGCCACCTAACGGATTAAGGTGCGGTAGGGCATCTAGATAAAGTAACTCACATAACTAGTTTGCATTACCAGAGATTGGGTAAGGGCTCAAAATAACCTTGAAGGGAAGGTGTTAGGCACCCATCGCGGTCCATAACGGTGGGTCCCAATCGAACTTGATTATGTGAATTAGTCATTTAACAAATAGGCAGTCTAAGCACACATGTAAATAAAGGAGGTTTAACAGATAGGCAGTCTAAGCATGCATATGCAAATAAAGAAAGTTTAATAGTGTCACGACCTAAAAATCCCTCCAAAGAAGTCGTGATGGAACCTAGTCTCTAAACTAGGTAAGCCTAACATTAACTGAAATAATATTGATATTTATTAACTTTAAATTAAATTACTCTGAACAAATTACGATTCCCAAAACCGGTGGTACTAGTCATAAGCCTTTCTAAGAATAGTTATACAAAATAGATACATCACTGTTCCGAAACAAAAGGAACATATGGAATAAGTATAATTGAAGGTGACTTTGAGGCCTGCGAATGTACTACAACAGGTTTACCTTAAGTCTCCACTGCAATGATCCGTACAGCCACTAACGATCAGATACCCGGATCTGTACACAAAAAATGTACAGAAGTGTAGTATCAGCACAACCGACCCCATATGCTGGTAAGTGCCTAGCCTAACCTCGGCGAAGTAGTGACGAGGCTAGGACTAGACTACCAAATAAACCTGTGCAATATAGAGTACAAAAATAATATGAAGCAGATAACAATGGTGGCAACGATGATCAACCAAGGATATAAATAGCAGACAACAAGAACAACATAAATGTTTCTCAACAAATAGTAAATACAAGTGCAATCAATTAAGCAAGTCCTTCAAATATAAATCATTCGCCTATAAATCCTTCAAGTAATAATCTCTAAGATAATATGCTTTTCAATAAATATATTTCGAATATATTTCCTTTCGAGTAAAGGTCACCTTGTGACGCCTCATTTCATAATCATAAATAATATAGGTCTCATCCCACTTTCATATTTTCACGGCACCTCGTGCCCATATTTATATCACAACCGTACGGACAACTCACATGCCATTAAATAAAACCATAATATTTTTCCCGACACTTTGTGCCCACATATTTCTGTCTCACATTGCACAATAATATTCTCATGTTACTCAGTTCATAGGTTACATACCCAATACAATTAAGAATGTTCAAGGAGCATCATTCGCTTAACATAAAGTAGAGTACAACTTTCAACCCAATCAGGAAATCAACAAGAAAAGATGAAGTTATTTTTAGAAATCATTTGATAAAGAAAATACCCTTTTCAATTAAAGTACAATATCGAATGAATCATTACCTTTAATATGAGAAATCAATAAATTAAAACATAGTAGAAATTCCTTTTTAAGTAAAGTACAACCTCAAACGGTTTAAGGAAAATTTAGTTTAGAAATCAATTGAGGCAAAAATGTAACAATTGTTGAAATTTGAGGTATTGAACATATAAAAAAAATAAGACGAGGTATTGTAAACACTATGGATTCCAACACAAAGGATCATAATAGTAAAGGGATCTAAATAGTTAATACACTTGAATTGTTAATAACAATTAAACACATCAAACAAAAAGTACACGACATCACCCTTCATGCGTTAACACTCTCTCACCAAAACAATACACGGCATCACCCTTCACGATTTACACTCTTCCTCACCCAAGAAACAAACACAATGCAAATAGGGTAAGGGAATCTATAACATTGAAATAAAATCAAGTAACAACAGAAAATCAGTAAATCAACGTAAAGGACAACATAACTCAATTAGAATCAGGAAAAATCAAGGACAAGTGCACGGCATCACCCTTTGTGCTTTTACTCTCGTCCTCACCATAAGAATCAATATAAACTGTACGACATCAACCTTCGTGCTTTTACTCTCATCCTTACCATAAAATCAATATAATAGGCACGGAATGGTACATCGTGCGGCACAACATCACCCTTCGTGCTTTACACTCTTTCCTCACAAATCATACATGGCATCACCCTTCGTGCTTTAACACTCTTCCTTACCCAAAAAACAATCACAAGAAATAAGGGCAAGGAAATAAATGAAATTATAATAAAATCCCGGCAAGGGAACAATAGTACAACAATCAAATCTCGAAAAGGGAATCAATATCAAAACAATAACATCCCGGCAAGAGAGACAATATCATGATTCTCTCTCTCCTTTCTTCTTTCACGTTTATTCACAACTCAATTCACAACTTGAGCCAATGCTCTATAATGTTCAACAATTCAATTCTCAACTTGAGCCAATGCTCTATAATGTCCAACAATTCAATTCTCAACTTGAGCCAATGCTCTATAATGTTCAATTAACAACAATACTTCCACGAGTCATATTCCTCAATAGAAATTATCATATAGAACATATACAATACGAAATAGAGTCACATTAATCAAAGATAAGACTCACGGGCATGCTTGACACCAACGTATTGATACTCATCACCATGCCTATACGTCGTACTCAACAAATAACACATAACAAATAGGACACAACTCCTAATCCCTCAAGCTAAGGTTAGACCAAACACTTACCTTTTTGAAGTTAGGCCGATATTCCAAAATAGCCTTCTTGCTTGAATTGACCTCTGAGAGACTCAACTCTATCCAAATTAATTGTATAAATTCATTAAAATACATCGGAAACAATTCTAGATAATAAAACATTAACTTAAAAATTCACATTAAAAAGTCAACCAAAAGTCAGTGTGGGACCCGCCTCTCGAAACCCGACTTGATTTTCATGAAATCCGAATACCCATTCCAATACAAGTTCAACCATACCAATTTTATCAAATTCCGACATTGGATTGTTCTTTGGATCTCAAAAATTCATTTTAGAAGTTTCTATAATTTTCTCCAAATTTTCACCCCAAATCACGAATCAAATGATGAATTCAATGATAGATTCATGTATTCTAGTCAAATCCGAGTTAGAATCACTTACCCCGATGAATTTCTTGAAAAACCTTCGAAAAATCGCCAAAATCCGAGCTCTCTAGGTCAAAATATCAAATAAAACCCAAAACCTCGTATTTATAGAGTACCCCACGGATTTCCACCTCTGTGGACCGCACAAAATCGACCGTGGTTCGCACAAAACCAGTGCGGTCCGCACAAAATTGAATTCTGTCCGCGGTGGTTTTGACTGCAGTGATAGTCTTTGGTATTTTGGCCATAACTTTCGCTACAGATATCCAAATGTCTATTATAATATATTTCTGAAAACTAGATTCAAAGATCTATTTCGTTTTTGAATCATCTCCAAATTCCTTCTATATCAAAAGATATGAGCTTTCGAAGTTGGACCGATGACCTGCGGATCTTCATGACAGCGGACCGCAGACCATTTTACGCGGCCGCACTAAACCACCGCACCCAACACTAAATCAACCGCGCCCAGCGCTAAAACTTCTGGTCCCATCCATTTTCTAAGTTTTGGAATGTCCGGACTCGCTCAAAACTCACCCAAAACACACCCGAGGCCCTCAGACCTCAACCCAAACATACCAACACCTCCCATAACATCATTAACACCTAGTCAAGCCTTCGAATCACTCAAAACAACATCAAAACACCAAATCAACTTTGGATTCAAGCTTAAGAACTTAGAAATTTTAAATTCCACAAACAATGCCGAAACTAATCAAATCAAGTCTGATTGACCCCAAATTTTGCACGCAAGTCATAAATGACATAATGGAACTATTCAAACTTCTTGAGCCGGATTTTGATCTCGATATCAAAAAGTCAACCCCTCGGTCAAATTTCCAAACTTCGACTTCTCATTTTCGCCATTTCAAGCCTAATTAAACTACAAACTTCCAAATAATTTTCCGGGCACGCTCCAAAATCCTAAATTACCATACGAAGCTATTGGAATCATCCAAAATCCATTCCGGATTCATTTACTCATATTTCATCTTCCGGTCAATTTAATTCAACTTAAGCTCTCTTCTTGGAGACTAAGTGTCTCAATTACTTTCAAAAACCTTTTCGAACCCGAACCAATTTCCCTGGCAAGTTACATAAGAACCATAAAGCATGAATTTAGCAGTATATGGAGAGACGAGGTTGTAATTATTCAAAACGACCGGTCGTGTCGTTACAAATAGATAGGCAGTCTAAGCACACATATGCAAATAAAGGAAGTTTAATAGATAGGCAGTCTAAGCACACATATGCAAATAAAGGAAGTTTAACATTCTAAAGCATTCTAGCAACCTTGAGATGTATCCTATGCGTGCATTACCTGTCCCTTTCTTGTGGCCCTGGAGGTATTTAGGACCTCTAATTTAGGAAGTTCTAGACTATCCTAAGGTACTTAAAGGACAAAAATCTAGGCGACAACCAAAACAAATAGGACTGTCAAGTAAAGAACAATTAAGGGGGATCACATTTTACCTCCACAAACAGAACAAACAAATGCACGTCTCAGACAACAGTATTTTAGACATTTGAAAGGAATCCTAATGACAGGATATCTAGGTGAATATGACAAGCAGAGAATATGCAATGTTGAGTTAAGGCAAACGTGTTAAAGACCTAATTAGTTTGCCTAGTGATTTTAGGTTCTGTTGAATCTGGGCAGTTCACAAATAAGCACAACACAGTTTCCAATTTTTATAAGATTTTAATTACCTACAAGCTTGCCTAAGCGGAGATACCCTATGAACATACTGTCTAAATGCAAACCGGATCAATTTAAAACAAATTGTTTTGGAACTTATTAAGTTCTATAGGCATGCTGGTCTAGGTGCTGAACATTACAGAGTTGGTTTACATACATTAAATCCTAGAACGTGATATCTAGGTGTTGAGATTGCTTTCTTAAATAGGATAGTTACTAATTTATGCGATGTAGACATGGTTTTAAAGCGAATGCAACAACAGTCCTAAGGCAGGATCTCTAATGCACATGATGAATAGACATTTTTTTAAGCAGGATTATAGTAGTTACCTAATAACAGAATTTCTAGGTGATCATGATCATATAGAAGCAGAATTTCATAACAAATGAGGTGATGAGACTATAACATATTTTCTAGTATACCAAACAATCATAAAAGCATGGTGTCTAAAGCAAGTAAACATAATAAACCTAAGGCATGATTTCTAATAGCATAGTGATCCTAAGGGCATGATTTCTACCCAATTTCCCTCACAAAAATCATATAAGAATCCCTTCCCTTTTGCTAATTTCCCTAACATCTGTTTACAAAGATCATTATTACAGACCAATAGTGAATGAATTACATAAATAAATATAAACTATCGATAGAGAGCCTGAATTAGGCCCAAAGTAAACCTAGGGATGCCAGGCCTTCAGAACAGTCTCAAATGCCAAGAGTCTTATATCCAATGGTGTGTCCTGGTGTGTCAAAGTTCCCTAAGGACCTCAAGGATCCTTGGTAGTGCTCACACCAAGACCCTTTCATAAAATAGAGAATTGGTTATGTGCAGTGTGGAAGGGCCAGCCCCAGTGTGCCAGAAGTAAGAGGAATCTCATGGATATCTAGGCAGTATACACACTAAAGAGGCAGAACTTAATAGTCTAAGAGTAAAGTGAAAGTGCTTGGCATAGTTTAGAAAACACTTAGTAAATACAGTGTAGAGATAACTTTCAGGAGTGAATAGATTTTCAGGAATAGAAATAGTTTTGAGAAACTGCTAAAAGTGGAAAACAATTTTTAAAATCAATTCTGAGAAGAACAAATATTCAACATACAATCACACAAACTTGGAATGCCTAGAATCACAACCATTTAACAGGCAGCTTTACAAACAAGGGTCGGGGGGCTGGAAACATATGGAGCTCATATCAGGGACACATGATCATGGTATAAGGGGGAAGCATATGGACGACAAATGCACAGAATAATTAGGAATCTACAGATTCAGAGACCTAACAGGTTACTCATGATAATAGACAATTAAGACATAGAGGCAGAGTGTAGGAATAGTCATATTGAATACAGGGGTGCGTTGGGCAGGATTAGCCATACAATTAGGGTTAATCAAGTACATTAGGAGACTAAGTTACTAACATAATCACACCAATTGAAAGGAGTAAACAAAAATTAATAAACATGCTGGCAGAGTATCCAACAAGAAAGTGAGACCTAGACATGCTGATTACACGTTTGAACAAGAGAAGACAGAATTTAGACATGCTGAATAAAGCAGTAAACAGGAAGACAAATTGAATACATAACCAATCGAACTAATGCAGGAATAGATTTATAGACATGGAACACACAGAGTTTGAGTTTCAGAATTGAACTAGGGACATACCAGTTTAAAGAGGCAAAGTGCAGAATGTAAATCAAGTATAATTCCACTGTCTAGCCTTGGCTTTCAGCCGACTAGACCAATAGTTAGCACAAGTAGCAGAGAAAAAAGAGAGAGTTTGAGTGTGTATGTATGTGTATTCTGAACAAAGCGTTGGTGTGTTGAGAGGTAAAACAAGAGTATGTATATATAGCAGTTTAAGAGTAGAACAAAATAAGGTAAAGTAATCAACATTCAGTCAATTAATGAAAATCATAGGATCACAGAATCCAATCACATAAAGGAGTTCAGAATAGACCCCTTAATTAGGGGTAATTAATCAAATGGTGATAACAAGGGTCTAATTAAGGAAAGAATCCCAATCATACCATGTAAAGGAATCAGTAAGAATTCGCAACTATACGGGCAATCAAATAAGGCAGGGATGACCAATTAAGGTCATAAACAAGGAAACACACAAGATTTATGCATACGAATCTCTAACAGAGTAAATCAATCAGCCAAAACTTTCAAAATAACACTGATTTTTGGAAAGAAATACTCAACTTCCATAAACAAAAATTAGGCTAAGTAAAACCTCACAAAAATATAAAAATTAGCCGGAGAAACAGATTCGAACCCTAATAGAGATTAATTACGGCAAAAACCATAGAATAATGGATTTGACAAAGAAAAAATGTGTAAGTCAAAAATACAGAGTAAATTAATACGATTGGTAACACAGAAAGACTCAAAATTGAAGCAAAGGTTAGAAAATCAGAGTATCACACAAAATCAACTAAGGTTTAAGTATTTTTTGCACAAATCAGTCACGAAGATGAAAAATAATTAATTAACACTTAGGAGTCAGAAAAACCTTTGAAAAGTAACTTGGGATGAACCCTAGTTTTGGGGAAAAGTCGGAATAATTAATTAAAATCAGAAATTCTCAAAGAAGAACATGTAATAGTGTTTGATTCTTCTCAGATCTATACAGATCTGAGAAGGATCAAAGGTAATAGACTAGGGTTTTCAGAAAAGTAATAGAGATGCGAGAATAGGTCAAGAGACCATAGATTCGTAACAAAACAAAAGGAAATTCTTACTCAGAGTCGAGAAAATGACCTGAGACAGTCTAACAAGCAAGGTTTCAAACCAGAACTGGTAGGGTTTCTTGAGATCATCTAAAGTATCTAAGAAGTCAAAGAGCCATGGTGCGTAGAAGGCCAGGACCAGCCAGAGAAGACAGTGAAACATCACAGGATTGAGATATATGCCGGTGACGGCGTTTAGAACTAGGGTTAGGTCGAGAGAGTTGAGAGAAGAGGGGAGTGATGATGGCGGGTAAGAGGAGTGAATGGGAGGGTTTGGCGGAGGGGGGGGGGTTAGGTCTAGGTTTAATTAAGGAAAAGGGAATATGGACCGTTGATCTGAATGATCAATGGTCAGGATTGAATGAGGGGTATTGGGTCGGGCAGGTGTGTATTTGGGCCTAAAGGGATTAGGCTAATTTTAAAAGGGGTTTTGGGCTGGTCTTTTGGGTTAAGTCTGAAAACAAAAGGGGCTATTTATTAAATACCCAGATAATTGAGTAAAAATTAATTTATAAAATAAATAACATATTATTAAAATAATTTTCAGGCATATAAATAATTATTCGATATTTTAAAAATACAATGGACTATTTTCTGGTAAACTAATGAAATAATGTATGCTTGGGCTATAATTGCAAAGTTATTGCAATTATAACCAAAAAGTATAAATCTGGCTATTTGTGAAATAATTGAAACTTAATATGACTATAAATAGTAAAATTAAATCAAAAAATGTTATGAAGTCATTTGTGATGCAATTTTGTAATTATTTACATAAATAAAATACTGGGATAAGTTAATTTAAAAATGTAGAAATTATAGAAAATATTATGATGCTAATGCATAGTTTCGAAGATATATATGCATTTTGAAAAAATAATATAGGAAAAATTGGGTATCAACAACTGCCCCTCTTTACCCGGGAAAGATGAAAGAGTTGTCGGGTAAAGATATGATGGCCAATTTTGACCGGGCGAGTTGGTTTGAGAGATTTAGGCCGCATTCTAGTTTCTGAGCTGCCTACATATCCCTGGTTTTAAAGAAATCAGGTTGTGTGTTGTTCCGGATTCATTGGCGGAATATACCGATAAAGTCATCACAAGAACGGACACGAGATTTCGGGATAGGTGAAAGAATGGTTACGGTGAGCGGTCAAGTATGAGGTAGTCAAAGGAATCGGAGCGAGATTTCTCCTATTGGGATAACAGTTGCTTATCGGGTCACCTGCAGATAAAAGATACTACAAACATATATTTTTGTGAGAATTTAAATATGATGTAGATTCCCTTTAGACCATGAGAATTATCTTCGGACGGTGCAGATGACGCTTTAGACTATGATGCCCTGGGCCATGAATTGTGAGATAGGAGATTCGCAAGCCATGAAATGATGTTCTCGAGCCATGAGGATGGTGCCCCCGAACCATAACACCTTTGAATAATGATATGCAAATATGAGAGATCCTCAGGCCATGGCATGGTGTCTTCCGGCTATGAGGATGATGCCTTTAGACAATGATGCCTTTGGACAAGTTGACGATGTTTCAGCCCATGAGATGTAACAATATGATGCTGAAATCAACAAGACAAGGCTTAGTCTTTTGAGGTTGCGGGCAGAGCTTGGCCCGAAAGAGGAGCAAATAGATAGTGTCGGAATAGAGCAACATTTATGCAAGGGGGGACAATGCTTAGTCCCATGAGAATGCAATGCATAGCCTTATGCAGATATGGAGGCAGCGCTTAGCCTCATGCAGATGGATATAGAGCTTAGTCTCATGCATAATTTAGGACAGGGTTTAGTCCCATGCAAGTGGAAGGCAATGCTTAGCCTTATGCAAAATGGAGGCAGGGCTTAGCCTCATGCAGATGCGGGGGCTTAGTCCCATACATATAGAAGGCAGATCTTAGCCTTATGCAAATATGGAGGTAGGGCTTAGCCTCATGCAAGATGTGAGACAGAGCTTAGTCTCATGCAAGATACAGGACATGGCTTAGTCCCATGCAGATGGAAGGTAGAGCTTAGCCTTATGCAAATATGGAGGCAGGGCTTAGCCTCATGCAAGATGTGAGACAAAGCTTAGTCTCATGCACGATGCGAGACAGGGCTTGGTCCCATGCAGATGGAAGGTAGAGCTTACCCTTATGCAAATATGGAGGCAGGGCTTAGCCTCATGTAGATGGAGACAAAGCTTAATCTCGTGCAAGATGCGGGACAGGGCTTAGACCCATGCAGGTGGAAGGCATAGCTTAACCTTATGCAGATATGGAGGCAGGGCTTAGCCTCATGCAGATGGAGACAGAGCTTAGTCTCATGCAAGATGCGGGACATGGCGTAGTCCCATGCAGGTGGAAGGTAGAGCTTAGACTTATGCAGATATGGAGGCAGGGCTTAGCCTCATGCAAGGTTCGGGACAGGGCTTAGTCCCATGTGAATGGAAGGCAGTGCTTAGCCTTATGCAGTGAACAATTGGCAAATAGGAGCAGAGTATTTCTTAGCTGGAGATATATTCGATATCTGGTGGCCCGATTTATAATGATCTTGCTGCGTGTATATATTTGTGAATGCTACTGTTACGTCAGATGTGCCTATGCTCAAAAAGAAATTGTAAGTTTTGTAAAGGGAGGTTGGTTCGTGCCTTCGTCTGCTGGCTTTGCTCTGCTCTGTTCTGGAGGCCTTGTTTGAGTTTCCCTGTGTAACACCTGGCTGTTATAGAAATATTGTTTTCGAAAATATGCAATTATTGATAAAAATAGAGTTATTTTCAGGAATCATAGTGAACTATCAAGTAGTTTAGATGAACTGATGACTGTAACACATTTCAGAGACATTAAAACTTTCTTGTATTAGAATTTTGAGGGTCCTCCTCAAAATTTTGCCCCAGTTTTTGGTTCTGGGGGGAAATGAAAATTTTATTATGATATGACCGAACCTACAGGGCTGCATACATATTCCCTCTTAAATGGGAATCAGGTTGAGCATAGTTCAATTACATCAAATGAAAAAATGTAAACAGTCTAAACATAGTATCTTTTGACTACGTCTCAATTGATTGGTTTTGGCCAGACTTCTCCGTCCATTTCTGCAAGTATGAGTGCTCCTCCTGTTAGCACCCGGTGAATCATGTAGAGACCTTGCCAGTTGGGAGAGAATTTCCCTTTGGCTTCATCTTGATGCGGGAAGATCTTCTTCAGCACCAGTTGTCCCGGTAGAAACTCTCTTGGTTTGACCCTTTTGTTGAAAGCTCTGGCATTCTGTTCTGATAAAGTTGATCGTGACATACGGTGTTCATTATTTTTCCCTCTATAAGGGCCAATTACTTATAGAGACTCCTTATCCATTCTGCATCGCTGAGTTCGACTTCTTGTATGATCTTTAAATAAGGAATCTCTACCTCGGTTGGGATGACAACTTCGGTACCATAAACCAGTAAGAAGGGGAGTTTCCACAGTTGATGTACGGACTGTAGTGTCGTACCCCAACAGGGCAATGGGTAACTTCTCGTGCCATTGTTTGAGGTTTTCTACCATCTTCCTTAGTATCTTCTTAATGTTCTTGTTGACGGCTTCTACGGCTCCATTCATCTAAGGTCTATTCGGTTGATTTCTAGTTAATTCATTGCTTTATAGTTTTAGGTAGTAAATTAGTTACTTCTATATTTTGTAAAAAATCTCTTGACTCGATAAGTTAATTGAGTTTGAACCAGTCAATAGTTAATTACAAGTCTTTGTGGGAATGATACTCTACTCACTACTTTATTACTTGAAGATCGCGTATAGAATTAAATAGAGCAAGTTCTTGAACCCGGGCATCGGATAACGAATTCACAATTAGGATAAACATATACCTAATTGTTTTGCTTGGTTGAAATACAGGAAGTATAAATGCATTTTTGTTAATCTTAATTCCATAGACATATAGACATTAAGGTAGCTTGAATAGGCGAGTAAGAATTCGACAGATTCTTATGTTCAATATCAACCATGTTAATCAATAATCTAGATAAATCAATTAATCATTTTAAGCCAAGAGTG
This sequence comes from Nicotiana sylvestris, assembly GCF_000393655.2. Classification (NCBI taxonomy): domain Eukaryota; kingdom Viridiplantae; phylum Streptophyta; class Magnoliopsida; order Solanales; family Solanaceae; genus Nicotiana; species Nicotiana sylvestris. Next base: position 56,224,479 of record NC_091060.1, on the reverse strand, counting down.
CAACACGATTGTTAGCTAACCCGTGACCCTGAAATATTCTCTCCTACTGATTGTTATCTGAAATTGCTATTTGTTTGGTTGATTTCTAGTTAATTCATTACTTGATAGTTTTAGGTAGTAAATTAGTTACTTCTATATTTTGTGAAAACTATCTTGAATAGATAAGTTAATTGAGTTTGAACAAGTCAATAGTTAATCACAAGTCTTCATGGGAACGATACTCTACTCATTACTTTATTACTTGACGATCGCGTACACTTGCGTGAGTATTTTTGGTCGCAACAAGTTTTTGGCGTTGTTGTCGGGGACTTAGAAATTAGCTACTTTACTGAGTTAAGCTTTTATTAGTTATTTGTTCAAGCTTTAATTTTCAATTTACATTGTTTATGCTAACACATGCTCCTCTCTTGAATGCGGAGGAGTAGAAGCGCAAACAATCTCCTTCCTCTTGATCCTGAAATTGAACGAACACTTCATAGAGTGAGGAGGGAAGTCGAAACTAGAATTAGAATAGAAGGAGAGTTGGACATCGTAGTTCAACCACAGCCAATAGAGATGGCAGGTAATGAAGAGCGTGTGGTGATTGAAGCCGCAAGGCCCAGTCTTGCTAATATGACTCAGGCTATTGTGAAGCCTGATATCATAGGGAATTTTGAACTCAAACAATATATGGTGAATCTAATTCAGTCCATAGGGAAATATATGGGTCTATCTCATGAAGACCCGCAGAGGCACATTCAGAATTTCTTGGAAATTACGGACACTTACAATTATCCGAACGTTTCCAAGGACTATGTCAGGTTGACATTTTTCCCCTTTCCACTGCTTGGGGAAGATAAGGAATAGTTGCAAAAGGAGACCGCGAACTCAATCCACACTTGGGATGATCTAGCAAGGAAATTCTTAATCAAGTTTTTTCCCCACTAACAAGACAAGTCATTGAGGAGTCAGACTCTTGGGTTCGAACAACAAGATGGCGAGACACTTCGTCAAGCATGGGAAAGATAGAAGAAGCTGCTCAGAGACTGTCCACATCATTGTCAGACTAACGAGGTATTGGGTCACACGTTTGTTGATGGCCTAGACAATGCATCTAAGATAAATCTTGATTCAGCTTGTGGGGGTAGTTGCATGGCTTGATATAGTGAAATCCAACTCTTACTAAATAACTTTACTGCTAATGATCATAATTGGCAAGGAGATGGCGATTCACGAAGGGCAATTAAACAGAAAGTAACTGGGTTGATTGAGCTTTATGACTTCTCAGCCATGAGAGCCGATATAGCAAAATTGGAAAATAAATGAATAGAATGACAATGCAACAAACACAATAGATGCAACATGTACAACAAATGTCTATTTTTTGCGAACTACGTGGCGACAATCATATGAGTGATATGTGCCCCACGAATCCTGAATCCATATACTATGTGGGGCAACAGAGCAGAGGTCCAATAAATCAGCATGCACAATATGGGAACACTTACAATCCAAATTGGAAGAATCATCCCAACTTCTCATGGGGTGGAAATCAGCCGAATTAGAATAATTATAGACCCCAAGGAAATTTCAATCAACCTCAGAAGCCACCCCAACAAATGGAAGAGAGTACGAATGACTTGCTAAAGAAGTTGTTGTTTGACAATCAGCAGCTCAGAACTGATTTCAAAAATCTTGAGAGGCAAATGGGGCAATTAGAAACAAACCAAAATACTAGACCTGTAGGCGCTCTCCCTAGTGATACAGAGAAGAACCCTCAAGTTTAATGCAGTTACACTCAGAAATAGGAAGGATTTAGAGAAAGTGCCAAAGAAGAGAAAAGACAAGCCTATACCTGAGGTGGAGTTGATTCCTAAGGAAACACATGAATCAAAGAAAAATGATGCAACTTTAGAGCCAGTGGAGGCTACAAGTCCACCACCACCTTTCCCCTAAAGATTGCAGAAAGAGAATGATGATCGCATGTTCAACAAATTTCTCTCTATGTTGAGCCAGGTTTAATTGAATATTCCACTAGAGGATGTACTTCGTGAAATTCCAAAATATGCTATGTACATAAAAGATATAGTGGCTCACAAGAGAAGATTGACTGAGTTTGAGACAGTTGCACTTACTGAGGAGTGCACTTCAAGGGTCCAAAACAAGCTCCCTCAAAACCTTAAGGATCTTGGCAGCTTCACCATCCCTGCGCAAATTGGTAATATTGATGTGGGTCGTGCACTTTGTGATTTGGGGGAAAGCATAAATATGATGCCCTTATCCTTGTTCAAGCAATTGGGTCTGGGAGCTCTAAGACCAACTACTGTGATGTTACAGTTGGCTGATAGGTCCATAGCACACCCTTGAGTGGTTGAAGATATGTTGCTGCAAATTGGGAAATTTATCTTCCATGCAGACTTCATTATCCTAGATTATGAGGCTAATAAACTGGTTCCAATATATTGGGACGACCTCTCTTAGCTACTGGTGATGCAATTATTAAAGTGAGAGAGGGAAAAATGATTTTGAGGGTGGATGACGAGGAAGCAGTCTTTAATATCTACAAAGCAATCCAACTTCCCCGCTACTATGAGGAGCTCTCAATGATATTTTTTGTGGAGGCGGATGAGCAAATTCTTGACACGAGTGTATATCTAGATGATTATCTAGAGAAAACACTTATGTTGTTTGATAGCTTGGAGATTGATGATGAGGTTGAGGAGATAATGCATATCCTAGATGAATCTTGTGTTTACATGCAGGGGATACACCCCTTTGTGTCCCTGAATAGGCCAAGTGGGCCTCCTCCAAAGCAGTCAATTGAGGAAGCTCCAAAATTGGAGATTAAACCCTTGCCTCCTCACCTTCAATATGCTTATTTGGGTGGTTCTGACACTTTACCTGTTATTGTTTGTTCCGACTTGTCTAAATTGTAGGAAGAAGAGCTATTGAGAGTGCTACGTGAGCACAAGAGAGCAATTGGGTGGACAATGTCTGACATTAAGGGCATTAGTCCAGATTTTTGCATGCATAAAATCCTCATGGAGGACGGACACAAGCCAAGTGTAGAGCAACAATGCCAACTAAATCCAATCATGAAAGAGGTGGTAAGAAAAGAAGTGATTAAGTGGCTTGATGCAGGTAATGTATTTCCAATCTCCGATAGAAAATGGGTAAGCCCCGTTCAATGTATACCTAAGAAGGGGGGATGACTGTAGTGGTTAATGAAATTAATGACTTGATTCCCACAAGAACTGTCACTGGGTGGAGAATTTGCATAGATTATAGAAAATTGATTAATGCCACCCAAAAGGACCACTCCCCCCTCCCCTTTATTGACCAAATGCTTGATAGATTAGCTGGCCAGGAATACTACTATTTCTTAGATGATTACTCGGGGTATAATCAGATTGCTATATCCCCAGAGGACCAGATAAAACCACTTTTGCGTGTCCCTATGGCATGTATGCATTCAAGAGAATGCCCTTTGGTCTCTATAATGCACCTGCGACTTTTCAAAGGTGTATGATGGCTATTTTTACTGACATGGCTGAAAGATTTGTAGAAGTGTTCATGGATGATTTTTCCGTGTTTGGATGCTCTTTTGATAACTGTTTAATGAATCTTGATAAAGTGTTTGCTAGATGTGAAGAGACAAACCTGGTGCTAAACTAGGAAAAGTGTCATTTCATGGTACGTGAAAGTATAGTTTTGGGATACAAGGTTTCCAAAGATGGTTTGCAGGTGGACAAAGCAAAGGTGGAAGTAATTGAAAAATTGCCCCCATTGACGTCCGTCAAAAGCATTCACAGTTTCTTAGGCCATGCAGGTTTTTATCATCGTTTCATTAAAGATTTTTCGAAAATATATTCTCCTTTGTGCAGGCTTCTTGAGAAAGATGTCCCCTTCAAGTTTGATGATGCCTGTCTGAAAGCATTTGAGGAGCTGAAGGGAAGGTTGGTGACTGCACCAATTATCATTGCTTCGGATTGGGAGCAACCATTTGAATTGATGTGCGATGCGAGTGACATAGCAATCAAATCGATTTTGGGGCAAAGGAGAAATAAGATCTTTTACTCCATTACTATGCGAGCAAAACTCTAAATCCTGCCCAGATGAACTAAACAGTTACTGAAAAAGAGTTGTCTGCAGTAGTGTGGGTGTTTGACAAGTTCAGATCCTATCTAGTGGGAACCAGAGTCATCGTTTACATAGATCATTCAGCTATCAGATACTTGTTTGAAAAGAAAGACTCCAAGCCAAGGCTAATTCGCTGGGTCCTCCTCCTGCAAGATTTTGACTTAGAGATCCAAGATCGAAAAGGGATATAGAATCAAGTGGCTGATCACTTGTCCAAATTAGAAAATCGGATCCATGTAGCTGAGGGAGAGTCAATCAAAGAAACATTTCCTGATGAGCAGTTATTAGCAATCACCTCAAGCGAAGCCCTGTGGTATGCAGATTATGTGAACTTTATTGCAAGTAGGGTGACACCACCAGATTTGACACCTGATAATAGAAGAAGATTTCTACATGATTTGGGGGTTCTACGTGTGGGATAAGCCATTCCTATATAAGCAGTGTGCAGATCAATTGGTACGCAAGTGTGTTCCTGAGGAGGAGATGCACACAATATTTCATGACTGTCATGACTCTCCATATGGAGGTCATCACGGTGGGGATAGAACCGCCCAAAAGGTGCTACAATCCAGTTTTTATTGGCCAAAATTGTTTAAGGATGCACATGCCTTTGTTAAAATATGTGACAAATTCCAAAAAACCGGAACGATCACGAAGAAGCATGAGAAGCCTTTACAGAATATACTGGTAGTAGAGCTTTTCAATGTTTGGGGGATCGATTTCATGGGACCATTCCCATTCTCTAATGGACACAGGTACATCTTGGTGGTGGTCGACTATGTGTCTAAGTGGGTGGAGGCCATTGCTCTTCCTACTAATGACGCAAAGGTAGTGGTAAGCTTTGTAAAGAAGCATATCTTCACATGCTTTGGGACTCCAAGAGTGTTGATAAGTGATGGAGGAACTCACTTCTATAATAATTTGCTGAATAATATTATTGCAAAGTATAGAGTTAAACACAAGGTTTCCACTGCCTATCACCCCTAGACGAGTGGCCAAGTGGAAGTTTCAAACAGAGAGGTAAAGCAGATTCTGGAGAAAACAGTAAGTGGAAATAGAAAGGACTGGCCAGGGAAGTTGGACGATGCATTATGGTCATATCATACTGTATACAAGAATATTATAGGTACTTCTCCGTACAGTTGATTTATGGGAAGGCGTGTCACTTGCCCATTGAGTTTGAACACAAAGCCTATTGGGCGATTAAAAAGCAAGATATGGAGATGGTCTTAGCTGGTGAGAAGAGGTTGCTACAACTCAACGAGCTTGATGAGTTCCGGTTGCACGTGTATGAAATTGCCAAATTGTATAATGAAAAGACCAAGAGGTGGCATGATAAGCATATTCAACATTGCGAGTTTAAGCCAGGTCAAGAAGTTCTCTTGTTCAATTCGAGGCTAAAGCTTTTTCTCGGAAAGCTTAAATATTTATGGTCGGGTCCTTTTGAAATGGTTAGTGTGAAACCTCATGGATCGGTGGAATTGCGTGATACGAGTTCCAATGCGACATTCTTGGTAAATGGGCAGAGAGGAAAATATTATTGGGGTGGTGACATTGCACGTCACAAAACCTTGATGGACCTGGATGATGCATGAAGAACGTGTTGCGTCGTGCCGCGACGTTAAATCAGGCGCTTCTTGGGAGGCAACCAAGTATTTTCTTTTGTTTTTGTAGTTTGTTCATTTGTTACCGTTTGCTTTGTATTTCTGATTTTTTTCTTTTTCTAGGAGTTCCTTGAATTTTTTTATGTTTGTCGGAATTAGTTCTTATATGTATTTAAGAATAATAAAAAAATAACGCTACAGGTATGGGAAAATAGGGTGGATGCGTCGCATCCTCCTCAGCATGACAAAAAGACGGAACAACTGCACAAGGCAATCAAGTGAGCCTAAAGTGTCCGTTGCTGCGTCCAAAAACAAATTTAGAAAAACAATTGGGATGCGTCGTGTCCAAGCTCGCACGCACAGGTAAGTATAATTTTTTAACACATGATAAGCCTAAACCTCCTAAAATTCTTCTTCCCAGACCCTCTCTCTCATATCACCTGAAACCATCCCACTGCCTTACCACAAACGCAACAAGTATGTATCTTCTTCCTCGTTCTTTCTTCTTTTCTTCTCTCTCTTAACTCTTCTCTCTCTCGTCGGTAGCAACAGAATCCCCACCTTAAATTCCCCTAGGTTAGGTTTCAACAAATTGAATACAACACATGTGATGTAGAGGGGAATTGGATTTTTTTTAGGCTTGTGGGTGTTGTTCTTGTTGTTTGTGATTGTTGTGAGATGATAAACTAGAATTTCCTTCATCTCTTTAACTTTGGGAGGGAAATCGAACTACCCAATTGATAGAATAAACTAGGCAAAATTGTTGCATACTACATGTTTGACGAATTGCCTATGAGGTAAATTAGGCACCGGTGAAGTCTGAGTAACCGAGCTACACTAGTATATGCTAGTGAATAAGTGTGGGGTCGTTTGTTTGATTGTGTACAGCCTTGTCGGCATGTTTTTAAGCCTGTGATAGATTGTCCAATACATTGAACATCATGCACATGCTCGACTTCTTGAAGTATAAAGTGTTACTCAATTTGAATTCTGTGCGCTCTATGCTTATTGATATGCCATGAGACTACGTGTGGGGTCGAGTGAGCTGATATGTGTAATTGAACATGGTTAGTGAGCGCCACTCGGATGAACCTCCTATCATGCATAATGATATCTATAAAGTGAAATGCTCATTTGTGAATTTGAAGGGAAGTATCAGTTAATTGCTCCATACTGAAAACCATGGGCTATATTCATGAAGAACTGAATGGGATGACATGTAATTGATTCAAAGTGCACGCTTTTGTACAACTGCTCTAATCTGAAATGTCACTATTTTTGCACACTAATTGTTGACTTCTATGTATCCCAAGTACTTAGGTTCACAAAATAGTGGCAAAAAGCAAAACTTCCAAATAACAAGAGAGAGATAATAATAAACAACCGCATAAAAAGCCTACCGAAAAGGCAACATATACTCCAAAGCCACCAAACAAAAGGAAGCGGACTAAGAAAGCGAAGGAACTACCGATTAGGCAGTTAGTTGATGAATTAGAGCAAGAAGAGGAGGAACCATTAGTAAGGAGGACGGTGAATAGGGGTACTGCAACAACATCATCAAATTTTCCAAGCAAGGAGAAATTAGAGAACCCGTGCCGCACCAAAGTCAATCTTCTAAGCAGAATGACTCGAAAGATAAAGGGAAGCAGAAGGCTATTGTAGAATCTGAGTCTGAGTCTGACTCGGATGATGAGCTCCCACATGTCAACATGAGTGATGAAGATGAGGGCGAACCAATAAACTGAGCTGCCTGGGAGGAGAAATTTGTTAGTGAAAAGGCATTCCGAGCTTATAAAAAATCCTGGGTTCAAAGAAGTATATTCCAGAAAAACCAATCAACATTGGAGCACTTAAAAAAAATATCCAGATTTTCTGAAATCCATTCGAGAGGTGCAACAATGGGGACCTATCTTGAAGGGCCACGGCAAGGCCAACCTTACTATTGTCAAAGAGCTTTACGCCAATTGGCGTCACTTATAGGGTAGCATTGTGAGAGTACGAGGGTCAAAGTCATGGGGCAGCATTGTGAGAGTACAACCAAACAGCCAAATTCAGACTCAAAGTCAAACAATAAGAGATAAACCAACTTCCAGGATCAGATTTCCAAAAGCCTTTCTCATATTTGGGATGTATCAAAGTTTCCAAAAGTCTCAAATGGCTTCGGGAAATGCTTACACCCCAAACACATTGCAGAATTAAGAGCATAGTGCAGTGTGGAAATGCCAGCCCTCAGATGTCCAAGTTCAGAGGGAACTCAAGGTCCCAAAGCAAGGCTCATAAGAGAGGGGCAGAACTTAGAATCTAAGAGTAAGTGTAAGTGCACAGGGGGAATTAGGGAGAGCCATTGCAGACTAGTGGTCATGCCCAGCAATTGGGATGCTGGCACACCCCTGACCAGCTTGTCAGCTTAAATTGGGAGTTAGGACCTATTGAAGGTGAGGTTCAGACCTGGGCAACAATTTAGATACTGCCAGGCCAAAACCATTAACTCAGATACATAGAGGGGAATAGGGGGAGGGATTCACAATAGAAACAAATGCAAGGAAAGAACATACATAGTTTAATCACTGAACATGAACAACAAGGTAAACAAGAATGCTGAAACTATAAAGTAAACACATAGGGGTGAGGCAGAAATTTAAATTAGAACATACCAGTTTCAGGGAAAACAAGTAAAAATAGTAGCCTTGAAAAAGCCAAGTTGCAAGAAAATAGTTCCCAAAGATCTCAAAAAAAAAGCAGAATGTTGAGAGAGTATTGAACTCAAAGAGATACTGTAAGTGTGTAAGTTGAAAGTACCTCGAAGTGTGTGTGTAAAAGTATTGAATTAGGAGTTCAGGATGATCAAAGTGCAGAAGGGTCGTGCCCCTTTTATAGTGCAGAAAACAAGTGAGAAAAGGTAAGGAAATAACATTGAAATCAATCTCCCTTTAGTTAAAGGATTCTGATTTCAATGGGTAAAACCTAATTAAGGAAAAGAGTTTTGATTAAAACCTTTTCAAAGTAGCACAAAAGGGGTAAATACATAGAAGTTATTTAAGGAAAATAGTCAATGGTACACGACTTGAAAAAATAAGGAAAGGGAATCAATCAAATAGCCAGGGAAATCAAAATTACAAGTTCAATTCGAATGAACCAAGTCAGGAAAAGGTAAAGGAGGTTCAATCAAAGAAAATCAGTAACAATCAATCAAACCCCCATTAGAGGATTTCAGAATCAATCAATTAGTTGGTAAAAACCTTTTGAAAGCAGAGTCCTTATATATAAAGCATACAAATATGTAAATACCAGAGGGGATTGTCAAATTATTTAGAAGAGAGTTTAATCAAAGAAAGGTTCAGAATCATAAGCAAGAAGAGGTATAAGTCTAGTTTGCAGACTCACAATGAGTCTGAGAGTCCAGGGTCCCACAGTGGAACCCTTACTCGCACACAAAAGATCAAAATTGCCAAGAAATCCCCAAAATCTTAGGGTTTCGAATAGAGTCAGACAATAGAGATGAGAAGGCAAGCCACTCGATAGAGGCTTAGGAGTCTTTTCCAAAGACTTATGAGAAACAAACAGACATGATACATAGTTAAGAGCATGGAGAACACGTTTTGAGAAAAACTCAGAACTTAAACAAGTTTAGAAGAAAAAGTGATACAAACTTAAGAAGTGGTAGATGAAACACATTTATCAAGAACACGAACAGAGTCCAGTAAAGCAAACAAAATCAAAGAACTTAACAGTAAACACATATAGTAGAAGAGTAATGAAAACATAACAAGGATAATCATGTGAGCACAGAAGTAACATGTATAAAAGAAAAGTAGAAGGACAATACATGCGTAGTAAAAAGAAGTCACACGAGCATGATATATACAAATACACATAAAGAAAAGAAGAAGAAGAATCATAAAGATGTTTTTGAAAAACTTTCAGAAACCCTAAATCGAAGACAAACGATTTTGAAAAGAAAATTTGGGTAAAACACTTTAAATGTCAAGTAAAGCATAGATACAGCATAGATCTAAGCAAACAAACAGAGAAAGAACCTCGAGTAGCTTAGGGTTTCGGAATGAGAAAGGTCTTGAGGAAAGTCAGACCCTGAGTCGAAAAGGCTCATATTACTTGAATATGCCGGAGTAATGGCCAGAGAAGCCATAGATCTACAGATCTGAGAAGGATCTGAAGAGAGCCATCGAAGTCGGGCCTTAAAACATCGAACATCCAAGGTTGAGTGGTGGAGGGGAGTGAGTAACAATCATCCATGGCCTGAGAAGCCATGGATTCCGGTGGAGTGGTGGTTGAAGAGGGGTAGAAGGAGGCTAGGGTTTCAGAGAGTTTGAGAGAGTTTGAGAGAAGAGAGGTTTCAAAGGTGGCGGGTCAGGTGAGAATGAGGGGATTAGGGTAGTAGTTTAGGTTTAATTAGGAAAGGGCGAGTCTTGGCCATTGATCTTGAGTGATCAATGGTCCAGATTTAAGTGGTAGGTGGGGAACGGGTTGGGTCGTTTGTAATTGGGTCGTGGGTTGGATCCAAATTGAAACTGGGCCGGTCCGGTTTGGGTGAGGATTGGGTCAATTTAAGGGCTAAAATTGAAATGAAATGGGGCTGTAATTGAAATGAAATGGGGCTAAATGTTAAATGGCAAGTTTTTCCTTTTATTTTATAAAAAATAGTAAAAAATAATTTTAAAAGCAAATTAAAAGTACTGACCCAATTAATAATATATAACTATTAATTTAAAATATTGGGACCAATTTTACAATTATAAAATACTATTAATCGTAAAAATAGGCTATAATTGCAATTATATGCAATTTAGTCTTTTAAATACCAAATAAATTTGTAAAAATATACAAAAATTATATTAACTATATTTTGGTATAAATATGGGAATAAAATAAATTATTCACCAAAATTGATAATTTTGGGAATAATTATGTATTTTGTACTGCTAAAATGGATAGTAAATTGATTTAAAAACTCTTCAAAAGATTGGAAAAAATACTAAAACACTTGGGTATGCTTATGTATGCATATATATGTTATTTTCAAAGTATTTTGTATATAAAAATACATAGGGAAAAATTAGGTATCAACAGTTGCCCCTCTTTACCCGGGAGGGATGAAAGAATTGCCGAGTAAAGATATGATAGCCAATTTTGACCGAATGAAATGATTTGAAGAATTTTGACCGAGCTCTGGTTCCTGAGCTGCCTACATATCCCTGGTCTTACAGGAATCAGGCCATATGTAGTTCAGGATCCATTGGCGGAATATGCCGATGGAGATTTCGAAAAGTGGACGCGATATTCGGGTTGAGAAGGATGGTCGGAGTCTGATAAGCTACGGGAACTAGAGAGATATCGTCCCTAATGAGACGGCCTTTTCTAGTCAGTGTACCTACAAACAAATAATACCAACATATATTGTGCATAAATTTAAACGTGATGTAAGTTCCATTGGACCATGAATGCTGTCTTTGGACGGTTAGGATGATGTCCTCGGACTATGACGTCCTGGGCCATGAAGCGTATGATAAAGGATTCGCAGGCTATGAAATGATGTTCTTGGTCTATGAGAATGATGCCTCCGAACTATGATGCCTTTGAATAATGATATGCAAAAGATAAAATGGGGTCCTCAGGCCATGGCATGGCGTTCTCGGGCTATGCAAATGGTGCCTCCAAACAATGACGCCCTTGGACAATTTGGTGATCTTTCAGCCCATGAAATGCAGAAGGTGGCGATATTTCAGTCGATGCAAGACGTAAATAAAAGGTGGCAATATTTCAACCATGCAAGAGGGATAAAGTGGCGATATTTCAGCCATGCAGGATGGAGACAGTGCTTAGTCTCAGAAGGCAGAATGGTAGCCTTATGTAATGCAGAGAAATGCAGGATGGAGACAATGCTTAGTCTCGGAAGGTAGAAAGGTAGCCTTATGCAATGCAGAGAAATGCAGATGGAGACAATGCTTAGTCTCGGAAGGTAGAAAGGTAGCCTTATGCAATGCAGAGAAATGCAGGTGGAGACAATGCTTAGTCTCGGAAAGCAGAAAGGTAGCCTTATGCAATGCAGAGAAATGCAGGATGGAGACAGAGCTTAGTCTCGGAAGGCAGGAAGGTAGCCTTATGCAATGCAGGAAATGCAGATGGAGACATAGCTTAGTCTCGGAAGGCAGAAAGGTAGCCTTATGGAATGCAAAGAATGCAGATGAAGACAATGCTTAGTCTCGGAAGGCAGAAAGGTAGCCTTATGCAATGCAGGAAATGCAGATGGAGACAGAGCTTAGTCTCAGAAGGCAGGAACGTAGCAGGAAATACAGATGGAGACAGAGCTTAGTCTCGGAAGGCAGAAAGGTAGCCTTATGCAATGCAGAGAATGCAGATGGAGACAATGCTTAGTCTCGGAAGGCAGAAAGGTAGCCTTATGCAATGCAGGAAATGCAGATGGAGACAAAGCTTAGTCTCAGAAGGCAGGAAGGTAGCGTTATGCAATGCAGGAAATGCAGATGGAGACAGAGCTTAGTCTCGGAATGCAGAAAGGTAGCCTTATGCAATGCAGAGAATGCAGATGGAGACAATGCTCAGTCTCGGAAGGCAGAAAGGTAGCCTTATGCAATGCAGGAAATGCAGATGGAGACAGAGCTTAGTCTCGGAAGGTAGAAAGGTAGCCTTATGCAAGGAGTAAAAGGGCAAAATGATGATAGAATTTTCTTAGCTGATAGCGGATCGAGATATTGCGACTGCTGGGGATACTGTGTCTGCTGGGAGCACTGCGTGCGGATAGCAGCTATGAGTAAGTGCAATGGTTCTGAGAGTTATATTTCTGAGCAATGTGAGTCTCGTGAGTGTATAGTATGTTTGATGATTTTGCAACTCAAGTGCCTGCATCCAAAGAAAAATCGTGAGTTTTGTAAAGAGGGGAGGTTAGTTCGTGTTCCCGCTGGCTCTGCTTGACCTGCTCGGCTCCGTTCCGATGATATTAGGTGTATCATTGGGGTAGCGTTGCTAAACGAAGCAACTTTGGTAACAGACATGCATGATTTAGTAAAGAAATGTGACAATAAATACATAATTAAGAATAGTTTTCTTTAGATGAACTGATGACTGCGACATGGTCCAATATACTACAACTTTTCTCATTCAGGAATTTTGAGGGCCCTCCTCAAAATTCTGCCCTAGGTTACTGGGCTGCTGCTGCTTGCGTCGAATGGCTGAAATCACTTCGGAATTTTGAGGGTCCTCCTAAAAATTCTGCCCCAGTTTTCAATAGCGGGGGGAAATGAAAATTTTATTGAATTATAACCGAACCCAATGTTCATGTCAATGGCCATCTTGAGCCCTAAGATGCAGGCTTCATACTCGGCCATGTTGTTGGTGCACGGGAACCTGAGCTTGGCAGACACCGGATAATGTTGGCCGGTTTCTGATATTAGGACCGCTCCTATGCCAATTCCTTTGAAGTTTGCTGCTCCGTCGAAAAACATTCTCCAACCATCATAAGATTCTGCAATATCTTCCCCTATGAAAGATACCTCTTCATCAGGAAAATACGTCTTTAGAGGCTCATATTCTCCATCAACGGGATTTTCAGCAAGATGATCTGTTAGTGCTTATCCTTTGATTGCCTTCTTAGTCACGTAAATAATGTCGAATTCACTCAGCAGGATTTGCCACTTGGCTAGCTTGCCAGTGGGCATGGGCTTCTGAAAGATGTACTTCAAAGGATCCATTATTGATATGAGGTGAGTGGTATAGGCAGAGAAATAGTGTCTCAACTTCTAAGCTAGCCAAGTCAGAGCACAATAGGTGTGTTCCAATAGAGAATATCGGGCCTCGTACGGGGTGAACTTCTTGCTAAGATAATAGATGGCATGCTCCTTTCTTCCCGTTTCATCATGCTGCCCCAGAACACAACCGAAAGCTCCATCCAATACTGCAAGGTAGAGTAATAGAGGTCTACCCGGCTCGGGCGGGACCAAAACTGGCGGCGTTGACAGGTATTCCTTGATTCTGTCGAAGGGTTTTTGACAATCATCAGTCCATTTGGTAGCAGCGTCCTTTTTCAACATCTTAAAGATTGGCTCACAAATGACAGTGGATTGAGCTATGAACCGGCTAATGTAGTTAAGTCTTCCCAAGAAACTCATAACCTCTTTCTTGTTCTTCGGTGGTGGCAATTATTGGATGGCTTTGACCTTTGACGGATCCAGTTATATTCCTCGGCAACTCATAATGAACCCAAGTAGTTTTCCGGCAGGAACCCCGAATGCACATTTGGCGGGATTCAGCTTCAAGTTGTACCTTCTTAGTCTGTTGAAGAGCTTCCTCAGATCTTCCATGTGGTCATTGGCTCTCTTGGATTTGATGATGACGTCATCTACATATACCTCGATCTCTTTGTGTATCATGTCATGGAAAATAGCAGTCATGGCCCTCATGTAGGCGGCCCCAACATTCTTTAACCCGAACGACATAATCTTATAACAATACATCCCCCACGGCATAATGAAAGGCGTTTTCTCTGCGTCTTCCTTATCCCTCCATATCTGATGATACCCAGCAAAATAATCAACGAACGACTGTAGTTCATGCTTGGCGCAGTTGTCAATTAGAATGTGTATGTTCGGCAAGGGGAAGTCGTCTTTCGGACTGGCCCGGTTAAGATCCCGGTAGTCGACACAGACTCTAACCTTCCTATCCTTCTTCGGCACTGGCACAATATTGGCTAACCATGTTGGATACTCTACTACCCTGAGAACCTTGGCTCTGACTTGCTTGGTGACTTCTTCCTTGATTTTCAAACTCATGTCAGGTTTGAACTTCCTGAGCTTTTGTTTTACTGGTGGGCATGTCGGATCGGTTGGCAGTTTATGAGCTACAATAGATGTATTGAGGCAGTCATGTCATCATAAGACTAGGCGAATATGTCCTCATATTCCCTTAGAAATTCCGTATACTCTTTCTTTTCTGATGGTGATAGATGAAAGCTGATTCGTGTTTCTTTGACATTTTCTACATCTTCCAGGTTGACAATCTCAGTTTCGTCCAGGTTAGACTTAGGTCTGTTCTCAAAATCCTCAACCTCTTTAACAACCTCTTCTGGTATATCATCTTCTTCTGAGTCTATATCCGTTTGTTGCGTTGTCTCGTTGAATGTCACAATCATTGGTTCATCAAAATAAGTAATAATAATGTTGTGTAAATAAAGTAAACGATAAAAAGTAATAAGAGCAAGATTTATAAGAAATTGAAATGCTTTGATAAATTTCGTAATTGTTTTGAACATTGGAGCTCTTATTTCAATATAAAAATGCGTAAAGAAAGTCAATTAGCGAAAAATAAAGATAATGCATGGTGCTTTGTTCAGCCTTGCTACCCCGAAGCATTCCGGGCCCTGGTGGTTCTGATGGACCAATTGTTGAGGCGTGCTCCTCGGCTCACAGCTTGTATAGAAGGGCCTTCCTCCCCCACCTCCTTGAAATGACACAATAGTCCATATTATCATCTTCCAAAAACAAATTCTTCATCGCCGCTATTGCTTCCTCTTCTCCCGACCTATATATGACATTGGCTGGTTGGAAAGTCTGCTCCAAGCGAGGTATCGGATGCTCCAGTAGGTAGTAGGGACTGCGCCATGATGGCGACCAATGGTTGAATTCCTCCCAAGGATACTTATATCCTAATCCAAAAGTGGTACCATGTTTCTTCAACTTGATAGGCTTAGCAATCCCTTGAAGATTCTTGCTGAGTCCTTTGCCTGGTTCATACCTGCACCAATTCAGTATACTTTCAATTTTATTATCCCACAATTTATCCTTATCCACGGCGTTGACTCGCTCAATGTGGTGGTAGGTTTCTCCGCCTATCTTCCTTCTTCCTCCGATTGCTGGGATGGTCTGGCGACCGTATATGGGATTGCTACCATCGCCATGAATAGTTACCTCTTGTTGATTCCACTCGAATTTCACTATTTGATGTATGGTTGATGCTACAGCCCCAGTGGCATGGATCCAGGGCCATCCCAATATCAAGTTGTAAGATGCTGGGACGTCTATCACTTGAATATCAACGTCGAACCAAGTCGATCCCATTTGTAGACACAAACTGATTTCCCCAATAGTGGACCTTTGGGATCCATCGAAAGCTTTGACATTGATGGCTCCATCCTTGATCTCATGCAGGCTCTTTCCCAATGTTCTGAGAGTCATCAATGGACAAATATTGAGGTTGGACCCTCCATCAATCAGGATTCTGGTGATGAAATAATCTTCGCACTGCACAGTGATATGCAATGCCTTGTTGTGGCTTACCCCTTCAGGTGGCAGCTCATCTTTGTAGAAAGTGATTTTGTGACTCCCCAATACTTGCCCTACCATGTTTGCCATTTTTCCTCCAGTTATGTTGTTGGGTACATATGCCTCGCTCAGCACCTTCAATAAGGTGTTCTTATTTGCGTCAGAACTTTGTAGCAGAGCCAAGATAGAGATTTGGGTCGGTGTTTTGTTCAACTGATCAATGACCGAATACTCTTTGGCTTGTATCTTTGTCCAGAGATCATCATGCATAGTTTCAGTGATGGTTGGTCGTCCAGAGGCCTGCTTACTAGACTCGTCTAAATGTTCTAGGGTATAAACCTTGCCGGTTCTTGTCATACCCTATGCTGCAATTGCTTCTCTAGATTTGGTTTTCCCTTTCCTTCTCGCCCCGACGGTGTAATCCCATGGTATGGCCTTTGTATGGAATGGTGTTACGGCTGTCTTAGTCACCGGAATGGGCACCTTTGCCTTGGATGGTAACACAACCACTTCGAATGGTATAGGTGTCTTTGGAGAACCAAACTCGACCTCAATGGGTCCTGGCATCTTTGCAGAGGAATTTGCTTCGAACTCAAGTGGTATGGACATGTTTACTTCAGCGTTTTCAGAAGGTTGGATCTGGACCACAATCAGATTAAGTGTGACCGTTGGTTTCTTTGGCTCGTCACCTTTAGCGATCAATCTGATTGACCCTTTGGGGTCCCAATCATCCTCTATCTTAATCATGTGAATGCCTCCGCCCTTGTGGTCAGGCAGAGGGTTGTTGCAGAAATTCGGAGCTGGCTCCTTTGCTACGATGATCTTGTTGTCAATCAAAGCTTGGATCTTATCCTTCAGAGAGCAGCACTCATCAATGGTATGCCCCTTCATGCCAGAATGGTATGCACAGGTTTTGTTTGGGTTGACCCATTAGGAGGGGTTTTCGGGGTTTACGACAGGGATAGGGGTGATGTAACCAACAGCTTTGAGCCTTTCATATAGCTGGTTGATAGGTTTGGCAATGGCGGTATACTGTTTGGGGGGTTTGCGGTCGAAGTTTTGTCAGGGTCTAGGAAAGTTTTTGGCGGGTGGGAGGTGATTGATAGTGAGAGGGTTGAGTATTGTAGGTTTGGTAGACATGTGCGGGTTGGGAATATCTGGGTGAAGTGGGCTGATATATGGGTGGTGGAGGCGATTGGTAAGTAGGTGGTGGAGCTTGGTAGGAGAGCAAGGGTGCTTGGTAATTTGGGGTAGGTTGATATGTGAGTGGAGGTATTGGATAGGTTTGGTATTTGATTGGGGATTTTGTTCTTTGTGCAACCATCACGGCGCTCACGTCCCTTTTCTAGGACGTGCCACTAGACTATAAAGCCTTGTTGGTGGCCTGCAAAGCTTCAAAGTTAGTGACCATACCACTTTTGATACCTTCCTCGATCCTTTCCCTTAGCTTGATGATGTCAAAAAATTTATGGCTTTCAATCAGCATTAACCTTTCATAGTACCGTGGGTCTTGAGCTCGAATGAAAAACCTGTTCATTTGTTCTTCTTCTAAAGTCGGTCTGACCTTAGTAGCTTCTGATCGCCATTGAGTAGCATACTTGCGGAATGTCTCCGCAGGTTTCTTCTTTAAGTTCTGGATGTAGAACACATTTGGTGCATTTTCTGCGTTGAACCTGAACCTGTCCATGAAATCGGATGCCATACTTACCCAATTTGACCACTTCTTAGGGTCTTGGTTGATATACCAAGACAAAGCATCTCCCTTCAGGCTCCTCATGAAGAGTTTCATGCGAATCTTTTAATCCCTCCCTACTCCGACCAACTTGTCGCAGTATGTCCTCAGATGAACTCTCAGATCCCCGATACCGTCAAACATTTCGAACTTAGGAGGTTTGTACCCCTCAGGCAGTTCGACATTGGGTTGAATGCAAAGGTCTTCGTAATTTAGTCCTTCAATCCCCTTACTTCCCTCGACGCCCTGAATTCTGCTAGTCAGCTTCTTGAGTTCTGCGGCCAGATTCTTGATAAGAGAGTCTTTGTCATCAGACTCAAGTGTGCTTGAAATAGGTTGAGTATAGTGTGGTGTGGTTTCCATATAGATGGGGGTGTTGTGGGGATGATCATTTGTGGAGTTTAGTGGTTTAGGAATGAGTAGTGGGGTGTTGTTTGAAGTGTGGCATGTGTTGCAGTGGTGATGGGGAACGGGTTGTTTTTGTGGTTTCGGGATGTTTTGTGGAGGTATGGGGTTTTGAGTGTTTGGAAAACTAACATCTGGGGTAGTGAGGGAAAATGACAAACTTGCCAAGTTCCGAACTTGGTCCAGTTCCTCCTGAAATTTCAATAACTTATGTTCGAGCTGAGAGGCACTTTCCTTGGAAACCTGAATACCCTGAGGAACCTCTACCCTTTCAACTGAGTTCTCTTTTCTGATGTTGCTCAAATCTTCCATCTTTCCCTTGTTCTTGTTTCTGATTGGACTCGGAGGAGGAGGAGGTAGAGGGCCCTTAGATCTTGTGGAGTATGATGATGATGCCAGAGTGCACGAACTAACCTTTGGGGAGGGGAATAAACAAAAGGTAAAAACAAAAAGGTAGCAGGTTAGTACGGATTATGAGAAGAAAAACGTTGCAATATTTAAACACATAGTGCAAGAATATGAATCGTGTCCTACTTTGGGAGCCTCGTTGTGCCGGAGGTAGGCCTAGCGACAAGTTGATTTGGAGAACTTATAATGCTAAATGCCTCATTTTATTGATAAAAATAAGACGAATCCCAAAACGACACTAAAATAGCATAATAAAATGTCACTAATGGTCGTTGGCCCTATTACATTTTTAAAGCAAAAGAAAAAACTCCTAACTACTTGGTCCCAGAAGGACCTTCCCCAGACTCGGCATCTTTAGCTCCATCGAACAGCTTCACCAGCTCCTGATCGCTGGAGTGAAGATCCTCCCACCAGCTTAGCAACCTTGGGTGGATGTTGGTGATCATGCCAAATCTGGGGACTTCGTGCCTCATTTCTGCAAAACAAAAGCATTAGGCCCTTACCCCCGCCAGACTCGACTATTAAATATCAATAATTGGCATAAGCAGCATTTAGTTCTCCAAATAAATGCACAGAACGTGGTAGTGTCTGTCTGGGTTCCAAGGAAACCTAGTGGACTTTGGACAAGGCTATCTTAAAGAGTCATTATGTGAACCATATATAACTGACTCGGCTAGGTTTTGACAGTGATGCATGCACAATTGAACAGAGTAGGGTTTCTATAGGGTATTAGACTAGTACCCTTGAGCGGACAACTCAAGAGGGAAAGGCATGAAACCGTCGACTACACCATTGATCGACTGGTTTTACCGCAAATACGCCTTTGCAAATTTAGGGGGTAATGATATCGGAAGGGCACAATCACTCATTATAAGCGTTGCTATGGTATTTTGTTTGGCACAAATGGAATATGATGTTGAATATGTAGTTACAAGTTGTCATATATTTGCACATTCATAAAGTGATGATTACAATAATTTCTCATAATTACAACAGTATTGAAGGAAAGTAGTAAAGGAAAGCATTAAAGAAAAGAAACAAGGAGCCAAGTCAGTTTCGTAATAGAAGAGAAATAAAGACATTAAATAAAGGCAATAAAGAAGCAGTAAAGTCACAAATAACATAAAATTGTAAAAGCCTAAAAGAAATATCCCCAGCAGAGTCATCACGCTATCGTGCCCCCTTTTTCTAAAAATAACGAAATCGGGCTTGTGACATTTGGGAGGACAAATCGTTCCCTTTTGGGAATTGGGTTTTGGAATTTGAAGAGTCGCCACCTAATGATTAAGTGCATTAGGACACTAAGAAGGGTTTGAGTTTGAAGAACCAGAGTTTGGGTAAGGGCTAGAAATTATCTCGAGGGGAAGGTGTTAGGCACCCCTCAAGATCCACTAGTGTGGTTCCTGGCCATGTTATAATTGTGACTTCACATAATCAAATAAGCAATTAAGGGCTCAAGTAAGAAGGAATTCGAATACAACATTGCAAATAAGTTGAAACCTAAGGAAAGGTAAAGAGGGCAGAAAGATTTAAACAATTCTAAAAGAAATAGACGAAAGCAAGTAAAAGGGACGGAGGTCCTAGGTTTATGATTAATATGGATCACATCAATGCAATACCCGGTAATCGCTCCTCAGAAGAGGGGTTGCACGTGGTATTAGCGCACCGGTCATCATATCCATATCTACCCTTCCCACCCCGTCAAGGTATTAAAGCGCGGAATAGTATCATCACTTATTGCAAGCTATTACCCGTCCCAATCCTATTAGTCCCGGAGGCATTGAGATACTTATCCTAAAGGGGAGGGTGTTGGGGCCTTTTCAGAGTTTCAAAAGGATAAAAATCTAGGCGACAAGCAAAAAACAAACGGCAGTTAAAGGGTGAACAAATAGCGATTAAGGCTCAAGTAGGCCTCCTCATTCAAAGTAGCAAGTTATTTAGCATGACTTACAAGTACTGTTTAGGTCTGAATTAAATTAAAGCGTAGGATAGGCTGATTCATCACATATTTCTCAGATCAGGAGTCCGAATTAGCCTTGTCTGGTTGTAGTTATCAAAAAACTGACACAATAAATTACCTAATAGTTTTCCTAAATGATACCTATAGCCATGATCTCTAGCAGAGAAAGATTGCTGGTTTTATAAACAAAAGGATCTACAGACTTTAAACGACCTTATGGCTGATTTTAGACTTATAGACGAAGCTGATTCAATTGATTACTCCTATAGGCAAGTTATCTAAGTGTTATTGGTTTTCAAAATGATTACATAAATGCAGGAGTCCTATAGCCATGATATCTTGAATGGAGTTGATCATTATTAAACCTATGATTGTTTTCCTAATGACATGCGTATGCAGAAATGTAGAAAACTTAAGATCATGATTTCTATATGCAAAACTTATAGGTATAATTTCTAAGATGCAGAAATGCAGTACTTATAGGCATAATTTCTAAGGTTAAGAAATGTAGAACTTATAGGCATAATTTCTAAGATGCAGAAATACAAAAGTGCAGTAAAACTTATAGGCATAAGTTCTAAAATGAGAAGGCAGAAATTCATAAATAACCTATAGGCAGGTTTTCTACCCTTTTCATGCATTCATCCCCATCCCTTCCCACTATCCATTCTCGATAGTTATTACAAATTATTACAGACCTGAATGAATCAGAAAAGAAAAGTAAAATTACATCAGAAGTTCCAGCTACAACCAAACAACCTAATTCAGACTCAAAGTCCAACAATATGAGATAAACCAACTTCCAGGATCAGATTTCCAAAAGCCTTTCTCATATTTGGGATGTATAAAAGTTCCCAAAAGTCTCAAAGGGCTCCGGACAATGTTTACACCCCAAACACATTGCAGAATTAAGAGCATAGTGCAGTGTGGAAATGCCAGCCCTCAGATGTCCAAGTTTAGAGGGAACTCAAGGTCCCAAAGCAAGGCTCATAAGAGAGGGCAGAACTTAGAATCTAAGAGTAAGTGTAAGTGCACAGGGGGAATTAGGGAGAGTCATGGCAGACTAGTGGTCATGCCCAACAATTAGGATGCTGGCACACCCCTGACCAGCCTGTCAGCTTAAATTGGGAGTTAGGACCTATTGAAGGTCAGGTTCAGACCTGGGCAACAATTTAGATACTGCCAGGCCAAAACCATTAACTCAGATACATAGAGGGGAATAGGGGGGAGGGATTCACAATAGAAACAGATGCAAGGAAAGAACATACATAGTTTAATCACTAAACATGGACAACAAGGTAAACAAGAATGCTGAAACTATAAAGTAAACACATAGGGCTGAGGCAGAAAATTAAATCAGAACATACCAGTTTCAGGGAAAACAAGTAAAAACAGTAGCCTTGAAAAAGTCAAGTTGCAAGAAAACGGTTCCAAAAGATCTCAGAAAAAAGCAGAATGTTGAGAGAGTATTGAACTCAAAGCGATATTGTCAGTGTTTAAGTTGAAAGTATCTCGAAGTGTGTGTGTAAAAGTATTGAATTGGGAGTTCAGGATGATCAAAGTGCAGAAGGGTCGTGCCCCTTTTATAGTGCAAAAAACAAGTGTGAAAAGGTAAGGAAATAACATTGAACTCAATCTCCCTTTAGTTAAGGTATTCTGATTTCAACAGGTAAAAACCAATTAAGGAAAGAAGTTTTGATTAAAACCTTTTCAAAGTAGCACAAAAGGGGTAAATACATAGAAGTTATTTAAGGAAAATAGTCAATGGTACACGGCTTGGAAAATAAGGAAAGGGAATCAATCAAACAGCCAGGGAAATCAAAATTACAAGTTCAATTCGAATGAACCAAGTCAGGAAAAGGTAAAGGAGGTTCAATCAAAGAAAATCAGTAACAATCAATCAAACCCCCATTAGAGGATTTAAGAATCAATCAATTAGTTGGTAAAAACCTTTTGAAAGCAGAGTCCTTATATATAAAGCATACAAATATGTAAATACCAGAGGGGATGTCAAATTATTTAGAAGAGAGTTTAATCAAAGAAAGGTTTAGAATCATAAGCAAGAAGAGGTATAAGTCTTGTTTGCAGACTCACAATGAGTCTGAGAGTCCAGGGTCCCACAATGGAACCCTTACTCGCACACAAAAGATGAAAATTGCCAAGAAATCCCCAAATCTTAGGGTTTCGAATTGAGCCAAACAATAGAGATGAGAAGGCAAGCCACTCGATAGAGGCTCAGGAGTCTTTTCCAAAGACTTATGAGAAACAAACAGACATGATACACAGTCAAGAACATGGAGAACACATTTTGAGAAAAACTCTGAACTTAAACAAGTTCAGAAGAAAAAGTGATACAAACATAAGAAGCGGTAGATGAAACATATTTAGCAAGAACACGAACAGATTCCAGTAAAGCAAACAAAATCGAAGAACTTAATAGTAAACACATATAGTAGAAGAGTAATAGAAACATAACAAGGATAATCATGTGAGCACAGGAGTAACATGTATAAAATAAAAGTAGAAGGACAATACATGCGTAGTAAAAAGAAGTCACACGAGCATGATATATACAAACACACATAAAGAAAAGAAGAAGAAGAATCAGAAAGATGTTTTTGAAAAACCTTTCAGAAACCCTAAATCGAAGACAAACGATTTTGAAAAGAAAATTTGGGAAAAACACTTTAAATGTCAAGTAAAGCATAGATAAAACATAGATCTAAGCAAACAAATAGAGAAAGAACCTCGAATAGCTTAGGGTTTCAGAGAAACCCTAGAAATGAGAAAAGTCTTGAGGAAAGTCAGACCCTGAGTCGAAAAGGCTCATATTGCTTGAATATGCCGGAGTAGTGGCCGGAGAAGCCATAGATCTACAGATCTGTGAAGGATTTGAAGAGAGCCATCGAAGTCGAGCCTTAAAATATCGAACATCCAAGGTTGAGTGGTGGAGGGGAGTGAGTACCAATCATCCATGGCCTGAGAAGCCATGGATTCCGGTGGAGTGGTGTTGAAGAAGGGTAGAAGGAGGCTAGGATTTCGGAGAGTTTGAGAGACAAGAGGTTTCAAAGGCGGCGGGTCAAGTGAGAATGAGGGGATTAGGGTAGTCATTTAGGTTTAATTAGGAAAGGACGAGTCTTGGTCGTTGATCTTGAGTGATCAACGGTCTAGATTTAAGTGGTAGGTGGGGAACGGGTTGGGTCGTTGTAATTGGGTCATGGGTTGGATCAAAACTGAAACTGGGCCGGTCCGGTTGGGGTTAGGATTGGTTCAATTTAAGGGCTAAAATTGAAATGAAATGGGGCTAAATGTTAAATAGCCAATCTTTCCTTTAATTTTATAAAAAATAGTGAAAAATGATTTTAAAAGCAAATTAAAAATATTGACCCAATTAATAATATATAAATATTAATTTAAAATATTGGGACCAATTTTACAATTATAAAATACTATTAATCGTAAAAATATGTTATAATTGCAATTATATGCAATTTAGTCTTTTAAATACCAAATAAATTTGTAAAAATATACAAAAATTATCTTAACTATATTTTGGTATAAATATGGGAATAAAATAAATTATTCATCAAAATTGATGATTTTGGGAATAATTATGGATTTTGTACCGCTAAAATGGATAGTAAATTGATTTAAAAATTCTTCAAAAGATTGGAAAAAATACTAAAACACTTGGGTATGCTTATGTATGCATATATATGTTATTTTGAAAGTAGTTTGTATATAAAAATACATAGGAAAAAATTGGGTATCAACACCAATCACATAAAGGAGTTCAGAATAGACCCCTTAATTAGGGATAATTGATCAAACGGTAATAACAGGGGTCTAATTTAGGAAAGAATCCCAATCATACCATGTAAAAGAATCAGTAAGAATCCACAATTATACGGGCAATCAAAGGCAAGGATGACCAATTAAGGTCATAAACAATGAAACACACAAGATTTATGCATACAGATCTCTAATAGAGTAAATCAATCAGCCAAAACTTTCAAAATAACACTGATTTCCTGAAATAAATACTCAACTTCCATAAACAGAAATTAGGCTAAGTAAAACCTCACAAAAATATAGAAATTAGTCGGAATAACAGATTCGAACCCTAATAGAGATTAATTAGGGCAAAAACCATAGAATAATGGATTTGACAAAGAAAAAATATGTAAGTCTAAAATATAAAGTAAATTAATATGATTGGTAACATAGAAAGACTCAAAATCGAAGCAAAGGTTAGAAAATCAGAGTATCACACAAAATCAACTAAGGTTTAAGTATTTTTTTCACAAATCAGTCAGGAAGACGAAAAATAATTAATCAAACACTTAGGAGTCAGAAAAACCTTTGAAAAGTACCTTGGGATGAACCCTAGTTTTGGGGAAAAGTCAGAATAATCAGTTAAAGTCAGAAATTCTCAAAGAAGAACAGGTAATAGTGCTTGATTCTTCTCAGATCTATACAAATTTGAGAAGGATCGAAGGTAATAGACTAGGGTTTTCAGAAAAGTAATAGAGTTGCGAGAATAGGTCAAGAGACCATAGATTTGTAACAAAACAAAAGGAAATTCTTACTCATAGTCGAGAAAATGGCTTGAGATAGACTAACAAGCAAGGTTTCAAACCAGGACCGATAGGGTTCCTTGAGATCGTCTCAAGGATCTAAGAAGTCAAAGAGCCATTGTGCGTAGAAGGCCAGGACCGGCTGGAGAAGACATGGAAACATCACAGGAATGAGATATACGCCGGTGACAACGTTTAGAACTAGGGTTGGGTCGAGAGAGTTGAGAGAAGAGTGGAAAGATGACGGCGGGTGAGAGGAGTGAATGAGAGTGTTTGGGGGGGGGGGTGGTTAGGTCTAGATTTAATTAAGGAAAGAGGAATATGGACCGTTGATATGAATGATCAACTATCAGGATTGAATGGGGGTAATTGGGTCGGGCAAGTGTGTATTTGGACCTAAAGGGACTGGGCTAATTTTAAAAGGGGTTTTGGGCTAGTCTTTTGGGTTAAGTCTGAAAACAAAAGGGGTTATTTATTAAATACCCAGATAATTGAGTAAAAATTTATTTATAAAATAAATAACATATTATAAAAATAATTTTCATGCATAGAAATAATTATATTTTAAAAATACAATGGACCATTTTCTGATAAAATAATGCAATAATGTATGCTTGGGCTATAATTGCAAAGTTATTGCAATTATAACCAAAAAGTGTAAATCTGGCCATTTGTGAAATAATTTAAACTTAATATGACTATAAATAGTAAAATTAAATCAAAATATATTATAAATCCATTTGTGATGCAATTTTGTAATTGTTTACATCAATAAAATACTGGGATAAGTTAATTTAAAAATATAGAAATTATGAAAAATATCATTTGATGCTAATGCATAGTTTTGAAGATATATATGCATTTTGAAAAAATAATATAGGAAAAATTGGGTAGCAACAGTGATGCCTAAAGCGCTGACTAATATGGCCTAGGAGGATGACCTCTACCAAAAGTACCACTGCCTCTAGATGAGGCTCCACTAAGACTACCAGAATGACGAGGCCTTTTATTACATCGGCTCCCTCTCCCAACCCTGAACCATCTTGATGTATATAGTAATCTTTACAGCTCTCTAGAAAGAAATAGCATCTCTAGTCTCCTTGGCCATCTATAACCAGATGCTGAAAGTGAGCCCATCAATGAATCTCGTCACTCTCTCCATCTCAGTAGGGAGCAAGACAATGGCATGGCGAGCTAGGTCCACAAATCGAATCTCATACTGGTAACGGTCATGTCACCCTGTTGAAGGTGCTCAAACTACCTACAAAATTGGAGGGACATAATTTCAAAGTGAAAGAAATAAACTTCTCTAGAAATAGATGTGAAAATTGATCCCAAGTAAGTGAAGGCGAACTAGCTGGTCTTGTGAACATCTAATTTTTTACCACACCGAATTTCACACTATTTTAGTGTAAATATTTCTGTTAGATCTAATCTTAATATTTTAAATTTTTATCTTACTTTTTATAGGTTTCAATTGAGAAAAATTAAATATATATAAATAATTATGGTACATATTTTATTTTGTAAAGAGAAAATAAAAAATTTACAAAAAATATATGATTTCTTTTAATTAGAATTTTAATAAGTAAGCTATGGTGTTTTTCTTAGTATAATTTAAACTATAGTACAAATATTGGGTTCTCTTATTTAAAAGTAAGTTGGTATATATATATATATATTACTTTCGTTTTATTTAATAAAAAGGAGTTATTAAAAAGTAAAAATAAAATAAAATAAATAACAATACTAAAAACTAACGAAAAAAAAAAAGAGATAACAAAATAAACAAACTCATATCTGATAACAATCTCAATATCCCCCACCCCTCACTTCACTCACACACGTTGCACACATACCCACGATCAGCCCCACATCTTGTTGCCTACTCCTCCACTCCTCATCTTTTAAGCGCACACACATTCTATATACTAGTATACATATTGATAAATATAATCATAAATATACAGGTTTATTAAATAATTTTAAGATTTACCATATTGTAAAATAATATTGTAAAACTTACATGAGAGAATGCTAACATATTTAGCACCTCGAATGGTTATATTAGTCAATACTAATAAAAAAATTAATATATAAGCTTTGTTCGTTGTCTAAATTTGTTAACTATAACTTTTAACATTATATAATTACTTACTTTATTTGTTTTACATATTATTCAAAATTATAAATTCCTCACATAATCCTCGTCATCCTCTTATATGCATTTTATTTACTATAATACTTTCGTTATTTTTTTATTTAGTATTTTACTTATAATAAATAATAATTTGGAATTACTTATATTTTGTTTCCAATATGATATATTTAATTTTAGTTTTAGTTATTGATATTATGTACACATGAATTAAATTATATTTGTTTTCATTTAACATCTATTAAGATTTCAGTTAGATAACCTTATCCGTAAAATATGTTTTGTTGAATCATAATTCAAAGACTTTCTCATAGAAAATTCAAATATATATATATATATATATACTATAATTTTTTATTCGTATACTTTTTTTTTCTCTTGTTGCATATATTTTGTGTTTGCAGTTTTAAGTACCTTATCATACGATTATTTTTCAGTTTTTCACTTATGTCCTTCCCTATCATTCCTCTGTTAATATAATATAAATTGATATTTTATATTGCTTAAACCTAAATTATTTTTATACTTTTATTTTATTACTCAAAATTGCTTCATTTTTTAAATTTATAAAATAAACATTATATTAACCGATATAAACAATGTAAATCAATCCAAACTTGATATAGTCCTAAGAAAAATGGTGGCATCTAAACGTAATAATTTAACAATCTTTTAGCAGGATTTTACTTAATTGCTTGAACTTTTTATAACTTATAAACAAAGATTTGATTTACTATTATTTTATAAATTGTATCGATATTTTATAATATTATACTAAAATCATATGCAACATGAAATAAACTTTTGTTTCTAACTTCCTAATAATAAACTTGAGATGGCTCATGATCTTACAAAGTTATTGATATATTATTTCTCATTTTAGCCTCGAAACGCATTTGTATGATCATACACATCTTTATTGAATGGCATAAGAAAATTATCTTGAGATTTTTAAAATTAATAAATCACATGGATTAATAAGAATATTAACACAGAAAAAAACTAACAGGATAACACATAAAAGTAATACCCAGAATATTAAACAATTTAAGAAGCTTAAAGTTAACTAGATCATACCTTAATTGTTGTGGCTTCACCATTTACCTCATAATCAATATATGATGAGACTCTAAGTTCCTAAAATTGCAACACAAACATAAAAATAAAAATTTGAAATTATAACTTGTTCAATACAAAATAATAAAAAAATACTCAACCAAAAATATTGCCAACAAATGTTCCTTAAATAATATTTCGTAATGGAAGGAGAATTAAAATCCCCATTAGCATTAATTGATGCGTCATCTTCCTGCAAATAAAAAAAATACCTAAAATTAAATTGTTGAAAGGGAAGAATATAAATTATAACATCAAAAAATATATATATGTTTGTGAAAACACACTTTTACTACAACAATTTCATCTGCCTCCTTACAATCATTGGCCGTTACGGTCCCACATTTCTTAAAAAGATAAAACAAAATTACACTATCATGATCATATAGTTCGGGAATAAGTATTACACGACTACACAATAATGTAAGTTGTAGAAGAACGTTACTTGATAATGATTCATTGTGATCCACTAAACTTTTCGCAGTTGATTAAACTTTTAGCTTCTTCATAAATAAATTAAAAAATGGTATCACCAATATTATCGTTCACCTTCACATGTATCTTGAATCTTATCAAGACATTCCCTCGAGGTTGCGACCATTACTGAGATTCTGAGAATAAAGAAAGCAAAAGAGAAGGAGAAAAAAACCATAAGGTTACTGAGAAAAAAAGAAAATAGATTGAAAGGAAGAGAGAAAAATTGTAAGGGATGAGTTTAGGATAAATCTGAGAAATTGTAAGCGCTTTGAATTCAAAAGTATAATTAAAAATTGTTTTTAAGTTTACAAAATTAATGTAAACAATCTGCATTTTTTTCTCTATAAAGAAGGAGTAGTTCAACTACGTTAGTTTATTAAAAAATTTAGTTTAAAAGTTAATATAAAAAACTGATCACTTCTCTAAAAATGAGTCCTAAATGTGCCTTAGATTACGGCTGCACGGTTAAACTTAAGTTCAGATTTTGCATATTTCAAAACAAATTTAGAACTTTTTATTAGGAAACTTGATAAGCTTGAATTAATAGTAATCTTTAAAGAATCTCTATATAATTTAGCCAAAAAATGGCAAGAATTTATTTTAAATAATTTTAAAAAAAGAATAGGGTGTAATAATAATAATAATAATAATAATAATAATTATTATTATTATTATTATTATTATTAATTATTAATTAAGAGAATATGTATGGGGGAGGCATGACTTTTCATTTCTTTAAAAACAGTTATGGAAGAACAATGTGCAACTAATGTAGCCTGTTTTTTCCTGAAAATAAGGAGGTAAAAACGTATGTTATTGGATTTTAAACATTTCAAAAGCTGGGATAACTATAACCTTAACTGGAGAGAAAATGGTGCAAATATGCACTCATAACCAAACAACTGATTTTGAATTTGAGTTTAAAAATAATTAAATAACTAATTATTAATTTACCTAACTGATTTTGCCCTAAAACTACTACTTGTCTTTTGTCTCCTTTGAATAAATATAGATATAGAGACTATGCATTGAACCCCTTAATGTGACGACCCGGCCAGTCGTCTCATGAATTTTCACTCCGTTTTCCCTATTTCTGCTTCTTTATTCTTTGTTCATCCGTGTTTTGTGGTATCGGGTTTGTCGGATCGAATCCGGAATGATTTTGGTAAGATTTGAGACACTTATAGCCTGTTTGGCCAAGCTGGAGAAATCAACTTATTTTGAGAAATGTTTTTTTCAAAAGTGCTTTTGAAAAAAGTACTTTTGGAGAGAAGCAGTTTGTGTTTGGCTAATCAGTCTGAAAAGCACTTTTGAGAAATAATTTGTGTTTGACCAAGCTTTTTAGAAAGTGCCTTTAAGTGTCAAATTACGAATAAGGACATGAATAGATTTACTTAATAATTAATATTATAAGTAAATAAATAATATCAAAATTTTGTTATTACATGCAATAATTAAAAAAAATCATTTTATTTAAGTAAAATATGAAAATAAAATTAAAAAGTACTTAATTCTTTTAATATAAGTTAAATATATTAAAATTCCTTCAACAAATATAAAAGCATTCACCCCTAAAGTCACTATATATTAGAAAGTTTTCCTAAAAATAAGAAGAAATATTTATAAATTAATATCCTAAGTATTAGGTTTAAGGGTTATTTTGGTATATACTATATTTTGTTAAGGGTATTTTAGGTAAGAAGAAAAGTCAAAATTGCTTCTTCTTCTGCTTTTGGAAAGAAGCTACTTAATTCTGCTTCTCTGAAACTGCTTCTGCTTCTTCCCAAAGGCACTTTTTTTCCCAAATAAGCTTGTCCAAACACCTCAAATTAGGGAAAAAAGTGCTTTTGAAAAAAAAATACTTTTTTTCTCTTGAGAAGCTTGGCCAAACAGGCTGTTAGTCTCCTTAAGGAAGTTTAAGTTGGAAAAGTCAATCAGATGTTGACTTCTGTGTTAGAGGGCTCAGATGTGAGTTCCACTGGTTCGATTAGCTTCAGGAGCTGATTTGGGACTTTAAAGTGCGATCGGAATGGGTTTTGGAGGTCCGGAGTAGATTTAGGCTTGAATTGGCTAAGTTGATATTTTGGCAATTTTCGGTTGGTAGGCGAGATTTTGAAATAGGGGTCGGAATGAAATTCCGAGAGTTGCAGTAGTTCCGTTGTGTCATTTGGGATGTGTGTGCAAAGTTTCAGGTCATTCGGACGTGGTTTGGTTAAGTTTTTTATCAAAAGCGAAATTCGGAAGATTTTAGAAAGTTTGGCTTGAATCCGATATGTTTTGGGTGATTTGATGTTGTTTGAGGTGTTTTGATGATTGGAACAAGTTCGAATAAGGTATTAGTATATGTTTGTGCTTTTGGTTGAGGTCCCGAGGGCCTCGGGAAGATTTCGGATGGTTGACGGGAAGTTTGGATTGTTGTTGCAGCTGCTGAATTGCTGCTTCTGGTATTTTCGCACCTGCAGATTGGGGACCGCAGGTGCGGCGCCGCACGTGCAAGGAGATCCATTGCAGAAACGAAAAAGGGTCAGGTGAGCAGAGACCGCAGAAGCGGTAAGGTGACCGCATCTGCGATGTCGCAGATGCGGAAGTGTGATCGCAGATGCGATTTAGGCTGGATAAGCGATTTACGCAGAAGTGGAGGATTTAGCCGCAAATGCGGGTATTGTGACGCAGATGCGAAAAGGTATGGGCAGAACATATAAGTTATTTCATTTCGCAAATTTGAGCTATTTCACCATTTTTGACCTCGACTTGAGAGCTTTTTCGGTGATTTTAAAGAGGGATTTCAAGGGAACTTCATTGAGATAAGGAATTTGGACCTAAAACTCGTTCCTATGCTATTATTACATGGATTAGAGCTAGAAATCATGGAAATTAAGGGTGAAAATTAGGGAAACTAGGGCTCGGAAACTTAGACCTTTAATCGGGGATTTGAAGGACCATTTGGGGTCGGATTTAAGAAATTTTGATATGTATGAACTTGTGGGGAGATAAAGAATCTATTAATGTAAAAATTATTGAACTCCGAGATGTGGGTTGGGGGTCGGGTTTTGGTAATTTCGGGATTTGTGCCGTTGATTGATTGTTTTCGCTTGGGCTTCATTCCCTTAGAATATTTTGACGTCCTCATTGTGATTTTGGATAGATTCGGCACGAGTGGAGGCCGATTCAAGAGGCAAAGGCGTCGCGAGCTAGAGACTTGACCTGTTCGAGGTGAGTAATGATTGTAAATGATGTTCTGAGGGTTTAAAATCCCGGATTTGCACATCGTAGTGCTATATTGAGGTGAGGAACATGCTCGATGACGAGTGTGGGGTAGTGCACTATTGGGGATTGTGACTTGGTCCGTCCCGACTGATGATTTTACAGCATATTTGATTGAAATCTACTTATTTTCATCATTATTTGGACGGAATACCATATTTGGGCCTTGCGCCAACTATTTGAACCCGTCGGGAATTTTTACTGGTATTTTCTTCACTGTTTTGACTTTATACTTGAACTCAGTCATGTTATATTTCATTGTTTTCGTACTCAACCATGTTTACTCTGTTTTAATACTTACATGATCTTTTAAATGACATTTTGGGTTGAGAATCATGTTTTACTATTGCCCGAGTGGCTTCTGAGGATTTTGACTGAGTAAGGCCGATGACCTA
This sequence comes from Nicotiana sylvestris, assembly GCF_000393655.2. Classification (NCBI taxonomy): domain Eukaryota; kingdom Viridiplantae; phylum Streptophyta; class Magnoliopsida; order Solanales; family Solanaceae; genus Nicotiana; species Nicotiana sylvestris. The sequence continues at coordinate 56,191,975 of NC_091060.1, read as the reverse complement.
TATTGTGAGGAAATATTTGATACTGATTATGAAGTCGAGGGCCTGAGATATGTACGCCACGAGGTGTCTGGTTTGATATGAGGCTGAGGGCCTAGTGATGATGCCACGAGGTGGCTTGATATTGCGCTTGGGTCGTAACGGGCCCCTCCAAGAGTTTGCATACCCACAGTAAGCGCGGGTACTCATTGTGATGTGAGATTGAGCCCGAGGAGCTGGTATTGTTCTATGTGATGGCCTGAGGGGCTGGTACTGTTCTGAGATATTGCCCGAGGGGCGGATTTATTGATACTGTGCCCGAGAGGCGAACTTCTATTTGTTTACTTTACTTTAACTGCCTGTCAATTACCTATTTACTTGTTGAAAAAGAATTGTTACTTAACTTTTCACTGGTTTACTACTTTTAAATGATTTTACTGCTTCATTATCGAATGCTTTGTGCCTTACGTGATTTCTTGCTTTCAGTTTTTATTTACATTTGTTACTCACTGAGTTGGAGTACTCACTTTACTCCTTGCACCCTTGCACCCTTTGTGCAGATTCAGGTGTAGCTGGTTCTGCTCCTAAGTGCTGATCCCTCCAGCTTCAGGCATACATTCGGAGTTCACGAGGAAGTTGTTGGCATCCGCAGGCCCGTGTCTTTACTCCATTATCACTTCTATCTCTTTTCAGACAGTTGTACTAGTTTATTGATTTAGCGGATTTGTATTATGACTTATAGATGCTCATGACTAGTGACACCCCGGTTAGGACTATGTATGGGTGTTCTTCTATGTATTTACATTATCATTGTTATTTCAGATTTATTTTATCACGGCTAGACCATTTCTTAAATGCTTAACTGTTAATAATTGGAAAACGGAAAGTGTCAGCTAGCCTTGTCTTCATGAGAGGCGCCATCACGACCAGGTCCGAGTTAGGGTCATGACAAGTTGGTATCAGAGCCTAGGTTACATAGGTCTCATAAGTCATGAGCAGGTTTAGTAGAGTCTCGCGGATCGGTACAGAGACGTCTGTATTTATCCTCGAGAGGCTGCAGAACCTTTAAGAAAAATTTCACATTCTTGAATTTTCATCGTGCGTCCTTGATTCAGCTTGAAAAGTAATTCTTTGAATTTCTTCCACATGTTTGTATGTGCACATGAGCGCTCAGTATCCGATGTGCATCGATGGCTTGTGATTTCCCTGATCAAGGGGCGAGACGTGATCTCTGTGTGTTAATGTTGGGCCAGTCGGGAAGACTTGAGGACGGATTTTTGCCTATAGCTTGAGCCCTGAGCTGTTGATTTCGTTAGCGCGTGTTTCTGGATCCATATATTTTGTTGTGTCCCTATTAAGGGATAAGATGACTGGATAGTTACGTGATGAGTATGATGTGACTGCGAGGTGTATTCATATGATTTGGTAACGATGAGAAGGGTGTGCTGAAGTATAGAAGAACTATTAGGTACTTGATTTTCATCTTGATTTGAGGTATAGCCCCGAGTTATGGGTGTGTGAGGAATCTTTCCATGTTTCCTAGTTGGGAGTGGAGTAAATTTCATGTTGCGGTCTGAGTACAGACTCAGGAAATTTAAGTGACTGTGTAATGTTTATGACGGTGGAAGGTATACAGAAATGTTAGTTTAAGGCAAAACAGGTGGGGTTATCTCCTGCGGATTGTTCTGAAGTTTATGTAATCCCTTATGTCATTTATTGGAAGATCTCTATTACCATGGAAATATATGTTTTACAATTTGAATTTGGGTTGCTCAAGAGAGTAGGCTTGACTACTACGAGAGTGAATGCGAGATTTGCAGAAGATATAAAGTACGAGCTGGTCTGTGTTCCATGAGATTATGAAGGATTGAGTTTAATCTCGCTATAGTATTATGGCAGCAATAAAGTATATGCGTTATGAGTTATTGTGTATGTTTTGGTCTATGGCTTCGAGTCAAGTGGGGGAGTCCACTATTAATTAGTCGATTGCATGGTTATATGCTATGTTGGTTCCAGTTTGAGGCGTGCGGGTGAATCAGTCATCGGCTTCAGCGCCAGTTACTTCATCATCACCCAACCCAGTCAGCTAGGGGTCGTCCTAGAGAGGGAGGTCGATCAGGTGGTGGTCAGACCCGTTTTTATGCACTTCCGGGCAGACCCGATGCTATTGCTTCAAATGTTGTTATTACATGTATTGTTTCAGTCTGCCATAGAGATGCCTCTATATTATTTGATCCCGGTTCCACCTTTTCTTATGTTTCATCATACTTTGCTCGTTATTTGGGTACGCCCCGTGAGTTTCTTGCTTTACCTATTCATGTATCTACCAGGGTGGGCCGATACTATTGTTGTAGGTCGTGTGTACCGGTCGTGTGTGGTGACTATTGGGGGTATGGAGACCCATGTGGATCTTTTATTATTGTGTATGGTGGATTTTGATGTCATTTTGGGCATGGATTGGTTATCTCCCTGTCGTGCTATTCTGGACTGTTATGCTAAGACAGTCACATTGGCTATACCGGGTGTGCCAAGTATCGAGTGGCAAGGTGTGACTGATTATGTTCCCAGTAGAGTGATCTTATTCTTGAAAGCCCAGCGTATGGTTGGGAAGGGTTGTCTTTCGTATCTAGCCTTTATGAGGGATGTCGATGCTGAGACTCCTAGTATTGATTCTGTTCTAGTTGTGAGAGATTTTCCCGATGGTTTTCCTGCATACCTGTCGGGCATGCCACCAGACTGGAATATTGATTTTGGTATTGACCTGGTACCGGGCACTCAGCCCATTTCTATTCCGCCGTATCGTATGGCACCAGTAGAGTTGAAGGAATTAAAGGAGCAGTTTCAGGAACTCCTTGATAAAAGGTTCATTCGGCCTAGTGTGTCACCTTGGGGTGTGCCGGTTCTATTTGTAAAGAGGAAGGATAGCACTATGAGGATGTGCATTTATTATAGACAATTGAACAAGGTAACGATTAAGAACAAGTATCCTTTGCCTCACATTGATGATTTATTCGACCAGCTTCAGGGAGCGAGGGTGTTCTCCAAGATTGCTCCGTTCAGGTTATCACCAGTTGAATATCAGGGACTCGAATATTCTTAAGACATCTTTCAGGACCCGATATAGTCATTATGTGTTCTTGATGATGTCTTTTGGGCTGACCAATGCCCCAACATCGTTTATGCATTTGATGAACAGTGTGTTCCGGCCTTATTTGGACTAGTTTGTCATAGTCTTCATTGATGACATTCTGGTGTATTTGCGTAGTCAGGAGGAGCACGTAGAGCATTTGAGAGTTGTGATGCAGAGATTGAGAGAGGAAAAACTTTATGCAAAATTCTCCAAGTGTGAGTTTTGGCTCAGTTCAGTGGCTTTCTTGGGGCACTTGGTGTCCAACGAGGGTATTCAGGTTGATTCAAAGAAGATAGAGGTGGTTCAGAGTTGGCCCAGACCGTCCCCAGCTATAGAGATTCACAACTTTCTTGGTTTGGCAAGTTATTATTGCCGGTTTGTTTAGGGATTCTCATCTATCGCATCGCCCTTGACCAAGTTGACTTAGAAGGGTGCTTCATTTGTATGGTCGGACGAGTGTGAGGAGAGCTTTCAGAAGCTCAAGACAGCCTTGACCACAACTCTAGTATTGTTTTTGCCATCAGCTTCAGGTTCATGTACCGTGTATTGTGATGCTTCGAGAGTTGGTATTGGGTGTATATTGATGCAGAAGGGTAGAGTCATTTCTTATGGTTCTCGTCAATTGAAGCCCCGTGAGAAGAACTACCCGGTTCATGATTTGGAGTTGGCTGCCATAGTTCACGTATTGAAGATTTGGAGGCATTACTTGTATGGGTTTCTTGTGAGGTGTTCACTGATCATTGTAGCCTCCAACACTTGTTCAAATAGAAGGATCTTAATTTGAGGCAGCAGAGATGATTGGAGTTGCTTAAGGATTATGATATCACTATATTGTACCATTCGGGAAAGGCCAATGTGGTGGCCGATGTTGTGAGCCGAAAGGCAGTAAGTATGGGGAGTTTGGCATATATTCCAGTTGGGGATAAACCTCTTGCAGTTAATGTTCATTCCTTTGCCAATCGGTTCGTGAGGTTAGATATTTCGGAGCCCAGTCGGGTATTGGCTTGTATGGTTTCTCGGTCTTCCTTATATGATCGCATCAGAGAGTGCCAGTACGATGATCCGCATTTGCTTGTCCTTAAACACAGAGTTCAACATGATGATGCCAGAGATATGACCGACCATTGGTGATGATGAGGTGTTGAGGATGCAGGGCAGGATCTGTGTGCCCAATGTGGATGGACTTCGGGAGTTGATTCTTGAGGAGGCCCATAGATCGCGATATTCCATTCATCCAGATGCTGCGAAGATGTATCAGGATCTGAGACAACACTATTGGTGGCGAAGAATGAAGAAAGACATTGTGGGATTTGTAGCTTGGTGTCTCAATTGTGAGCAGGTGAAATATGAGCATCAGAGATCGGGTGGCTTGCTTCAGCAGATGAATATTCCCGAGTGGAAGTGGGAGAGGATACTATGGACTTTGTTGTTGGACTTCCACGGACTTTGCGAAAGTTCGATGCTATTTGGGTGATTGTGGATTGGCTGACCAAATCCGCGCACTTCATTCCTATGTGTACTACCTATTCTTCATAGCGGTTGGCAGAGATCTATATCTAGGAGATTGTTCGTTTGCATGGTGTCCTAGTTTCCATCATTTCAGATGGCACTCAGTTTACTTCGCAGTTTTGGGGGTCTGTGCAGCGAGAGTTGGTTACTTAGGTTGAGTTGAGAACAACTTTTCACCCTCAGATGGACGGGCAGTCCGAGTGCACTATTCAGATATTGGAGGACATGTTACGTGCTTGCATCATTGATTTTAGAGGGTCATGGGATCCGTTTCTAACGCTTGTAGAGTTTGCTTATAACAACAGCTACCAGTTGAGTATTTAGATGGCTCCATAGGAGGCTTTTTATGGGAGACGATGTAGATCTCCAGTTGCTTGGTTCGAGCCCGGTGAAGCTACGCTACTAGGGACAGACTTGGTACAGGATTCTTTAGAAAAGGTGAAGGTGATTCAGGAGAGGTTTCGTATAGCGCAGTTGAGACAAAAGAGTTATGCGGACAGGAAGGTTCGAGATGTGTCCTACATGGTTGGCGAGAAGGTTCTGTTAAAGGTTTCACCCATGAAGGGTGTTATGAGATTTGGGAAGAAAGGGAAATTGAGTCCTCCGTTCATTGGGCCTTTTGAGGTGCTTCATAGGATTAGGGAGGTGGCTTATGAGCTTGCTTTGCCACCCAACTTGTCGAGTGTGCATCCGGTATTTCATGTTTCTATGATCTGGAAGTATATTGGGGATCCTTCCCATGTTCTGGATTTCAGAACGGTTTAGTTGGATGATGATCTGACCTATGATGTGGAGCCAATAGCTATTTTGGGTTCGTCAGGTTCGAAAGTTGAGGTCAAAGGATATAGCTTCAGTGAAAGTGCAGTGGAGAGGTCGGACCATAGAGGAGGCTACCTAGTAGACCGAGCGGGAGATGCAGAGCAGATATCCTTACATGTTTGAGGCTTCAGGTATGTTTCTTGACTCGTTTGAGGACAAATGTTTGTTTAAGTTAGGGAGGATGTGATGACCCGACCAGTCGTCTCATGAATTTCCGCTCCATTTTCCCCATGTCTACTTCTTTATGCTTTGTTCATCCGTGTTTTGTGGTATCGAGTTGGTTGGATCAAATACAGAATGATTTTGGTAATATTTGAGACACTGTATCCTTTAAGGAAGTTTAAGTTGGAAAAGTCAACCGGATATTGACTTTTGTGTTAGAGGGCTCGGATGTGAGTTCTGGTGGTTAGGTTAGCTTTGGTAGGTGATTTGGGACTTAGGAGTGCGATCAGAATGGGTTTTGGAGGTCCAGAGTAGATTTAGGCTTGAATTGGCAAAGTTGATATTTTGGCGATTTCCAGTTGGTAGGCGAGATTTTGATATAGGGGTCGGAATGGAATTCCAAGAGTTGCAGTAGTTCCATTGTGTCATTTGGGATGTGTGTGCAAAATTTCAGGTCATGCGGACTAGGTTTGGTTGTGTTTTTTGTCAAAAGAGAAATTCGGAAGATTATAGAAAGTTTGGCTTGAATCCGATGTGTTTTGGGTGATTTGATGTCGTTTGAAGTGTTTTGATGATTGGAACAAGTTCGAATAAGGTATTAGGATATGCTTGTGCTTTTGGTTGAGGTTCCGGGGGCCTCGGGAAGATTTCGGATGGTTGACGGGAAGTTTGGATTGTTGTTGTAGCTGCTGAATTGCTGCTTCTGGTATTTTCGCACCTGCAAATTGGGGACCGCAGATGCGGCGCTGCACGTGCGGGAGATCCATCGCAGAAGCGAAAAAGGGTCAGGTGAGCAGAGACCACAGAAGCGGTAAGGTGACCGCATTTGCGATGTCGCATATGCGGAAGTGTGGTCGCAGATGCGATTTAGGCTGGATAAGTGATTTCCGCAGAAGCGGAGGATTTAACTGCAAATGCGGTACCACAAAAGTGGGTATTGTGCCGCAGATCCGAAAAGTTCTAGGCAGAACATATAAGTTATTTCATTTCGCGAATTTGAGCTATTTCACCATTTTTTACCTCGGCTTGAGAGCTTTTTAAGGGATTTGAAAGAGGAATTTCAAGGGAACTTCATTGAGGTAAGGAATTTGGAACTAAAACTCGTTCATATGCTATTATTACATGGATTAGAGCTAGAAATCATGAAAATTAAGGGTGAAAATTGGGGAAACTAGGGCTTGGAAACTTAGACCTCTAATCGGGAATTTGAAGGACCATTTTGAGTCGGATTTGAGAACTTTTGATATGTATGAACTCGTGGGGAGATAAGTAATCTATTGATGTAAAAATTATTGAAATCCGAGATGGGGGGGGAGGGGAGGGGTCGGGTTTTGGCAATTTCGGGATTTGTGCCGTTTATTGATTGTTTTCGCTTGGGCTTCGTTCCCTTAGCATATTTTGACGTCCTCGTTCTGATTTTGGATAGATTCAACACGAGTGGAGGCTGATTCGAGGGGCAAAGACGTCGCGAGCTAGAGACTTGACCGGTTCGAGGTGAGTAATGATTGTAAATGATGTTCTGAAGGTTTGAAACCCCGGATTTGCACATCGTAGTGCTATATTGAGGTGAGGCACACGCTCGATGTTGAGTGTGGGGTCGTGCATTATTAAGGATTGTTACTTGGTCAGTTCCGACTGATGATTTTACCGCGTATTTGACTGAAATCTACTTGTTTTCATCATTATTTGGGCGGAATGCCATATTTGGGCCTTGTGCCAACTATTTGACCCCTTCGGGGATTTTTACTGGTATTTTCCTCACTGTTTTGACTTTATACTTGAACTCAGTCATGTTATATTTCATTGTTTTCGTGCTCAGCCATGTTTACTCTGTTTTAACACTTACATGATCTTTTAAATGGCATTTTGGACTGAAAATCATGTTTTACTATTGCCCGAGTGGCTTGTGAGAATTTTGACTGAGTAAGTCGAGGGCCTATATTGTGAGGAAACATTTGACACTGATTATAAGGCCGAAGGCCTAAGATATGTACGCCACGAGGTGACTGGTTTTATATGAGGCCGATGGCCTAGTGAGGATGCCACGAGGTGGCTTGATATTGCTCTTGGGCCATAAGGGGCCCCTCCAGGAGTCTGCACACCCCCAGTGAGCGCGGGTACCCATTGTGATATGAGATTGAGCCCAAGGGGCTGGTACTGTTCTGAGATGTTGCGCGAAGGGGCGGATTTGTTGATACTATACCCGAGGGGCGAACTTCTATTTGTTTACTTTACCTTAACTGCCTGTCAATTACCTGTTTACTTGTTGAAAAAGGAGTGTTACTTAACTTTTCACTGGTTTACTGCTTTTAAATAGTTTTACTGCTTCATTATAGAATGCTTTGTGCCTTACGTGATTTTTTGCTTTCAGTCTTTATTTACATTTGTTACTCATTGAGTTGGAGTACTCATTTTACTACCTGCACCCTGTGTGCAGATTCATGCGTAGCTAGTTCTGCTACCCGAGTGCTGATCCCTCCAGCTTCTGGCGGACATTCGGAGTTCACGAGGTAGCTGTTGGCGTCCGCAGCCCCGTATCTCTACTCCTTTATCACTTCTATCTCTTTTCAGACAACTGTACTAGTTTATTGATTTAGCGGATTTGTATTATGACTTATAGATGTTCATGACTAGTGACACCCCGGTTAGGGCTGTGTATGGTTGTTCTTCCGCGTATTTACGTTATCATTGTTATTTCTAATTTATTATATCATGTCTAGACCGTTTCTTAAATACTTAACTGTTAATAATTGGAAAACGAAAAGTGTCGGCTGACCTTGTCTTCATGAGAGGCGCCATCACGACCGGATCCGGGTTAGGGTCGTGACACTTAACTTCTCTCTGTATTAACTTTTTTAAATTATTTACATCTCTTAATAAAAATTCTCGGTCCGCTACTATTTTATGATTGCTTCCCATGTTCTAAATTAGACACAGGTAAAACATAGTATATACATACTCGTCTAATTTGAACGTGAAAACTAAAAGAATTTAACAAAAATATTAAAGACGGTTACTTGGTTAAATTTTTAAAAGATTAGAGGAGAAGAGTCTTTGGAAAAAAGGGGGAAAAAAGAAATTGGAAAAGTTCATCATGATACTTTCTTAACAAAATAAATCTTTTTTTTTTCCCGATTTGCAATGAAGTCACAAATTTTCAAAAATAAAAAACAACGAAATATCCTAATACGTACTTAAAAGTTGGAATAACTATTAAGGAGACAAAATGTGTTATGAATAGTTTGTACATCGGATACTACTTTGGATACTATATTGGATGCTACATTGGATGCTCATGTTGTGAATAACTTAAAGATTAAATTTCCTACTTTATGTCCATCATCTTTACTTTTTATGCCTATAAAAGGCAATGTAATTGCAATGGAAAAATACACCAAAGTGAAAGAAGAAAACACTTCTCCCTTCTTTCTATCTCTTCTTATTTATATTTTACTGCATTACTTTTATTTTATAACACGTTATCAGCACGAAGCTCTAATTTTATTCTTAACTCCCGCTAAGTTGAGCCATATTTTATTAAGGTATGTATCATTATAATCATCTTATTTATGGCAGTACATATCATATGCTCACTGTTTGCAGATTACTTGTGCGCTTGGGCATCTTAAATAGTTTAAGTACATTGCAGTGATTAAATAACTACTTCCTTCCGTGCTCAACTCTTAGAGGACTTCAAAGTCATCAAACTAGCTATGCACTAATGTCATGGATTCCCTGGATCAAAACATATTTTTAAGGCATTTTGAAGAACTGTGAGAAATGAATTGACAAGCAATAATTTTTTTTAATTACTTTATATTTATTGGAACATATAAATAATGTTAGTCACGTTCAATTCTATTAACACATATATATCAATAATATAAAGTGAAATGAAACAAGTATGTAATTTCTACTTTATGGCAAGAATAAAATGAAATAGTAGATTGTTAACATGATATAGCTCTATTTTCATTTCTTTTACCTTAATCGTTTTGTTTTCATTAATTGTTTATTATTATAATTATTTCTCTAACTTATTCATCTTTTATGATAGTTTTCACTATGTCAAATTTATCAAAACTTGAATTTGTGGCACTTGACATCACCGGAAGGAACTATTTATCATGGGTTCTTGATGCTGAAATTCACCTTGACGCTAAAGGTCTTGGAAATACTATTATACAAGGAAATGAAGCATCAAATCAGGATAAAGCGAAGGCCATGATTTTCCTTCGTCATCATCTACATGAAGGGTTAAAAACTGAATATTTAACCGTAAAAGATCCACTTGAATTATGGATTAATTTGAAGGATCGATATGACCACCTAAAACTTACGGTATTACCGAAAGCTCGGTATGAGTGGATACATTTAAGGTTGCAAGACTTTAAAATCGTAAGTGAGTATAATTCTGCTATCTTTAAAGTAAGTTCTCTATTAAAATTATGTGGAGACACTATCACAGATGAGGACTTATTGGAAAAAATATTTTCTACTTTTCACGCTTCAAATGTGGTGCTACAACAACAATACCGTGAAAAAGGTTTTAAGAAATATTCTGAGTTAATCACATGCCTACTTGTGGCTGAGCAGAATAATACTCTATTAATGAAAAATCATGAAGCTCGTCCTACTGGGTCAGCTCCATTTCCGGAAGTGAATGCTGTAACAACATATGATAAGTTTGAAAGAAAACAAAATAATTACCGTGGTCGTGGACATGGTCGTAAACGTGGACGTGGCAGGGGGCGAAACAATTATCGTCATTATGGTGGAAATAAATTGGAGAACAATAAGGGTTCTCAAATTAATCATTCAAAAGGTAAAGCTAGTATGTGTCACCGATGTGGTATGAGAGGTCATTGGGCACGCATTTGTCGTACGCCAGAACATTTTGTCAAACTTTATCAAGCCTCCCTCAAGAAAAAAGAAAATAATGTGGAGGCACACTTGACCTTTCAAAATAATGATGATGAAGCAGGTCCCTCAAATAAATATGATTCTAAGGCACATCTTGCATATAAAGATGATGATTTTGAAGGCCTAACAAATATTACTCATTTAGAAGTTGGAGACTTCTTTGAGGATATTGACTGAAGAACTAATCATCTTACTGGGGAATGAAGCTATAAAAGTTGTTATTTTTATGTTTGCAACTAGTTTATTTTTCTTGAGTGTATTTTCCTAATGCATCATGTGTTGCTAGTTTCTACATTCCTAATGTATTTCTTAATGTTTTTTTTCCGCTTGTCTTTCATATTTCTTATGATGTATTATTTGTTTTTTTATGAAGAATATGAAAATTCCCCAGTCTTCAGTTGGACTCAAGATTAATAAAGATGATATATGTCTTCTGGATAGTGCTACAACACACACTATTTTAAAAGATAAGAGATATTTCTCTTATTTGGTAATGAAAGAAGCGAATGTTAATACAATATCCGGTAGTACAAGATTAATTGAAGGTTCTGGAAGAGCCAATTTATTACTACCAGGAGGAACAAATTTGGCTATTGATGAAGCACTATATTGTAGTAAATCTCAAAGAAACTTATTAAGTTTCAAAGATATTCGCCAAAATGGCTATCATATTGAGAATACAAATGATGAAAAGATTGAATATCTTTATATTACTACAATAATGTCCGGTAAGAAATATGTGCTTGAAATGTTACCTGCTCTTTCCTCCGGCTTATACTACACAAGTATTAGCAGGATTGAAACACATGCCATAGTAAACGAGAAGTTTACTAATCAAGATAATTTTATTATTTGGCATGACCGGTTGGGCCATCCTGGTTCTAATATGATGCGTAAAATAATTGAGAATTCACATGGACATGCAATGAAGAATCAGAAGATTCTTCAATTTAAGGAATTCTCTTGTGCTGCATGTTCTCAAGGAAAATTAATTATTAGACCATCAACTATTAAAGTTAGGATGGAATCCCCTGCATTTCTGGAACGTATACAGGGTGATATATGTGGGCCCATTCACCCTCCATGTGGACCATTCAAATATTATATGGTTTTGGTAGATGCATCTACAAGATGGTCACATGTGTGCTTACTATCAACTCGCAATATGGCATTTGCGAGATTGTTGGCTCAAATAATAAAGCTAAGAGCACAATTTCCAGATTATGCAATTAAGACAATTCGTCTTGATAATGCTGGTGAGTTTACATCCCAAGCCTTTAATGATTATTGTATTTCAACTGGGATAACAATTGAGCATCCGGTTGCTCATGTTCATACACAAAATGGTCTAGTAGAATCATTGATCAAACGCCTCCAATTAATTGCTAGACCAATGCTTATGAGAACAAAACTTTCCATTTCAGTATGGGGTCATGCTATTTTGTACGCAGCAGCACTTATGCGGATAAGGCCCACAAGTTATCATAAAGTCTCCCCATTGCAATTGGCTTTTGGTCAGGAGCCAAATATTTCCCATCTTAGGATCTTTGGTTGTGCGATATATGTTCCAATTGCTCCACCACAACGCACAAAGATGGGTCCTCAAAGAAGGTTGGGGATATATGTTGGATATGAATCTCCTTCTATTATAAAATATCTAGAGCCGATGACTGGAGATTTATTTACGGCAAGATTTTCTGATTGCCATTTTGATGAATCAGTATATCCAACATTAGGGGGAGAAAATAAGCAGCTGAAAAAGAAGATAGATTGGAATGCATTATCACTGTCTCATTTAGATCCTCGAACAAATCAATGTGAACAAGAGGTTCAAAAGATTATTCATTTACAAAATATTGCAAATCAATTGCCAGATGCATTCACTGACCTACCAAGGGTGACTAAGTCACATATTCCAGCTGCTAATGCTCCAATTCGAGTTGATATCCCGGCAGGACAATTAATTAAAACAAATGAGTCTAAGCCATGCTTGAAATGTGGTAGACCAATCGGTTCTAAAGATAAAAATCCTCGAAGAAGAAAAGGAGCAAGTGATCAAAGTGAACATAACACCGAGGTAGTGGCTCAAGAAGAGCCCCAAGACGTAACAAATGATAAGACCTTAGGAGAGGTCCAGGTACCTGAAAATAATGAAAATGAAGAGATATCAATAAGTTATGTCTCAACCGGTAAAAGATGAGACCGAAATAATATTGTTATGGATAACATTTTTTCTTATAATGTTACTGTTGAAATAATGCAACAAGATGAGGATCTTGAACCAAAATCTGTCAATGAATGTAGATAGAGAAATGATTGGCCAAAATGGAAAGAAGATATCCAGGCAGAGTTAACTTCACTTGGAAAACGTGAAGTCTTCGGACCCATAGTTCGAACACCTGAAGGCATAAAGCCAGTAGGGTATAAATGGGTTTTTGTGCGAAAACGAAATGATAAAAATGAAGTCGTTAGATATAAAGCACGACTTGTGGCACAAGGGTTTTCCCAAAGGCCTGGAATTGATTATATGGAGACATATTCTCCTGTAGTGGATGCTATCACCTTCAGGTATCTCATAAATATGGCAGTGCAAGAAAAACTTGATATGCATCTAATGGATGTTGTTACAGCCTATTTGTATGGATCATTAGACAACGAAATTTTTATGAAAGTACCTGAGGGATTTAAAGTGCCAGAAGCATATAAAAGTTTTCGAGAAACTTGTTCAATAAAGCTTCAGAAATCTTTATACGGATTGAAACAATCAGGTCGTATGTGGTACAATCGCCTGAGTGAATACCTGTTGAAAGAAGGGTACAAGAATGATCCAATTTGTCCTTGTGTCTTTATAAAAAGGTCTGGATCTGAATTTGTTATAATCGTCGTGTATGTTGATGATTTAAATATCATTGGAACTCCTGGAGAGCTTCCAAAAACAGTAGACTGCTTGAAGAAAGAATTTGAAATGAAAGATCTTGGAAAGACAAAATTTTGTCTTGGTCTACAAATTGAGTATATGAAAGATGGAATATTTGTCCATCAATCAACATACACCGAAAAGATTTTAAAGCGATTCTATATGGATAAAGCACATCCATTGAGTACCCCGATGGTTGTGAGATCACTTGATATAAAGAAAGATCCATTCCGACCTCATGAAAATGATGAAGAGCTTCTTGGTGCCGAAGTACCATATCTTAGTGCAATTGGGGCATTAATGTATCTTGCCAATAATTCCCGACCAGATATAGCTTTCTCAGTAAGCTTATTGGCAAGATTTAGTACTTCGCCAACACAAAGACACTGGAATGGTATTAAACATATATTCAGATACCTCCAAGGGACCATTGATATGGGTTTATTTTATTCAAATGAATCCAAGCCATCATTGATTGGTTATGCAGATGCAGGATATTTGTCTGATCCACACAAAGGTCGATCTCAGACAGGCTATTTATTTACAAGTGGAGGTACAGCCATATCATGGCGTTCGACAAAACAAACTATGGTTGCTACTTCTTCAAATCATGCAGAGATAATAGCCATTCACGAAGCAAGTCGAGAATGCGTTTGGTTAAGATCTATAACTCAACACATTCAGCAAACATGTGGTCTTTCTTCGAAAGAGAATATTCCAACAATATTGTATGAAGACAATGCTGCATGCATAGCTCAATTGAAAGGAGGATATATCAAAGGAGATAGAACAAAACACATTTCACCGAAATTCTTTTTCACTCATGATCTTCAGAAGAATGGTGAAATAGATGTACAACAAGTTTGTTCAAGTGATAATTTGGCTGATCTGTTCACTAAGGCGTTGCCAACCTCAATATTTGAAAACCTGATATATAAGATTGGAATGCGTCGTCTTCGAGACATTAAGTGATTTTTCATCAGGGGGAGTAACTACACGTTACACTCTTTTCCTTAACCAAGATTTTATCCCACTGGGTTTTCCTGGTAAGGTTTTTAATGAGGCAGCAAGCAATGCATATTATAAATAACTATGTGCATCCCAATATTTTTTTGTATGTTTTTAATGAGGCACATTATCTTACATGGACATCCAAGGGGGAGTGTTATGAATAGTTTATATATTGGATACTTCTTTGGATACTACATTGGATGCTACATTGGATGCGCATTTTGTGAATAACTTAAAGATTAAATTTCCTACTTTATGTCCATCATCTTTACTTTTTATGCCTATAAAAGGCCATGCAATTGCAATGGAAAAATACACCAAAGTGAAAGAAGAAAACACTTCTCCCTTCTTTCTATCTCTTCTTATTTACATTTTCCTGCATTACTTTTATTTTATAACAGTGTAAACATTTTGGAGCACTCACGACCAAGCAGTTGATTTTGGCTTTGAATTTAAAAATTATTAAATAACTAATTATAAACTTACCTAACTAATTTGGTTCAAAATTTATATATGTCTTGCTCGTTGTCACTTGTCATAATCCAAAGATAAATTTTCTTTCTATAATATATATATATATATATATATATATATATATATATATATATATATTATTAATATAATGTTGGTTTACCAAAATACCCTTAAAATATTAAATATAATAACTCCTAAAGAAAGGCCATCATCGAAATTCCAATGTCGGCCCTCTAATCCTATTAACCATAGGACACAACACGTTAAACTTAAAAATTTCTATATACATGAATAAACTAAATCTATCCTAGGAACACATTAAACTTAAAAACTCCTATATTACATGAACAGATCCACACGTCCCTAAACCTATCCTAGAAACACATGAAACTTAAAAATTACTATATTTGACAACACCCAATTATATTGTCCGAATCTTAAACTAATACCAATACCTTTTGGAATCCATTCCTATTACAAATTTAATAATTTGATATATATTATTATAAAGTCTTGAATATAATATCGTTTTACAAAAATAACCTTATAATATTAAGCATAATAATTCATAATAAAAAGGACATAACCGAAATTTTAGATATTAGCCTTATAATCCTATTAGTTTAGTTTGAGGACATAATACTACACGTTAGGAATCCTACATGATTACCTTTAGGAATATTATTACTATAATTACTTTCGGGCTGTCTAATTCATATAAAATTAAACAAGTAAATATCTTTAGTCATGTAATCCTATTGCTTTTAGGATATACTTCTTAAAAATTTCTATTACTAATATAATTCAAAAACGTATTATAATGTCCTATTACAATTTAATTTGAGAATGTATTATATTGTCCAAATCCATTTAGAAAAAGGAGAGCCTATATTATTATAAAAGCATAAATACAATATTAATATACCAAAATAGCCCTAAAATATTAAGCGGAAGAACTCATAGGGAAAGGACATAACTGAAATAACTTAATTTTTGGGCTACAATACCTTCTTTGCTAATTTTTAATATTAAAATTTTAAAATTAATAAAAAAAATTTATTCAATTTTTATTAAAAATATGTAAGAAGGTTTAATAAAATCAATTTCGGAAGAACCCTCCATATTGGCAATACATTACCACTACATAATGTTTAATACCAAAAAAAAGTAATATTAAATGGACTTCATAAAGGGTTGAAATTGAGAAAAAATATACCCACGATAGTATATTTTCATATTGTATTTGAACTATTTTTCTACTCAAATAATATTTTTTAATTATTTTTTTCGTGTAATATTGAAAAATATTCAATTATTAAACAACAACTAAGAAAATATTTAAGAATATAAATGTGTGAGAAAGAGAAAAAAAATAGTTAGTAAGAGTCAATATCACTAATGATTTTACAAATATAAAGATCTAAAAGTGAAATGTCATATCAATATTTTACTCTTTAAAAATAAAATTGATAGTGTATACACTTATAATTAAGATTAAATATTCAAAACAAGAGATGAACTAATATTAAGATCTGAATCAACATAGAATAAATTATTTTTTATATTAAAATCCAATAATTAAATCTTTTAATTAATTATTTAGCAAGTGGATCTAATTCAATTATTTTTTAAATGCATCATATGAGTAAAAATTTTATTCATGTTAAATTTTTTTTTAGGATGCATAAATTTATTCCATAAAAAGAGTGTTAAAACAGAAACTAAAAAGGTTAGTTTATTATTAAGAATCTAAATGCTATACAAGCGTTTGCGGAAGCACAACCAAAGCTAAATCATAATCAATAACAAGTTTTTCAAGACTATATTATAAAGAGTCGACTCTGGTATAATGAGATTATTTTTTATAGATGCCTCCGGTAGAATCAAAATAATATTTCTATGTCATACATTACTTGCAAATATCATACAAGAGGCATGATATTGTTAACAATAATAGCAAGTGATGTACCATATATAATTTTATTGTAAGACAACCCACTTTAGATTTGATATACCTATTCAAACAACTTAAATAAGCATCACAAGTATATCAAAGCAGAACAATGATGCTATATTTATAAGGAAAGTAAAATTGATAATATTGGATCAAGCACTTACAGCAAAGTGTCAAACGATAGAAATAATTGCCTAGAGTTCTTATTAATGAACCATTTGGTGAAACAATTAATGGTTTGGGAGGTGACTTTTGTCAAGTACTACCAGTAGTTCCAAAATCGATAAAATATTGTAAAAGCTAGCATGCCAAAGTTATATGTCTGGCTTCAAATGAAAAAGATTCAACTGACAAGAAATATAAAGTAAGAACAGATCTAGTATTCAGTATCTTCTTGCTTCGTGTCAGAAACGAATAAGAGTATCCAATAAAAGTTGACTTGGTTTTTCTTGAACACTTGGTTATCAATCTCAATGGTAATAGTAATGCATTTAATAAGAGAAATATTTCTATCATAAGATTAAAACACAATTTGTGCAAATCACATGATAGAATTAAAAAGATATCTTATCTAGCAGAAATGAATATGTGATGAACTAAATAAAAGGTTGATTGCAAAATTTTATAATAAAAATAAAATGTTTTTTCAAATTTGACTCAGCAGAAATGATACCAATAATTACTACCAAGAAGAATACTTAAATATTTTAATACCAAATGACCTTCTATCATACATGTTTGTTGTCAAGTTTAATATTTCTTACGTATGTTTGCGTCACCGTATATATAATAGACTAGGTTAAAGATGATCTTCCATTATATAAGTTAATTTTGAAAACAAAAATTGTCCGTCATGCTACTAGAAAACTTAGATAAGCCGAATAACATATGAATAACACACAAATGGTATATAAGAAATTTTGACAATAATATCATACATGCAAAAATTATGATACTGGTCAATGTGCTTCTAAGTATATTCTTATCCCTCAATTCAACTTTCGTCTTCCGAAACTAAGGAATATCCTTTAATTTGTGTGAAAATAATTTTTAGTATGTTTATGTTTTGCAAATATAACAAATAAAGCACAAGCACAAATATCCTAAATATTGGACTATATTTACCGCAATATTTTTTTTGCACGAACAACTGTATGTTATACTTTCAAGAGGTATATCGAGATCGACAACAAGAATATTGGTTAAGGTAGAGCAACCAAAGCATTAAGAGAAAATATACACAAAAAAATATTATCCACAAAGAAGTATTCGTTAATATACCAGCACATTAAATACTTTTAAACTATAATAGTACATAATATCTAACTAACATAACAAAATTGATCATTTGTGTAAGTTTTGATGATGTCCTTTTATTTTAAATTCATGTATATATATATATAGAGAGAGAGGGCAAAAAGTTTTACCTTTTAATAAATTGAGTTGAACACTTTATCGAGTAGTTCAAATTCATCTTCCATGTTTCAAGGAAAAATATTTATCTTTCTACACCATTACTCAAAAACAGAAACTTAAAACAGATTTTTATTTTTTAGTAAATTGGGTGGAATACTTTATCGTACAATTCAGATGCATATCTTCCATGTTTTAAGGAAAATATTCATCTTTCTAGATCATTACTCAAAACATACATTCAAAATTAACAAATTCTATCCATTGTGAAGCAGTTAGTTTTCAAATAATTTTATAGCTCTATTTTTTTGAAGGCTTGTCCTAAACTACCATGTGGCATATTCTGATGATGACATTTGGCTTAAGGAGAGGACTTTTTCCTTTTCTTTTAATAATACTAGTATCCGTACCCGCGCGTTGCGCAGAGAATAATAAATATAATTTTTCATAAGAAAATATATCTTAGAAAAGATGGTAGATACAAAAAACATAGAAATGCTATTATTTTTTGGAACATGTTAATATAATGGATATTCGTATAATAAAGTAGTAAGAAAACACAATTAAAAAAAAACATACAGTTATTTCCTTAAGTCCAATAATGTTCTTTATAGCCACAATAAAGCAAGTCATGTATACCAACTAGATTGCCACAAATAAAGGTTTCTAATGCCTTAAAAATTCAAAAATACGACAAAGCCATAGTATTTCAAGATAGAAAAATCAGACTTCATAACATATAGTTAGGGGAAAACAATTACTCCTCATTTGCACAACCTTGATATCCACAATGTACACACTCTAGTACAACAACTTTCCTAAGGTGCTTGGGGACATGACAATGTACACACTCATAAATACTATGAGTTTTTGGTTGATATTACATGCAGAGACGCTCATATCGAGGCTGCATGTCAAAACATAAGAAATAGGAAAGAATTAAATATAAGAAACAGACAGATTCTTAAGATGTAGAGGGTGTTGCCAAAAAACACCTTCTTTCACCTTTTAATCAGTTTATGATCTACATAATCTTATTCCAAATAGAACTCATATGAAGCATGACTTATTTAACTGATGTCTAATTATGCTATTTATTTTGTATGTAGTATTTTTGTCCTTCCTTTGTGTAAAGAATTATAGGCGTTCACGTAGTAGTTAGTACATAAGTTAATCAAATATAGTTTTATGACATAATATTCTTCAAACTTATTGGAAAGTTAGCTTTTCAAATTGCAGATTCTCAAACTTCGTTGGTATTACCGATCGTGATGGCGACTATCACATTACTAGGCAAGCGCGGTCGCCTTTGTGCGGTCTGCGGTGGAAGCCTGTGCGACCGCGGTCCATTTAATGCGGTCCGTACAGGGGGTCTGAGAGGGGTATAAATAGACGGGAATTTCAGTTATTTTTCACTTTCCAAAACCCCAAAAACATAAGAGGCGAATTTTCAAACAACCTTTCTTCTCCAAAAACGTTGGTAAGTGATTTCTAACTCATTTTCTTAACTCCTTAACATCTTTTAACATGATTTCAACTTTAAATCAAAAAATTTCATGGGGGAAATTGGGTGTTTTGGGTAGAACCTAGGTTTATCTAAAATTGGGGATTTGGACCTCAAAAATAAATTATATATTTGGATTCGTGGGGGAATGTGTAATCGGGTTTTGGTTAGAACCTCGGGTTTCGACCACATGGGCCCGGGGGTGATTTTTGACTTTTAGGTAAAACTTTGAAAAACTCATTTTCATGCATTTGGGTTGATTCATTTAGCACTTATTGATGTAATTAAGTAACTTGTGACTAGATTCGAGCGGATTGGTGGTGGAATCGAGGGGTAAAGCTATAGTTGAGACTTGCGTGGTGTTCAAGGCATCGAGGTAAGTGTTTGGTTTAACCCTAGCTTGAGGGATTAGGAGTTGAGTCATATTTGCTACTTGCTTCTTGTTGAGTACGACGTATAGGCATGGTGACGAGTATCTATACGTTGGTGTCAAGCATGACCGTGAGTCTTAAATTGAAAGTTGTTGTGTTCTTAAATGACACTTGGGTGCTTTACTTAATGATCATCTATGATTGAGAATTTTCAATAATTGAAATGAGTACAAGCTAAGTTGAGATTGGTTATAGCTGATTCTCCCTTGCTGGGATGACTATTTCAATATTGTTGTTCCCTTGCCGGGAAAATTGTTACATTGTTGTGTTCCCTTACCGGGAACTTATTATATTGATTATTTTCCCTTGCTGGGATTCCTTGAAATTGTAAGATATTATGAAATGGGAGTGGGTGGTACGCCTACCACAAGATATTATGAAATGGGAGCGGGTGGTACGCCTACTACAAGATCTTATGAAATGGGAGCGGGTGGTACGCCTACCAAAAGATATTATGAAATGGGAGCGGGTGGTACGCCTACCACAAGATATTATGAAATGGGAGCAGGTGGTACGCCTGCCAGAAGATATTATGAAATGGGAGTGGGTGATACGCCTACCACAAGATATTACGAAATGGGAGCGGGTGGTATGCCTACCACAAGATATGAGAAATGGGATCGGGTTGCACGCCTGCAACAAGATGGAAACTGAAAGTGAAAGTTGTCTTTACTTTTCTTTATCTGTGTTAGAAGTTATATTGTCAGCTTCCTTATTTATTCCTTGCTATTTTGCTTTTTCAGCTATCCTAGAGACATGTTTCCCTTCCCCAACTTTAATTACTTATTACCTGTTTACTTTTCTGCCATATATTATATAACTGCACAGGTTTATCTGGAGTCTGGTCCTAGCCTCGTCACTACTTCGCTGGAGTTAAGCCAGACACTTACCAGCACCTGGGGTCAGTTGTGCTGATACTACACTCTGCATTGTGTGCAGATCCTGGAGTAGCTTTCAGACAGTAGTTGGAGGGCTTCCTTCAGTCCATCCGGAGACCCAAGGTAGACTTGCAGACATCTGCGGGCCCTGGCGTCTCCTCTATCACTATTTCCTGTTTCCTTTATCTCTTGCTCAGGAGCAGTACTATGTATTTTCTTCAAACTTTGTATGTAGTGACTCTTAGACTGTCTGTGGTACTTTGACCCCGGATTTTGGGGTATTGAAGTTTAAAAGTGGTAATTGACGTAGCTCTAAGCTTTATAAATGTTGACTTCCACCTATTTCCTAACTTCCGCTTTATTTATAGTGTCACCCTATGTTTTGAAAAGAAGTAATATGAAAAAATTAGTAGATAGTTAAAGGTTGGCTTGCCTAGCTCACATTAGTAGGCGCTATCACGACTCCCGAGGGTGGAAATTCCGGGTTGTGACAAAAACATCATTTAAGTCTCCAAAGCTGAGTAAAAATTGGCTGAGTAGTAACACAGTGAAAAATAGCATGACTGAGTTCAAGTAATAAGTCAAAACAGTGAGAAAATAGTGATAAAAATCTCCGAAGGGTTCAAATACTCGGCACGAAGCCCAAATATAGAAATCAACCCAAATCATGATGATAGAAAATAAGTTTCAGTCAAATACGTGGTAAAATCATCAATCGGGACGGACCAAGACACAATCCCCAATAGTGCACGATCCCACGCTCGTCATCAAGCGTGTGTCTCACCTTAATATAGCACTACGATGTGCAATCCGGGGTTTCAAACCCTCAGAGCATCATTTACAATCATTACTCACCTCGAACCGGCTAAATCTCTAGCTCGTGATGCCTTGCCTCTATATCGGCCTCCACGCGCGTCAAATCTATCCAAAACAGAACGAATACGTCAAAATATGCTAATGGAACAAAGCCCAAGCAAAAACAATCGAAAAATACCAAAAATCCCGAAATTAGCAAAACCCGAGCCCCGGGCCCACTTCTCGAAACTTAGAAATTTTCACATCAACGGGTTCCTTATCTCCCCACGAGTTCATACACACTAAAAGTTCTCAAATCCGACCCCAAATGGTCTTCCAAATCCCCAAATCAAAAGTCCAAAATTTTAAGCCCTAGTTCTTCCATTTTTAGCTTAAGATTCCATCATTTCTAGGTGGATTTCACAATAGATTCGAGTTTTAGGTCCCAAATTCTTACCTCCAAACATTTCTCCTTGAATCCCTCTTCAATTTCCTTCAAAAAGCTCTCAAAAGACCAACTATGGAGTAAATGAGCTCCAAAATCGCGGATGAAATGAATTAAAACATTCTACCCAGGCCTGCTTTTCCTTCATCGCGATCGCGACACTTCCCACACGATCGCGAAGAAAAAATTTTAAACTCCTAAAATAACTATATGCGATCGCGTCCAAGGCCCTGTGATCGCAATGCCTGAGCCTACACGATCACGGACCACCTCACGCTTTCGCGATGCACACTCTCCCTAAATAATGCTATTGCAAGCCAAGCTCTGTGAATGCGAAGAGCAACTGGGCTACTTCCTCAATTCCTTCTATGCGATCGCAGGACTCCCCTCGTGATCCCGAAGGGCAAAACCCTGCAACAGCTGAACCTGAACTTCTGCAATTTTTCAAACATAGAAATGGTTCGATTGACTACCCGAAACTCACCTGAGGCCCCCGGGACCTCAACCAAAGGCACCAACACATTCTAAAACCTTATCCAAACTTGCTCCAATCATCAAAACACCTCAAACAACATCAAATCACTCAAAACACATCGGATTCAAGCTTAAGTTTCTAAAATCTTCTGAAATATGCTTTCGATCAATAGCCCAACTAAACCATATCTGAATGACCTTAAATTTTGCACACACATCCCAAATGACATAACGAAGCTACTGCAACTCTTGGAATTCCATTTTGACCCTTATATCAAAATCTCACCTATCAACCCGAAATCGCCAAAATATCAACTTTGCCAATTCAAGCCTAATTCTACTCCGAACCTCCAAATCCCCAATTCAAAAGTCCAAAATTCAAAGCCCTAGTTCTTCCATTTTTAGCTTAAGATTCCATGATTTCTAGGTGGATTTCACAATAGATTCGAGTTTTAGGTCCCCAAATTCTTACCTCCAAATGTTTCTCCTTGAATCCCTCTTCAATTTCCTTCAAAAAGCTCTCAAAAGACCAACTATGGAGTAAATGAGCTCCAAAATCGCGGATGAAATGAATTAAAACATTCTACCCAGGCCTACTTTTCCTTCATCGCGATCACGACACTTCCCACACGATCGCGAAGAAAAAATTTTAAACTCCTAAAATAACTCTATGCGATCGCGTCCAAGGCCCTGTGATCGTAATGCCTGAGCCTACACGATCACGGACCACCTCACGCATTTGCGATGCACACTCTCCCCAAAAAATGCGGTTGCAAGCCAAGCTCTGTGAATGCGAAGAGCAACTGGGCTACTTCCTCAATTCCTTCTATGCGATCGCAGGACTCCCCTCGTGATCCCGAAGGGCAAAACCCTGCAACAGTTGAACCTGAACTTCTGCAATTTTTCAAACTTAGAAATGGTCCGATTGACTACCCGAAACTCACCTGAGGCCTCCGGGACCTCAACCAAAGGCACCAACACATTCTAAAACCTTATCCAAACTTGCTCCAATCATCAAAACACCTCAAACAACATCAAATCACTCAAAACACATCGGATTCAAGCTTAAGTTTCTAAAATCTTCCGAAATATGCTTTCGATCAATAGCCCAACTAAACCATATCTGAATGACCTGAAATTTTGCACACACATCCCAAATGACATAACGAAGCTACTGCAACTCTCGGAATTCCATTTTGACCCTTATATCAAAATCTCACCTATCAACCCGAAATCGCCAAAATATCAACTTCGACAATTCAAGCATAATTCTACTCCGAACCTCCAAATCCCCAATTCAAAAGTCCAAAATTCCAAGCCCTAGTTCTTCCATTTTTAGCTTAAGATTCCATGATTTCTAGGTGGATTTCACAATAGATTTGAGTTTTAGGTCCCAAATTCTTACCTCCAAACGTTTCTCCTTGAATCCCTCTTCAATTTCCTTCAAAAAGCTCTCAAAAGACCAACTATGGAGTAAATGAGCTCCAAAATCATGGATGAAATGAATTGAAACATTCTACCCAGGCCTACTTTTCCTTCATCGCGATCGCGACACTTCCCACACGATCGCGAAGAAAAAATTTTAAACTCCTAAAATAACTCTATGCGATCGCGTCCAAGGCCCTGTGATCGTAATGCCTGAGCCTACACGATCACGGACCACCTCACGCATTTGCGATGCACACTCTCCCAAAAAAATGCGATTGCAAGCCAAGCTCTGTGAATGCGAAGAGCAACTAGGCTACTTCCTCAATTCCTTCTATGCGATCGCAGGACTCCCCTCGTGATCCCGAAGGGCAAAACCCTGCAACAGCTGAACCCGAACTTCTGCAATTTTTCAAACTCAGAAATGGTCCGATTGACTACCCGAAACTCACCTGAGGCCCCCGGGACCTCAACCAAAGGCACAAACACATTCTAAAACCTTATCCAAACTTGCTCCAATCATCAAAACACCTCAAACAAGATCAAATCACTCAAAACACATCGGATTCAAGCTTAAGTTTCTAAAATCTTCCGAAATATGCTTTCGATCAATAGCCCAACCAAACCATATCTGAATGACCTGAAATTTTGCACACACATCCCAAATAACATAACGAATCTACTGCAACTCTCGGAATTCCATTCCGACCCTTATATCAAAATCTCACCTATCAACCCAAAATCGCCAAAATATCAACTTCGCCAATTCAAGCCTAATTCTACTCCGAACCTCCAAATCCCCAATTCAAAAGTCCAAAATTCCTAACCCTAGTTCTTCTATTTTTAGCTTAAGATTCCACGATTTCTAGGTGGATTTCACAATAGATTCGAGTTTTAGGTCCCAAATTCTTACCTCCAAACGTTTCTCCTTGAATCTTTCTTCAATTTCCTTCAAAAAGCTCTCAAAAGACCAACTATGGAGTAAATGAGCTCCAAAATTGCGGATGAAATGAATTAAAACATTCTACACAGGCCTGCTTTTCATTCATCGCGATCGCGGCACTTCCCACGCGATCGCGAAGAAAAAATTTAAACTCCTAAAATAACTCTATGCGATCGCGTCCAAGACCCTGTGATCGCAATGCCTGAGCCACTGAGCCTACGCGATCACGAACCACCTCACGCTTTCACGATGCACACTCTCCCCAAATAATGCGATTGCAGGACAAGCTCTGCGAATGCGAAGAGCAACTGGGCTACTTCCTCAATTCCTTCTATGCGATCGCAGGACTCCCCTCGTGATCCCGAAGGGCAAAACCCTGCAACAGCTGAACCTGAACTTCTGCAATTTGTCAAACTTAGAAATGGTCCGATTGACTACCCGAAACTCACCTGAGGCCCCCGGGACCTCAACCAAAGGCACCAACACATTCTAAAACCTTATCCAAACTTGCTCCAATCATCAAAACACCTCAAACAACATCAAATCACTCAAAACACATCGGATTCAAGCTTAAGTTTCTAAAATCTTCCGAAATATGCTGTCGATCAATAGCCCAACCAAACCATATCTGAATGATCTGACATTTTGCAAACACATCCCAAATGACATAGCGAAGCAACTGCAACTCTCGGAATTCCATTCCGACCCTTATATCAAAATCTCACCTATCAACCCTAAATCGCCAAAATATCAACTTCGCCAATTCAAGCCTAATTCTACTCCGAACCTCCAAATCCCCAATTCAAAAGTCCAAAATTCCAAGCCCTAGTTCTTCCATTTTTAGCTTAAGATTCCATGATTTCTAGGTGGATTTCACAATAGATTCGATTTTTAGGTTCCAAATTCTTACCTCCAAACGTTTCTCCTTGAATCCCTCTTCAATTTCCTTCAAAAAGCTCTCAAAAGACCAACTATGGAGTAAATGAGCTCCAAAATCGCGGATGAAATGAATTAAAACATTCTACCCAGGACTGCTTTACCTTCATCGCGATCGTGGCACTTCCCTCCTGATCACGAAGAAAAAATTTTAAACTCCTAAAATAACTCTATGCGATCGCGTCCAAGACCCTGCGATCGCAATGCCTGAGCCACTGAGCCTATGCGATCACGGACCACCTCACGCTTTCGCGATGCACACTCTCCCCAAATAATTTGATTGCAAGCCAAGCTCTGCGAATGCGAAGAGAAACTGGGCTACTTCCTCAATTCCTTCTATGCGATCGCAGGAATCCCCTCGTGATCGCGAAGGGCAAAACCCTGCAACAGCTGAACCTGAACTTCTGCAATTTTTTAAACTTAGAAATGGTCCGATTGACCACCCGAAACTCACCTGAGGCCCCCGGGACCTCAAGCAAAGGCACCAACACATTCTAAAACCTTATCCAAACTTGCTCCAATCATCAAAACACCTCAAACCACATCAAATCACTCAAAACACATTGGATTCAAGCTTAAATTTCTAAAATCTTCCGAAATACGCTTTCGATCAAAAGCCCAACCAAACCACATCCGAATGACCTGAAATTTTGCACACACATCCCAAATGACATAATGAAGCTACTGCAACTCTCAGAATTCCATTCCGACCTTTATATCAAAATCTCACCCATCAACCGGAAATCGCCAAAATATCAACTTTGCCAATTCAAGCCTAATTCTACTCCGAACCTCTAAAGCCAATTCCGATCACGCTCCTAAGTCATAAATCACCTCTCGAAGCTAATCGAACCATCGTAACTCACATCCGAGCTCTTTAACACATAAGTCAACATCCGGTTGACTTTTCCAACTTAAACCTTCTTAAAAGAGAATAAGTGTCTCATTTCTTACCAAATCCTCTCCGAACTCAAACTAATCAATCCGATCACATAAAACACGGATAACGAAGCATAAGAAGCAGAAATGGGGGACACGGAGCGATAACTCATGGACGACTTCCCGGGTCGTCACATCCTCCCCAACTTAAACAAACGTTCGTCCTCGTTTGAGTCAAGAAACATGCCTGAAGCCTCGAATAGGTGAGGATATCTGCTCTGCATCTCCTGCTCAGTCTCCCAGGTAGCCTCCTCTATGGGCCGACCTCTCCACTGTACTTTCACTGAAGCTATATCCTTTGACCTCAACTTCCGAACCTGACGACCCAAAATAGCTACTGGCTCCACATCAAAGGTCAAATCATCATCCAACTGAACCGTGCTGAAGTCCAAAACATGAGACGGATCCCCAATATACTTCTGGAGAATAGAAACATGAAATACCGGATGCACACTCAACAAGCTGGGTTACAAGGCAAGCTCATAAGCCACCTCCCCAATCCTCCGAAGCACCTCAAAAGGCCCAATGAACCGAGGACTCAATTTTTCTTTCTTCCTAAATCTCATAACACCCTTCATGGGTGAGACCTTCAACAGAACATTCTCGCCAACCATGTAGGACACATCTCGAACCTTCCTATCAGCATAACTCTTTTGCCTCGACTGCACCGTACGAAGCCTCTCCTGAATCACCTTTACCTTCTCCAAAGCATCTTGTACCAAATCAATCCCCAATAGCCCAGCCTCACCGGGCTCGAACCAACCAATTGGAGATCTACACTACCTCCCATACAAAGCCTCATATAGAGCCATCTGAATACTCAACTGGTAACTGTTGTTGTAGGCAAACTCTGCAAGCGGTAGAAACTCATCCCATGATCCTCCGAAATCAATAACACAAGCACGCAACATGTCCTCCAATATCTGAATAGTATGCTCGGACTGCCCATTCCGTCTGAGGATGAAAAGCTGTGTTCAACTCCACCTGAGTACCCAACTCTCTCTGCACGGCTCTCCAAAACTGCAAAGTAAACTGAGTACCTCTATCTGAAATGATGGAAACCGAAACACCATGCAAACGAACAATTTCCGGGATATAAATCCCTGCCAACCGCTCTGAAGAATAGGTAGTACACACTGGATAAAGTGCGATGGTCAGTCGATCCACAATCACCCAAATAGCGCCGAACTTCTTCATAGTCTGTGGGAGTCCAACAACAAAGTCCATAGTGATCCTCTCCCACTTCTACTCAGCAATAACCATCTACTGAAGCAAGCCACCCGGTCTCTGATGCTCATATTTCACCTGCTGACAATTGAGACACCGAGCTACAAATCCCACAATATCTTTCTTCATTCTTCTCCACCAATAGTGCTGCCTCAAATCCTGATACATCTTCGCGGCACCCGGATGAATGGAATACCGCGAGCTATGGGCCTCCTCCAGAATCAACTCTCGAAGCCCATCCACATTGGGCATGCAAATCTGGCCCTACATCCTCAACACCCCATCATCACCGATGGTCATATCTCTAGCATCATCATGCTGAACTCTGTCCTTAAGGACAAGCAAATGCGGATCATCATACTGGCACTCTATGATGCAATCATATAAGGAAGATCGAGAAACCGCACACGCCAACACCCGACTAGGCTCCGAAATATCCAACCTCACGAACCGATTGGACAAGGCCTGAACATCAACTACAAGAGGTCTCTCCCCAATTGGAATATATGACAAACTCCCTATACTCATGGCCTTCCAGCTCAAAGCATCGGCCACCACATTGGCCTTTCCTGGATGGTACAATATAGTGATATCATAATCCTTAAGCAACTACAACCATATCCGCTGCCTCAAATTAAGATCCTTTTGCTTGAACAAATGCTGAAGAATGCGATGATTAGTGAACACCTCACAAGATACGCCATACAAGTAATGCCTCCAAATCTTCAATGCGTGAACTATGACAGCCAACTCCAAATTAGGAACGAGGTAGTTCTTCTCATGGGGATTCAACTGACGAGAAGCATAAACAATAACTCTACCCTCCTACATCAATACACAACCAATCCCAACTCTTGAAGCATCATAATACACGGTATATAAACCTGAAGCTGATGGCAAAACCAATACTGGAGCTGTGGTGAAAGCTATCTTGAGCTTCTAAAAGCTCTCCTCATACTCGTCCGACCATACAAATGAAACACCCTTCTGAGTCAACTTGGTCAAGGGCGATGCGGTGGCTGAGAATCCTTGAACAAACTGGTGATAATAGCCTGCCAAACCAAGAAAGCTACGAATCTCTATGTCTGAGGACGGTCTAGGCCAACTCTGAACCGCCTCTATCTTCTTCGGATCAACCCGAATACCCTCGCTGGACACCATGTGACCCAAGAAAGCCACTGAACTGAGTCAAAACTCATACTTGGAGAATTTTGCCTAAAGCTTCTCCTCCCTCAATCTCTGCAACACAACTCTCAAATGCTCCGGGTGCTCCTCCTGACTACGAGAGTACACCAGAATATCATCAATGAATACTATAACGAACAAATCAAGATAAGGCCAGAACACGCTATTTATCAAATGCATGAACGTTGCTGGGGCATTGTTTAGCCCGAATGACATCACAAGAAACTCATAATGACCATATTTGGTCCTGAAAGCAGTCTTAAGAATATCTGAATCCCTGATCTTCAACTGGTGATAGCCCTAACTGAGATCAATCTTGGTGAACACTCTCGCTCCCTGAAGCTGGTCGAATAAATCATCAATACGAGGCAAAGGATACTTGTTCTTAATTGTTACCTTGTTCAATTGCCTATAATCAATGCACATTCTCATTTTGCCACCCTTCTTCTTCACAAACAGAACTGGCGCACACCAAGGTGACACACTAGGCCGAATGAACCCCTTATTTAGGAGTTTCTAAATTTGCTCCTTCAATTCCTTCAACTCCGCTGGTGCCATACTATACAACAAAATAGAAATGGGCTGAGTGCCCAACACCAGGTCAATACCAAAATCAATATCCATGTCCGGTGGCATGCTCGGAAGGTCTGTAAGAAACACATCGGGAAAATCCCTCACAATTGGGACAGAATCAATACTGGGAGTCTCAGCTCTGACATCCCTCACAAACGCCAGATATGAAAGGCAACCCTTCCCAACCATACGCTGGGCCTTCAAGAAAGAGATCACTCTACTAGGGACATAATCAGTCACACCACGCCATTTGATCCGCGGCACACTCGACATAGCCAAAATGACTGTCTTAGCATGACAGTATAGAATAGCACGACACGGAGATAACCAATCCATTCCCAAAATGACATCAAAATCCATCCTGCTCAATAGCAATAGATCCACTCGAGTCTTCATACCCCCAATAGTCACCACACTTGACTGGTACACGCGGTCTACAACAACAGTATCGCACACCGGGGTAAATACATGAACAGGTAAAGCAAGAAACCACGGGTTGTACCCAAATAACGAGCAAAGTATGATGATACATAAGAAAAGGTGGAACTAGGATCAAATAATACAGAGGCGTCTCTGTGGCAAACTGAAACAATACTTGTAATGACAGCATCTGAAGCAATAACATCTGGCCTGCCTGGGATAGCAAAAAAATGATCCTAGCCATCGCCTGAGCGACCTTCACCTATGGGGAAACCCCTGGTTGCCTGACCTCCACCCCTAGCTAGCTGGGCGGGTGGTGAAGTAACTGGAGCAGAAGTCGAGGGCCGACCCCTCTGTTGAGACGAACTAGTAACCCGACGAGGACACTACCTCCATATGTGGCCCATGTCGCCACACTCATAACAACTCCCAGGTGCTGGAGAAGGGGACTAAAAGGAACCCCTCACACCGGAGAGACTAGCAGATGCACTCGGCATAGAAGAGCCCTAAGATGATGGGGCGTGAGATGAACTCTAAGCTAGGAGTGCGCTGAGTGATGACTGGCCCGGCTGAGATCCATGATAACCACGACCAGAAGATTCCCCGCGATACTCTAGGTGGGCTGACTGAGCAGGCCTGCAAGAACGTCATCTACTATGCTGAAACTAGTCCCTCGAAGGAGCACCACTATAACTACCCAATCCTCGAGGCCTCTTGGCCTCCCTCTCCTCTCGCTCCTGACGGTGAACAGTCTCAATATCTCGGGCGATATCAGCAACCTCCTCGAAGGTAGCACCCATCACTCTCTCTGGTCATAAGAATACTGAGCTAATAAGTAAGACCATCAACAAACCTCTTGATCCTCTCTTGATCTATCAAAATCATCCAGATGGCATGACGAGCCAACTCAGAAAACCTGGACTCATATTATGACATAGTCATATCCCCTTGTTGCAACCACTCAAACTGTCTACGTAGCTCCTCTCCGGGGAACTACGGTACATACTTCTCCAGGAAGAGAATAGAAAACTGCTGCCAAGTAAGGGGTGTTGCACCAATAGGCCTACGCCTCTCATACGCCTCCCACCAAGTGAAGGCAGCCCCCGAGAACTGAAAGGTGGTAAATACCACACCGCTAGACTCAAGAATCCCTGTTGTATAAAGCATCCACTGGTACTTATCCAAGAAACCCTGGGCATCCTCGCCCTCTGCTCCGCTAAAAGTCGGAGGTTGGAGTCTACCAAACCTCTCAAGTTCGACGCTGCTCATCATCCGGCATAACTAGCACAACAAACTCCTGAGCTGGTGCAATTGGCTGGGCTGGAGGTGCCCCGGTGTCTGAAGTCCCTGCACTACCTGCTCAGGTGTGCGAGCAATGAGAGTCTGATTGCCTTCCCCAGCCTGTGAAGTAGCTGCTGCTGTAGTGGCTGAAACTGCCTGAACCAGGCCAGTGCAAACTGATAAGATCTGTGCTAAGGCCTTTTGAAGACCGGAAATCATGATAGGCACAGCTGGTGCCTGAACTGGTGCTGCTTGAGCATCTATAGTTGGAGCCTGATCCTGAGCTAGGGCAGCTGGTGGGTCTACAGGTGCTGCCCTCACTGCTCTACCTCTGCCACGGCCGCGACCGCATCCACGGCCTTTGGTGGCCTCCGCTGGTGGAATTGGTGGTCGTCCACCCCGTCCGGTAGCTCGTGTCCTCACCATCTGTGAGAGAATAGAATAAAATAAGTTTAGTACTCGGATCGACATGTTCGCACGATCAGAATTTCAAGAATATGAAATTTTTTCCTAAAGGTTCTACAGCCTCTCGAGGATAAATACAGACGTCTCCGTAACGATCCGCGAGACTCTACTAAACTGGCTCATGACTCGCGAGACCTATGTAACCTAGTCTCTGATACCAACTTGTCACGACCCCAAATACCGGTCCTGATGGCGCCTATCACATTACTAGGCAAGTCAGACCAATGATAAACCACAACCCATTTTCAATTTAAATAAATCATTTGCTAACACAGTTTAATTACCAATTATCATAATAAGTGTTTAAAACAACAAGATAGATATGCGGAAGTCAACAATACATAGAAACTACACAGCCCACACTAACCTGGTGTCACAAGTCTAGAGCCTCTAATACAAGTCTGAACAACCTACTACATAGATAGTCTAGGAATGTGGAAAAGTAATAAGATAGAAGGGAGAAATCAGGGCTGCAGATGCCAAGCAGCTACCTCGAAATCCTCGGCAATTTCTGAATGACTGAAAGCTATTACTCGGCCTCTGGGGCACCTGGATTTGCACGCAAGGTGCAGGGAGTAATGTGAGTACTCCGACCCAGTGAGTAATAAAGGTAAATAATGACTGAAAATAAGAAAACACATATACACAAGGTATTCTATAATGAAGCAATTAAATAGGTAATTTGTAAGCAGTAAATCAATGAAAAGCGAAATAAAGTACTTCTACAACAAATAAACAGGTAATTGACAGACAGTTATGATAAAGTAAACACATAGAAGTTCGCCCCTCGGGCACAGTATCAACAATTTCCGCCCCTCGAGCTCAATCTCACATCACAATGGGTAGCCGCACTCACTGGGGTTGTGCAAACTTCGGGAAGGTCCCTTTACGTCCCAAGCACAATATCAAGCCATCTCGTGGCATCAAATCTAGGCCCTCGGCCTCATGTCAATCAAGCCACCTCGTGGCGTATATATGTATCTCAGGCCCTTGGCCTCATATCAGTATCCATGTATCTTCACATCTGGCCCTCGGCCGTACTCAGTCCAAAAATCATCACAAGCCCCTCGGGCATTAGTAAAACAGTATTTTTCGGCCCAAAACATCATTTAAAATATCATTTAAGTCTCAAAACTGAGCAAAAATGGCTGAGTAGTAATACAGTGGAAAATAGCATGACTGAGTTCAAGTAATAAGTCAAAACATTGAGAAAATAGTGATAAAAATCCCCGAAAAGTTCAAATACTCGGCACGAAGCTCAAATCATGATGATAGCAAATAAGTTTCAGTCAAATACGTGGTAAAATCATCAATCTGGACGGACCAAGTCACAATCCCCAATAGTGCATGATCCCACGCTCATCATCAAGCGTGTGTCTCACCTCAATATAGCACTACGATGTGCAATCCGGGGTTTCAAATCGTCAGAGCATCATTTACAATCATTACTCACCTCGAACCGGCTAAATCTCTAGCTCGTGATGCCTTTGCCTCTCAATCGGCCTCCACGCGCGTCGAATCTATAAGAGAACAAATACGTCAAAATATGCTAATGGAACAAAGCCCAAGCGAAAACAATCAAAAAATACCAAAAATCCCGAAATTAGCAAAACCCGAGCCCCGGGCCCACTTCTCAAAACTTAGAAATTTTCATATCAACGGGTTCCTTATCTCCCCACGAGTTCATACACACCAAAAGTTCTCAAATCCGACTCCAAATGGTCCTCCAAATCCCCAAATCAAAAGTCCAAAATTCCAAGCCCTAGTTCTTTCATTTTTAGATTAAGATTCCATGATTTCTAGGTGGATTTCACAATAGATTTGAGTTTTATGTCCCAAATTCTTACCTCCAAACGTTTCTCCTTGAATCCCTCTTCAATTTCCTTCAAAAAGCTCTCAAAAGACCAACTATGGAGTAAATGAGCTCCAAAATAGCGGATGAAATGAATTAAAACATTCTGCCCAGGTCTGCTTTTCCTTCATCGCGATCGCGACGCTTCCCACGCGATCACGAAGAACAAATTTTAAACTCCTAAAATAACTCTATGCGATCGTGTCCAAGACCCTGCGATCGTAATGCGTGAGCCACTGAGCCTACGCGATCACGGACCACCTCACTCTTTCGCGATGCACACTCTCCCCAAATAATGCGATTGCAAGACAAGCTCTGCGAATGCGAAGAGCAACTGGGCTACTTCCTTAATTCCTTCTATGCAATCGCAGGACTCCCCTCGTGATCGCGAAGGGCAAAACCCTACAACAGCTGAACCTGAACTTCTACAATTTTTCAAACTTAGAAATGGTGCGATTGACCACCCGAAACCCACCCGATGCCCTCGGAACCTCAACCAAAGGCACCAACACATCCTAAAACCTTATCCAAACTTGGTCCAATCATCAAAACACCTCAAACAACATCAAATCACTTAAAACACATCGGATTCAAGCTTAAGTTTCTAAAATCTTCTGAAATACGCTTTCGATCAAAAGCCCAACCAAACCACATCTGAATGACCTAAAATTTTGCACACACATCCCAAATGACATAACGAAGCTACTACAACTCTCGGAATTCCATTCTGACCGTTATATCAAAATTTCACCTATCAACCCGAAATCGCCAAAATATCAACTTCGCCAATTCAAGCCTAATTCTACTCCGAACCTACAAAACCAATTCTGATCACGCTCTTAAGCCATAAATCGCCTCCCGAAGCTAACAGAACCATCAGAACTCACATTTGAGCTCTTTAACACATAAGTCAACATGCGGTTGACTTTTCCAACTTAAACCTTCTTAAAAGAGACTAAGTGTCTCATTTCTTACCAAATCCTCTCCGAACTCAAACTTATCAATCCGATCACATAAAATACGGATAATGAAGCATAAAAAAGTAGAAATGGGAAAAACGGAGCGGTAATTCATAAGACGACTGGCCGGGTCGTCACAGGTATGTCCTCATTAAAGTTGTTGGGAGAATAAAAGCCTTGACAGAATGATATTCTATCACACTTGGTCTTTTTTGTTTTGCTTTAATCTCCTTTCTCTCTGGATCATATGGCCAATCTTGTCCAGAAGGAGAACATCTTTTCTTAAGTGAGCTTGATGGCAACAATAGTGGCTTCCATGACCCAAGTTTCCAATAACCCGAAACTCCCTTGGAGAGCTCATCTTTGTATTTTGCCAACTTCTGCTGCCATTGATATTGATTTTCTCCAACTACTGTAATTTCAGACTTCATAACTTTTCCAGCCATTATTCCTGAAGAAAAATAAAATTAGCTTTTCTTTAAGTATTCACATTGTCAAGTTTCGGGTAAGATGGAAATGGAAGTAAAACGGCATTAATCAATTGACTTCTGCTGTTTTTTTAAATCAACCTCGGAAAAATAGCTTCACATGTAAATTAATAAGATTGTATAAAGTTTCTTCCAATAACACACTATTAGACAATTTTGTAAAGCAAATTCATATGTTCCATACTTACATCTATATATAACGAAACTCCTTTTGGGGAATGATGTTCCATGTATACCTTTCCGATTTGAGTTGTGACCATCTGTCTTGTCCTGCACCTATGTTGGAGTTAAGATTCTCATATCAATGTTTCCAATAAAGATAATATCTATATCTCAAGATTTTGATATGACCCCCGCAACATCCCATTTAGCACAAATTCAAAGAGTATACATATTGGCTAACACCTAAGTCATCTTGACATCACTCAAAGCAATATCCAACCATACTAACTAAATGATAGTATAGGACTGGGTTATATGCCTCAGATTAGATTTGTCATATCAAAGTTTTTAGTGGTCTCTTAAAGCTCATCCAAATCAGTCGTTCGATAAGGAGGTAACCCTAGCAGTCCTATCTTCCTTGCTTATACCCTGTTTAGAATAAAAGATTAAAATACACGTTGAACTTTAAGGAAAAATAGAGTTTCTTCCAATAAAACACTATTAGGCAATTTTCTAAAGCAAATTCATAAGCTCCATACTTCAACACTGTATTTATAAATACAGTCGCGCGAATATATGCAATATAGCTCAATATCATCGAAATTTATCTAGAATTGATTTTGTTGAGTTAATTAGAGTGATACACGCTAATTGATCCTCTTTCCGTTATCAAACAACTTGATTCCCTTATTTTTAGACGAATTTCGCTATTGTATTTATGAATATATTAGTACAAATATATATGTAAACTCCTTTCAAGGAATAAATTTGCATGTATACCTGTCCAACTTGTCCTACATATGCCCGATTTGTCTTTGACATTGGGTAATAAATGACAGCTTCTCCAAAGAAAGCCAGCAACAGTACTAATGTGTAGAAATGTTAAGATTCTCACATCCAATGAGGAGAAAGGACATATGTTGTTGTCACTATAATATCTGCTGATAAAAATAAAATACAGATATAATTTTTTAAGTCAAGACGCGCAAAGTTGCAAAAATGTAAGGACAAAAATTCAGAAATGAGTTTAAAAGAATATCTTAATGAAGATGTATATCACAAATTATACAAATTTCTGAGAAGTAACAATGAGATACGAATTTGTGTATGCTATTTATTACATAATAAAACCATTAATATGATAGTTAAAGAATTTCTTACCATGAACAATTGAATTATTTTTAATATCTAAAGGAAACTTGAGTTGATGTTGTCCTAGGAGGCAGTCCTTCAGAAAATGACAATATAAATTGGGATGTATTAGTACTGAACTTAAATTTAAAGAAGAGATAGTTTTTTTTCATAATATAGACTTTTATCATTAAAACCTGAACAGGTAGAGATGTAAACATGCATGCCGCAAAGAAGTGGCAACTAAAGTGCTAATGTGGTGTTGATAGGAAGAGTGATGAGTTTAGTTTGATCGAGCAATAGCCAATGGAAAGGCTAGAGCCACTATATAGATAAGGTTCAATCTTCAAATTCTTCCTACAAAGTTATTTTTGTGGAAAAAGAAGAAACATAATCTAGTTGAGTTAAAATACATATGATTCATCCAAAATGTAATATAAAGATACGTGCTTAAACAACTTAAAAACAAAATTAAGGTAAAAATTAATCCACTTTTTAGGAAGAAAACAAAAAAAGGTACTTAAAAAGATATGAGATACTTACTAATCGGTAACAACTTAGATATCCCATTTTTTCACTTATTTCCAACACTCTCCATGTCTCCAGTGGCACACAGAAAACCAACCATATCTATAATATGAACTGAAAAAGGATTTATTTCATAATTACATTGGAATTAAACAAAATGTAGCAGCAAAGATTGATAGTAATATATGAACTTGATGACACGGTATTATTGTTCAGCCTTCAGCTAATCATGTATGGTTTTATTAATTCAAATCTATTTATAGGAATATTAATAATTTCTTTGTGTAGTTTCCGGAGCGAATTGTAAGAAAGTAATTTCAAAAGGACTTGTCTGTGGTCTATATTCACCAAAAATCTTAGTAACTTTAAAGTTCTTATTAACATAACCTAAACCTTCACACACCAAATTCTTGTACCTATTTACTTGATTCTTTCTTATTGTAGCATATACCAGGTTGTGCTGTGTCACGACCCCAGTTCCCCCTCCGTGAACTGTCGTGATGGCACCTAGTCTCTATGACTAGGTAAGCCTAACAAATGCGGAACATAAACGAAACTTGCGGAAGAAATAATCAAAAACCAAAATAACTAGATGGAAACAATAGTTATAATGTCGCTCGACATATACAACGCAACATTCTCAAACCAAGTACACTATTCCAAAACCCGGAAACTCACGGAAACACAAACCTTCAGAAGATCTAACAGTCTAACTCCAGAATATCTAACAAGAAAGAAAAATATAGAAGGACAATGTTTAACAGCTAGAATAGAAAGGGACTTCTTGGTCTGCAGACGCGGCAGATGTACCTCGAAGTCTCTAGAGTAGTCACCTCCCTCAAGAATGGTAGGCCTGAGTAGCGGTACCTGGATCTGCACATGAAAAACATGCACAAAAGGGGCATGAGTACACCACAGTGGTACTCAGTAAGTACCAAGCCTAACCTCTGTCGGGTAGTGACGAGAAAGGTCAGGAGACTACTGAAATAAAATAAAGAATATAAGACATGACAGTATAAGATAAGCAGTACAGTTGAAAACTTTGTAGTTAAAATTTTATTACCACTTGAAAATATTTACATGTGTAAACAAAAACTCCTAAGTTTGGATAGAATGCCCCAAACTCAGTTCAAACTACTCATTCTACCTGTACCATTATTCATACTATGGGTAAAAGTTTATGTGTTGCATTTCTTTTCTCAATCTAATCTGCATATTGCCTTTACAATGTACTTCTTGAATTACTTGTCTTGTGATGTCTCCACTGCTTCTGTGCTCTTGCTGAAAGATTCTGCAATTCCTTTCAATCCACAGATGATACAATGCTCCTGCCATACTAATTCTATAAATCTCAGCTTTTGATCCCTTACCAGTTACATGTTTTGCGGCCCATTCAACTTCTTCATTCCAACCATATACCTGCCTTGTGATCCCCTACCATGCTAGTAATTTCCCCCATGTGTCTGTTGAGTATTTACAAATAAAGAAGAGATATTGATGATCCCCCATCTCCTGATCACACAAGGGACATATTTGGCTGACTTGTATCCTCCCATTTACTCAATCTGCCTTTGGTATATAATCTTTCCTGAAGTGCTAGGTAGAATATGAAGGTCCATTTCGGGCAGCCTTTGTTATTACATATCAATCTTCTCCAGCTTTCTTTTGGGAAGTCCCCTCGCAATTGGTTATAGATGGTTTTGATGGAGTATCTGCTTGATGTTAGAACCTTTTCTGTCTCCAAACCAGCCTCATCCAGATACTTTGTAGCATGTAATATCTTCTTTACTATCCATGAGGCTTGCTTTGCTTCCACTGTCCAAGGAACCCTCCCTTTTATACAGTAAGCATGTACCCATTGTATCCATAATCTATCCTTCTTTTTGCATACATTTCATAAGTGTTTTAGCAAGGTAGCTTTGTTCCACACACTCATATCAGTAATGTTGAGTCCCCTTGTTGATTTTGGTCTGCACAATTTGTCCCACGCGACTAGAGCTTTCTTACTTGCATTAGTATCTCCTGTCCAAAGAAACTTCCTACATATGGATTCAACATAGTGAATGACCTTCTTTGGTAAAGGAACAATCTGCAACCAAAAGGATTGTATAGCAATCAGTACACTTTTTATCAACTGTAATCTCCCTACATAACTTAAAAACTTCGCAGTCCACTGTTTCGCTCTTCCAAGTATTTTATCCAGTAGATGATGACATTTATTAACTGATAATCATTTTGAACTTAAAGGCACTCCAAGGTATTGAAAGGGAAGTTCACCTATTGTAAAGACAATTTTCTGGAGGATCACTTGTTGTACAGCTATTGATACTCCACCAAAGTACACACAAGTTTTGTTTTGGTTTGCAATAAGTCCTGAAGCTTTTGAGAAATTCTGGAAACATTCATACAGTAGTTGTATAGATATCACATCTCCTCGACAGAACAAGAGCAGATCATCCGCAAAACTGAGCTGAATGATACTCAATTTTTCATACCTAGAATGATAGTTAAAATTTGGCTGCTCTTTCAGTTTTTTCAGTATCATCGTCAAGTATTCCATTGCTAAATAAAGAGTAGATGAGACATAGGGTCACCTTGTCTCACCCC
This sequence comes from Nicotiana sylvestris, assembly GCF_000393655.2. Lineage (NCBI taxonomy): Eukaryota > Viridiplantae > Streptophyta > Magnoliopsida > Solanales > Solanaceae > Nicotiana > Nicotiana sylvestris. The sequence goes on along the minus strand of NC_091060.1, from coordinate 56,152,039 downwards.
TCTCTTAGTTGCAAATGGTACAGTTGGACTTCTATTGATAGTTATGGAATATGATACTGTTCTAATGCACTCCATGATTCATCCTATAAACTCTTTGGGGAAGCATAAGCCTATAAGAACTTGTTCCAGGAATACCCATTCAAGGGAGTCATACGCTTTTTGCATGTCGTTCTTGATTATACATCTAGGTGAGATCCCTTTCCTACCATAGCCCTTTACCAACTCATGATTGAGTAGGATGTTATCTGTCAAGACTCTTCCAGGGACAAAAGCTGTTTGGCTATCATCTACCAAAGTATCCATCATTTGCATCAATCTACTTGTTAACATTTTGGAATTAATCTTGTATAGAATGGTACAACAGGAGATTGGCATGTATTCCCTGATCAAAGCTGGATTGTTAACTTTGGCGGATAAAGTAATTGTTGTAGTGTTTATTGGGTTAAACATGTTTCCTGTACTAAAGCAATCCAGTACTACTCTTACAATATCTTCACCAGTGATATGCCATACTTTTTTGAAAAAATATGCATTAAAACCATCCCCTCCAGGTGCTTTCATGTCATCAATTCCTTTCAGTGCTTGACATACATCTTCTCTCGTAAAAGAAGTAACACGTTATATTTGCTGGCTTCTTGTAAGAACTGTTCCATTCTTTATCTATTCGGGGTGAATATCATGAACACTTTGACTTGCAGTCCCTAATAGCTGTTTGTAAATCCAAATTATTTCATCTTCTAATCTTTGGATTTGTCATCACATTTCCGTTACTATCTATGAGCTTTGTTATCTGATTCTGCACCTTTCTCCCCTTCATGCTAGAAAAGAAATATGCACTATTTGTATCTCCCAATTGTAGCCATTGTACTCTAGATTTCTGTTTATAAATTGATTCTTCAATCTTATCCCATTTCAAAAGTTGAAATAGGAGGTTCTTTTCCTCTTCGAACAAACTGTTTGGAGAATTGGAATTCCTCATTCTCCCTTGTGTGTCTTTCAGCTTCTCTCTGATGGATTTAATCTTCTCTGCTATATTCATAAATTCTTTCCTATTCAACTTCTTTAAAGCTGATTTTATAATTTTTAAATTCTGCCATATAGTTGCCATACTTCCTTCATGTAAGCACCAGTTAGCCTCTACTATCTTTCCTAAGTCAGGATAATCTGCCATACAGTTATAGAATTTAAAAGGCCTCTTCTTTTTATCATTGTTTCCCTCAACCTCCATCACATGAACTTGTAGAGAAGGCATAGCTTTCATCCAGTGGTCATTCATAATTGCCCTATCTATTCTACTAAAACATGGCTATTAGTCCATGTATATGATTTATCAACAGTTGGTAATTCTGTCAAACTACAATCTTTCATCAATGCTCTGAAGTCCTTAGTTTCATGATCCTGCACTTCTCTGCCATGAACTCTATCTTCAGCCCCCAAAATTGCATTGAAATCTCCCATTATCAACCAAGGTCCCATAATTTGGCCCTCTATGTCCCTAAGCATATCCTATAAAAAAATTCTATCCTGCACAGTATGCAACCCATAAACTACTGAGAATTGAAACTCCTTAGTGATGTGATAAACTTTAACATGTCCATGGATAATCTGATCAGATCTCTCCATGACTGTAAAACATATAACATTTGGATTCCAAATTACCCATATCCTACTCTTGCATAAATTTGACACATTATGACACCAATTCCACCCCGGCATAATTTTCTCTATAATCTGAGTAGCTTTTGTTTTATGAACTCGATGCTCACTTATTGATATCATAGTCATCTTATTTTCCTTCAAAAACACCCCTAACTCTTTGTGCTTAAACAACTTATTAAAACCCCTTACATTCCATGTCACTATCATTCTGATACTTTGGAATGATTTTGTGGTAACACCTTTGTCGCAACCCCTCTACTTGAACTACATTCTGCCATTTCAGTTCTTTTGAAACTTTGTTCTTGCCCTACTTGAACTAGTTTGTTAAATCCATTAAGAACTATTATGTGTTGTCCAGATGTTGGTATTTTCTGCCCTTTTGCTTCTGATTTACTCTTCACTTGTTGCCATACATCTCCACCTTCCATCGTTTGATTTTTTATACTGTGGTTCTCAGCATTGTTATCTTGCACTTACCTTTAAGCTAGGTTCTGTAGTTTACCTCAACATTAATGGGCTTCCATTCTGTCCTCTATTTTGGAACTTTCATGTGCTGTTGTTGGCCTATTTTGCTCTCCACCACTACTGCTTGGGGCCGTTGTTTTTGGTAATTATGACTAATTTGTATACACCTTGCACAATTTGTGGGTTTCCAATCATACCATATTTTCTGCTCAATCATTTTTCCATTTGGATCTTTTATCTTGATGACATTTGGAAGCTCCCTGGTTACATCAATCTTTACAAGAATTCTTGCATATGAAATCTCATTTACATTTGACGTACAGGTATCAACATATATGGGTTTCCCTAAACCACTCCCAAATTTACTTAATGCATTTTCACTCCAACAAGTCAATGGTAGATTAGGAAGTTTTACCATATCGGAATTGTTTTCGGGTCTTCAACATCAAAATCGAAATCTGTGGTCCAAGACTTAATAATAGTTGGTCGATTGTTCAACATATGAGGTCCTGAGTACATCACCAGATTCCTCTTTTCCAAGCATGAAAATTTAATCACAAAATACCCAACATTGTGATAATATACTTTTTTTTTTCTGAGAACTCCCTATGTGCTGCTACAAACCTCTCTATAGACCCAATTACAGGTGAGCCACCAATAATATATGATATTGCAGCATATTTCCATTTTTCAATCTCACTGCCTATATCCTCTTATACCAATTCCACAATCGTCTCTCCCTCAACAATCGCAAGAGGTATTAAAGTTAGATCCATACCTCGTGCTGCCATTTTATTCTCCTCAAATAACGTCCACCATGCCTTTCCTCCTGGTTGTCCTGGTTCCAGTTGTAGCTTACAATGTGCTCCCCCAATGTTAGTTACTATTTCATTGGCTTTGTCACATTGAGCTTGCTTCAATTGGTGATCTGTAACTTTAATTTGCTTCTGCCCTGTTTCCTTTGAGCTTAGATCAGCCTGCATGTGTATCGGAGTTATCCATGTTGGTGTTAGGGTTCTGGAACCTTCACTTCGCAAAGGAAGTGTTGGCCAAATCTCCAAATTATTTGTTACATGTTCCTTTCTCTTGGTGCCTACTGGTTCCTCGGTCACTTTCCTTGTGTTAATGGTGGAATTGCCCCCACTTACCACTGCCTTTGTCGATAAACTAGCAATGTTTCCTCCAGTCTCTAGGTTTTTTGGTGTTACCATACGTATTGCTTCTAAGTTCCTTCCCTCCATGAAATTGTTATCTTCCTCTATCAATTGTTTTGTAGCTTTTGACGGTCGACCTTGTGCTCTCCCCATTTTCGGTGAGCACAAGTTAGCATTTCACGCTAACGTAGGCTGAGAGAGGAGAGAGAACACTCTAAATGAAGTATTTTTTGGCATCTCTAACATTTATTTAAATCATATGTTACTATTAGTTGTTGACTTTTATGTTTTTATTTCATTTTACTGCAAATGTTATGCTTACCTAGTCGTAGAGACTAGCTACCATCACGGCAACTCACTGAGGGAGAATTTGGATCGTGACAAGTTGGTATTAGAGCTCTAAGGTTCATAGGTATCGTGAGTCACAAGCAGGCTTAGAATAGTCTCACGGATCGGTGCGGAGACGTCCATATTTATCTTCGGGAGGCTATGGAACTGTTAGGAAAATTTCACTTCCTTAATTTCCTTGTCGTACGAAATTTTTTGACTTCAAAATTCTAAAATTTTTGTCCTCTATTCTCTCGCAGATGTTGAGGACACGTACAACCAGAAATGACCAAGCCCCCTCGCCCCCCTGCTAGAGTTGCCAGAGGCTAGAGCCGGGGTAGAGACCGAGGATGTCCATGTAGGGTAGCTAGAGTACCCGCATGAGCTTCCACAGAGGAGCCACCAATTTCTCCAATCATAGCGCAAGCACCTGAGACGCCTACTTCTACTACACCAGCTCATCAAGAGACCATTGCACAATTCATGAGCATATTTAGTGCTCTAGCTAAGAAAGGTTGATTCCCCTTGGTCCTGCCATATCTCAGGCCGAGGGAGGAGCATAGACTCCCGTCGCCCGCACCCTAGAGCAGCGGGTTCAGGTCGATCAGATTCCTTAGGTTATACTGGTGCCACCTTCAGCCCAGTTCAGCCCGAGGGTAGGGCAGCAATTTCAAATGAGGAGCAACATAGGCTCGAGAGGTACCAAAAGTACCACCCTCCTACTTTCAATGGTTTGGCGACAGAGGATCCTCAAGTCTTTCTAGAGGAGTGCCACCGTATCCTCCGTACTATGGGCATAGCGCAGTCGAGTAGGGTTTCTTTCACTGCATTTCAGCTTAGAGGAGCAGCCTATCACTTGTGGCATGCTTAGGAGTTGGACAGTCTGGCTGAAGCAGCTTCACTTACATGGACTCAGTTCTCGGATATGTTTTTGAGGGTGTATGTCCCCAGAGCCTCAGAGATGCATGGCACACCGAGTTTTAGCAGTCGCGCCAGGGTGTTATAACTGTGTCGGAGTATGCCATTCATTTCAGTGACTTGGCTAGACATGCACCGGCCTTGGTTTCTACTATTCGAGAAAGGGTTTGTCAGTTTATTGAGAGGCTCCATCCCAGCATCAGGACTAGCATGGCCCGAGAGTTAGATATGGATATCTCGTATTAGTAGGTTGTGAGTATTTCTAGGAGAGTGGAGGGCATGGTTACTCGGGAGAGAAAGGAGAGAGAGGTCTCGAGAGTCTAGCCATTATTCTGGTGCTCGTTCCCTAGCTACAGTTCGACATTGTAGGGGCTATTTGAGTCGCCCAGTTAATTCAGTTGTTCTAGCCGCTAGTGGTATTTAGATACTCCTAGACCTCATGAGCCTTATTATGAACTGCCAGTATCTAGTGTGCCTCCTGTACGGGATGCTTTCAGCGGTCAGTCTTGCAGACCTGGCCCGAGCTAGCCATAGCAGCCATACCCCCCTCCCCCCAAAGCTTGTTTTGAGTGTAGAGACACTTGCCATGTGGTGAGGGATTGCCCTATACTTAGGTGAGGTGCACCTCCATAGACTTCTTAGGCACTACGTGCTCCATCGAGTCCTCGGGCCATTATTCCAGCATGAGCCACTACTCCACCTGCCCAGCCAGCTCAAGGTGGAAGTCGGGGCGGTAAAGGTCACCCTAGAGGGGGAGGCCAAGACATATAATATGCCTTTCCTGCTTGCAGTTGATTCTGACTCTATCATTACAGGTATTATTCTAGTCTGGCATAGAGATGTGTCCGTTTTGTTTGATCTAGGCTCCACTTATTCCTATGTGCATCTTATTTTGCCCCATACGTAGGCATATCTCGTGATTTATAAGTTCTACTATTCATGTGTCTACACCCGTGGGATATTCTATTATTGTTGACCGTGTGCATCAGTTGTTTTTGATTGTTATTAGTGGTTTTAAGACAAGAGCTGATTTATTATTGCTCAGTATGGTAGATTTTGATATTATCTTGGGCATAGACTGGTTGACGCCCCATTACGCTATTCTTTATTGCCAGGCCAAGACCATGACGCTAGCTATCCCAGGCTTACCGCAGTTAGAGTGGAGGGGTACCTTAGATTGCACTCCCAGCTGAGTTATTTTATTTCTTAAAGCTCAACGAATGGTTGAGAAGGGGTGTGATGCGTATCTAGCTTATGTGAGATATGCCAGTATTGATACCCCTACAGTTGAGTCAGTCCCAGTAGTGAGGGATTCCCCTGATGTATTTCTAGTTGATATTTCAGGCATGCCGCCCGATAGAGAAATCGAATTTGGTATTGATTTGTTGCTGGGCACTTAGCCCATCTATATTCCTCCATATCGTATGGCCCCTACTGAGTTGAAAGAGTTGAAGGAACAGTTATAAGAATTGTATGATAAGGGCTTCATTCGGTCTAGTATGTTACCTTGGGGTACTCTTGTCTTGTTTGCTAAGAAAAGGGATGGTTCTATGCGTATGTGCATTGATTATCGCCAGTTGAACAAAGTCACAGTGAAGAACATGTATCCTTTACCTAGTATTGATGACCTATTTGATTAGTTATAGAGTGATAGAGTGTTTTCCAAGATCGATTTGTGTTCAGGTTATCATCAGTTGAAGATTCGGGAGCCGGATATCCCGAAAACTGCTTTCAGCACTCGGTATGGTCACTACGAGTTCCTTGAGATGTCATTTTGGCTGACAATGCCCCAACGACATTAATGCATTTGATGCACAATATATTTCAGCCCTATCTTAATGCTTTCATCATTGTGTTTATTAATGACATTCTAGTGTACTCCCGGAGCCAGGAGTACCTAAGGACTGTGCTCCAAACCTTGAGAGAAAAGAAATTATGCAAAATTCTTGAAATATGAGTTCTGGTTGGATTCAGTGTCATTTTTGGGTTACGTAGTGTCTAGTCAAGGGATCAAGGTGGATCCGAAGAAGGTGGAAACATTACAAAGTTGGCCCAGACCGTCCACAACTATGGAGATCCGGAATGTTTTGGTTTGGTGGGGTATTACCATCAATTTGTTGAGGGATTCTCTTCTGTTACAACTCCTATGACTAGGGGGACCCAGAAGGGTGCTCCGTTCTGGTGGACAGAGGAGTATGATTAGAGCTTTTAAAAGCTCAAGACAGCATTGACTACAATCCTAGTATTGGTATTGCCTACAGGTTTGGAGTCTTATACTGTCTATTCTAATGCGTCGTAGATTAGTATTAGTGCGGTGTTGATGCAAGACTGTAGGGTGATTGCCTACACATATAGATAGCTGAAGGTGCATGAAAAGAACTATCATGTCCACAACCTTGAGTTAGCATCTATTGTTCATGCCTTGAATATTTGGCGACACTATTTGTATGGTGTCCCTTATGAGATTTACACTGATCATCGAAGTTTGCAGCATCTATCTCAGTAGAAGGATCTTAACTTGCATCAGCGGAGGTGGTTAGAGCTTCTTAAGGATTATGATATTACCATTTTATACCATCCCGGGAAGGCCTTGAGTCACAGGGCAGGAAGTTTGAGGAGCTTAGTATATTTGCCAATAGTAGAGAGGCCATTGACATTAGATGCTTAGGCCTTGGCCAACCAGTTTGTTAGATTGGATGTTTCTGGACCGAGTCGAGTTTTAGCCTGTGTGGCCTCTCAGGCTTCTCTTTATGATCGTATCAGGGAGCGTCAGTATGATGACCCCCATTCTCTTGTCCTTAAGAACACGGTTCAGCACGATGATGCTAAGGAGGTCAATATTGGGGATGATGTTGCATTGAGGATGCAGGGCAGGCTATATGTTGCCAATATAGATGGATTGCATGAGTTGATTCTTCAGGAGGCTCACAGCTAGCGGCACTCCATTCATTTGGGTGCCACGAAGATATATTAGGACTTGAGACAACATTATTGGTGGAGTAGAATGAAAAAGGACATAGAGGAATATGTATCCCGGTGTCGAAATTGCCAGTAGGTGAAGTATGAGCATCAACGGCCAGGTAGATTGCTTCAGAAGTTAGAAATTTCGAAGTGGAAATGGGAGCGAATCTCTATGGATATCATTATTGGACTCTCATGGACTCAGCGAAAGTTTGATGCAGTTTGGATAATTGTGGATAGACTGACCAAGTTAGCTCATTTCATTCCTGTGATGACTATTTATTCTTCCGAGCAGCTGGTTCGAGTTTATATCTGCGAGATTGTCAGGCTTCATGTCGTGCCAGTATCTATCATCTCTGACGGGGGTACGCAGTTTACATCACGGTTCTGGAGGGCCATACAAAAGGAGTTAGGTACTCTGGTTGAGTTGAGCATAGAAATTCACCCTCAGACAGACGGACAGTCCGAGCACACTATTCAAATTCTATAGGATATGCTTTGTGCATGCGTGATGGAATTTGGAGGTTTTTGGGATCAGTTGTTGCCACTTGTGGAGTTTTCCTACAACAACAGTTATTAGCCCAACATTCAGATGGCACCGTATGCGGCTCTGTATGGTAGGCAGTGTCGGTCCCCAGTAGGCTAGTTCGAGCCGGGCGAGGCCAGATTATTGGGTAAGAACTTGGTTCAGGATGCCTTAAAGAAGGTTAAGGTTATTTAGGATAGGCTTCGCACAGCCTAGTCTAGACAAAAAAGATATACGGATTGGAAGGGTTGTGAGGTTGCATTCATGGTTGGAGAGCGGGTCTTGCTCTGGGTTTTGCCTATGAAGGGCGTCATGAGGTTTGGAAAGAAGGGCAAGCTGAGCCCAGGTTTCATTGGTCCATTTGAGGTGTTTCAACGAGTTGGGGAGGTTGCTTATGAGCTTGCCTTACCTCCAAGTCCAGCAGGTGTTCATCTGGTATTCCATGTTTCTATGCTCCAGAGGTATCACAGTAATCCGTCTCATGTGTTGGATTTCAACTCAGTCTAGTTGGACAAGGGTCTATCTTATGTTGAGGAGCCAGTGGCTATTTTGGATAGGCAGGTTCAAAAGTTGAGGTCAAAGAATATTTTTTCAGTAAAGGTTCAGTGGAGGTGTCAGCCGGTCGAGAAGGCGACCTGGGAGACCAAGCATGATATGCGCAACCGTTATTCTCCTTTTTTTCACCACTTTAGGTACATCTCTATGCTCTTTTGAAGACAAATGATTGTTTTAAGAGGGGGAAGATGTAACGACCCGGCCGGTTGTTTTGAGAGTTATATCCCTAGTCCCCTATTTTCTGCTTCCCCCATATTTTTTTTTTGCTTATGTGAATTTCCAGGAGGTTTTGTTTTTTGTTTCGGAGTATTTTGGGACACTTAGTCCCTAAATGGAAACTTAAGTCTTATGATTTTTTACCATAGTCAGAACTATGTGAAGATGACTCCGAAATGGAGTTTCGTCGATTCTGTTATCTTCGTTGGGTGATTTTGGACTTAGGGGCATATCCGGATTTTGTTTTAGAGGTCTGCACCTAATTTAGGCTTGAAATGGGAAAAGTTAATTTTTTGGAGATTTTGACCGATAATGTACTTTTTGATATCGGGGTCAGATTCCGACTTCGGAAGTTAGAGTGGATCCGCAATGTCGAATATGACTTGTGTGCAAAATTTGAGAACAATCGGACATGGTTTGATAGGTTTCGGCATCGGTTGTAGAAATTTGAAGTATCAAGTTCTTTAAGTTTGAATTGGAGGGTGATTCGTGATTTTAGCGTTGTTTGATATGATTTTACGGCTCGACAAAGTTTGTATGTTGTTGTAGGACTAGTAGGTATGTTTGGTTGGGGTCTCGAGGGCCTCGGGTGAGTTTCAGATGCTTAACGGATCATTTGGATTTGTGTTGGAATGGCTGAAGTTGTTGCACCTGTTGTAATCACACCTGTGCAAGATTGACTGCAGGTGCGAGCCTGCAAAAGCGAGCCAATAGATGCAGGTGCGGTTGTAGAAGATTTGTCAATGGCCGCAGGTGCGAGAAGGGAGCCGCATGTGCGCAACCGCAGATGCGAAAGCTTGAGCTCCGAAGCGGAGAGGCCATGGAGGCTTGGGATCGCAGAAGCGGAAGGGTCTCCATAAAAGCAGGATCGCAGGTGCGGTCCCTGGTCTGCAAAAGTGAAAACCATGGCCATAAGTGGAATCCGCACCTGCGATAGAAATTCCGCAGGTGCTGTGTCGCAGATGCGACTAAGAGCCCGCATGTGCGAAATCGCTGGGCAGAAAGGGGCCAAGTTCGAGGGTTTTATCCCATTTTTAATTTTGGGACTTTGGGAGCTTGGATTGGGGGATTATTTGAGGTATTTTAATATAAAGCTTTTAGGCAACTATTCTTAACTCCTTTATGGTTATATTCCACTAATATATGGTTGATTTCATCATTTAAATTCGGATTTGGGTTGAAAATCTAGGGAAAATGGGAAGAAGTTCTTCAACTAAGATTTTGGGTTTTGATTGAGATGTTGACATCGAATTTGGGTAATTTTGGTACGAGTGAACTTGTGAGTGAATGGGTGTTCATATTTTGTAACTTTTATCTGATTCCGAGACGTGGGCCAGGGGAGACTTTTTAGGGCGATTTTCTAATTTCTTGCTTTAATTTTAATTTTATTAACTAAATTAGTTTATTTATAATTATATTTATGATATGTAATTGATTTTGGCTAGATTTTGACCATTCAGAGTCGGATATTTATGGAAAAGGCATTGTTATCAAGTGATTGATCTTGGTTCGAGGTAAGTGGCTTGCCTAACCTTGTGTGGGGGAACTACTCTTACGATTTGGTACTGTTGTGATACTCCATTTTTCACTGAGTAATAACATCTCTCTTCTTATTTGAGTTATACCAGTATGTGTAATTATCCCATTTAGCTTAGAATAGCATGTCTACGTCTCTTAAATGCTTATCTAAACTCGGTGCAGTATACTTAGTGGATTTTTCTGCTTTTCTCTTGGTTTGTACTTTGTCTAAATTGTAGGATCAATGTTGTAACTATTATTTATATTATTTGAGCTACGTATTTACTTTAGGACTATGGAACGGTATTCCGGGAGATGCCTTGCATATTTACTTTGGGCCAACGGGGCGGTATCCCCGGAGATCCCCCTGCAGATTTACTTTGGGACTACCGAACTGTACTCCGGGAGATCCCCCTACACATTTATGTTTTGGACTACGAGACGCTATCTCGGGAGAACCCTTGTTGCTATCTCTATGTATTGTAGTGCCATCCTTTTGTGATTTTCCTTTTAGTTAAATTTTAGTCTTTATTTTACTGCGATATTTTGTTCCTTATTATTATTTATATATATATATAGGGTCCTGACCCGACCTCGTCACTAATTGATCGAGGTTAGGCTTGGCACTTACTAGATACCGTTGTGGTGTACTCATGCTACTCTTATGCACATATTTTTTTGTGCAGATCCAGGTACCTCCTACTAGCCTCACTTTTAGTTGCGCAGTCGCTGTTTTTCCGGAGACTTTAAGGTACATCTGCCCGCGTTCGCAAACCTTGGAGTCCCCATCTATCCCCTTATGTTGACTCTTCCATTACTTTATTAGACACTGATGTATAGAACAGTTAGAAATTCTAAGAAGTTTGTGACTTACGGTGTTTCGGGTCTTAGGAGAGTTTGTGTATATTTCGAGAGTCGATTATTGTATATGTCGAGCAACATCTCTAATGTTTATTTAAATCATCTATTACTGTTAGTTGTTGACTTTTATGTTTTCATTTTATTTTTCGTAAATGTTAGGTTTACCTAGTCGTAGAGACTAGGTGACGTTATGGCAAATCACGGAGAGATAATTTGGATCATGACATTGCACTAGATTAAATTAACTCATCCCATTTCTTTTAACCGGATTTACTTCAAAAAAACCACTACCTGACCCAACATCAAAAGCCCAAGCATGTAGTTCAAACAACATACTACAAAAGGCTATAACTTGTAGAACTCATACCAATTTGCTTCCTTAAATATTTCTTATTCAACCATATAAATCTATGGACTTGGGGTTTATGGTAGTATAGATGAGAATTTTTCTGCCTTTAACTTAAAGCATGAGAATTTGCTAAACATTTACAAATTTATACCTCAGAATTCATGGAAAAAAACACAATCAGAAAGATCCCTTAAATAAATAAATAAATTAAAGAAAAAAAGCTTTATAAGGAAGGACATCACATCCCAATTCTAAAAATGCCCTTTTCATCTAGTAAAAACAAAATAAAGGTGATCAGTGTACCAAGTAAAAAATCTCACTCTAATTGTAAAAGTTCACTTGTTAGTGATAAACACTAGAAACAAAGGACGAGGCAGCAATGTATGGTCAGTAGTCGTCGGAGGTTCGCCGGAGCTACAAATGGATGGCTAGAGTTTCAACAATCTATTTCATTTTCGGATCTGATAAATAAAACTAAAATATGAAGAAAAACAGTGAGCAATGACTCGCCAAAAAATATATTCCTAGTCTGATCCAGTAAAATCCCGACCCTAAGCTTTTAGATCTTTGACCTCTTATATATATTTCTCTAGATTTGTGTATAAATATATGTGTAGATATAGAAAAAGGAGAAAAGAAGGTACGAGGTGACAATCTGAAGATTCTCCATAGTTTTCGACAAGTTTGTTGGTGGAAATACTGGCCATGATCATAACAGTGAGATGAAGGAGAAGAGGGAGGAAAAGAGGAGAGAAAGCTGTTGTGGAGTGGTCTTTGGATCGAGCAATGGTTTTTTTGAATTGAATCGGGTTAAAAGAAAGGGGATAGGTCGATTTAATCTGGTGTGGCCACGTGACATTCTATCTCAAATAAGGGTATATTTCTTTCATAATATAATGGTAGGGTTTGAAATGACCAAATAGTATAACGAATGATATATATTAACTATTTTTGATAGTGCAAGGATATATATATGAGCCTTTTCCATTTATTTTATTGTTGAAATAGAGTAGGTCGCGGTAAATAATCAGGAAAGAAAAGTAGATGAAGAAGAGTCTTTTTGTTGTGTTGGAATTTGTAACCCTTTGTGTTAAGTAAGTTAAAGGTGAAATTGTAATAATTTGTCTACCACTTCAACCCACAATAGTTGAAATAGATTGGTAAGTTTTGCAAAATTCATTAATTTTTCCAATGTTAAAGGGAATAATGTATTGACATAGTTACACAAATTTAGGTTAAAAAATGTATAAATAAGGAATTAAATGCATGATAAGTGTTAGGATTGAAATAATTAGGTGTCATGCGGAAGCCAGTAAAGCAAACCTTAAAGGATGATAAATCATACAACAAAGTAAAATATGTCAAAATAGACACAATCATTTAACGCGGTTCGGTCAATTGACCTACGTCCACAAGCGGAGATGAGCAACCCACTATACAAAAGAGAGTATAAAATATAGAGAGAATAACCTCACAAAGAAGCACACACAAGTGACAGCATAATACTTGTTTCACAAATTCTCCCCTTAAATAAGACACTCAAATGTCTTATAGCTACATTGTGGATGCTACTAAATGAGAAGTAAGGATCCTCAATTTATAGAAGTATAAAATCTTTTCCTCAAGAAAAATGACTGGCCAAATATTTTCCTTTTTGTAAAAGGAAAAATCAATTATGATAAATATGTTGTCCTTCCTTCAAGGAATAGGAAACTCAAACAAACTAAGAAATTCAGGACAAATACCTAAAATATTCATAGACATCAATGTGCTTACAATAATTTTTAGTATGATAATAGTAATAATAGTGTCATTAATTTGAGGATATGATTTCATCCAATTTAAAACGTTTTTATCATCCATTCACTTGAGTCGTCAATATGGGCTTGGTTTACTGGGTTGTCCCGATCCAACCCGTGATTTAATAAGGTTGGGCTAAGATTTTTAGAGCCCATTTAAAACGAGGCTTTAAAGCCTGATCCAAGTTAGCCCGTGGCCCATGAGACTTGACCGAGGTTGGGCTGGGCGGATCCATGGGCATAATAATGTATTTAATTAAAAATATAAAAAACATAGGGAATTAAAAATATGTAATGACCCGATCGGTCATTTTGTGTAATTGGTGCCCCATTTCCCCTTTTGACGCTTTACACATGTGTGTTTATTATTTTATGACTTGCGGGGTTCGTTAGGCTCGTTCCATGAAGCTTTCAAGTTGATTTGGACCCTTGATTCTTGACTTAGAAGTTTAAATTAGAAAATATTGATCAAACTTTGACTTTTATGAAAACGACTCCGGAACCATATTTTGATGGCTCCAATAGCTTTGTATCGTGATTCGAACTTGGGCATATGCCCGAAATTGATTTTGAAACTTCGTAGGTTGATTTGTGTTGATTTACAAAAATTTGGCAATATGAAGTTGAAAAGTTTGAACGTGGGTTGACTTTTAGCTATTGATCTTGGAATTTGATTTTCAGAGTTGGAATAGGTCAGTTATCGTATTTGAAACTTGTCTGCAAAATTTGGTGTCATTAAGAGTCAAGTTGATAGGATTCAAACGTTTAATTGTAATTCTAGAAGTTCCTGAAAATTTCTTTGAAATTCATGTGTTTTAGAGTTCAATTCGTAGTTTTAGATGTTATTTTTTATTTTGATCACGTGAGCGAATTCGTATGATATTTTTGGACTTGTGTGGAGGATTGGTTTAGAGACCCGATGGCTTGGATAAGTTTCGGATAAGTTCCAGAGTGATCTGGCCTAAAATTACAAAAATCTGGTGTTTGGTTCTCTGGTGTCGCAATTGCGAATACTAGGGTCGCATTTGCGAGCTTATCATGGGGGAGGCTCTGGTATTGTAATTACGATACCTCGCTCGCAATTGCGAACTAGCTTCAGGTAAGGTAAGCATTTACAACAAAACAATCGCATTTGCGATAGAGACTGCGAAGCTAGAGTCGCAATTGCAACCTCCTCATAGGGCTGATAGCGACCACATTTGTGAGAAATGCTTCGCAATTGCAAAGGTTCACAATTACAAACCCATGTCGCAAATATGACATTTGCAGCTGATCAAAATGGCTAAAAGTCGTGATTTCATCGCTCATTCCTATATTTTTGAACTCTAGACTCAGTAAGAGGCGATTTGGAGAGGGGATTTTCACCTAAATACCTTGGGTAAGTAATTCTAATCATATTCCATCAACATATCTTAGATTTTAACATCAAAATCATATGAATCAAAGTGAAAATATGTGAAACTTGGTCAAGTTTTTAAAAAATAAGAACTTAAATTTTGAGAGTCGATTTAGAATCGAATTTTGAAACTAATTACATACATGAACTCGTAGGGTCATGGATAGTCGGAATATACCATTGGACTCGAGCTTTGACTGGGCGGGCCCCAGGTTGATTATTGTTGACTTTTTGGAAAATGTATAAAGTTCTTAGCTTTATCTATCGCAAATGATTTTCCTAGCATTGTTTGATAATATTAAGTCGATTTTGGTTAGATTTGAGCCGTGTGGAGGCGAATTATAAGGAAAAAGCTATTTTTGAAAGTTGATTTGTCCTAGTGGGAGACCGAGCACGACATGCGGAGTCAGTATCCTCATCTATTCACCATTTCAGGTTTGACCTTATGCACATTCGAGGACAATTGTTTGTTTTAAGAAGGAGAGACTAACGATCCAATCATTCATTTTGAGTAATTGCGCCTCGTTTCCCCTTTTCATGCTTCACAAATGTGTGTTTATAATTTTATAACTTGCGGGTTCAGTTAGTTTTGTTCTAGGGAGCTTTCGGGTTGATTTTGACCCTTGATTCTTGACTTAGAGGTTTAAGTTGGAAAATATTGACCAAACTTTAACTTTTGTAAAAATGATCCCAGAACCGTGTTTTAATGGCACCGATAGCTTTGTATCGTGATTTCGGATTTGGGCGTCTGCTCGGAATTGATTTTGTAAGTCCGTAGGTTGATTTGGGTTGATTTACCGAAATTTGGCAATTTAAAGTTGAAAAGTTTGACCGTATGTTGACTTTTAGCTATCGAGCTCAAAATTTGATTTTGGGACGTGGAATAGGTATGTTATTTGGAAGTTGTCTAAAAAATTTGGTGTTGTTTGGAGTTGAGTTGATAGGATTCGGATTTTTAGTTGTAATTCTAGAAGTTCTTGAAAATTTCTTTGAATTTCATGCGTTTTAGAGTTCAATTTGCAGTTTTAGATGTTATTTTTGTATTTTAATCGCTCGAGCAAGTTCGTATGATACTTTTAGACTTGTGTGGAGGTTTTGTTTAGAGCCCCGAAGGTTCGGATAAGTTTTGGACATGTTCCGGAACGGTTTGGAGTAAAATTGCAAAAATCTGGTGTCTTGTGTCGCAATTGCGAACATCAGGGTCACATTTGCGAGCTTAGAAGGGGGCCTCAAGAATCGCAATTGCGATACCTAGCTCGCAATTTCGAAGTACCTTCGGGTAGAGGATAGTTCGCATTTGCGACTAAACAAATGCATTTGCGATGGACACAGGCTTCACAAATGCGAAGCCAGGGTCATAATTGCGACCTCTTCGTAAAGCTGGCAATGGTTGCAGTTGCGAGAAATGCTTCGCAATTGCGAAGGTACGCAATTTATTACCTATGTCGCAAATGCGATATCTGTATCTGATCAAAAGGGATGGAAAGTCGGGATTTCATCTCTCATTCCCATATTTTTTAACACTAGACTCAGTATGAGGTGATTTGGAGAGAGAATTTTCACCTACAAACCTTGGGTAATAATTCTAATCTATTTATAATGATATTACATCAACAAATCTTAGATTTTAACATCAAAATCATATGAAAATTTGTAAACTTTGTTAAGTTTTTAAAAAATAAGAAATTGACTTTTGAGAGTTGATTTGTACTCGAATTTTGAAACTATTCATATATATGAACTCGTAGGGTTAGGGTAATCGGAATCTACCATTGGACCCGGGCTTTGACCGGTCAGGCCCCGAGTTAAGTTTTTGGAAAATGTATAAAGATCTTAGTTTTATCTATTGTAAATGATTTGTCTAGCGTTGTTTGACGATATTAAGTCGATTTTGTATATTAGAGCCATGTGGATAAGGTAAAAGCTATATTAGAGTATTGAATTAGCCTAGTTGAGGTAAGTATCTTGCCTAGCTTTGTATAGGAGAACTACCCCTTAGGATTGTATTGATTGATTTATTTGTTCTATGTGAAAGTCATGTACGCAAGGTGACGAGTGGGTATACGGGTTGTACGTGGTAATTGACCGGTTTAGGTTATTTAGATTATTTCCACGCTTTAATTGAAATGTCATATCATGTTCTAAATTCTCATAGTCAATTTATCATTATTTGTGTTATTCTATCCTTACATGCCTTAATTGACTTGTTTAACACTTATTCTACATCCTACATGATAAATTGCTCTCATGGTTTAGTTGAACTTGTTGCCTCTTTTATTGTTACATGCTACCTGTTCATTGTTAATTATCATTATTTGAAGTTATTATTCATGTTATCTCTTTCCTTGTTGATTTTCATTGTTTGAAGTCATTGTTATACATTATCTTTTCCCTTGTGAGTCATTCTTATTTAATATCATGGTCATATATTATCTCATTGGTGAGTTGTAGGTGTTGAGGTTGTGAAAGTCGTTATCACATTGAGACAGAATTGTTATTGTTGAAACATCTTCCTTGTTGGAAATTTTGCATTCATTGGTGTTATTGATATTCTTGTACCCTTTATGGTGGAGCCATGGGTTACTGTAATGGAAATATTGATATTGTTGATTGTTGGCAAGTTATGATATATGGCACTTGTGACGCGAGTTGTTATTATGATATGATATTGATACTCATGCGGCAGTATAAGGCTTGGTATTAATGTGCATGCGGCGATATAAGGTGTGATTTATGAGCGTGTTACTTGTAGGAGAACTACGTAAAGCCACGCGACATCACAATGTGGGACAAAGTGCGTGCAGCAATTTCGAAAAAAAAAACTATTTTCAAAATCTATTTTAAATGTAAGGCTCACGCGGCGGTGTAAGGAAAGATTGCGATTAAAATTGTGAAATATGAATACGAGGTAGTACCTCTTGGTGATTCTTGATTTATACGATGCAGTACCTCGGTAGTGATTTTTATTGTATACGAGGCGGTACCTCATTGTGATTCTTGTTGTTTAACTCATTGTGCAAGTAGTTTTGGTGGAAACGTTTCTTATTGTGTTGTCCTTCCTTATGTAGCAGTTGGTGTCTGTATATGACCATTTTGGTTCTCTTTAGCCACTTCTTTTATGTTACATCCATGTCTAATTTTCGGTATCAGTTCATGTTATTATTTCGTTTCGTATCAGTTATTTCTCCGCTTTCCATTATTATTCGTTCTTATGATTTTATTCTGTTTATTTATATCCTAGTAGGTGTCTTGATCCGACCTCGTCACTACTCTACCGAGGTTAGGCCTGATATGTCATAACCCTAAACCCAGATCCGATCATTATGGCTTCTCTCGTGAAGAAAAGGTCAGCCGGCTTAACACCCAATACATTTTCAACAATTATAATAACATAATTTAAGTCATTAACATGATAATAATCCTAAAATAAAAGTGAACTAGTACATTTTTCGAAAAAACCAACACAGCCGGACATTAGGGTGTCACCAGTCATGAGCATCTAAACATGTGTCTAAGAGTCTGAAAGAGTTTATACAGTCTATTACAGAACTAGAAACAGAAAGTAAGATAGGAGGGAGAAACACTAGGCTGCGAACGCCGAGCAGCTACCTAGTGGACTCCGAATAGCCTGCTGGGAGCAATCAACCCTCACTGGCGGGACCTGAAGCTCCTGAATCTGCACACAGGGTGCGAGAAGTAAATTGAGTACTCCAACTCAGTGAGTAATAACAATAAATGAAGACTGGGCGATAAGAAATCACGTAAAATACAACAACATGCTATAAAGAAGCAGTGAAAAACCAATAAAATGCAATAAAATAGTGAAATCTTATAAAAGCACCTTAGTTCAGTATAAGCTTCTTTAAACACCTTTTTAACAGTTAAACAAGTAAATGAAAAGCAGCGAGAAAAGATAAACACATAAAATCCGCCTCTCGGGCACAATGTCAATAGAATCAGCCCCTCGGGCAATAACATGGAACAACACCAGCCCCTCGGGCTATATCACATATCACACTAGGTACCTGCGTTTATTGGATGTGTACAAACTTCGGAAAAGGCCCCTTACGACCCAAGTGCAATATCAAGCCATCTCGTGGCATAATCAATATGCTTTCGGCCTCATATCAAGCCACCTTGTGGCGTAAAACTCAGGCACTCGGCCTCCTAATCATAATCAATACAACATTGTTGTGGCGTGCAGCCTGATCCCATAATAATCCTTACAACACAGGCCCTCGGCCCAACTCAATCAGAAATCTCTAAAAGCCACTCGGGCACAGTAACATATAATGCTCAACCCAAAATATCATTTAAAGTGTTAAAATGGAGTAAACATGACTGAGTTATTAAAATAGTAAAATATAGCATGAATGAGTACAAGTATAAAGTCAAAACAGTGAGGAAATAGTAGTAAAAATCCCCTAAGGGTCCAAAATAGTTGGCACGAGGTCCAATATGGCCTTCAGCCCAAAACATGACGATGGCAAAAAGTTTTCAATCAAATACGCAGTAAAACAATCATACAGGATGGACTAAGTCACAATCCCCAATGGTGCACGACCCCACACTCATCATCTAGCGTGTGTGTCACCTTAATATAGCACTATGAT
The DNA here is from genome assembly GCF_000393655.2 of Nicotiana sylvestris. Taxonomy (NCBI): domain Eukaryota; kingdom Viridiplantae; phylum Streptophyta; class Magnoliopsida; order Solanales; family Solanaceae; genus Nicotiana; species Nicotiana sylvestris. The sequence continues at coordinate 56,132,722 of NC_091060.1, read as the reverse complement.
GTAAAATTCGGGGTTTCATACTCTCAGGACAATATTTACAATCATTACTCACCTTGATCCGGTCCAAATTCTAACTCGCGATGCCCTTACCTCTCGAATCGGCCTCAAGATGCTCCAAATCTAACCAAAATCATTGCAAAACCATCAAAATATGCTAAGGGAACAAAGCCCACTCGAAAGAAATTACAACACAAATCTCAAAATTGGCCAAACCCGACCCCCGGGCCCATGTCTTGGATACCGATAAAAATTACATCAATAGACTCCTTATCGCTCCCCAAGTTTATTCATATCAAAATCACCAAAATCCAACCACAAATGATCCCTCAAATCCCTAATTTTAGGTCTCCAATTATAAGCCCTAGTTCTGCAATATTTAGGCTTAAATCTAACAATATCCATGATTAATTAGGTAGAAGTTGCATTAGGATTGAGTATTAAGTCCATGAATCTTACCTCCAAGTGTTACCCCTTGATTCTCTCTTCAATCCTCTTAAAAAAGCTTCAAAATCGCCCAAAAATGGAGAAACTTAGGCTAAAAATCGCGGAAATGAGTTTTTCAGACATTCTGCCCAGTCATTTAAATCCTTTTTCGCGAACGTGGTCAAAGACTTGCGTTCGCGAAGCACAACCTGACATTGACCACAATTTCCTTCTTCGTGAACGCGATTCCCCTCTCGCGAACGCAAAGGCTTAACTCCTCAACTCATCGCGAATGCGGCTCCCCTCTAGCGAACGCGTAGCTCAATGACTCCAGCCCTTCGTGAACGCGAGACCTCCCTCGCGAACATGAAGGACAAACCTTCAGCCTCACATGCTAACCCTTCGCGAACGCGAGGGCCCACTCGCGAACGCGAAGGCGAACTGTCTGCAACATCAACAACAGAATTTCTACAACTTTATCCAACTTGAAATGGTTCGTTTAACCACCCGAAACACACCCGAGGCCCTCGATACCTCAACCAAACATGCCAACATATCCCATAACATCATTTAAACATGTTCCAACCTTCGGAATGCTCAAAACAACATCAAAACACCAAATTTGCATCAAATTCAAGCCTAACAATTCCAAAATCCGCTTTCGATCAAAAAGTCTATCAAACCACGTCCGAATGACCTGAAATTTTGCACACACATCCCAAATGACACAACAGACCTTCTGCAACTCCTAGAATTCCATTCCGACCCTTATATCAAAATCTCACCTATCAACCAAAAAACGCCAAAATTTCAATTTCGCCAATTCAAGCCTAAATCTACTCCGAACCTCCAAAACACATTTTGATCACGCTCGTAAGTCCTAAATCACCTACCAAAGTTATCCGAACCATCAGAACTCACATCCGAGCCTTTTAACACATAAGTCACATCCAGTTGACTTTTTCAACTTAAGTTTCCTCAAAAGAGACTAACTGTCTCAAACCATACCAAAACCTCTCCGAACCCGAACCAACCAACCCGATGACACATAGCACCACTAAAGAAGAAAATAAAAAGCAGAAATGGGTGAAACAGAGAGGTAACTCATGAAACGACCAGTCGGGTCATTACATCCCCCCCCTCTTAAACAAACGTTCGTCCTCGAACGAGTCAAGAAATATACCTGAAGCCTCAAAGAGGTGAGGATATCTGCTCTGCATCTCCCGCTCGGTCTCCTAGGTAGCCTCCTCCACGGGCCGACCTCTCCACTACACTTTCACTGAAGCAATATCCTTTGATCTTAACTTCCGAACCTGACGCTCCTAAATAGCTACTGGCTCCACATCATAAGTCAAATCATCATCCAACTGAACTGTGCTGAAATACATAACATGAGACGGGTCCCTAATATACTTCCAGAGCATAGAAATATGAAATACCGGATGCATACTCGACAAGATGGGTGGGAAAGAAAGCTCATAAGCCACCTCCTCAATCCTCTGAAGCACCTCGAAAGGCCCAATGAACCGAGGACTCAATTTACCCTTCTTCCCAAATCTCATAACGCCCTTCATGGGTGAAACCTTCAACAGAACCTTCTCACCAACCATGCAGGACACATCTGAACCTTCTTGTCAGCATAACTCTTTTGTCTCGACTGCATAGTATAAAGCCACTCCTGAATTAACTTCACCTTTTCTAAAGCATCCTACACCAAGTCTGTCCTCAATAGCCTAGCCTCACCAGGCTCAAACCAACCAACTGGAGATCTACACTGCCTCCCATACAAAGCCTCATATGGAGCCATCTGAATACTCGACTGGTAGTTGTTGTTATAAGCAAACTCTACTAGCAGTAGAAACTGAACCCATGACCCTCAAAAATCAATTACACAAGCACGCAACATGTCCTCCATTATCTAAATAGTGCGCTCGACTACCCGTCCGTCTAATGGTGAAAAGTTGTGCTCAACTCAACCTGAGTACCCAACTCTCACTGTAGGACCCCCAAAACTGTGAAGTAAACTAAGTGCCCCTATCTGAAATGATAGAAACTGGGACACCATGCAAACAAACAATCTCCCGGATATAGATCTCTGCCAACCGCTCTGAAGAATAGGTAGTACACACATGAATGAAGTGTGCAGACTTGTTCAGCCATTCCACAATCACCCAAATAGCATCAAACTTCTTCAAAGTCCGTGGGAGCCCAAATACAAAGTCCATGGTGATCCTCTCCCACTTCTACTCTGGAATATTTATCTGCTGAAGCAAGTCACCCGGTCTTTGATGCTCATATTTTACCTTCTGGCAATTGAGACATTGAGCTATAAATCCCACAGTGTCCTTCTTCATTCTCCTTTACCAATAATGGTATCTCAGATCCTGATACATATTCGCGAAACTCGGATGAATGGAATACCTTGAGTTATGGGCCACCTCCAGAATCAATTCCCGAAGCCCATCTACATTGGGCACACATATACGGCCCTGCATCCTCAACACTCCATCATCACCAATAGTCACATCTCTGGCATCATCGTCATGAGCTATGTACTTAATGACAAGCAATTGAGGATCATCATACTGGCGCTCTCTGATGCGATCAAATAAGGAAGTCCGAGAAATCACACAAGCTAATACCCGACTGGGCTCCGAAATATCCAACCTCACGAACCGATTGGCCAGGGCATGAACATCAATTGCAAGAGGTCTCTCCCCAACTAGAATATATGCCAAACTCCCCATACTCACCGTGTTCCTACGCAAGGCATCGGCCACCACATTGGCCTTCCCCGGATCGTAGAAGATAGTAATATCATAATCCTTTAGCAACTCCAACCATCTTTGCTGCCTCAAATTGAGATCATTCTGCTTGAACAAGTGCTGGAGGCTACAATGATCACTAAACACCTCACAAGACACAACATACAAATAATGCCTCCAAATCTTCAACGCGTAAACAATGGCAGCCAACTCCAAATCATGAACAGGGTAGTTCTTCTCATGGGGCTTCAACTGACGAGAAGTATAAGCAATAACTCTACCATCATGTTGATACCCAATTTTTTCCTATATATTTTGTAATATGCAAATACCTTCAAAATAGCATATATATGTATATATAAGTATGTCCAAGTGTTTTATTATTTTTCCTTAATTCTGAAATGTTTTAAACCAATTTATTTCTCTATTTTTTATCCATAAAACACAATAATTATTTCCAAAATTATTATTTTTGGTAATTTGTTTATTGGACTTTTACATTTATACTAAAATATATCTAAGAGAATTTTTGCATATTTTTACAAAATTATTTAGTATTTTTAAAGGCAAAATTGTATAATTGCGATATTAGCCTCCTTTAGGATTTAATTGCGTTTGTGTTCATGAAAATTAAGTCCAGTATTTTTAATTTGATAAATATTTGTCATAAATTGTTTTAGAACTTTTAATTTATTTTTACAAATTAATTTACTATTTTTGTAAAATAAATAGGGAAAATGGCTATTTAAAATCTAGCAGGATTTCATTTCATTTTCAGCCTAATTTGAACCCCAATTTGAACCCAATTTGCCCCAACCCAATTTCAAATTAAACCGGCCCAGACCCGGATCCCCACCTAACCCTTTAAATACCAGCCGTTGATCATTTAGATCAATGGTCATCGGCTACCCTTACCATTTTTAACCCAAACCAACCCCTTATCCTAATTCACTTCCCACCTACCGCCGCCCTTGAAACCCCCTCCTCTCTCAACTCTCTATAAAACTCTCATGAACCCTAGCCGCCACCCTTTTACCCCACCCTAATGCCTACCTAATTCATAGCCTTCCATGGTCATTTGAGGCATATACCAGCCTTTCATGGCTTCTATGTATTTGTTCTTATGGTTTCAAGGCCAGACCTTGAAGAAGTCTGGTCCAGTCCTTGTTCGATTTCAGTTCATGGCTCTTCTCCAGTCATCCTTGACCTTTCTCTGGCCAGCCATGGCCGCTCGAGTCAGATCCTCGGCTCTCGTGGTTAGATCGGTAAACTTCAGGACCTTTCTCACCTTTTCTGGGTTTTCTGAAACCCTAATCTCTAAGATCTTTTTGATTTCTTTTAGCTCTACCTTAGATCTGTGCTTACCTTGAACTTTTAAGCATGTTCTCGAAGTTTCTTTAACTTTGCTCTCAAAACGACTCTTTATCTTTTTCGATTAGGGCTCTTCTTTTAAGTTATTTCAAAATCTATTCTCTGATTTTAACGTGTTTCTAATCTTGCTATGTTTTGCTCATGTTGTTCTTCTATCTGAGTTAGCATGTTTAAAACCCTAATTTCTTTTGGCTGTTTGTTAGATGAGTGCTTGTTTGGTTAAGTTTTTGTTCGATTTATTTGTTTTTCATCTTTTAAGCTCGACTATTGTTGGAAAAGAAAACTTATGTCTTGGGTCTGAAACTGTTCATTTGAATACCTGACTCGATTTGAAGTTCCTTGTTTCAGAATCTCTTTTTCTTTATGTGATTCCTCTGATTCTAGGTTTTATTATCTTTAAAACTCGACTATGCTTGAAACTCTAACTTTTCAAAAGGTTTTCTCGTCTGCTACTGTGAGACCTTGCATGTTTCTAATACTTTGTTTTCTCCATTGTTACTCAATGTGACTTGACCTACTTGATTACTATGCTTCAAATGTTTGCATTACTACTGAACCTTATGCTGTAACGACCCGGCCAGTTGTCTCATGAATTACCACCCTGTTTTCCCCATTTCTGCTTCTTTATGCTCCGTTATCCGTATTTTATATGATCAAATTGAGTAGTTTGCGTTCGGAGTGGATTTGGTAAGAAACGAGACACTTAGTCTCTTTTAAGAAGGTTTAAGTTAGAAAAGTCAATCGGATGTTGACTTATGTTTTAGACGGCTCGGATGTGAGTTCCGATGGTTCCATTAGCTTCGGGAGGTGATTTATGACTTAGGAGTGTGATCAGAATTGGTTTTGGAGGTCCGGAGTAGAATTAGGCTTGAATTGGCGAAGTTAGTATTTTGGCGATTTCCGGTTGGTTTGCGAGATTTTGATCCGAGGGTCGGAATGGAATTCTGAGAGTTGATGTAGCTTTGTTATGTCATTTGGGATGTGTGTGCAAAATTTTAGGTCATTCGGATGTGGTTTGTGTTGGGTTTTTGATCAAAAACGTATTTCGGAAGTTTTTAGAAAACTTGGTCTTGAATTCGATGTGAATTGATGGATTTGGCATTGTTTGAGGTGTTTTGATGATTGGAACAAGTTTGAATGAGATATTGGGTTGGGTTGGTGCTTTTGGTTGAGGTCCCGGGGGCCTCGGGGTGAATCCAGATGGCTAACGGAGAGGTTGGAACCTTGTTGCAGCAGCTGATATTGCTGCTTCTGGTATCTCCGCACCTGCGGATTTGGGGACTGTAGGTGCGGTGCTGCACATGCGGAAGGGAAGCCGCAGATGCGAGAGTGGATGGGGTGAGCAGTTTCCGCAGAAGCGGTCAAGGTGGTCGTATCTACGAAGCCGTAGATGCGAAATTTGCCATCGCAGATGCGGTTTTGGAAGTGAAATTCCGCAGATGCGGAGAAATAACCATAGAAGCGGTACTGCAGGAGCGGTGATGGGGTCACAGATGCGAAAACCCCTGGGCAGAAAGTTTATAAGTCATTTTATCCGCGATTTTGAGCCATTTTCGCTCCATAGCTGAGTATTTTGAGAGCTTTTTGAAGGTGATTAAAGAGGGATTCAAGGAGAATTGATTGGAGGTAAGATTTTCGAACCTAAAACTCGAATCTATTGTGAAATTAACCTAGAAATTCTTGGAACTTAAGCTAAAAATAAAAGAACTAGGGCTTGGGATTTTGAACTTTTGAATTGGGATTTGAAGGACCATTTGAGGTTGGAATTGAGGACTTTTGGTATGTATGAACTCGTGGAGGGATAAGGAATCTAATGATATGAAAATTTCTGAGTTTCGAGAAGCGGGCCCGGGGCTCAGGTTTTGCTAATTTCGGGATTTTTGATATTTTTTGATTGTTTTCGCTTGGGCTTTGTTCCCTTAGCATATTGTGACGTATTCGTTCTGATTTTGGATAGATTCGATGTGCGTGGAGGCCGATTTAAGGGGCAAAGGCGTCGCGAGCTAGAGTGGTAGTTGTTTCGAGGTGAGTAATGATCGTAAATGATGTCCTGAGGGTTTGAAACCCCGGATTGCACATCGTAGTGCTATGTTGAGGTGAGACACGCGCTGGATGATGAGCATGAGGTCTTTTACTACTGGAGATTGAGACTTGGTCTGTCCCTACTGATGATTTTACCGCGTATTTGACTGAAACTTATTTGTTATCATCATGATTTGGGTTACTTGCCATATTTGGGCTTCGTGCCAACTATTTGAACCCTTCGGGGATTTTGACTAATTTTCCTCACTATAATAGATAAAAATCATATCCTCAGTCATGTTTCTATCTCCTTTAAATGATTCGAGCTGGTTTTATCATACTATTCCTAAACGAGAGAAATTTGTGGGCTGAGATCCCTATCTTCTATTATGGTGCCCGAGAGGCTGTGAGGTTAATGACTGAGAGGGGTTGAGAACCCAATGGTGAGGATATTATATATGTTATGGACTGGGTTGCACGCCGCAACAATACTTATATGGGTTGGGCTGCACGCCACAGCAATATAGCATTTGGGCTATAGGAGCCCCTCCGGAGTCGACTATCTATATGGATCGGGCTGCACGCCGCACCCCTAGTGAGCGCAGTCGACTATCTATATGGATCGGGCTGCACGCCGCAGCGATGTACGGATTGGGCTGCACTCCGCAGTGGGTCGAGAGCTGAGAATGAGCGCTAAATGATGAGAGTGAGCCCGAGGAGCTGACACTGTTCTGAGTGATTGATACTGTGCTCGAGGGGCGGATTTTTACTTGTTATTTACCTGCTAAATTACCTGTTTTACCTGATTTAAAGAGATTTCACTTGACTTCTTCACTGATTTACTGCTTTACGTGATTTTTACTTCTTTGATATAGAATTGCTTTGTTCCTTTATGTGTTTTCTTGCTTTCATCCTTTATTTATATTTATTACTCACTAGGTCGAAGTACTCACATTACTCCCTGCATAGTGTGTGCAAATTCAGGATAGTGTTTTTCGGAGACCACAAAGTAGTTGTTGGCGTCTGCCGCCCCCGTGCCTCCCTTATCTTATTATTTTCATGTTCTTGAACTTCTGTATCAGGATTCGTATCTAGTAGACTGGTATCCGGATTTATTAGTTTCTCATGACTTGTGATATCTCGATTTGGGTTGTGTCGGGATGGTTTCTACTATTGTTTTCATTATTTCTGCAAATTAAGGTTATTATATTAAGTTTTAGAACTATTTATGGTATTTAAATGTCTAAAAGAGGTGTTCTGTTTTGGTCTGGATGGCCTTGTCTTTAGAGAGGCGCCATCACGACCGGGTTCGGGGTTAGGGTCGTGACAAGTTGGTATCAGAGACTAGGTTACATAGGTCTCATGAGTCATGAGCAGGTTTAGTAGAGTCTCGCGGATCGGTACAGAGACATATGTATTTATCCTCGAGAGGCTGCAGAACCTTTAGAAAAAACATCATATTCTTGAATTCTTATCATGCGTCCTTGATTCATCTTGAAAAGTAACTCTTTGAATTCTTTCCACGCATTCGTATGCACGCAAGAGCGCTCGGTATCATATATGCATCGATGGCTTGTGATTCCTTGATCGAGGGGCGAGATGTGATCTCTGTGCGTTGATGTTGGGCCAGTCTAGAGGACTTGAGGCCGGGTTTTTGCCTATAGCTTGAGCCATGAACTATTGATTTTGTGAGCGCGTGCTTCTGGATCCATATGTTCTGTTGTGTCCCTATTAAGAGAGGTGATGACTGGATAGTTACGTGGTGGGTATGTGACTGGGAGATGTTTCATGTGATTTGTGAGCGACGAGAAGGGTCCACTAGAGGATAGAAGGACTATTAGGTGCTCGATTTTCATCTTGATTTGAGGTATAGCCCCGAGTTATGGGTGTGTGAAGAATCTTCCCATGTTTCCTAGTTGGGAGTGGAGTAAATTTCATGTTGCGATCTGAGTTCAGACTCAGGAAGTTTAAGTGACTACGTAATGTTTATGACAGTGGAAGGTATACAGAAATGTTAGCTTGAGGCAAAGCAGGTGGGGTATCTCCTGCAGATTGTTCTGAAGTTTGCGTAATCCCTTGTGTTATTTATTGGAAGATCTCATTTACAAATGAAATATATGTGTTGCAATTTAAGTTTGGGTCGCTTAAGAAAGTGGATTTAACAATTACGAGAGTGAATGTGAGATTTGCATAAGAGTTAAAGTATAGATGGTCTGTGTTTTACGAACTTATGGAGGATCGAGTTTAATCTCACTATGGTATTATGGCAGCAATAAAGTATATGCGTTATGAGTTATTGTGAATGTTTTGGTCTATGGCTTCGATCCAAGTGGAGGAGTCCACTATCAATTAGTCGATTGCACGGTTATGTTCTATGTTGGTTCCAGTTTGAAGCGTTCGGGAGAATCAGTTATGGCTTACCAAGATTTGAGACCGATGATGGCTCGAGTAAAGGAAAAGGTTATATTAAGGCTTCGTAGGTGTATGAGAATCACGGTATATCTTGAGTTGTTATGAGTGTGGTGAGATGGGTCCTATGTGGAGGCAGTGTCCTCGTCATTTTGCTAGTTCATCCCAGCAGAGGGGTCAGTCATTGACTTCAGCGCCAGTTGCTTCATCACCACCCACTCCACCAGCTAGGGGTGGAGGTCACTCAGCTAGGGGTCGCCCTAGAGGGGGAGGTCGATCAGAGGGCGGTCAGGCCCATTTCTATGCACTCCCAGGCAGACCCGATGTTATTGCTTCAGATGCTGTTATCACAGGTATTGTTTCAGTCTGCTACAAAGATGCCTCTGTATTATTTGATCCTAGTTCCACCTTTTCTTATGTGTCATCATACTTTGCTCACTATTTGGGTACGCCCCATGAGTTTCTTGCTTTACATGTTCATGTATCTACCCCGGTGGGCGATACTATTATTGTAGACCATGTGTACCGGTCATGTGTGGTGACTATTGGGGGTCTAGAGACCCGAGTGGATCTATTGCTATTGAGCATGGTGGATTTTGATGTTTTTTTGGGCATGGATTGGTTATCTCCATGTCATGCTATTCTAGACTGTCATGTTAATACAGTCACTTTGGCTATGCCGGCTGTGCCGCGGATCGAGTGGCGTGGTGTGACTGATTATGTTCCTAGTAGAGTGATCTCTTTCTTGAAGGCCCAACGTATGGTTGGGAAGGGTTGCCTTTCCTATCTAGCATTTGTGAGGGATGTTGGAGCTGAGACTCCCAGTATTGATTCTGTCCTAGTTGTGAGGGATTTTCTTGATGTGTTTCCTGCAGACCTGCCGGGCATGCCATCGGACAGGGATATTGATTTTGGTATTGACCTGATGTTAGGCACTCATTCCATTTTTATTCCACCGTATTGTATGGCATCAGCGAAGTTGAAAGAATTGAAAGAACAGCTTCAGGAACTCCTAGATAATGGGTTCATTCGGCCTAGTGTGTCACCTTGGGGTGCGCCCGTTCTGTTTATGAAGAAGAAGGATGGAACAATGAGAATGTGCATCGACTATAGGCAATTGAACAAGGTAACAATTAAGAACAAGTATCCTTTGCCTCAGATTGATGATTTATTTGACCAGCTTCAGGGAGCGAGAGTGTTCTCCAAGACTGATCTCCGTTCGGGCTATCACCAGTTGAAGATAAGGGATTAAGATATTCTTAAAACTACTTTCAGGACTAGATATGGTCATTATGAGTTCCTTGTGATGTCTTTCGGGCTAACCAATGCCCCAGCAGCGTTCATGCATTTGATGAACAGCGTGTTGCGGCCTTATTTTGATTCGTTCATGATAGTATTCATTGATGATATTCTGGTGTACTCGCATAGTTAGGAGGAGCACGCGGAGCATTTGAGAGTTGTATTGCAGAGATTGAGGGAGGAGAAACTTTATGCAAAATTCTCCAAGTGTGAGTTTTGGCTCAGTTCAGTGGCTTTCTTGGGGCACATGGTGTCCATCGAGGGTATCCAGGTTGATCCAAAGAAGATAGAGGCGGTTCAGAGTTGGCCCAGACCGTCCTCAGACACAGAGATTCTAGCTTTCTTGGTTTGGCAGGCTATTATCGCCGGTTTGTTCAAGGATTCTCATCTATCCCATCGCCCTTGACCAAGTTGACTCAGAAGGTGTTCATTTGTATGGTGAGACGAGTGTGAGCAGAGCTTTCAGAAGCTCAAGATAGCTTTGACCACATCTACAGTGTTGGTTTTGCCACCAGCTTCAGGTTCATATATCGTGTATTGTGATGCTTCGAGAGTTGGGATTGGTTGGGTGTTGATGCAGGAGGGTAGAGTTATAGCTTATGTTTCTCGTCAATTGAATCCCCGTGAGAAGAACTACCCCGTTCATGATTTGGAGTTGGCTGCCATAGTTCATGCATTGAAGATTTGGAGGCATTACTTGTATGGCGTATCTTGTGAGGTATTCACCGATCATCGCAGTCTTCAACATTTGTTCAAGCAAAAAGATCTTAATTTTCCTCACTATAACAGATAAAAATCATATCATCAGTCATGTTTCTATCGGTTTTAAACGATTCGAGCTGGTTTTATCATACTATTCCTAAACGAGAGGAATTTGTAGGCTGAGATCCCTATCTTCTATTATGGTGCCCGAGAGGCTTTGAGGTTAATGACTGAGAGGGGTTGAGAACCCAATGGTGAGGATATTATATATGTTATAGAATGGGCTGCACGCCGCATCAATACTTATATGGGTCGGGCTGCACGCCGCAACAATATAGCGCTTGGGTTGTAGGAGCCCCTCCGGAGTCTGCACACCCCAGTGAGCGCAGTCGACTATCTATATAGATCGGGCTGCACGCTGCAGTGATGTACGGATCGTGTTGCACGCTGTAGTGGTTATTCTGATTTCTGTTATTATGAGAGATATATGGGTCGAGAGCTGAGAATGAGCACTAAGTGATGAGAGTGAGCCCGAGGAGCTGACACTGTTCTAAGTGATTGATACTGTGCCCGAGGGGCGGATTTCTACTTGTTATTTACCTGCTAAATTACCCGTTTTACCTGATTTAAAGAGATTTCACTTGACTTCTTAACTGATTTACTACTTTACGTGATTTTTACTTCTTTGATATAGAATTGCTTTGTGCCTTTACGTGTTTTCTTGCTTTCAGCCATTATTTATATTTATTATTCACTGGGTCGGAGTACTCACATTACTCCCTGCACCGTGTGTGCAGATTTAGGCATCGCAGAGTCCGCTCCTGAGTGTTGATTTTCCCAGTCCAGATAGTATTTTTCGGAGACCACGAGGTAGTTGTTGGCGTCCGCAGTCCCCGTGCCTCCCTTAGATTACTATTTTCATGTTCTTGAACTTCTGTATCGGGATTCGTATCTAGTAGACTGGTATCCGGATTTATTAGTTGCTCATGGCTTGTGACACCCCGGTTTGGGCTGTGTCGGGATGGTTTCTACTGTTGTTTTCGTTATTTCCAAAAATTATGATTATTATATCATGTTTACGAACTATTTACGGTATTTAACTATATAAAAGAGGTGTTCTGTTTTGGTATGGCTGGCCTTGTCTTCAGGAGAGGCGCCATCACGACCGAGTTCGGGGTTAGGGTCGTGACATATGCCTATTTCTGTATGCTGTTTCTTTTGCCAATGGGTTTGGCCTCGCATATATGGTGTCTCTAATCACACTGTTTAAATACTAAAGTTCAGAAGCATGTTACTTCCTTGATTGATCTTGATCTTGTGACTGATTTCAAAACTTTTCTTTTTATGAACTCTAATTTCACTCACCTATTTAAAGTTAATTGATTCATTTCCTTTATTATGATATTTTGCCTTACTGAATCTTTTTCCAGAATAAGCATATTTATGTACTTAGACCTGATTGCTTACTTAATGCTTTTACTACCCCTTTTATGACAATAATCATACTGCCTACAAAGTGATTCGTCTTTCCTTATTTTTTGAATCTGTTACCCTCTTTAAGCAAGTGATCTCTTAATTAAAGGGGAATTACTTAGTTAATTGATTCTGACTTTTGTTTCCATATTTGTATTGAAACTTTACTTATTACCTTATTTCTCACATGTTTTCAAAACTATAAATAGCCTGCACCCCTTTTCTTTCAAAGATACGAACACTTGAGTTCATAACACATACTTCACTCAAAACTCTCTTTTCTCTGTTACTACTTGTGTTGCTGCCTTACCTAGCTGGCTGAAAGCCAAGGCTAGGCTGTGGGGAAATTTGCTTACTTTCTTTCTGCATTTGCTTCTTTACTGGTATGTTCTAATTAATCTTCAACATCACCAACAACATGTTTCTTTACTATTTCTTGCACTCTTGCCTGTTTCCTGCTTGTGTTTAATCAATTTCCATTATTAAGCATGCTGTAATCTGCCCCTTTTTCTTTCTTTTTTTTCTTTCTTTTTTTGGCAATCCGCTAGGCAAGCGCCTAGGGCTAGGTTTTTATTAATAACAAAAAAGAAAAATACAACAATTAGGAAAAATATAAATAAGGGGGACAATAGCACCGGAATTGTTACCCATATGCCTTGGATATATAATCACTCCTCTGCGCCTCACATTGCTTTATGGAAGCCTCATGTAGAGGATACATGGTGTAGCTGTCTGCAAAGTCTCACGAGGGCATATAATCTCATAGCCGTGTGGATAATTTCCAAAGGCATAGGACCAAGGCAACACAAACCGAGCTAAACCTTACCATACTATTCCTATTGAGGCGTTGAAAAAGCCTCTTCTTCTAGCAAGCATGTAAAAAATATGAACTTGAAAATACCAAGTACTTTATGATCGCCATAGAGTTTATAACACACTCTATGACGCTATTACAAGTGATGATGCTTTGAAAATGATAAACTAAAACAATGTAGAAATTAGTATCTTGCCCCTCATTTATCAAACTTGTGAGTTCTTCAATTTGAACTTCCTTAAAATCCTCTTGAACTGTCTTCAAATAATCTTCAAAGTTCTTCATTTCTTGTCGGATCTTTTGGACTTCGTAGATCTGGAGGGGGCAGCCCCTTTTTTCTTTGCAGCTCTCATTGGGAGTTGCCTGAGTGTTATTTCTTTAGTCACCTTATTTTTTTCACTGTTCTTATGAGCGAAATCTCCAGTTCTAGCCGCCTCTTCCGGACAAGATTCAATAAATTCTTCCTCTTTTGCTTCTTCGGAGATGGCAACGCATAAGTTGGCCTCAAGTTTTTGATTTGCTTCATCTTGTATAACCATCCACAATGGTTCATGCCTCTTCAATGTCTTTGCACTACATGGTTCATGTCTGTTTGTCACTGAAAATTTCAGCTTCAGTCCAAATGTTTTTGAGCATGATGAGAATGCACTTTTTTGGGGTTTTGGTCTGCACAAAGCATCCATCAACTTTCTGTCCTCCAACGAAATAGCATGTATATCAATTACCATTACTACAGCTCCAGTTGCATTTGCATTGGACTGCTGCTGCCCAGTCGTGTTTGCATTGGACTACTTCTGCCCAGTCGTGTTTGCATTGGACTGCTGCTACCCAGGATTAGTATTAACATCAGTTGCAGTTGTTGATGTACTAGGGACAAAAATAGAAGCATTGTAGTTAAGCTTGCTTTTGATAAGTGAAGTCGATGCATTCTGTTTTCTTGGGATAGGTGGTGAGCCAACTAAGAGTAAGTCTTCATCGGAACTCTCTTGAATATCATCATCAGTAGAAGAATCATCTTCGCCAGCTGAGTATGCACATCTGTGAGGTTTTGGGTTGTCCAAAACATCCAATAGTGCCCGTTCATGGTTAATCTCCAAGTCTACTGTTGCATTGCTTGAAGTGATTGCATAGTGCTGTTGTTTTTGTAGTGGACTACCTGTAATCAGCTGGTGCATTCCAGCCATGAATTGTCCTGCATTTGGATGCAACAGTGCATCACATGTACCTTTGTGTTGCTGCGCATGAGATTGACCAACCGCATAAGCATCTTCTTGACGATGCTGTTGCTGCCCAGATTTACATGTACTGACTTTTTGTGATTTGGTAGTCACAATTGCCTGATCACTGTCAGCATTATCTTTCTCCATTTCAAACTGATCTGCCCAGCTTTTGGATACTGCAGAAGACTTCATGGAAACTTCCTATAGAATATCTGCTGGGTGCACTGAGTCTTTTGCTTTGTTGAGTTTCATTATAGGAATTGGAGACTGATTTCCAGTGAAAGATTGCAATGGATTTGTATTCTTCATAATTTGTGAACCAAGTGAAGTGAATTGCACAGTCGATGGAGTGGAGGAGCTGTTTTGATCCATGTGGTGTGCATCATTATCCTCCACCAGCTGAAGATTCTGCTCAGCCTGCTGCAAGTTACTCAGGTCTGGAGTCTGCCCTGCATTTCGCCCAATTATAATAGAAAGTTGACGTGAGCATGACCCTTTAGCATCCCCAGTTGCGACTGTCACTGCCTTTTGCTCACCAACTGGAACACTTTCCCTAGAGACAACAAGCTTCCCACCTGCATCATGATCAACCTGCTGTATAGTCGTCCCAAAATCTGGACTGGAAATATGCACTGTTGGAATAGTTGTAGCTTGCGTTTCTGCTTCCCCTTCCTTGTGATCATCAGAAGGATTTAAGTCCCTTTCTTTATGTGGTCGAGCAGCTGCATTTTTGGAATTTTGATGGTCTTTTCCATTGCCTGGAGAATTGGCTTGAGGAGCAACTAAATTTGCATCCCAATCTTGCATGTTCTTCCCATCACCTTCTGAACCATGCTCATTCCCCACAGTCAAACCATCACAAGTGTAAGAGCTGTTGATGTTTGTTTCAATAGAAACTTGTTTTTTGCGACTGGAAACATCATTTTCACTAGGTGATAGGTGTGCACGATTTACTACTGTCCAGATTTCACCCTTAGCTTGTTGCACACCTTGAGCACCAGTAGATAAAGTACCTGCTGATTTTTCAACTGCAGCAACTCGATCACCAGTTGTATTCAATGCAGTTGTAACATCCAAAGTCGAACCAAAAGTAGCTGGTTCTGTTAACTTGTGTAAGTTAATTTGCCCATGTCCTTTAGATATTTGATGGTCAGATTCAGTAGTTTTTTGCCCAGCACTTTGACCATTATGAAGACCAGTTGAGCCTCGATCAAAAAAAGGAACTGTAGCATCCTTCAGGTCATTAGCAGCCCTATTAAGAGCTGCTGCAACCGGAACTACCACAACACCATCAATAGCTGCTATATGTTGCGACCTAGCAGCATCTGATCCTTGACCAGCTTCCTTAGTGTGTGAGGCAGCAACTCGATCAGCTGCATCGATCAAATCTTGCTGCTCTACTCCAACTGCAAACTTAACACCTTCACGCACCCTACTTCTATCACCAACAGTGTTCTCCACACCTGTTGCTACCCTATTATTTTCCATCTGATCAGCTATATTTTGAGACAAACCATCACCATGACCAACAACACTAGCTGGGATAGTCTTCACTACACCAGCACTCCCTGTCACACTTCTAACAGTAGACTCCACACCAGTATCATTGGCCACGACCACTTCCTTATTAGCTCTAGCCAGAGTTCGATCACCTAATGCACCTTCCTTTTGTAACAACTGTTGCTCGACCAATTCATTCTTTGTTGCTTCATCTCTCAAATTACCATATTGTGCTGCTACTTCCTTACCTATTTGTTCAGCTTTTTTAGCATTTAGATATTCTCTAGCATCTCCTTGAAGCTGTGCATTCTTGGATACATCAATAACTAGCAGATTACTCTCGATTGGTGCACTTGTTGTGACTATCTCCTCTGCACCTTGTTCTTTCCACAATCGACACCCTTTACCATCATGTCCTTGATGCTTGCAATATGTACAATATTTTGGAAGATTGTCAAAAACAACTTCCTGGTAATGCACGATTGTTTTACCTATAACTTTATCGATAATCAAAATTTTAACCTTCTTAGGATGTTTTTCCAGAAGATCAATAATGACTTTAACTCTAGCAGCACTAGGCCTAGTTCTATCCTGTGTTGACTTGTCCACAGCAAGAGGTTTACCCACAGCAGATGCAATAGACAATAAGGACCTCTTAGCGAAGAAAATAGGCGTCATACCTGGAAACGAAATCCACACCACTGCCATGGACTTTTCCTCTTTAGGATTGAATCCTAACGTCCATGGGAAGGTTCTGAAAAAAAAATCATCACCTTTTGCCTTGACATATCCAGTTGATCTTGATAAACATTGAACATAATCATTGTATAGATCAAATCTAACTAAGATATAATGAAATTCCAGCAGTCCTATGTTACAACGTCCTTGAATATCGAATTGCGATGAGAAAACTTTTCGAAACTCTTGAAGATCAGGTTTCCCGTAAGAAAACTTCAAGATAACAGCTTGATGTAATCCTTCCTCTCTTGTGAATTGATTAATCTCATCCATTGAGAATTCTATCGTTGGTTCACCATGTACAATAGTTACAGGAATCAAATCGATTTTGTACAACATTGCGGCAGAATGATTTCCATTGAGCTGCGATGCATATGAATGTTTTAAAATGTGGTTTACCTGTGTTTGTTTACTGTTTTGGGTAGACTCTCCCACAACTTGGAGCTGGGGAGAGATGAAAGCATCCATGGCTGCTCTAAACCTCACATAACTGACGTGAAGAATATCCAAAAAGGCCAAAATCTGGAAAGTATTTTTCGATGCTACAATAGTCGCGAAATAAAATTTAAGATCTGGAAAAATTGGCTATGAATTTGAGGATGAAACCAATTGGGGATTGTGCGCAAAGAAAAAATGAATCTTTTGATACCAAGTTTGCGAAAATCCACCGCTAGATTCCGAAGTTATGGCTGATGAATCGTAACGGGTTTACTATTCACCTTTCTTCTTAGAGAGCCCTCTTTGGGCTGGTGAATGATCACCTCTCAGTCCTTTCCCTTTTGAATTAATGTTTTTCCTTATGAATGAATTCTGTCAGTCACTTATTGTGACTTATGAATCCCAAACCCCTATATCCCTATGTGTTTGTATTTTTTGGTTGGTTTAGGGCATGTCAGCATTACACATTGTTGTGCATGACCCAAACCTGACCCTCCCTCCTTCATATCCCCTCTATGTGTTGTATTCTCTGGCTGGTTTATGGGCATGTCAGCATCATCTATTATTGTGCATATCCAAATCCTGACCCCCTCCTAGGGTCATATGCTCCTGTAATGAATTCCCAAACCCCTGACCCCGTTGTATCAAAATGCTGATTCTGTAGTGATAACTTTATTATTACTATTTTCAAATTACCCTTACCCCCTTACTCAACCTAGTTTTAAACAACTCTCTACTCCTGGACTTCCACTATACTCTTAGACTTAGGTTCTGCCCCTCTTGTGTGAGCCTTGCCTTGGGACCCATGAGCTCCCTCTGAACTGGGACACATAAGGGCTGGCCCTTCCACACTGTACTCATTCCTGGCTGATTATGCAAACTTGGGTATAAGCACTGCCCGAGGTCCCCTGAGACCCATAGGGAACTTTGACACAACCAGGTCTGAGAAAGTCTTTGAAACAAATGGCATTGGAGGTGGTTTATTCCATAACTCAGAGAGGAAATGAAGAATCAGTTTTCCTCTGGTTGTAACGTTTTTTTCTTTTTACACTTTTCTAATGTAATTCATTATTCAGTTTGTAATAATTTGTAAAAACGTTGGGGTTTGACTAGTGAAAAGAGTTGGATAATTGTGCATGCTTATGGGTAGATATCATGCCTATAGAACCTAAAATTCTGCATATTTAACTCTGCAATTTAGATTTCATGCCTATAAGATCTGTTTTCACTAAAATTCTGCATGTTAGAACCTAAAGTCTGCATGTTTAACTCTGCATCTAGAGAATATGCCTATAGGACCTAAAGTCTGCATGTTTAACTCTATATTTAGAGAACCTGTCGATAGGACTCATTTAAATTCTGCATGCTTAACTCTGCATTTAGAGAACCTGTCTAGAGGGCTTGTCTTAGATTTTGTATTACCACACTTAGACACCGTGTTCTTAGGATCTAACCGGTTATCATCTGGCATCATGTCCAATAGTTTAAAATCAGTACCCTTTTATAGAAATCATGCCTATAGGAATTGCGAGTAAATTCAGTCAGCTTCATTACACGTTCAACTAGATATCATGTTTATATGAATTAAATCAACTATAATAGATAGTGCCTACATGATCTGAAGTCAGCCTAGTTTAAAATCAGCCTAATTCATACTGTTCTCAACTAGTTTTTAAACAACTCTCTCACCTTCTGATAATACGGTTTAGAAAACATGCCTGTAGGATCTCAAATCGTTTGTTTTAAAATGGTTAATGCTTTGCCACATTTTGAATCAGTAATAGATATCATGTTTATAGGATCTCACCCAAACACTTAGGCAAGCCTTAGGTGATAACAACAATAAAACTGAATCCGCCTTTGTTAGTCGCGTCACATCTCCTTTTTACTACTCCCCGTAAAGGGTATAAATATAAGGGAGTTTTTCCAATTTAAGTGACAATCGAAACGGGATTATACTTATTTAAAATTCAGAGTCACCACTTGGGATAATTTATGGTGTCCCAAGTCACCGGTTTATTTTAAATCCCAAATCGAGGAAATTTCGACTTTCCTTTTGAAGTCTGCAAACCAGAAATTCTGGATAAGGAATTCTGTTAACCCGGGAGAAGGTGTTAGGCATTCCCGGGTTCCGTGGTTCTAGCACGGTCGCTTAGCAATTTATACTTGGCTTAATTGTTTAACTACTCATTTTTAAGACCTATGTGCAATTATCTTTTTACCGCTTTTAAATCACTTGAATTATTCGTAATTAAAGAATTGAGTTACGCGTATGTATACTCTCTTTTTTTGGCGCGTCAAAATCATGTCACGCGAACGTGTCCACGGTTAATAATGCTTTTGTTGATTTATTAAGAGAGTTTGGTTGAAGGTGCGCAAACGCATCCCTCAAGTCTTTTAGAGTTAAATTTACAATTATATTATGTGAATGTATATATAATTGTAATACTAATCTAAATCGGGCCTAAAACAAACTAATAGAGGTTAATTAATGACTCTAGATTTGACAGTAAGGTTCGGCCAAAGTAACACCAAGTCTTTTAAATTAAAGTGAAAATTTATCAATTACAGTTAAATGATAACAAGTTTGTATAAAGTGATACGTGTCTTTGATTAGGTGCAATTAAATTCGTTAAAGTGTTATATCATAACATAATTGTACAAATATAATAGTGATGACAATTATCATGTAAACTAAATAATGCATTTAGCACGTGTTTGCAATTTGATGCAATACTGAACAACAGTAATAAAATATGAGTTTATATTGATACACTATGCGTTATGAGCACATTACATTGAAATGAGAATAAATAAGTAACAGATGTTTTCAAATTCAACATATTGACGTCAATTATCACATTAAATACGTGTTTGACAAATTTTATCTCACTACAAAATGAAACAACTATTAAACAATGTAAACAAAATACCTGGTAGGACAAAGAACTCGAGTAAAGAGACTAAATGCAGAGGCAAAATCGACCGAAGCTCAGTAGTTCCCGAAATAGTAAAATTAGCGGAATCGAATAGAGATTTGAGTTTAAATCAAACTCCCAGCTTCGAAACAAATTCTACAGCTCCACCAAACTCTTTGAGCAAAAAGATAGATTTTCTTTGATACTAAAAAAAAATATGCAAGGACCTCCGATCAAAGATCGAACAAGTCGCAACACGAACAGATATTAACATGAAGCTTGAACCGCTAGACCAAAACTCGAACGAGAAACCGTCGCCAACCGGAAGACTCAAACTGCACAACGCTTGGAATTGGAAGAAGTTTACTGGTGAGATCTGAATATGGGTAGGTAATGGTATTGTAAATGGGTCTGCTATGGTGGCTTTAATGGAGATAAAAGTTACATAATAGTGGTTTTATTTTGATGAAGAATAGATGGATTAATGGCTATGGAGGTGTTGGTTTGAGAAAATAAAAATGAAGAACAAAAAGAAAATGGGCCGTTTTTTTTTGTTCCGTATCTTTTAAAGGAAGGAGCTCTTTCTCTTTGTCTCTTGTTGAGAAAAATCCAAAGAAGAAGAAATGGGTTCCATCGTTGCGCCGTTTTCTCTGCTTCTTTTTGGGGAGCGTTTTTTCTTTTAGCTGCTGATGGCTTATTTTGATGAAGAAGAAGGTCCCTAGCGGCTGATTTCCTTAGGGTTTTTTTTTGGTTGTAGGTCTAGTACTATTATATAGAGGTAGGGATTAGGTTAGGGGTATGGACCTAGGAGTTATGAGCTTGGAAATTATGGGTTAGGGAATTGGGCCAAAAACTAAAAAAAATGGAGTACAAGATTCATAAAGACGGGGTAAACCAACCCAAAACTAATTCCTCCTAAAAAAGAGAAGACTTTTGATCTTGTGGTGTAAAATTAGGCACATATATTTTGTGTGGCAATAAATCATTGTGTAAAGGTAAATTGTTTCTAAATAAGGAAAGAGGTCATTCTTTTTGGCACGAACTAAAAAAGAAATAGGTTCACATAAATTAAAACGGAGGGAGTATACAATTATAATATATATATATATATATATATATATATATATATATATATATATATATAACTAATTTTAATTAATTGAACTAAACTATATTAAAATATGAAACTATTTTTGTATTTTCAAGACTATATATTAAATAAAAATAAGCTACTATTTTTGTATGGTTTTTACTGGAAACACGGAGAGTTTTCAAACAAAGAATGACTAGACAGGTTTTTTGACCCGACCCTTATTTAGAGAGACCGAAAGTAAGAGAAAAGAGGAATGTGACTGAGCCTTGGTATCTGAGCTGCCTACATATCCTTGGCTATAAAGGAATCAGGCCACGTGTAGTTCAGAGGTGAGTGAGGTGATGGAGTATACCGAGGTGGAGAGCCGATTGAGGTGCCGTCGAGGTTCCGGTTTGCGGTCCCGTTATTACATCAAAATCAAAAATGAAAAAAAACTAACTAAGTCTATCAGCTTCGAGTTACAAGATTCCTATCTACGAGTATTCTGAAGCTTGATATGGAGTCTTGGTTGGTTCTTCATGCGGACCCTGATCTGAATCTTGAGGCTTGTTTGCCGCAGGTGTTGGTTCAATCTTCTTCAGCTTTTCAAACCAAGTCGCATGCAGAGCTTGTGACCTCAACCCTGTCTTGAGCAGCTCATATCTTTCATTAACTTCTGTATTTGGAATCACTTCTTGTCTTTCTTTTTATTATTTTTTTTCTTTTTATTCTGGATTGTGACAAACTTCTGTTGATCATCTTGGACTGCTGACTCGCATTCTTGACGCGAGCTTCTTTTGTTGCTGATGTGAATTGCATTCTGAATTGAATTCTCTTATTTTTCAGGCGGGCGCCTGATTGCTGAACTTGAACCGTCTTCTCTTATTACTTGACACTGTTTTCCATTGCATCTTGAACCATTTTCCCTTGAAACTTGAGTTGTCTTCCTTCGAAACTTCTTTCCCTTGAAACTTGAGTCGTCTTCCTTCGAAACTGTTTTCCCTTGAAACTTGAGTTGTCTTCCCTTGTTCTCCAGGTGGGCGCCTGATTGCTAAACTTGACCTATCTTCCTTCGAAACTTGAACCGTTTTCCCTTGTTCTCCAGGTGGGCGCCTGACTGCTGAAACTTTCTATGTTCCCTGGTTTTCCATGTGGGTGCCTGCAATCAAAACCAACAAAACAAACGAAATTTTCTCCCCCAGTTTGCACTAGGCAGATTTGTAAGTTGTCAGCAAAATTGTAAACCACTTATACTATTGATGCAATGATGAGAGTAAACTAAAGAATAGACTAGGAAAACTATAAACTTAGCTTGACTAAAGTAAAAACTGACCCTATTCTCCAGGTGGGCCCCCTGATTTCAAGAAAACTAAACATTGATAATTTTAAGAAAACTAAAAAAAATGACCCCCCCCCTTTTTTTTCAAATTCAGACTTCCTCTTTTTTTTTCAAATTATCCTTGGAGAAAATTTGTCAGACTAGATTTTCTATCTTAGGAGAAAGATTCATCAGACTAAGACGTTTATCCTAGGAGAAAATTCATCAGATTAGGTCCCTTTTTTTTGGTATCTTAGGATAAAGATTCATCAGACTAAGATTTTGATCCTAGGAGAAAGTTCATCAGACTAGGTTTTGATACTAGGAGAAAGTTCATCAGATTAGGTCACTTTTTGTATCTTAGGAGAAAGATTCATCAGACTAAGATTTTGATCCTAGGAAAAGGTTCATCAGACTAGGTTTTGATCCTAGGAGAAAATTCATCAGACTAGGTTTTCTATCTTAGGAGAAAAATTCATCAGGCTAAGATTTTTTATTGGGAGAAAAATCCGTCAGACTAGGACTTTTATCCTAAGAGGAAAAAACGTGAAGATCAATGACAAG
This sequence comes from Nicotiana sylvestris, assembly GCF_000393655.2. Taxonomy (NCBI): domain Eukaryota; kingdom Viridiplantae; phylum Streptophyta; class Magnoliopsida; order Solanales; family Solanaceae; genus Nicotiana; species Nicotiana sylvestris. The sequence goes on along the minus strand of NC_091060.1, from coordinate 56,109,676 downwards.
ATTTTATGCATAATAGACTAAGACTAGGACTTTTTTTGAATCACTTTCCTTGCACTGCTTTGTTCCTGTTTCATACAAAGAAAACTTTGTCAGTTTTTAAAAGGTGGTGGTCGGTTTGTGGCCTTGAGTCTTGGGCAGCCAGTCAGCTTGAGTCGGCTTCAAGAGACTTTTGCTCTGAATCAACCCTAATTGTTTCACACCCGATACCATTGTATTTGTGGCTCAATCAGTACTGGAGATCTTTTCTTAGATGATCTTTTCTGATATCTTGAATGACTTCTTGCTTTTGAGCAATTTGTCTGTCAGAGAGAATCACAAGTTATCTTTGCTTACGCCAAATAAGCTGACAAGAGTCTTTTGGGGGAGCCTTTGCATGAATCCTCAAAGCACGTTGACAGTAACAACCGAGTGTACTGGCCAAATTTACTTTGTGCAACTAAAAAGCTGGTAGCAGATTTTAAAATCTTTTCTTGCTTATTTTGACAAGTACTGACTTAGAGGGAATGACACAATTCTATAAAGAAATAATATTAACCAGAAATGCCCCCTGTCGGAAGGACAGAAGGAAGAGTTTTTTTTTTTCAATAACTAGCCTTATCATGACATGCATTTTGGACTCAACGGCCTGATCTATCAAACTAATCTAATCTTCCCTTTGCCATTCTTATGAGCTTTGAAGTCGGGTTTGTTCGTGCCAATTCTTTGCATCAGCTTCGCGACTCACTTTCGACTAGTGGTGCCCCGAGGGGTTTCACCAACAAGACTCTCTCATTTATTCATCTCTACTTACCGTCACCTTACAGTGCCTGTGAGGGTTTTCACTAGTAAGACTCTCTCATTTTCCTTTTTCTTTTTCTTTTTCTTTCGCTTTTCTTGTGCGAGCATCCTGACAGTGTTCTATGTCACGTGACCGTCGTTGCTCATTGCATGCTTCTCTTGGCATTCTTGAAGACATATCGGGAGATCTTTATTTGGAAGGATTTTGGATAGGGTTGGAAAGAAAGGTTGGCATGAAGGCGCAAAATAAACTCAAAATGAGGGGTTGTAGACTTACAACTCTTGGAATCGACTCTTTAAAAAAAATGAAATCTTTGTCCTAGTTTCATATGCTGGGGATTTTGGATTTTTCTATTTTTTTTCTTTTTCTTCTAAATTCTTATTTGGTTGGACCGAACCTTGAGGCTGCCTACATTATCCTTATTTTTTAAGGAATCAGATCGAACGTAGTTCAAACATCTGACCTAACTATTTTTTATCTTTCTTTCTGTTTCTCTTTTTTTTCTTTTTTTTTTGTTTTCTCTTTTTTTCTTTTTTTTCTTTTTTTGCCCTAGCTTCTATTTTTGAGGGCATGGACCTTTGACAATTTTTTTTTTTTTCACTTGAATATTCTAAAAGCTGCCCCAGTTTGTACTCTTGGGGCATGGACTTTTTTTTTTTAACTCTAAACTTGATTCCAAAAGAGGGTAGTCAAAGAAAAATAACACAGGCTCAAAAGGGGCAGTAAAGGATATAAAGTATTTGGGTAGCAGAAAAAGGGCCTCCCAACCTCAAGAACGTCAAACATGGTATCTTTTCGCGATCACAGCATTAACGAACATGTCAGTCTTCTTGGTGTTCCGTGGTCACAAGACATTTTCCATCCTTTAGTGACAAACTTTCCAACAAACATCAATTGATTAAATATCCTCAATCCCAATCTTCACAATGATTTGAAGGTAAATTTTACTCGACCTTAGTTCCAAAGTATTCCAACTCTTTATTCATCCTCAAAAGTATTTTTTTTTTAGTTATCAAATTCCATATTAAATCAGTTCCTAAGATCTGGCCAAAATTTCTGCATGCATGTCATGTCATTAAGACTAGCGGGAAAAGAACTAAGAACAGAATGACACAAAAGGACAAACTCTATTTTATTGAGCAAAGGATGAAAGGGTTTTACAACTAAACAAGCAACCTAAAATACGAGTTACAACCCTAAAATAACCTGAATAATGAAAACAGCAACAGAATAGACAGACAAGACTCACACAAACAGAATGGAGGGATAGAAGGGTTTGACTCAATAAAGCAAATAAAATCTGGATCACAACCCTAAAATAACCCAGATAATAGAAAAAACATCAAAACAAGCTACCAAGATTCCTTCCTAGTGTGGAGGGAATGACTTTTCAATTGTTAGGCTTGGCATTTAGCCACAAATTTGCTCATCAGAATCAGCAGAGCCTTCTCCAATTTCAACATCATTAACTTCAGTTAGCAAGCTCCCGAGAGGATTCTCATACTCCATGTCACCAGGCATCATCCCCACAAAGTGTGCATCATGATGTACAGGTAAAGGATTCTGTGCGATATTCTGGATGTCACTACCTTGGATCACAATCAAGCTTTCCTAGATCATCCTTTCTATTTCTCTTTTCAAATCCCGACAGCTTTCAACATTGTGCCCCTGGGCATTGGAATGGTATTCACACCTTTTAGAAGGGTCAAAGCTTCTTGCATGTGGGTCCACACGATTTGGAGGAATGGGTGCAATCATGTCATGATTCTTTAACTTCTCAAATAAGCTTGCATAGGACTCTCCTATTGGTGTAAAATTATCTTTCAATGTTTGGCAGAGATGTGGGTTATAGGGCACTAGAAAATTTTGTGGAGGCTGGTAGAGATTTTGTAATACTCGTGCTCGCCTTCTGGGGTGCTTTGGTGGCTGGGCAACATACTGAGGTGGAACAACAGAGTGTTGTGGGTTGTGAGGGGGATAGTAATGCTCAGGGGAGTTATCAGAATACAGACGAGGTTGGTCATACATTTGAGACGCTCTCCTAGGACCTCTTCTCGACCCTGATGTCATCATGATTTCTTCAACCTTCTCATTCGTGTCACTAAAATTATTAGATTTAATCTGGACAGCCTGAGTTGCGGCTTTGAGAATTGCTTGACTTATAATTTTGCCTGTCTTAAAACCATTCTCAACCATTTCCCCCATTTTGATTGCTTCCAAGAAGGATTTACCCACTGCGGACATCATATTTTGAAAATAATCTGGCTCTTGAGCTTGAAGAAAGAAGTGATTAGCTCGTGGTCGTCCATGGGTAGCTTAACTCTGGCTGCTTGTTCTCTCCATTTGATGGCATATTCCCTGAAACTTTCGGTTGGTTTCTTCTTTAGGTTTGAAAGGGAAATGCGGTCTGGGGCGATGTCGATGTTGTATTGGAACTGTTTGACAAAGGCATGTGCCATGTCATCCCAGACATACCAGCGAGACGTGTCTTGATCCATAAACCATTCGGAGGCTACTCCCGTAAGGCTTTCCCCAGACTAAGCCATCAACAATTCTTCATTTCTTCCCACACCTCTTAGTTGATTGCAATACCTTTTCAGGTAGGCTATGGGATCTCCATGTCCACCATACTTTTTAAATTTGGGAGTCTTGAAACCAGGCGGCAAGTGGACATCGGGGAACATACATAGATCTTTGAAGGCAACACTCTTTTGACCTGCCAACCCTTGCATGTTTTTCAACCGTTGTTCTAAGCTCTTCATTCTTTGGGTCATTTCTTCCTGTACCATCTTCCGAGCAGGCTTCTCAATATTTGCAGGAAGATCAATCGAGTACGAGTGGTACTCAGGAGAGTGGTACTGCTCTTGTTGTGTAGCAAATTGTGACTCATGACGAGGCTCTTGACCACTGGTCCATGCTTGACACATTTCTGTTATTTAAAGTTTCAGCATTCTATTTTTCTCAAACACAGTAGGCTCTTATTGAACCCTCTAACCCTGAGTCTCTTAAGCACTTGTAACAGCTTCGATGTCAGTTATCATTTTTCCTTGGATCTTGTGTCTCCAGCTTACCACAAACCAACCACCTCAACTTTCTTCACAATTCAAAACAAAACATATTAGAATGGACTCAGTCTGTCCTTATTATTATCAATATTTTTCACTTTTGTTTTTTTCATTTCTTTTTAATGGTGATCGAACCTGATGTGTGTTGCCTACGTATCATGTGGGAACATGAATCAGATCTTGCGTAGTTCGGGAAGATCATGAATAAAGTAAATAAACTAACATTTTTTCTTTTTATTTTGAATTTTTCATTTTATTTTTTCGAAAGAAAAACTTATAAAGAAGAAAGAGAATATTTTTGGGATTTTGATTTTTCTCTAAAATTTTGCAAATAAAGACTTCTAAAGAAAAGAGATATTTTTTGAATATTGACCTTTTTTTTTGGAATTTCGAAGAAAAACTTCTAAAGAAAAAGAAAATATTTTTGAATTTTTGGACTTTATTATAAAATTATGAAAGAAAGACTTCTAAAGAAAGTATTTTTGAATCTTGAATTTTCTTTTCAATTTTTGAAAGAAGAATGAAAATATTTTTGGATTTTGAGAAGAAATTAAAAGAAAATATTTTTGGATTTTTTTAAAAAAAATAAAAATAAAATTGGGGTCTTAAAGAAAGACTTTTCTAAAGAAGGAAGTAAATGAAAATATTTTTGGATTTGTTTGAGAATGGTGGGCCGGAACCGATGAGGTTTGCCTACGTATCTCACATCCGGTGAGAATCAGACCCACGTAGTTCGCCCACTTTGACGGAACTGGAAAACATGACACTTGAAAATTTTGGCTCATTTTGAAATGACCTTTTTTTTTTCAGAATTTTGGCAGATTTTCAAAATTTTCTCAATACCTACCTCTCACTCTTTGATTTTCTATTTTTTCTTTTTTTTTTCTTTTTGATTTTCTTTCTGTATTCTAGAAGCCGGTCAACATGCAAGCCGAAACAATCAGATGCACAAGTAGCACGTAAGATGCATCAGGATGGTCTTTTAATTTGGGTAAAACCTGTCCTAGACGGACCCAACCCCTGTGTTGAGTCCCCAAAGTCAACTGCACATGATGCAAACAAGCGTTCCTACTAGGGATATGACATGAGGTTGCGCTATTCTAGGTTTAAAACCTGGGTGTATTGTTCTAGACCTGGCTTACCCGAGCGGACAACTGGGGCCAAAGAGGGGGCAACGTACTGGGAGCACTAAAGTCTACCCGGCCTTATTGCTGGCCCAACCTCGATCTATTTAGTATAATTTCTACAGAAAAAGCGAGCCACGCGAACGTGTGCACCATTTTCAGAAGACTTAGAGGGGTGGCGTAAGAAGACATTTAAATACAGTTCAAGTAATATCAAAGTGGTAAATGATAATTAGCACATTAAGTCCACAAAATACAGTAATATCAACAATAAATCCAAATAAAAATTGTATTAATAAGCTCGAATTCTTGAACTCTGAACCAGAAGTTCTGGGTTCTTATCCCCAGCAGAGTCGCCAGAGATGTCACATCTCCTTTTTACTACACCTCGTAAAGGGTATAAGTATAAGAGAGTTTTTTCAATTTAAGTGACAATCGAAACGGGATTATACTTATTTAAAATTCAGAGTCGCCACTTGGGATAATTTATGGTGTCCCAAGTCACCGGTTTATTTTAAATCCCAAATCAAGGAAATTTCGACTTTCCTTTTGAAGTCTGCAAACCAGAAATTCTGGATAAGGAATTCTGTTAACCCGGGAGAAGGTGTTAGGCATTTCCGGGTTCGGTGGTTCTAGCACGGTCGCTTAGCAATTTATACTTGGCTTAATTGTTTAACTACTCATTTTTAAGACCTATGTGCAATTATCATTTTACCGCTTTTAAATCACTTGAATTATTCGTAATTAAAGAATTGAGCTACGCGTACGTATACTCTTTTCTTTTGGCGTGTTAATAACGCTTTTGTTGATTTATTAAGAGAGTTTGGTTGAGGTGCGCGAACGCATCCCTCGAGTCTTTTAGAGTTAAATTTGCAATTATATTACGCGAACGTATATATAATCGCAATATTGATCTAAATCGGGCCTAAAACAAACTATATAGAGGTTAATTAATGACTCAAGATTTGACAGTAAGGTTTGGCCAAAGTAACACCAATTCTTCTAAATTAAAGTGAAAATATATCAATTACAGTTAAATGATAACAAGTTTGTATAAAGTGATACGTGTCTTTGATTAGGTGCAATTAAATTCGTTAAAGTGCTATATCATAACATAATTGTACAAATATAATAGTGATGACAATTATCATGTAAACTAAATAATGTATTTAGCACATGTTTGCAATTTGATGCAATACTGAACAACAGTAATAAAATATGAGTTTATATTGATACACTATGCGTTATGAGCACATTACATTGAAATGAGAACAAATAAGTAACAGATGTTTTCAAATTCAACATATTGACGTCAATTATCACATTAAAATACGTGTTTGACAAATTTTATCTCACTACAAAATGAAACAACTATTAAACAATGTAAACAAAATACCTGGTAGGACAAAGAACTCGAGTAAAGAGACTAAATGCAGAGGCAAAATCGACCGAAGCTCAGTAGTTCCCGAAATAGTAAAATTAGCGGAATCGAATAGAGATTTGAGTTTAAATCAAACTCCCAGCTTCGAAACAAATTCTACAGCTCCACCAAGCTCTTAGAGCAGAAAGATAGATTTTCTTTGATACTAAAAAAAATATGCAAGGACCTCCGATCAAAGATTGAACAAGTCGCAGCACGAACGGATATTAACATGAAGCTTGAACCGCTAGGCCAAAACTCGAACGACATACCGTCGTCAACCGAAAGACTCAAACTGCACAACGCTTGGAATTGGAAGAACTTTACTGGTGAGATCTGAATATGGGTAGGTAATGATATTGTAAATGGGTCTGGTATGGTTGCTCTAATGGAGATAAAAGTTACATAATAGTAGTTTTATTTTGATGAAGAATAAATGGATTAATGGCTATGGAGGTGTTGGTTTGAGAAAATAAAAATGAAGAAGAAAAAGAAAATGGGCCGTTTTTTTTTGTTCTGTATCTTTTAAAGAAAGGAGCTCTTTCTCTTTGTCTCTTGTTGAGAAAAATCCAAAGAAGAAGAAATAGGTTCCATCGTTGCGCCGTTTTCTTTGCTTCTTTTTGGGGAGCGTTTTTTCTTTTAGCTGCTGATGGCTTTTTTTGATGAAGAAGAAGGTCCCTAGCGGCTGATTTCCTTAGGTTTTTTTTTTGGTTGTAGGTCTAGGTACTATTATATAGGGGTAGGGATTAGGTCAGAGGTATGAGTCTATGAGTTATGGGCTTGGAAATTATGGGATAGGGAATTGAGCCAAAAGCTAAAAAAAAAAATAGACTATAAGATTCATAAAGACGGGGTAAACCAACCCAAAACTAATTCCTCCTTCTAAATTTATATATATATATATATAAAACTAATTTTAGTTAATTAAACTAAACTATATTAAAATATGAAACTATTTTTGTATTTTCAAGACTATATATAAAAATAAAAATAAGCTACTATTTTTGTATGTTTTTTTATTTAAATTTATGAAAGATGCGTGAATTAAAATATTTTTTGTGACAAAATAAAGTAAAAAAGTTAAAATTAATTGAAATAGCTATATTAGGCCTAAATTAAATATTTTACGCTAAAATATGAAAAATCTTGGGGAGGGTCAAAAATCACATGTCTACAAGTCGATAATTGCTACAACCAGTAGGCAGGCCTGATTCAGACTTTTTATCTGAGTTATGTAATAAACTGGTCTGCTTCAACAATTAAAACTCCCCTCGCCTTTAGTATTTTTAAATTTAGACCCTAAATGTATGTTTAAGTCATGCTATTTGTATGTTTTGCTTGAAGAGGTATACATGAGCCTTTTATTTGTTTACATGCTTCCCCTAATGTGCAATACTATGTGTTTTTGTATGTCACCTTAGATATTTCACCTTTTGAAACCTAAAGTCAGCCTAATATCCCTCCCCTTAAGGAATAGTATTCCTAAGTTCCTCCGGGACCGATATGAATGGGACGGGTAATAGCATGCAATAGTGGTCGAGACCAATTTGCATTTTAATACCTTAACGGGGTGAGAAGGGTAGATATGGATATGATAACTGGTGTGCTAATACCTCGTGTATCCCTCTTCGGAGGAGTGTCATATCGGGTATCATATTGACGTGATCCATATTAAAAATAAACCTAGGACCCCCCTTTTTCTCTTTTATATATTTTCAAGTATTTGTAGAACTGTAACTCTTTCTTTTAGAAATTCGCCTTCTAACTGTTTTCAAACTCTTATGTGTTTAAATCCCCTACTATTTGAGCCTATACCTGTTTGTTTGCTAAATTGCACAAATTCACAAAAAACTGTTTGGTCGGGAACCACACTAGTGGATCCTGAGGGGTGCCTAACACCTTCCCCTTAAGATAATTTCAAGCCCTTACCCAATCTCTGGTTATCAAACAAACTTAGAAGTGAACTTTGTAGGGGTCCTAATACACCTTAAATCATTAGGCGACGACTTTTCAAATGCAAAACCCAGTTCCCAAAAGGAATGCGTTGTCCTATACCCAAAAAATGTCATAAACCCGATCTCCCAATACAAAAAGGAAAAAAAGGGGGCGCGACAGCATGCCGACTCTGCTGGGGATATTTAGGCTTTTACCACTTCAGATTGTTCTTGTGAATTTGTACCCTCCCTTATGTGCAATTACTTGTTTAAATTCCTTTAAGCGTTTAGTTTCTTTTCAAAGCAAAACTGACTTATCTTCTTCGTTTCTTTCATTTATTACTGCTTTAAATTATAAAACTATTGTATTTATTACTTTCTTAACGTGCAAATACATGCCAACGTGCTTTTAATTATTGCATAATCATGCTCAACATCTTACTTCACTCGTGCCAAACAAATACCATATCAACGCTTATAATGAGTGGTTGCGCTCTTCCTATATTATCACCCCTAAATTTGGAAAGGCATATTTGCGATAAAACGAGTCGATCAGTGGTGCAGTCGACGGTTCCGTGCCTTCCCCCTTGAGTTGTCCTCTTAAGGGTACCAGTCTAAAACCCCAAAAAAACCTTACTCTGTTCAAATTGTACATGCATCATGGTCAAACCTAGCCGGGTCAGTTATGTTTTCCACATAATGATCCTTTAAGATATCCTTGTCCAAAGTCCACCGGGTTTCCCTGAACCCAAATGGACATCACCACGTTCTATGCGTTTATTTGGAGATCTAAATGCTTCATGCTAATTGTTGGTATTAATTAGTCGAGCCTGGTAGGGGTAAGGGCCCAACCTTATTTGTCTTGCAGAAATATGAAGAACGAGATCCCCAGCTTCGGTATGGTTAGCACACCCTCACTCTTGCTTGACTGGTGGAGGAATCTTCCGTCAAATGACCAAATCAATGAATGGAAAGAGAGGGCCACCAAATCCAGCAAAAAGCTGGAATATCTGGAATACAGCCTGCTGGAATTGGAAGGAAAAGTGAGGAAGAGAGTCACCGACTGCCAGAACGCTGAAGGGAACGAAGGAGAACACCTGGCAAAGGCATTTTTACTGGTTAACCTATGCGAGCTGGAGGATTTGATCAACGAGAGCATTCAACCTGAGGAAGGTCCTTCTGAGACCAAATAGATAAGAGTTTATCTTTTCACTTTATAAAATGTAATAAGGCCAAGGGCCATTAGTGACTTTTTATTTTCTGTCAATTTGGGATTCGCTACTTTTTATCAATAAAATAAGGCATTTAGCATCCTAAGTTCTCCAAATCAATTTGTCGCTAGGCCTACCTCAGGCACAAAGAGGTCCCCAAATTAGGACACAATTTACATTCCCGCACTATGCGTTTAAATATTGCAATACTTCTTATAATCCTCACTAACTTGGTTACCTTTTTGTTTTTACATTTTGTTTTATTATTCCCCTCCTCAAAGGTTAGTTCGTGCACTCTGGCAACATCATCCTATTCCACGAGATATAGAGGCCCTCCACCCACTCTTCCTCTTAGTCCTGTCAAAAACAAGAACAAAGGGATGATGGAAGATTTGAACAACGTCAGAAAGGAGAATTCAACTGAATGGGTAGAGGCCACTCATGGTCATGGTACTCAAGTTCCTAAGGAAAATGCATCCCAACTTGAACAAAAACTGTTGAAATTCCAAGAAGAGCTTGATCAGGTTCGGAGCTTGGCAAATCTATCATTTTCCCTCACCACTCCAGATATCAATTTCCCAAATGCTCAGAACCCCACACCTCCGCAGAATATCCCAAAGCCGCAAAACCATCCTGCTCCTTACCATCACTACAACACCTGCCATCTCCCAAACAACACTCCACTACTCATCCCAGAACCTCAAAACTACACAAATGACCACTTTCACACCCACCATAACACCCCCATCTACGTGGAGGTCATGCCACACTCCACCCAACCTATCTCAAGCACACCCGAGTCTGATGAAATAGACTTGATCATCAGGAACCTAGCTGAGGAACTTATGAAATTGACTAGCCAGATTCAAGGCGTTGAATGAAGAAAGGGAATTGAGGGGCTGAACTATGAAGATCTTACATACAACCCGATGTCGAACTGCCCGAGGGGTACAAACCTCCAAAGTTAGAAATGTTTGATAGTACAGGGGATCCAAGGGTCCATTTGAGAACATATTGTGACAAGATGGTTGGAGTAAGGAAAGACGAGAGAATCCGCATGAAGCTATTTATGAGGAGTCTAAAAGGAGATGCGTTGTCCTGGTACATCAGTCAAGATCCAAAGAAATGGTCAAGTTGGGTAAGCATGGCATCCAACTTTATGGACAGGTTCAGGTTTAACACAGAGAATGCGCCGGATGTGTTCTATATTCAGAATCTAAAGAAGAAGCCTACAGAAATGTTTCGCGAGTATGCCACTCGCTGGAGGTCCGAAGATGCTAAGGTCAGACCTGCCTTAGAGGGGGAATAGATGAACAAATTCTTTGTCCGGGCCTAGGACCCGTAATACTATGAATGACTAATGATGATTAAAAACCATAAATTTTCTGACATTATCAAACTAGGTGAAAGAATTGAAGAGGGTATCAAAAGCAGTATGGTTACAAACTTCGAGGCATTGTAAGCTACAAATAAGGCTTTACAGTCCCGTGGTGTGTCCAAGAAAAGAGACGTAGGAGTCGTAATGGTTGCACAGAGAACCAAATCTCCTATCGAATACCAAACTTATCCAACACCTCCACTCACATATCAACAAGCCCCGAACTACCAAACATCCTCACACCAAGCTCCACCACCAAATTATCAATCACCTCCACTTCCTACATATCGACCTACTTCACCCGGATACTCCCAACCCGCTCATGTCTACCAAAGCTACAATGCTCAGCCCTCCCACTATCAATCACCTCATACGTACCAAAACTTCCCTAGACCCCAACCAAATTTTGACTGCAAACCTCCAAAACACTACATAGCCATCGCTAAACCTATTGACCAGCTATATGAAAGACTCAAGGTTGTTGGTTATGTCACCCCCATCCCTACTGCAACTCCTAAAAACCCTTCTCAGTGGGTTATCCCAAACAAATCCTGTGCATACCATTCCGGCATGAAAGGGTACACCATCGATGAATGTCATTCTTTGAAAGACAAGATCCAGTCTTTAATTGATAACAAGGTCATTGTGGCAAAGCAAAATGCCCCAAATGTCCACAACAAACCTTTACCAGACCATAAGGGTGGAGGTATCCATATGATTGAAATAGAGGACGATTGGGATCCTGAGGGATCAATTGGGTTGATCACAGAAGGTGATGAACCAAAAAAGCCAATAGTTACTCCTAATCCGATCGTAGTCCAAATTCAACCATCTAGGGATGCTGAGGTAAATATGTATGTGTCACTTTAGTGTGAAGAAACGACATCTACAAAGATGCCAGCGTTAATTGAGGTCAAATTTGTGTCTCCGACAACTGCGCCCACACTGTTTGAAGTTGCAGTTCTACCACCCAAGGCACATACTCCGTTTGGAGTATAGGTAGCCACGCCGATCCCAGTGGCGATGTCGACTATGGAACTATTCCATACAAAGGCTGTACCTTGGGACTATACAACCAAGGCAAAAAGGAAAGGCAAGGTTAGGTTCGAAGAGACTGTTGCAACATAGTGTATGACAAGAACTAGTAGAGTCTACACCCCGGAACATCTAGCTGAGTCAAGGAAGAAAGCCTCCAATCGGTCACCCATCATTGAGACAGGTCCAAACGATCTTTGGAGAAAGATACATGCCAAGGAATACTCGGTCATCCACTAGTTGAACAAAACACCAATGCAAATCTCCATTCTTACTTTGCTATAAAATTTCGAGGCACAGAAGAATGCGCTATTAAGGGTGCTAAGTGAAGCATACGTTCCAAGCAACATCACTGACGGAGAAATGGCTAACATGGTAGGACAGGTGTTGGAGAGCCATAAGATCATTTTTCATGATGATGAGCTGCTACCTGAGGGGTTGGGGCACAATAAAGCGCTGCACATCACTGTGCAATACGAAGATTATTTCATCATCAGAATCTTGATCGACGGGGGTTCCAGTCTCAACATTTATCCGCTGGTAACACTTAAAAAGCTGGGTAATGGACTACACGAGATAAAGGATGGAGCAATCAATGTGAAAGCCTTCGACGGTTCCCAAAGGTCCACCATTGGGGAGATTACTCTATGCATGCAAATGGGGTCAACCTGGTTCGATGTTGATTTCCAGGTGATAGATGTGTCAGCATCCTATAATCTGCTATTGGGATGGCCATGTATTCATGCTGCTGGAGCCGTAGCATCAACACTGCATCAGGCCGTAAAGTTTGAATGGAATCACCAGGAAGTGATCGTTCATGGAGACGGTAGCAACCCTATATACAGTCGCCAAACCATTCCGGCAATCGAAGGAAGAAGGAAGCTAGGTGGAGAGACTTACCATCATATTGAACAGGTAAATGTTGTTGACAAATACAAATGGTTGAATAACAAGATCGAGAGTATACTGAATTGGAATAGGTATGAACCTGGCAAGGGGCTCGGCAAGAACCTCCAAGAATCGCTAAGCCAATAAAGCTCAAGAAACATGGCACTACTTTCAGTCTGGGATATGAGTACACCTGGGAAGAATTCAACAACTGGTCACCACCATGGAGCAGTCCTTACTATCCACTGGAGCAGCCAATACCATATCTGGAGTAGACCTTCCAAATTGCCGATATTATTTATGGGTCAGAAGAAGAAGAAGAACTTGCGGCGGTGAAGAACTTGTTCCTAGAAGACAATCATATAGATTGTTGTGTTGTTCTTGAGGAGGAGGGGGAGGAAGGTCCTTCCATACAGGTTGTAGGCAGAGGGGCACACCTCAATAACTGGACCATCAGGACAACCAGAGCCCGACGAGCCTCGGGGTAGCAAGGCTAAAACAAGCATCATGCACTATTTTTATTTACTAACTGATTTTTCTTTCGCATTTTAATTCCCGCAATAAGATATCCAATGTTCAAAATGATTATGCAATTTATCAAAGCATTTTGACTTTTTCTTATGTATCAGCACTCATTATTATTTTTTCTTTCTCTCATTACTTTACTTATACAACATTTCTATTACTTATCTTGATGAACCAATGACTGTGACGTGCAATGAGACAACGCAATAAATGGACATTGATTTAGAGGAAGATGACATACCAGAGGATATTGTCAAAGAAGTTGAGAACTTTGAGAATACTCCTATGTCCAACCTGGACGATACCGAAATTGTTAACTTCGGAGATGTAGAAAACATCAAGGAAACACGAATCATCGTCCACTTATCACCGTCAGAAAAGAAGGAATACATAGAATTTTTAAAGGAATATGAGGGCATATTCGCCTGGTCATATGATGACATGACCGGTTTGAGTACGTCTATTGTGGCTCACAAACTGCCAACCGATCAGCCATGTCCTCTGGTGAAGCAAAATCTCAGAAAGTTCAAGCCTAATATGAGTTTGAAAATCAAGGAAGAAGACACTAAGCAAGTCAAAGCTAAGGTTCTCAGGGTAGTAGAATACCCGACATGGCTAGCCAACATTGTACCAGTACCAAAGAAGGATGGGAAAGTCAAAGTCTGTGTCGACTACCGGTATCTCACCCGGGCCAGTCCGAAAGATGACTTCCCTTTATCGAACATACACATCCTGATTGACAATTACGCCAAGCACGAGCTGCAGTCATTTGTAGATTGTTTCACGGGTTATCATTAGATCTGGATGGATGAAGAAGATGCTGAGAAAACGGCTTTCATTACGTTGTGGGGAATTTACTGTTACTAGATGATGTCGTTCCGCCTGAAGAACGCAGAGGCCACCTACATGAGGGCCATGACTACCATTTTCCATTACATGATACACAAGGAGATAGAGGTATATGTAGATGATGTTATCATCAAGTCCAAGAAGGCCATTGATCACATGGAAGATTTGAGGAAGTTCTTCAATAGACTACAGAGGTACAATCTGAAACTAAACCCCGCGAAGTGCGCATTTGGGGTTCCTGCTGGGAAATTGCTTGGCTTTATTGTGAGTCGCCAAGGAATAGAACTAGATCCATCAAAAGTCAAAGCTATCCAGGAAATGCCACCGTTGCCAGATACATGCAGACATGATAAAGATGCCTACAAATGAGCTTAATGCAACAAGCTAACCGTGGCCATTCGCCGCCTGGGGAATGGATGTCATTGGACCAATTGAGCCTGCTACATCCAACGGACACAGGTTTATCTTAGTAGCAATCGAATAGTTCACCAAATGGATCGAAGTAGCATCATACAAAGCAGTGACTAAGAATGTTGTGGCAGACTTTGTCCGCGACCGCATTGTTTGTCGATTCAAAATTCTAGAGTCAATCATTACTGATAATGGCTCCAACCTCAACATCGACATGATGAAAGTTATGTGTGAAACCTTCAAGATCAAACACAAGAATTCCACAGCATATAGGCCTCAAATGAATGGAGTTGTAGAAGCCGCCAACAAGGATATCAAGAAGATATTGAGGAAAATGATAGAGAAGCATAAATAGTGGCATGAGAAGTTATCATTTGCTCTATTGGGGTATCACACCATAGTCTGCACATCAACCGGGGCAACCCCCTATATGCTGGTTTATGGTACAGAGGCAGTCATTCCCGTTGAGGTAGAAACTCCTTCCCTAAGGATCATACAGGAAGCTGAGCTCGACGACGTAGAGTGGGTGAAAATTCGTTATGAGCAACTAGCCCATATAGATAGAAAGAGAATGAATGCAGTTTGCCATGGTCAACTCTATCGGAACAGAATGTCCAAAGCCTTCAACAAAATAGTCAAGCCGAGATAGTTCACACCAGGACAGCTGGTGTTGAAGAAAATTTTTCCGCATCAGGATGAAGCCAAAGGGAAATTCTCTCCCAACTGGCAGGGTCCATACATGGTTCACCGGGTTTTGATAGGAGGAGACCTCATACTTGCAGAAATGGACAGAGAAGTCTGGACAAAATCAATCAACTCAGATGCAGCCAAGCGCTACTATGTGTCATCCTTATGCTTCCCTTATATGATGTAATTTGAACTACGCCTTACCTGATTCTCGTTTAAGAGGGGATACATAGGCAGCCCTATGGGTTCAGTCACAATTCAATAAAATTTTCATTTCCCCCACAATTGGAAACTAAGGCAGAATTTTGAGGAGGACCCTCAAAATTCCGAAGTAATTTCATCCAATCATCGCAAGCAACAGTCAAAAACATCAACCCAGTAAATTGGGGAAGAATTTTGAGGAGGACCCTCAAAATTTGGTAGCAAGATAGGTTGCAATGTCCTGAACCTGGTCACAATCATCAGTTCATTTAAAAAATTATTCTTAATTATATACATATGTGACATTTATTACTAAATCATACATGTTTATTACTGAAATTGCCTTGTTTAGCAACTCTACCGCAATAATACACACATTATCACCAGATCAAAGCCGAGCAGGTCAAGTAGAGCCAGCGGGGATACGAACTAACCGCCCCTTTACAAAACTCACAATTTTTCTTTGGATGCAGGCATTTGGATTGCAAAATCATCAAACATACTATACACTCACAAGATGAACATTGTTCGGGAATACAACTATCAGAATCGTTGCACTTATCCACATTTGCTATCCATACACACAAGTGACATTCCTTGTGTCACAATGTCCCCAGCAGTCACAATATTGCAACCTGCTGTCATCTAACAAAGCTATATTACCACTTGCCATTTTATTTATTGCATAAGGCTACCATTATGCCTTCCGAGACTAAACGTTGTCTCCATCTGCATTTCTTCATTCCATAAGGCTACCATCTGCCTTCTGAGACCAAACGCTATCTCCATCGAAATTTTTGCACTACATAAGGCTACCATTCTACCTTCTGAGACTAAACGCTATCTCCATCTGGATTTCTACACTACATAAGGCTACTATTCTACCTTCCGAGACTAAAATGTGTCTCCATCTGCATTTTTGCATTGCATAAGGCTACCATTCTGTCTTTCGAGGTTAAACTATACCTCCATCTGCATCTGCATGGCTGAAAGATCGTTGCATACTGCATCTGCATGGCTGAAAGATCGCCTCCGCACGGCTAAACAATCGCCTCATACTGCATTTCATGGGCTGAAAGATCAACACATACTGCATCTCATGGGCTGAAAGATTGCCAAATTATCCAAAAGGCGTCATCATTCGGAGGCACCATTTTCATAGCTCGAGAACACCATGTCATGGCCCGAGGATCCCTTTTTAATCTTTTGCATATCATTATTCAAAAGGCATCATGGTTCGGAGGCACTATCCTCATAGCCCGAGAGCATCATTTCATGGCCTGCGAATCCCTATAGCATGCTTCATGGCCCAGGACATCATGGACTAAAGGACGTCTTCTTAACCGTCCAAAGACAACATTCATGGTCCGACGGGAACTTGCATCATGTTTAAATTCATTCAGAGTATACGCCTGTATTATTTTTAATTGTAGGTACATCGAAAAGCAATGACCATCCTGGCAGGAGCAAGCCCGCTCCAGCTCCCGCAGCCATATTAAACCTTAACCATTCTCGCAAGCCACCCCCTCACCCCATCTTGGGTATTGCGTCCGTTCTTGAGAGTCTCCATCGGCATACTCCGCCGACAGATCCCGAGCTATATATGACCTGATTCCTGTAAAACCAGAGATATATAGGTAGCTCAGAATCCAGGGCGTGGCCTAACTTCTTCGAACCATTTCGTTCGGTCAAAATTGGTCATCATATCTTTACCCGACAACTCTTTCATCCTTCCCGGGTAAACAGGGGCAGCTGTTGACACCCAATTTTTTCCTATATATTTTGTAATATGAAAATACCTTCAAAATAGCATGTATATGCACATATAAGTATGTCCAAATATTTTATTATTTTTACTTAATTTTTAAAGGTTTCAAACCAATTTATTTATCTATTTTTTATCCATAAAACCCAATAATTATTTTCAAAATTATTATTTTTGGTAATTCATTTATTAAAATTTTACATTTATGCTAAAATATAGCTAAGGGAATTTTTGCATATTTTTACAAAATTATTTAGTATTTTTAAAGGCTGAATTGTACAATTGCGATATTAGCCTCCTTTAGGATTTAATTGTGTTTATCTTCATGAAAAATAGGTCCAATATTTTTAAATTGATAATTATATGTTATAAATCGTTTTAGTACTTTTAATTTATTTTCAATAATTAATTTAATATTTTTATAAAATTCTAGCCAGATTTTATTTCAATTTCAGCCTAATTGAAACCCCAATTTGAACAAAATTTACCTCGACCCAATTTCAAATTAAAGTGACCCAAACCCGGATCCCCACCTAACCCTTTAAATCCCAGCCGTTGATCATTTAGATCAACGGCCACCGGCTGCCCTTACCATTTTTAACCCAAATCAACCCCTTAACCTAATTCACTTCCCACCTACCGCCACCTTTGAAACCCCCTCCTCTCTCAACTCTCTCTGAAACTCTCATGAACCCTAGCCGTCGCCCTCTCACCCCACCCTAATACCTACCTAATCCATAGCCTTCCGTGGTTATTTCAGGCATATACCAACCTTCCACGGCTTCTATGTATTTGTTCTTATGGTTTCAAGGCCAGACCTTGAAGGAATCTGGTCCAGTACTTGTTCGATTTCAGTTCATGGCTCTTCTCCGGTCATCCTTGACCTTTCTCCTGCCAGCCATGGCCGCTCGAGTCAGATCCTCGACTCTCCTGGTTAGATCGGTAAATTTCAGGAACTTTCTCACCTTTATGGGTTTTTTGAAACCCTAATCTCTAAGATCTTTTCGATTTCTTTCAGCTCTACCTTAGATCTGTGCTTACCTTAATCTTTTAAGCATTTTCTCGAAGTTTCTTTAACTTTGCTCTCAAAACGACTCTTTATATTTTCCGATTAGGGGTTTTCTATTAAGTTATTTAAAAATTTATTCTCTGATTTTAATGTGTTTCTGATCTTGCTATGTTTTGCTCATGTTGTTCTTCGATTTGAGTTAGCATGTTTAAAAAACCCTAATTTCTTTTGGTTGTTTGTTAGATGAGTGCTTGTTTGGTTAAGTTTTTGTTCGATTTATTTTCTTATTATCTTTTAAGCTCGACTACTGTTGAAAAAAAAAACTATGTCTTGAGTCTGAAACTGTTCGTTTGAATACCTTACTCGATTTGAAGTTCCTTGTTTCAGAATCTCTTTTTCTTTATGTAATTCCTCTGATTCTGGGTTTTATTATCTTTAAAACTTGACTATGCTTGAAACCCTAACTTTTCAAAAGGTTTTCTCGTCTGCTACTGTGAGACCTTGCATGTTTCTGATAATTTGTTTTCTCCATTGTTGACTCAATGTGACTTGACCTACTTGATTACTATGCTTCAAATGTTTGCTTTAGTACTGAACCTTATGCTTATTTTTGTATGTTGTTTCTTTTGCCAATGGGTTTGGCCTCGCATGTATGTTGTCTCTACTCACTCTGTTTAAATACTAAAGTGCAGAAGCATGTTACTTTCTTGATTGATCTTGATCTTATGACTGATTTCAGAACTTTTCTTTTGTGAAATCTAATTAGACTCGCCTATTTAAAGTTAATTGATTCTTTTCCTTTATTATGGTATTTTGACATACTGAATCCTTTCCCAAAATAAGCATATTTCTATTCTTAGACCTGATTGATCACTTAATGCTTTTACTACCCCTTTTATGGCAATAATTAGTCTGCCTACAAACTGATTCGTCTTTCCTTATTTTTTGAATTTGTTACCCTCGTTAAACAAGTGATCTCTTGATTAAAGGGGAATCACTTGGTTAATTGATTCTGATTGTTGTTGTTTCCATATTTGTATTGAAACTTTACTCATTACCTTATTTCTCACATGTTTTCAAAACTATAAATACCCTGCACCCCTCTTCTTTCAAATACACGAACACTTGAGTTCAGAACACATATTTCACTCAAAACTCTCTTTTCTCTATTACTACTTGTGTTGCTGCCTTACCTAGCCGGCTGAAAGACAAGGCTAGGCTGTGGGAAATTTGCTTACTTTTTTTTTGCATTTGCTTCTTTACTGGTATGTTCTAATTAATCTTCAGCATCAACAACAACATGTTTCTTTACTATTTCTTGCACTCTTGCCTGTTTTGCTGCTTGTGTTTAATCAAGTTCCATTATTAAGCATGTTGTAATCTGCCCATTTCCCTTCTGAATTAATATTTTTCCTTATGTATGAATTCTGTCAGTCACTTATTATGACTTATGAATCCCAAACCCCCATATCCCCTATATGTTTGTATTCTTTGGTTGGTTTGAGGGCATGTCAGCATTAGACATTGTTGTGCATGACCCAAACTTGACCATCCCTGGGGTCATATCCTTTATATCCCCTCTATGTGTTGTATTCCCTGGCTGGTTTATGGGCATGAAAGCATCATCTATTGTTGTGCATGTCCAAAACCTGACCCCCTCCTAGGGTCATATGCTCCTTGTAATGAACTCCCAAACCCGTGACCCCGTTGTATCAAAATGCGTATTCTGTAGTGTTAACTTTATTACTTCTGTTTTCAAATTTCCCTTACCCCCTTACTATTCTCAACCCAGTTTTAAATAACTCTCTACATCTGCACTTCCACTATACTCTTAGACTTAGGTTCTGCCTCTCTTGTGTGAGCTTTGCCTTGGGATCCATGAGCTCCCTCTGAACTGGGACACATAAGGGTTGGCCCTTCCACACTGCACTCATTCCTGTCTGGTTATGCAAACTTGGATATAAACACTGCCCGGGGTCCCTTGAGACCCTTAGAGAAATTTGACACACCCAGGTCCGAGAAAGGCTTTGAAACAAATGGCATTGGAGGTAGTTTATTCCATAACTCAAAGAGGAAGTCAAGAATCGGGCTTCCTCTGGTTGTAAAGTTTTTTTTTCTTTTTACACTTTTCTGATGTAATTCGATATTCAGTTTGTGATAATTTATAATAAATGTTGGGATTTGGCTAGAGAAAAGGGCTGGGTAATTGTGCATGCTTAAGGGTGGATATCATGCCTATAGGACCTAAAATTCTGCATATTTTACTCTGCAATTTAGATATCATGCCTATAAGATCTATTTTCACTAAAATTCTGCACGTTCTACATCTAGAGAATATGCATATATGACCTAAAGTCTGCATGTTTAACTCTGCATCTAGAGAATATGCCTATAGGACCTAAAGTCTGCATGTTTAACTCTGCATCTAGAGAATATGCCTATAAGACCTAAAGTCTGCATGTTTAACTCTACATTTAGAGAACCTGTCTATAGGACTCGTTTAAATTCTGCAGGCTTAACTCTGCATTTAGAGAACCTGTCTATAGGACTCGTTTAAATTCTGCATGCTTAACTCTACATTTAGAGAACCTGTCTTGAGGACTTGTCTTAGATTCTGCATTACCACACTTAGACACCATGTTCTTAGGATCTAACTGGTTATCATCTGGCATCATGCCCAATAGTTTAAAATCAGTACCCTTTTATAGAAATCATGCCTATAGGAATTGCGAGTAAATTCTTCCTGCTTCATTACATGTTCAACTAGATATCATATTTATAGGAATTAAATCAGCAATAATAGATATCATGCCTACAGGATCTGAAGCCAATCTAGTTTAAAATCGGCCTAATTCATATTGTTCTCAACTAGTTTTTAAACAACTCTCTCACCTTCTGTTAATACAGTTGAGAAAGCATGCCTATAGGATCTCAAATCGTTTGTTTTAAAATGGTTATTGCTTTGCCATATTTTGAATCAGTAATAGATATCATGTTTATAGGATCTTACCCAAACACTTAGGCAATCCTTAGGTGATAACAACAATAAAACTGAATCCGCCTTTGTTAATAGGTAATTGCTACAACCATCAGGCAGGCCTGATTCAGACTTATTATCTAAGTTATGTGATAAACTAGTCTTCTTCAACAATTAAAACTCCCCTCGCCTTTAGTATTTTTAAATTCAGACCCTAAATGTATGTTTAAGTCATGCTATTTATGTGTTTTGCTTGAGGAGGTATACATGAGCCTTTTATTTGTTTACATGCTTCCCCTAATGTGCAGTACTATGTGTTTTTGTATGTCGCCTTAGATGTTTCATCTTTTGAAACCTAAAGTTAGCCTAATATCCCTCCCCTTTAGGAATAGTAGTCCTAAGTTCCTCCGGACTGATAGGAATGGGATGGGTAATAGCATGCAATAGTGGTCGAGATCAATTCACATTTTAATACCTTAACGGGGTGGGGAGGGCAGATATGGATATGATGACCGGTGTATTAATAGCTCATGTATCCCCTCTTTTGAGGTGTGTCATATTGGGTATCGCATTGACGTGATCTATATATAAATAAACCTAGGACCCCCTCTTTTTCTCTTTTATATATTTTCAAGTATTTGTAGAACCGTAACTCTTTCTTTTCGAAATTCGCCTTCTAACTGTTTTCAAACTCTTATGTGTTTAAATCCCCTACTATTTGAGCCTATACCTGTTTGTTGCTAAATTGCACAAATTCACAAAATCCTTTCTGGCTGGGAACCACACTAGTAGATCCTGAGGGGTGCCTAACACCTTCCCTTAGGATAATTTAAAGGCCTTACCCAATCTCTAGTTATCAAACAAACTTAGAACTGAACCGTATAGGTGTCCTAATGCACCTTAAATCATTAAGTGGCGATTTTTCAAATGCAAAACCTAGTTCCCAAAAGGAATGAGTTTTCCTATACCTAAAAAATGTCATAAACCCGATCTCCCGATGCAAATAGGGAAAAAAGGGGGCGCAACACATCCTGCATCAATACACACCCAATACCAACTCTCGAAGCATCACAATACACGGTATATAAATCTGAAGCTGATACCAAAACTAACACTGGAGATGTGGTCAAGGCAGTCTTAAGCTTCTGAAAGCTCTCCTTACTCCCGTCTGACTACCTGAATAGAGCACTCTTCTGAGTCAACTTGATCAAGAGCAATGCGATAGATGAGAACCCCTAAACAAACCGGCGGCAATACCCCGCCAAACCAAGGAACTACAAATATTTGTGGCTGAGGATCGTCTGGGCCAACTCTGAACTACCTCTATCTTCTTCGGATCAACCTGAATACCCTTGTTGGACACCACATGCCCCAAGAAAGCCACTGAACTGAGCCAAAACTCACACTTGGAGAACTTTGCATAAAGCTTCTCCTCCCTCAATATCTGCAACACAACTCTCAAATGCTCTGTGTGCTCCTCTTGACTACGCGAATACACTAGAATATCATCAATGAAAACTATGACGAACGAGTCGAGATACAGCCGGAACACGTTGTTCATCAAATGCATGAACATTGATGGGGCATTGGTCAGCCCAAAAGACATCACCAAGAACTCATAATGAACATATTGGGTCCTGAAAGACGTCTTAAGAATATCCGAATCCCTGATCTTCAACTGGTGATAACCTGAACGAAGATCAATCTTGGAGAACACTCTTGCTCCCTGAAGTTGGTCAAACAAATCATCAATACGAGGCAAAGTGTCACACCTCCTTTTTGTGCGCCTACCCCGTGGGATAGATGCGCGAGGGAGTTTTTCCAATTTAAGTGACAAAATTCGAAATGGGATTATTTATTTAATTCAGAGTCGCCACTTGGGAAAGGTTTGGCTTTTGGTGTCCCAAGTCACCGGTTTATCTTGAATCCCAAATCGAGGAAAATATTCGACTTTCCAAATGAAGTCTGCGAACCAGAAATTCTAAGTAAGGAATTCTGTTGACCCGAGGGAAGGTGTTAGGCACCCCCGAATCCCGTGGTTCTAGCACGGTCGCTTAAATTGTTATAATGGCTAAATATCTGATTTAAATACATGTTGTGACTTATGTGCTTTTATTAAGTTTAAACCGCTTTTATTATTATCATTTATTTTTTATAGAATTGCAACGTCGTGAAAATGCATCTCGAACCACGTCACAATCAATGCACCCGTAGTTGTTAACACATTTCGACTCCGTTGAGATTTGAATTTGGGTCACATAAATGCGCACCCGAATTTAAGAATGTAATTTAATTAAGTCGCGCCTAAAGAGTCTAACGCGTTATTATCTTTGGGGAAGGCAGTGAAATTCACTAAACAAGTCCATCCCAAATTCTAAGTATTTATTATGATCGATTATTGAGGGCCCCGCAATTTTTATTTGGCGAGGCTTGTCTCATTATTTTTTTTAAAAAAAAGATTAGCCTACAATGACTACATTTTCTATTATGTTCGTCTCTAAGAAATGGAAGAAAGAAAAATACATACTAATTGAGTTACATGTTTGGTCAACTCCGGATTCTTGTTAATTATCTGATTAATTATTTACGAGGCGGGAATTGTTTCGTGCCTTATTCCATGGGTGAACATGCTTTTAATTTGATAAGAGAAATTGCATACAAGATTTGATGAAATGCTAAGCTTACTCCAAACGTTTCTCGAGTTGAATTTAACTAACTTATTTAAACTAGATTAAGGGAATTAACTACTAGAAACTGCTACTAATGGGATTCGAACATGGTTATATAGACTGCCTAACGAAATCCAATTTGATAGAGTTAGTTTAAATGACTTAGAACTAAATTGCGTCTCTTGCCAAATTAGAAGCAACATGCCTTACGTGTTTAGAATAAGAATAGAAATGAGATTCACCTATCAATTTACTAAACACATGTGCACTCTACGTCACGCGGTCAACTAAAACAACTAAATAAACAGCGTAAACAAACTAAGGTTCCAATTAAGTACAAGCTACCTCATAAGTTTGCTATTGAACTACAAACTAAAATTACACGAATCTAACAACGTTTATAAAGCTGTAATTACAGCAGCAAATGATTGAACTCCTTTGCATCTTTCAATTCGTACTCATTGTTACTGTTACATCAGTGTGAGATTCAAAGTGTGTACCTGGATGTTGAATACAACAGAAGAAAAGAATACAGAGAAGTCAGCAGCAGCAACAACAAGAATGGCAGCAACAACAACAAATACAGCAGAAGTGACAGTAACAAAGTGCACCAGGAACAACTCAAACGAAACCCAAAAAGATTTGTGATAACCAGGTAGCAACAAACAGCATGCAAAACTCAAAATGGACTCGAACTCAAACCAAGGTTGGACCAGTAGATTGCATAGGAAGTTTCAACGAATTGGAGTCAAACCAAAAAAAGAAACAGTATCAACTACTGAGACTTCACACTAAACCAAAGCCTGATGGAATTATGTTGCCAACCAAAAACTAAATTTGTTCTCTTTTTAGGACTGTTTTTATATCTGAAAAAACCTCCTCTAACTAATCGAGACCCTTCTCCTTTTATAGCCTTGCATCAGACCATCTACAGCCTGTTAAACCATTCAAACTCAGTCCCATCTCCTGCTGTTTTTCCACTCAACCATTTGAAAATAAAACCTCTCCCATGAGATTCCCCTGACAACAAACTCTTTTCATTATTAAAATGCTTTATCATTTTATTAAACTAAACCAAACATGGGCAGCAGTAATGTATCCTGACAGCACATGTTGTCCAATTATTCTAATCCCCTAACTTCTGACCAAACACATGCTGCCCAGAGTCAAAAGTGAGCACACATGCTATTAAATTGAACTATAATCTGTAATTCTTGCTAACACCAACAACTATCCAATCCTTAGGTGATTTCTGATTCAAATAAACACACTAACAAGCAGCTATACTCAATTCTTTAATTGGATTCAAACAAAGCTTCAGCAGAAAATGAATAACATGAGTCAAATTTTACCATTCAAGGTTGACACTAATTGACGACATATATTGAATCGACTACGCGAATCACAAACACATACAATCAATAGCTAATGATCAGAATCAAACAATATTGAACAGGGGTTTCAAATTGCACTGTCAAAACCAGAAATGACCCTGGGAACCAATTAATCGATCGAGTATTATTTCCATTGATTACACTGTCAAACACATACACTCATCAATGAATAGCAAAAGAGATTCGATCAAATGAGAAGTCCGGGCGAGGACAGAACAGTCGACACAAAAAAAAAGAAATTCAAAACAAATCAACTAATCATTTGGACATATGAACAGACATTTAACAAAACAACAAAATGGACTGACAAGGAAAAGGAAAACAAAAATACCTCAAAGGCTTGAAAAATCAGAAGGTCCTATCTCGGATTTGAATCGACCTTTCTTTGGGTTGAACGAACTTTAATCGAAGTGTTCTCACTAAGAACACTCCGATTAAGGTCCGTTAGACCCTCTGGCTCAAACGGAAAAAAATTGGACTCAGGGCTTCTAGGGTTTTTTATGGCAGATTTGGGATTTAGGTTTTCCTGGTTGGATTCGGACCAAACCAAGCCTGGTTTGGTCACGAGGGAGGTAAGGGGAGTGTCTAGTGTGAATCTGGGGTAGGTCTGGCATGGGTCGAGGCCTGGCTCGAATCTTCAAATGAAGATTCGAGATGGTGGGGGAAGATTCGAGACCCACGGCTAGTGGATCTGTGTTCAGGGGGTCGAGGTGGTCCTAGGGTGTTAAGATGGTGGTCACCGGCGTCCTTGTCGCCGGGTTTATGGCGAGGGGAAAGGGGAGGGGCGCTAGGGTTTCGTGGGGTTTGGGTCTGTGAGGGAGACGAAGATGAGGGAGGGGTGCTTGGATAGGGGGCGGGGTACGAGATGAGGGTTTATATACGGGGTGGATGGTTTGATCTTGGCCGTTAGATCAGTCGAGATCAACGGCCTGGATCTCTCACTTAACGGAAACGGCATCGTTTGGTTAAGTGAGACCGGGTTGGTCTTTGGGTGGAATGGGTCGGGTTAGGTAATGGGTAAGGGCGATGGGACGATGGTCGTCAGATCAACCTGGTTTGAACGACTGAGATGGGTTGTCCTTGAAACGACGTAGTTTTGGTGTAAAACTACGTCGTTTGGTGGCCTGGGAGATGGGTCGCTTGGACCGGCTGCCTTGGGCTGCTTTTGGGCCTCAAATTTTCTTAAAGAAAACAGGCCCAATCCGATTTTTAAACCAATTTGCACTCTTTTTCTTTTATTTCTAATTTTAAAACACAAAACCTAATTAAAATGAAACTAAACACCCATTAATTTAACACAATTATCACACATATATTAAAATATTTAAATAGGTAAAATCACACCATGGCGACAAATAGAATAAAAGATGCATTTTTTTTGTGATTTGCCTTTTAATAACTGAATTATGGATCAATTACATACGACATATATTTTTTGTATTTTTGATTGATAAGACTAAATAAGAATGGACAAAACCACAAATAACTACCAAAAATGTCACGTAAATTCCAAAAATTGTACAGCAAGGCCATTTGTTATTATTTTTGATTTCTTTTGGAGTGATTGTCGCATAAACAAAAATCACGTGCTCACAGCTGCCCCTCTTTGTGCGAAAACACGAAGGATTTTCGTGCAAAGATAAAGTGAGCGGATATGAGCGATTTTTGCCTATTGGAATACTCCGTGTGAAACACATTTTGAAAGATTTGACCGAGTCTTCGCTTCAAAGATTTCCTACATATCCTGGGCTAAACAGGAATCAGGTCAACGTAGTTCGGAAAACTTTGGTAGCTGGGACTACCATGGGATTGCAATGTTTGCTGTTACTACTGCTGCTGTTGCCGCTACTTCTTACCGACCGCCTTATTACAACCAAAGGAAATTGAAACTGAACTAACTATTTATGCCTGTCAATCGCTAGTTACAAGATTCCTATCTATAATTCTTTTGCAACTTGATCTTGGGTCTTAGCTGATTCTGCTTGTAGACTTCGATCCGAATCTTGATGCTTGCAAGTTGTAGGCGCCTGTTTATTTCTGTGATATTGAGTGAGACGGGATTGGCGAAACTCGGGACCTTGATCAAATTTGGAGCGATCCTCCCTTTGTTCGTTCAAATATCTCGGAACATCTTCTTTTTGTCCTTTTCTTCTTTTCTTTATTCTGGATTGAGACTCATCCCGTAGGTCGTCTCGATCCATGCGCCTCGAGGTCAGACCTGCTGAGACAAACAAAACAAACGAACGAAATTTTTCTGCCCCAGTTTTACTAGGAAAATTTCGTGAATTAATCGCCATAACAACTTACAAAATTGATGGAGGGATTGGAAAACTCTAGTCTACAAAACGCAACTCAGGGATTGGAGTCCTGATGTCGTCATAAGATAAAAGCGCTCAGTTCAGGGATTGGATCCCTAATGCTGGCTAAATGGAAAATGCTCAGTTCAGGATTTGAGCCCTAATGCTGGCTAACAGAAAAATGCTCAGTTCAGGGTTGAAGCCCTAATGCTGGCTAAATGGAAAAATGCTCAGTTCAGGGTTGGAGCCCTAATGCTGGCTAACAGAAAAATGCTCAGTTCAGGGTTGAAGCCCTAATGCTGGCTAAATGGAAAATGCTCAGTTCAGGGTTGGAGCCCTAATGCTGGCTAACAGAAAAATGCTCAGTTCAGGGTTGGAGCCCTAATGCTGGCTAATAGAAAAATGCTCAGTTCAGGGTTGGAGCCCTAATGCTGGCTAACAGAAAAATGCTCAGTTCAGGGTTGGAGCCCTAATGCTGGCTAACAGAAAAATGCTCAGTTCAAGGTTGGAGCCCTAATGCTGGCTAACAAAAAAACGCTCAGTTCAGGGTTGGAGCCCTAATGTTGGCTAACAGAAAAATGCTCAGTTCAGGGTTGGAGCCCTAATGCTGGCTAACAGAAAAATGCTCAGTTCAGGGTTGGAGCCCTAATGCTGGCTAACAGAAAAATGCTCAGTTCAGGGTTGGAGCCCTAATGCTGGCTAACAGAAAAATGCTCAGTTCAGGGTTGGAGCCCTAATGCTGTCTAACAGAAAAATGCTCAGTTCAGGGTTGGAGCCCTAATGCTGGCTAACAGAACAAATGCTCAGTTCAGGGTTGGAGCCCTGATGCTGGCTAAATGGAAGATGCTCAGTTCAGGGTTGGAGCCCTAATTCTGGCTAACAGAAAAATGCTCAGTTCAGGGTTGGAGCCCTAATGCTGGCTAACAAAAATGCTCAGTTCAGGGTTGGAGCCCTAATGCTGGCTAACAGAAAATGCCGGGGATACTAACTGACCCTCTTTTTTGAGTTTTCTTGTTTTAGTAAAAATGTAAAAGAGAATTCAGGGGAAACTTCCCTTTTGAGTAGATTCCTTATTGCCAAGTTGTTTCTTGCACTCATGTATTTCTTTGTCTTTCTTGGGCGACACCCGCTTCTTGCACGGTTGCCTTGGTTCACACTTGTTTCAACTTTTCAAACAAAGCACAATTGTCAGTTCGGAAATGGTGGTTAGTTCAGTGACCTTGATTGTTCCAGTTGCTTTGTTGCGTCCTTATTTGAGAAGCTTTGTCATTGATTGGATTCACAGGCGAAATCCTTTTAGATTGCTCAGGCTCGTATTTCCAGATTCTGTGATGATTTTCCCATGTAAGGCTTTGGTTCTTCCATCCCATTCCGCTTGGGGATTTTCAGTGGGGATTTTTATTGGGGAGACTCTGTGGGGATTTGTACAAGGCGAGACCTGTGTGGGGATTTGTCTAAAGGAGGCTCTGTGGGGGTTTCTACAAAGCAGACTCGCTGGGGATTTGTTGGGGCAGACTCTTTGGGGGAATTTTTTACAATGGGAGGCTCTATGGGGATTTTTACAAAGGGAAACCCTGTGGGGATTTTTTTTTGTTTTTTATGTGGCTCTACTTCGAATGCAGCCAACATCATGATCCATCGGGTTTGGACAAACGTACCACTGAGGTGGGGTATTTTCTTCTTACGAAACGGAACTCCGTGAAACCGGTCCTGCCACCTATTCTTTCCCGTATATCTGGAACTTGGGGTTAAAAATGAAAGGGATTCAAAGAAAAGTAAAACAAAAAACGAAGAAAGCAAATTTTAGAAGAGAAGTGTCTCTTTCGGGACAGGAAGGACTTATCTGATGGAAACATGTTGGCTTTAAATTGACATGACATGCTTTTTGGACTGGACGCCTGACCTTCAATGAACTTGCATTTCCTCATGAACAAAAATGGATCTATGTTTCTAAACCGGTGGAACTTTGCCAAGACTTCCTGAGGTGGAGTCATCCTTTCGGCCGACAGCGCCCTTTGCGGGTTTTCGCTAGTTGACCTCTCTCATTTCTCTTCTTGTTGTCGCTTGATAGCACTCTTTGTGAGTTTTTACTAAACAAGCTCTCTCATTTTTGGTTTCTCTGCTCCCGTCGCCTCACGGTGCCCGAAGGTTTTTACTGACAAGACTCTATCATTTTATTTCTCTCAATTCTGAATGTACCGGCCTCCAATCGTAATATCTCTCGGCTCCCCTACCTTTGGTAATTGATCCGAAGGACTTGTGCTTGGTAAAAGAATGGTAGATGAAACTACAACTTCTAAGCCGTTTGATGTGCCCCGGTTGCCATCTCAGGGTAAATTGGATTTTATTTTGGTGTGACTGAACCTCTGAGAGAGGCTGCCTACGTATCCTTTCGGAATCAAGTCAGACGTAGTTCAGGCCTCATCAATGTTTTGTTTTTGTTTATTTGTTTTTTTTCCTTTATTTTTTGATAGGTAGCCAAAGAAATGTAACCGGCTCAAAGGGCTTGTAGAGAGAGTTGATAGTGTTTGGGGTAGTGGGAATAAAACCTTCGTCATTTCAAAATGTGTTAGGACCAACTGGAGTATAACTCAGACATAGTACCTTTTTGACTGCATCTGCATTCACTGTTGTTTTAGGATCATTTCCTTCGATATCACCCAGATACAACGCTACTCTCGGAAATATCTTCCTGATGATGTATGGGCCTTTCCAATTTGGAGAAAATTTTCCTTTCGCTTCCTGGTGATGGGGCAGAATGCGCCTCAATACCAGTTGACCCACTTCAAAATTCCTGGGTCGGACTTTTTTGTTGTAAGCACAGACCATTCTTCGTTAGTACAATTGCCCGTGACAAACCGCAGCCATTCATTTCTCGTCAATCAAAGTCAACTACTCCAATCGAGTCTTAACCCACTCGCTATCTTCAATTTCTGCTTCTACAATGGTTCGAAGCGAAGGAATTTCTACCTCTGCTGGTATCACAGCCTCGGTCCCATAAACCAAAAGATAAGGGGTTGCTCCTACTGACGTGCATACCGTAGTGCGATATCCCAATAATGCAAAGGGTAACTGTTCATGCCACTATCGGGAACTTTGGATCGTCTTCCTCAAAATCTTCTTGATGTTCTTGTTTGCTGCTTCCACAGCGCCATTGGCCTTGGGCCGGTAAGGAGTGGAATTCTTATGCGTTATTTTGAACTGTTCGCATACATCCCCCATCAAGTGACTATTCAGGTTTGCCGCGTTATCTGTGATAATAGTTGCAGGAATACCAAAACGACAAATAAGATTAGAATGCACAAAATCCACTACAGCCTTTTTAGTGACCGACTTGAGAGTGACAACTTCCACCCATTTTGTGAAGTAGTCGATAGCAACCAATATAAATCTGTGTCCATTTGAGGCCTTCGGCTCGATCGGACCAATGACGTCCATACCCCAAGCAACGAATGGCCAAGGTGCAGACATGGGATGCAGTTCTGTGGGGGGCGCATGAATCAAATCACCGTGCACCTGACACTGATGACACTTTCAAACGAAGCTAAAACAGTCCTTTTCCATGGTCATCCAGTAATAACCTGCTCGAAGGATTTTCTTTGCCAAAACATACCCGTTCATGTAGGTCCCGCACACTCCTGCGTGTACTTCATGCATGACCCTTCCCGCCTCCTCGGTGTCAACACATCTTAGCAGATTGAGGTCCGGGGTCCTTTTATACAATACCTTGCCGCTCAAAAAGAAACCTCCTGCATGCCGCCTGATAGTCCTCTTCTGATCTCCGGTAGCATGTTCGGGGTATTCTCGTGTCTTTAAGAACCTCTTGATATCATGGTACCATGGCTGTGTACTCGATCCTGCCTCGATTACGTTACAGTAACCGTGTTTCTCCCTGATTTGGATTTCCAAGGGATCGACGTGGGCGTTGCCTGGGTAGGGTAACATTGAAGCTAAGGTAGCAAGTGCATCTGCTAGTTCATTGTAACACCGCGGGATATACCTGAACTCTATTGATTTAAAACGCTTGCCGAGATCCTCCACGTGCTGTCGATAAGGAATAAGCTTGATATCCCGAGTTTCCCATTCACCTTGGGCTTGCCGGATAATCAGGTAAGAATCTCCCATAATCAATAAATCTTCAACATCCTGATCGATTGCCATATGCATGCCCATGATGCAGGCTTCATATTCAGCTGTATTGTTCGTGCAAAAGAAGCGTAGTCTAGCTGTAGCAGGATAGTGCTGACCAGATGGTGAGATCAAAATTGCCCCAATTCCTACACCTTTGGCGTTTACGGCTCCATCAAAGAACATCTTCCAAACATGAGCATTTTCCGAGACTACTTCTACGGTGTTTATTTCTTCATCCGGAAAATAAGTACTCAATGGTTGGTATTCTTCATCAACCGGGTTTTCGGCCAAATGATCTGCTAACGCCTGGGCTTTCATTGTCTTGCGGGTGACATAGACTATGTCAAATTCAGTAAGCAAGATTTGCCACTTGGCCAGTTTTCCAGTAGGCATTGGTTTCTGAAATATGTACTTCAAAGGATCCAGCCTGCTTATGAGGTAAGTAGTGTGAGCTTGGAGATAATGTCTCAATTTTTGAGCAACCCACGTCAAAGCACAACATGTTCTTTCCAGCAGAGTGTACTTGGCCTCGTAGCTGGTGAATTTCTTGCTCAAGTAGTAGATCGCTTGTTCCTTCTTTCCGGTTATGTCATGTTGCCCGAGGACGCAACCGAAAGAATTTTCCAAGACTGTCAGATACAAGAACAGTGGTCTCTCTGGCTCTGGCGGGACCAAAACTGGGGGATTTGAAAGATATTCTTTGATTTTGTCAAAAGCTTCTTGACACTCAGCCGTCCATTTGATCGCTGCATCTTTCCTCAATAGCTTAAATATGGGCTCACATGTGCTAGTCAGCTGGGCAATGAATCGGCTGATATAGTTTAACCTGGCCAACAGACTCATCACGTCTTTCTTCGTTCTTAGGGGAGGTAGATCTCTGATAGATTTTATCTTTGTTGGATCTAATTCGATACTTCTCCTTCTTACTATAAAACCTAAAAGCTTGCCCGATGGGACTCCGAAAGCGAATTTGGCTGGGTTCAGCTTCAAGTCATACTTCCTCAATCTCTTGAAGAATTTCCTCAAGTCTTGGATGTGATTATCCTGCGTCCTGGACTTGACTATCACGTCGTCCACATACACCTCTATTTCTTGATGCATCATGTCATGAAAAATGGCAGTCATGGCCCTCATGTAAGTTGCCCCAGCATTCTTCAGACCAAACGGCATAACCCGATAACAATAAGTCCCCCAAGGTGTAGTGAAAGCAGTCTTCTCGGCGTCTTCTTCATCCATCAACACCTGATGATACCCAGCGTAACAATCTACGAAAGACTGTATCTCATGTTTAGCGCAATTGTCAACAAGGATGTGGATGTTGGGCAATGGGAAATTGTCTTTGGGACTCGCCCTATTCAAGTCTCGATAATCCACACATACACGAGTCTTCCCATCTTTTTTCGGCACTGGAACTACATTCGCCAACCACGTGGTGTACTGGACTACCCGAATTACTCCCGTTTTCAGCTGCTTGGTGATCTCTTCTTTAATTTTGTCACTGACATCAGTTTTGAACTTTTGTTGCTTTTGTTGAACTGGAGGACAATCAGGGTAAATTGGCAATTTATGCACCACCAGATCAACACCTAGTCCTGGCATGTCATCGTATGACCAAGCAAACACATCTTTAAATTTAAAAAGGAGTTGAATTATCGCGTCTCGCATTTTCTT
Source organism: Nicotiana sylvestris (assembly GCF_000393655.2). Classification (NCBI taxonomy): domain Eukaryota; kingdom Viridiplantae; phylum Streptophyta; class Magnoliopsida; order Solanales; family Solanaceae; genus Nicotiana; species Nicotiana sylvestris. Next base: position 56,076,257 of record NC_091060.1, on the reverse strand, counting down.
GTCCGTGTGAATGCTTATTTTGGTCTCTCAGATTTCTTCAGGAGTTCCCAAATTAACCGGTTCAGTGTCATTCAGATTCGGCTTAGGTTTATTCTCAAAGTGTTCCAATTCTCGGTCTATTTCCCTAAAAGCCTCTTCTTCGTCATATTCTGGTTCTTGGTTCATAATTTCACAATTAAATAGCTCATTGTGATCTGGGCGTGAAGTCCGCAAGCATGTCATATTATTTAAAGCCGCATTATTATAACTAAAAGAAAAGATAAAGGAAAAATAGCAAAAATCAGAACAAATGAAAAATGAAAAAACAATGATTTTTATTTTCTTGGAATTTGGAAGATAACAATGTTTATAACTCAGGAATTCAAAACAACAATTGAAGGGAAAAACATCCAAGTTATATCCTGGGGATAACTCGTGATGCAGGAAGGGTGGCAGGACAGGTCTACCCGGACTCCTGTCTAGTAGGGAATGGCGTGGCCTCCCAGTTTCGATGCTTGGCGTTTGGCCCCACATATAGCATCTCAGCGGTGCTTGTGCCTTCTCCTGGTTGAATCATGTGAGCTTCGTAGAGCATTTCTCTCATTGCCCCACATATCTCCTCGATCTCTTCGGCCGTGAAAACCTCATCGTCTTCTTCTTCGATGTATTTTGGTCCGACGAAAGTTTCATATAAATCCGGCAATGGCCGAGGCAGTTTCCAACCCTCATTTTTCCTCTTCTTTGCCCACTCTTCATCTTTTGGAGTGGGTTGAAAACCTATCCCAAAAGGTTTCTTGGTGGAAGGCAAGGTGATGGGTTCTGTTATTCCTTGCAATGTTCGTCCGAGCCCTTTCCCTGGCCTGAATCCATGTCGGATCATCTCTTTAGCCACCATGATTGAGGCGTTAGACAAGAAAGGTTGGGGGCAAGGTCTTCCCTCTTCATACTGCTCTGCTAGCACAACTTTGAAAGCCTGATAAACCGTGTGCTCACTCCCTTCCCTTGGTTCAAGATATGGGATGGATTGGTCCCGATAAATAGACTGTTCGTCTTCTCCATGGACCACAATTTCCCGGTCTTCGTACTCAAACTTCACCATTTGGTGAAGAGTGGAAGGTACAGCCCCTGCCGCATGAATCCAAGGTCTGCCGAGGAGAAAATTGTAGGACATATCCATGTCAAGCACTTGGAAAGTTATTTCAAACTCCACTGGTCCTATAGTCAACACCAAGTCTATTTCCCCGAGGGTGTCCCTCTTGACACCATCAAAAGCCCTTACGCAGACATTATTGGGGCGGATTCTTCCGGTCCCAATTTCCATTCTCTGTAGCGTGGAGAGCGGACAAATGTCAACGCCTGAACCTCCATTCAACATTACCCGCTTGACATATTAGTCTTCACATTTAACTGTCAGATGTAAGGCTTTGTTGTGAGCCGCTCCTTCTGGAGGTAAGTCGTTCTTGCTAAAAGAAACCTGGTTAACGACGAAGAACCTCTCCGTCATTCGTTCCAGTTGTTCGACTGAGGTTTCAACTGGTACGTATGCTTCGTTCAAGGTCTTGAGCAAGATCTATTGGTGTTCAGCCGACCTCATCAGCAGAGATAGCATGGACACTTGCTCGGGGCACTTGCGTAGTTGATCTACCACTTCGTAGTCTGGCATTTTCATCTTTTGGAAGAAAACTTCCGCTTCTTCAACGCTTACAGGCTTCTTTGGTGGGAAGCGTCTCCGTGTGGCGTTGTTTAACTCTTGAGTGTTCGAATACCTTCCAATGAAAGTATTTTCCGGAAGTTCTCCCGTGACTTCTCGGCCTTTGTACGTAACCAACGTTCTTTGATAGTTCCACGATACTGTGGACGGGTTTGTCATTGGCTTTTGTGGCACGCGTCCGATAACCACTGGCTCATTCAGCCGAGGTGGTTGAATCGTCCCCCGGACCACATAGGCCCCTTTTGGTACGTACATTGGTTTTGCCCTTTTGACTTCGAAACTCTGCGGTTTCTCTGCTCGACCTCGTGGAACATAAAGAACTTCATTCCTTACAGGCACCATCGTTACTGTCTTTTTCTCCACCTTATCTTCGGGCTCGCCCTTGATAGTACTGACCTTCTTTTCCCCTTTCTCTAGCTTCGGGGTGGTTTTAGGCCTTTTCCCTGCATCGACGATGGCGATTATAGCTTTTAAAGCAGGATCAAATTCTTTGTCTTCGCAGATCATTCCAATCAGCGGCCCGTTGTTGTGAGCAGACAACGGATTATTAGTCACATTTGAGACCTCCTCGTCCTTTAGTACTATTTTCCCCTGCTCTATTAAATTCTCGACTACCCTTCTCAAAGCCCAGCAGTCATTTGTATCGTGCCCTTCCGCTCCTGAATGATAGGCGCACCTAACACCGGCTTTGTAAGTAGGTGATGCCGGATTGTGCCTTGTCTGAGGGACTGGCTGCAGGAAACCCAACTGGACTAGCTTTGGGAACAAAGTATAATATGGTTCACCGATGGGTGTGAAAGTCCGTCTTCTAGGTGGTTCCTGAGGGCGGAAGTTTTTTTGAGGAGGCTGTGGATTATAGTGGTTGCGGTAGGGAGGCTGATTTCTGGGAGGTGGAGCTTGGCCTCGATTGGCTTGCTGCGGCGGATGGACATAGGGCTGGGTATTCATGACCATGTAGGGTTGAGGAGCATATGTCACATTTTGGTGGGGGTAGTAGTGTTGTGGGGTTCTTTCTGGAAAACGGGGCCTGGGATTACGATATTCCCTTGCTTCTGATGCTGTCATGGACGTTTCTTCCTTTTTCTTTCCTCTTGCCATTCCTCCGGACCCGCTTTGGACGGCTTGGGAGGTTGCCCTTATGGCTGCCTGACTTAAGATTCTACCCGTTTTCAAACCGTTCTCCACCATCTCCCCGATCTTGATTGCTTCCGCTAAAGGCTTTCCCATGGCTGACATCATATTCTGGAAATAGTCTGATTCTTGAGCCTGGAGAAAAGTAGTGACCATTTCTATTTCGTCCATGGGAGGTTTTACCCTCGATGCCTGCTCGCGCCACTTAATAGCATATTCTCTAAAGCTTTCTGAAGGTTTCTTCTTCAACTTTGACAGAGAATTTCGGTCTGGTGCAATGTCGATGTTATACTGGAATTGTCTCACAAAATCTCTGGCGAGATCATCCCATATATGCCACCGAGATATGTCTTGGTCCATATACCATTCTGAGGCTATTCCTACCAGACTTTCCTCGAAGTACGCCATTAGCAATTCCTCTTTTCCGCCGGCTTCCCGCAATTTGTTGCAATATTTCTTGAGATGAGCAATGGGGTCGCCGTGCCCGTCGTACTTCTCAAACTTTGGGGTTTTGAAACCCACGGGTAGGTGCACGTGAGGGAACATGCATAGATCGGTATAGGAGACACTCTTCTGTCCGCTTAAACCTTGCATCTTTTTTAAACTCTGCTCAAGGCTCCTCATTTTTTTTGCCATCTCATTTTGTTCAGCAGTTTTGGGGTTTTGATCCTGCCCAGGTGCAAACTCGCATTGAGGCTGTGGAGGATGAGTGCTGGTGGCGAACCGAGTTGGTTCCAGTGAGAAAGATGGTGCTTGGAATGTGAATGAGGATGAGTCAAAATTTGGCTTGTGTGTAGCGGGTTGCGCCACGATCGGACAGGGAGGAGCATTGAATATGTTCGTAGCTACGTCTGTTGTTGACAACCGAGGATAAGAAGCAGAGGGTGATCCAGCAGAGAAGGCCGAAATGGCTGGGTACCCGAATGGGGTAGCCGGATAGCTTATGGGGACGTTGGAAGTCCCACTTGTCCTGGAGAACAACTCAGGGAACCCAGGGATAACACTTGGCGGCTCTTTTCCGTTACTCCAGTCATCCAGCATTTCCAACATGCGGAGCCGCAGGATTCTATTTTCCTCCGCAGTTGCGTATTCGGGCGTGAGGACGGCCGAGATCGAACTCTCCTCGGAAACAGGAACTGTCGGCAACGGAATTTCTGAAGACATTTCTATGCTTCCCTTTGATCTTGTGAAGTAAGTGTGAGTACCCCCTCTTGACTTAACAACAGGTAAATGAACACTCCCTTTCGACCTCGTGAAGTATGAATGTGAGGCCAGACTTTCACCAAACCAACCGCCTTTTCTAAAACCTGGAAGGACTCAACGACAAACGAACGGTTAGTTCGAAACAAATAACAGATAGGTAATCTCACATTGGGGCATGATGCACCTATACAGTTAAGTGAATTCCTACATGTTTGCAACGAAAGCATGCGTCATTCCGGCTTCCTTTTAGGCTTCCCCTTTATTTTATTATTATTTTTTTTTTCATTTTTCTTTCTTTCTCTTTGTTCCCCTTTTTTTATTACTGTTTTCAATATTTGCAGTTAAAAATGTGACCGGATACGATGAGGATTGCCTACGTATCACGATGTCGCGTGAATCAGATCATTACGTAGTTCGAAACAGATGAGTGTAAAAGAAGCACACATTTTATTACTGAAACGATCTATTACAACCAACATTTTTGAAAAAGGAAAAACAAACCTTGAAAATAAACATAGACTCAAACAGACTAATGCACCCTGATGCGAAAAGACGGACAAAAGATGCTAAGATACAGACTCGACCTATGAATACATTAAGGTTTCGAAAATTGGTGCCCGCGGGGCATCGTTCGGCCTCGCCGCGGTCCTAGGTGTGAGATCCCTTTCAAGTTGTTCCAGCTCATGCATGGTCTGCTTGACATAACTCATCACTTCAGAGAGAACGGTAATGCTGGTCATGTTCTCACACCGTAGACACCGTCTGATGATGGCATGGGCAATGGTCCTGATCTTATCTTTGGTTTGCTTCTTCTCTATGAGCAGGCGTTTTATCTGATCACTGCACGTCTTTAAAACCTGAGAATCCTGCATATGCTGATTCTTCAGTTGCCGTACTTCTTCCTTCATCCGGGCCAACAAGTCGTAACAGTATCTGCTCTCAATTTGGAAATCCTCGGCCTGATTAACTGCTTTAACCTCAAGTGTAGCCATTTCTCTCTTCATTTCGGCAACAGTTTTATCGTGGTCGCATTTCAATTGATTCAAGTATCGGTGATGCTTATTTGCTCTTGTACCCCACTGTACCTTGAGCTCTGCCATGATGTTTTTAGACTCTTCTAAACCATCTCGCCATTCCCTGACTTCACTTTTCAGCCCTTTTATCAACTGCTCGTCTGATCGACTCCTTGGTTGTTCATCAAGAGCCAATCTCAATTTCTGGATTTGGGCCCTAAGTCCTTCATTTTCTTGGGCCAATCTATTCTTTTCGCCTCGATCGATAGCAACTTGAACGTTGTGCTCATATTTCAGACCTTCCACTTGTTGCTTCAACCTGCTGATTTCGGTATGATAGCCTCTTTCTTTTGCCAACCAATCCCACTGCTTTTGCGATGACTCGACGAAATTCAGGATGTGGGGTCTTTTAGCCGGCCTTTCGTGTTCGATTTCTCTTCTATACCATGCAAGGTAACCTGGTGCCATTTCACTTTTGGCCCGATCCTGCACACAAGTATCTGCTTTCAAATATTGACATTCATTCCAGATCTGGCGGATTTTTGCTTCAGGAAATTGTCCGTCAGGGCTTATCTCAATTATTTGAGCACTAAGATCTTCCTCGTGTGGTACTATCTTGTATCTTCCGAGTTGTCTCAAGACTCGGCAGGGCGCGTAGGGTTGAATGCTCTTAAGTCCCATCAGTAGGAAATGGGTTCTAGTTGCTGGCATATACATGACCTCATCAACAGGCAACCATCCGAGTGTCCACTGTATTTGGCTGGCAGTAAGAACTTGAAAGAATGAAGTCCATGCAATAACTCCTTTGGGCAGACTGATCTCTTTGGTCCTCGTGTAAAACTCTTCTATGCAAGTTTTCTCCGAGGAACCATGGCTCAAAAGTTTGGAACGATGACAGAGATGTTCAGTCATCCATATTTGTAGCAGCAAGTTACACCCTTCGAAGAAATTCCCCCGGCTTTGCAGGCTGTGAGAGCTCGAAAGATATCGGATACCACCATAGGCGCGAGAGTACTATCATTTTGAGTGAGTAAAGTACTGACGACCCCGGATATCTTCAGATCAATATTTCTATCTCTTCTTGGAAATACCAGAAGGCCCAAAAATGTTATCATGAAAGCCACCCGTCTGTGCTTCTCCCACTTCTGACGACTACCTTTGTTGCATAGCTTGTTAATCGTATTGTTGAATCCTCCTACATGACCATACCTGTCGTATATGAAGCATGGATTGCAAAAACCGGCGGCCAAATCTGGGTTGTGGACCGTCCTGGGTATTTTTAGTGAGTCTAGAAATCGATGCACCGTGACAGCTCTTGGGGCGACCAGGTATCTTTGCCTTAATGGAAGTTCAGCATTTCCGATGTACCCAGCCATCTCCTCCAGAGTCGGGGTGAGTTCAAAATCGGAGAAGTGGAAAACATTGTGCGCTGGATCCCAGTAGGTGACCAAAGCTCTTATGATATCTCCCCGAGGCTGGATTTCCAGTAAACCCGTGAGACCTTTCAGATATTTCTTGACCTCATCTTGCCCTTCAGCACCTAGATCATTCCACCATAGCTGTAACTTGACAGGGATTTAGTCATTATCGAAAAGTGTTCATTTTGCATTGTGCTCATCCTGCACATTTATTAAGGCAGCTTTAAGCAAAAATGATTTGACTCAAAAAAAAAAAATTGACTATTTTTTCTAAAAAAGAAGGTCAGATTTTCGAACACGGCCTTTCAGCACTTCGGGGATGAAGATTTTAAGGCTATGAGGGTCAACCGACCAAAAATTCTAAAAGACGACCGATAGTGGCTGTTTATGCAAAATCAGCCTTCCGCCGTCCCTTGCGGGAACATTTGGCTATTTTTGACAAAAACAATCACTTGATTTATTTATGACTCTTCTAGTAGTAATGAAAACAACATGGGGAGCATGGCCTCACAAAGCCTCGGGGACGAGGATTCTAAGGTCGTTGGGCAATTTGGTCAGAAAATAAACATGACCAATAATGGCCGTTCGTGCAAAGTCAACCTTTCGGCGTCCCTTTGGGGAACATTCGGCTATCCTTGACAAAACGGCATCACCCGATTCATTCATGACGAAATTAAAATTCTAACATTCTGGCTATTTTGAAAAAGGGAGGTTGGACCCGATGAGGGTTGCCTACGTATCTCGCACCTTGTGAGAATCAAACCTGCGTAGTTCGGGTCAGATCAGAAACTACGGAAATATTTATGAATTTTAAACTTCTTTTCACTTTTTTTTTTATTTTTGAAATTTCGAAAATATTTTAAAGAGATACTACAAATGAAACAACATTTTTTTGAATTTTGAATTTTCCCTTCTTTTTTTTTACTTTTAAATAAATACCTTTTTTGGATTTTGAGAGTGATTAAAAGGAATTTTTTTTATATGTTTTCTTTTTTATAAATCAAACTAAAAGACAAATTTTGTTTTCATTCCAGCGAGGTTTTGATACTACTTGGACATTGGTTTTATTTTTCCAAAAATAAGTAATTATCTCCCTACGCTGCTATTTTTTTTTGTAGAAACAGGTCAACATGCAGATCTGAAGCAAATAAATGCGCCAAACAAACGGGATGCAGCAGGATGGTCTTTTCATTTCAGGTTACCTGACCTAGACGGACCCAACCCCTGTGTTGAGTCCCCTATGTCAAATGCAACATGATGCAAATAAGCGTTCCTACTAGGGGTCCGGCATGAGGTTTTGTTATGCTAGGTTTATAACCTGGGTATATGTTCTAGACTGTGTACCCGAGCGGACAACTCGAGTCGAGGAGGGGGCTACGTACCGGGGACCCGCGAGATTGTCCGGCTTTGTAACTTGTCCGGCCTCTTTCTTATTTCAGGTATTGACACTAACAGAATAGGGAGTCTCGACCAGTGAGCTTCCCCCCGGAGGTAAGAAGAGAAGGGTTTCGGCACAGTTTATATAAAGTTCAGATAATATCAAAGCGGTAAAAGACAACATTTAGCACGTTATGCCAAAACATGTAATAAAGATCAGATAATAAGGCCAAATATAACAATTATTGTAAGCTCGAATTCTTAAACCCTGAACCAAAGGTTCTGGGTTGAAATCCCCAGCAGAGTCGCCAGAGCTGTCACACCTCCTTTTTGCGCGCCTACCCCGAGGGATAGATGCGCGACGGAGTTTTTCCAATTTAAGTGACAAAATTCGAAATGGGATTATTTATTTAATTCAGAGCCACCACTTGGGAAAAGTTTGGCTTTTGGTGTCCCAAGTCACCGGTTTATCTTGAATCCCAAATCGAGGAAAATATTCGACTTTCCAAATGAAGTCTGTGAACCAGAAATTCTAAGTAAGGAATTTTGTTGACCCGAGGGAAGGTGTTAGGCACCCCCGAATCCCGTGGTTCTAGCACGGTCGCTTAAATTGTTATAATGGCTAAATATCTGATTTAAATACATGTTGTGACTTATGTGCTTTTATTAAGTTTAAACCGCTTTTATTGTTATCATTTATTTTTTATAAAATTGCAACGTCGTGAAAATGCATCTCGAACCACGTCACAATCAATGCACCCATAGTTGTTAACACATTTCGACTCCGTTGAGATTTGAATTTGGGTCACATAAATGGGCACCCGAATTTAAGAATGTAAATTAATTAAATCGCGCCTAAAGAGTCTAACGCGTTATTATCTTTGGGGAAGGTAGTGAAATTCACTAAACAAGTCCATCCCAAATTCTAAGTATTTATTATGATCGATTATTGAGGGCCCCACAATTTTTATTTGGCGAGGCTTGTCTCATTATTTTTTTTTTAAAAAAAGATTAGCCTACAATGACTACATTTTCTATTATGTTCGTCTCTAAGAAATTGAAGAAAGAAAAATACATACTAATTGAGTTACATGTTTGGCCAACTCCGGATTCTTGTTAATTATCTGATTAATTATTTACGGGGCGGGAATTGTTTCGTGCCTTATTCCATGGGTGAACATGCTTTTAATTTGATAAGAGAAATTGCATACAAGATTTGATGAAATGCTAAGCTTACTCCAAACGTTTCTCGAGTTGAATTTAACTAACTTATTTAAACTAGATTAAGGGAATTAACTACTAGAAACTGCTACTAATGGGATTCGAACATGGTTCTATAGACTGCCTAACGAAATCCAATTTGATAGAGTTAGTTTAAATGACTTAGAACTAAATTGCGTCTCTTGCCAAATTAGAAGCAGCATGCCTTACGTGTTTAGAATAAGAATAGAAATGAGATTCACCTATCAATTTACTAAACACATGTGCACTCTACGTCATGAGGTCAACTAAAACAACTAAATAAACAGCGTAAACAAACTAAGGTTCCAATTAAGTACAAGCTACCTCATAAGTTTGCTATTGAACTACAAACTAAAATTACACGAATCTAACAACGTTTATAAAGCTATAATTACAACAGCAAATGATTGAACTCCTTTGCATCTTTCAATTCGTACTCATTGTTACTGTTACATCAGTGTGAGATTCAAAGTGTGTACCTGGATGTTGAATACAACAGAAGAAAAGAATACAGAGAAGTCAGCAGCAGCAACAACAAGAATGGCAGCAACAACAACAAATACAGCAGCAGTGACAGTAACAAAGTGCACCAGGAACAACTCAAACGAAACCCGAAAAGATTTGTGATAACCAGGTAGCAACAAACAGCATGCAAAACTCAAAATGGACTCGAACTCAATCCAAGGTTGGACCATTAGATTGCATAGGAAGTTTCAACGAATTGGAGTCAAACCAAAAAAGAAACAGTATCAACTACTGAGACTTCACACTAAACCAAAGCCTGATGGAATTATGTTGCCAACCAAAAACTGAATTTGTTCTCTTTTTAGGACTGTTTTTATATCTGAAAAAACCTCCTCTAACTAATCGAGACCCTTCTCCTTTTATAGCCTTGCATCAGACCATCTACAGCCTGTTAAACCATTCAAAATCCCTCCCATCTCCTGTTGTTTTTCCACTCAACCATTTGAAAATAAAACCCCTCCCATGAGATTCCCCTGACAACAAACTCTTTTCATTATTAAAATGCTTTATCATTTTATTAAACTAAACCAAACATGGGCAGCAGGAATGTATCCTGACAGCACATGCTGTCCAATTATTCTAATCCCCTAACTTCTGACCAAACACATGCTGCCCAGAGTCAAAAGTGAAGCACACATGCTATTAAATTGAACTATAATCTGTAATTCTTGCTAACACCAACAGCTATCCAATCCTTAGGTGATTTCTGATTCAAATAAACACACTAACAAGCAGCTATACTCAATTCTTTAATTGGATTCAAACAAAGCTTCAGCAGAAAATGAATAACATGAGTCAAATTATTACCATTCAAGGCTGAGACTAATTGACGACATATATTGAATCGACTACGCGAATCACAAACACATACAATCAATAGCTAATGATCAGAATCGAACAGTATTAAATAGGGGTTTCAGATTGCACTGTCAAAACCAGAAATGACCCTGGGAACCAATTAATCGATCGAGTATTATTTCCATTGATTACACTGTCAAACACATACACTCATCAATGAATAGCAAAAGAGATTCGATCAAATGAGAAGTCCGGGCGAGGACAGAACAGTCGACACACAAAAAAAAGAAATCCAAAACAAATCAACTAATCATTTGGACATATGAACAGACATTTAACAAAACAACAAAATGGACTGACAAGGAAAAGGAAAACAAAAATACCTCAAAGGCTTGAAAAATCAGAAGGTCCTATCTCGGATTTGAATCGACCTTTCTTGGGGTTGAACGAACTTTAATCGAAGTGTTCTCACTGAGAACACTCCGATTAAGGTCCATTAGACCCTAATCCTCTGGCTCAAACGGACAAAAATCGGACTCAGGGCTTTTAGGGTTTTTATGGCAGATTTGGGATTCAGGTTTTCCTGGTTGGATTCGGACCAAACCAAGCTTGGTTTGGTCACGAGGGAGGTCAGAGGAGTGTCTAGTGTGAATCTGGTGTAGGTCTGGCATGGGTCGAGGCCTGGCTCGAATCTTCAAATGAAGATTCGAGATGGTGGGGGAAGATTCGAGACCCACAGCTAGTGGATCTGTGTTTAGGGGGTCGAGGTGGTCCTAGGGTGTTAAGATGGTGGTCACCGGCGTCCTTGCCGCCGGGTTTATGGCGAGGGGAAAAGGGGGCGGCGCTAGGGTTTTGTGGGGTTTGGGTCTGTAAGGGAGACGAAAATGAGGGAGGGGTGCTTGGATAGGGGGCGGGGTACGAGATGAGGGCTTATATACGGGGTGGATGGTTTGATCTTGGCCGTTAGATCAGTCGAGATCAATGGCCTGGATCTCTCACTTAACGGAAACGGCATCGTTTGGTTAAGTGAGACCGGGTTGGTCTTTGGGTGGAATGGGTCGAGTTAGGTAATGGGTAAGGGCGATGGGACGATGGCCGTCAGATCAACCTGGTTTGAACGGCTGAGATGGGTTGTCCTTGAAACGACGTAGTTTTGGTGTCAAACTTCGTCGTTTGGTGGCCTGGGAGATGGGTCGCTTGGACCGGCTGCCTTTGGCTGCTTTTGGGCCTCAAATTTTCTTAAAGAAAACAAGCCTAATCCGATTTTTAAACCAATTTGCACTCTTTTTCTTTTATTTCTAATTTTAAAACACAAAACCTAATTAAAATGAAACTAAACACCCATTAATTTAACACAATTATCACACACATATTAAAATATTTAAATAGATAAAATCACACCATGGCGACAAATAGAATAAAAGATGCATTTTTTTTGTGATTTTCCTTTTAATAACCGAATTATGGTTCAATTACACACGACATATATTTTTGTATTTTTGTTTGATAATACTAAATAAGAATGGACAAAACCACAAATAACTACCAAAAATGTCACGTAAATTCCAAAAATTGTACAGTGAGACCATTTGTTATTATTTTTGATTTCTTTTGGAGTGATTGTCGCGTAAACAAAAATCACGTGCTCACACAAAGGATACTTATTCTTGATTGTTACTTTGTTCAACTGCCTGTAATTAATGTACATCCTCATAGTGCCATCCTTCTTCTTCACAAATAGAAAAACGCACCCCAAAGCGACACACTAGGCCAAATGAACCCCTTATTAAGGAGTTCCTGAAGCTACTCATTTAACTCCTTCAACTCCGCAGGTGCTATACAGTATGATGGAATAGAAATGGGCTGAGCGCCCGACACCAGATCAATACCAAAATCAATATCCCTGTCTGATGGCATGCCCGACAGGTCTGCAGGAAACACATTGGGAAAATCCCTCACAATAGGAATAGAATCAACACTAGGAGTCTCTACACCGACGTCCCTTACAAAGGCTAGATATGAAAGACAACCTTTCCCAATCATCTGCTGGGCCCTCAAGAACAAAATTACTCTATTGGGAATATAATCAGTCAAACCTTGACACTCAACTCGTGGCACACCCGGCATAGCCAATGTCACTGTCTTAGCATGATAGTCCAAAATAGCACGACATGGAGATAGTCAATCCATGCCCAATATAACATCGAAGTCCACTATACATAATTACAATAGATCCACTCGGGTCTCCAGACCTCCAATAGTCACCACACACGACCGGTACACACGGTCTACAACAACAGTATCACCCACCAGAATAGATACACGAACAGATGAAACAAGAGACTCACGGGGCATATCCAAATAACGAGCAAAGTATGATGACACATAAGAATAAGTGGAATCGGGATCAAATAATATATAGGCATCTCTGTAGCAGACTGAGACAATACATGTGATCACAGCGTCTGAAGCAATAGCATCGTGTCTAGCTGGAAGTGCATAGAAATGGGCCTGACCGCCACCTGATTAACCTCCTCCTCTAGGGCGACCCCTAGCTGGATGACCTCCACCCCTAGCTGGGTGGGTGGGTGGTGGTGAAGTAACTGGCACTAAAGCCGATGGCTGACTCCTCTCCTAAGATGAACCCCCAAGACTACGAGGACATTGCCTCCGCATATGACCCATCTCTCTACACTCATAGCAACACCCGGGTGCTGTAGACGAGGACTAAAGGGAACCCCTAGCACCGGAATGACTAGCAGATGCACCTGGCATGGAAGAGCCCTGAACTGATAGAGCACGGGACGAACTCTGAGCTAGAAGGGCATTGAGTGATAACTGGCCCTGATGAGAACTGTGAGAATCATGACCCGATGATGCCCCACGATAACCTAGGCGAGCTGGCTGAGCATGCCTGAATGGACGGCCTCTGCTATGCTAAAACTAACCTCTCGAAGGAGTACCACCATAACTACCAGATCCCCGAGGCCTCTTGGCCTCCTTCTCATCTCGCTCCTGGCAACGAACTAACTTAATATCATGAGAAATATCAATAACCTCCTCAAAAGTAGCACCAGACACCCTCTCCCTAGTCATGGGAATACGAAGCTGATATGTGAGGCCATCAACAAACCTCTTAATCCTCTCTCTATCTGTCGGAACCAACCAAATAGCATGACGAGCTAACTTTGAGAACCTTATCGCATACTGCGTCATAGTCAAATTTCCCTAACGCAACCACTCAAACTGCCTGCGCAGCTCCACTCTACGATACTGTGGAACATACTTCTCCAAAAAGATAACGGAGAACTGCTGCCAGGTAAGAGGTGCTGCACCAACAGGCCTACGCCTCTCATATGCCTCCCAGCAAGTGAAGGCGGCTCCAGAAAACTGAAAAGTAGTGAAAGTGACCTTGCTGGTCTCCAGAATACCCGTTGCACGAAGAATCCTTTGACACTTGTCCAAGAAACTCTAGGAATCCTCGCTCTCTACACCACTGAAAGTCGGATGCTGAAGTCTACCAAACCTCTCCAACCTACGCTGCTCATCCTTTGGCATGGCAAGAGCTACATAGTCCTAAGCAGCTGCAACTGGCTGGGCTGGATGTACCCCCAGTGTTTGAAGTCCCTGCACGACCTGCTCAGGTGTGTAAGCGGCAGGAGTCTGAGTGCCTCCCCCGGCCTGAGAAGTAGTTGCGACTGTAGTAACTGAGACCGCCTAAGCTAGGCTAGTGAATACTAATAGAATCTGAGCCAAGGCCTCCTGAAGACCCGGAATCACAATAGGAACAGCTGGTGCCTGAGCTGGTACTGCTGGAACGTCCGTAACTGGGACCTGATCCTAAACTGGGGTGGGTAGAGGATTTGCAGGTGCTGCCCTAGGTATAGTGTGGGCCACACCCCTGCCCCTATCGCTACCACGACCGCTTCCTCGACCTCTAGTGGCCACAGCTGGTGGTACTGTTGGTCGTCCATCCTGACCGGTCGCTCATGTCCTCATCATCTGTGAGAGAATAGAATAACAGAAGTTTAGCACTTAGATCAACAGATTCGCACGACAAGAATTTCAAGAATATGAAGTTTTCCTAAAGGTTCTGCAGCCTCTCGAGGATAAATACAGACGTCTCTGTACCGATCCGCGAGACTCTGCTAAACCTGCTCATGACTCGTGAGACCTATGTAACCTAGGCTTTGATACCAACTTGTCACGACCCTAAACCCAGACCCGATCGTGATGGCGCCTCTCGTGAAGACAAGGACAATCGACACAACACCCAATTCAGTTTCAACAATTATAATAACATAATTTAAGTCATTAACATGATAATAATCCCAAATAAAAGTGAACTAGTACAATTTGCGAAAAACCCAACACAGCCCGACATCGGGGTGTCACCAGTCATGAGCATTTAAACATGTGTCTAAGAGTCTAAAAGAGTTTATACAGTCTATTACAGAACTAGAAACTGAAAGTAAAATAGGAGGGAGAAACACTGGGCTGCGAACGCCGAGTAGCTACCTAGTGGACTCCGAATAGCCTGCTGGGGGCAATCAGCCCTCACTGGCAAGACCCGAAGCTCCTGAATCTGCACACAGGGTGCAGGGAATAAAATGAGTACTCCAACTCAGTGAGTAATAATAATAAATGAAGACTAAGCGATAAGAAATCACGTAAAATACAACAACATGCTATAAAGAGACAGTGTAAAACCAATAAAATGCAATAAAACAGTGAAATCTTATAAAAGCACCTTAATTCAATATATGCTTCTTTAAACTCCTTTTTAACAGTTAAACAAGTAAATGAAAAGCAACAAGAAAAGATAAACACATAAAATCCATCCCTCGAGCAAAATGTCAATAGAATCAGCCCCTCGGGCAATAACATCGAACAACACCAGCCCCTCGGGCTATATCACATATCACACTGGGTACCTGCAATATCAAGCCATCTAGTGACATAATCAATAGGCTCTTGGCCTCATATCAAGCCACCTTGTAGCGTACAACTCAGGTCATCGGCCTCATAATCATAATCAGTACAACACTGCTGCGGCGTGCAGCCCGATCCCATAATAATCCTCGCAACACAGGTCCTCGGCCCTACTCAGTCAGAAATCTCTAAAAGCCACTCGGGCATAGTAAAATATGATGCTCAGCCCAAAATATCATTTAAAGTGTTAATAACAGAGTAAACATGGATGAGTTATGAAAACATTATAATATAACATAACTGAGTACAAGTATAAAGTTACAACAGTGAGGAAATAGTAGTAAAAATCTCCTAAAGGTCCAAAACAGTTGGCACGAGTCCCAAATATGGCATTCAGCCCAAAACATGATGATGACAAACAGTTTTCAATCAAGTACGCAGTATAACAGTCATACGAGATGGACTAAGTCACAATCCCCACTGGTGCACGACCCCACGCTCGTCATCTAGCATGTGCGAAACCTCAATATAGCACTACGATATGAAATTCGGGTTTCATACCCT
The DNA here is from genome assembly GCF_000393655.2 of Nicotiana sylvestris. Lineage (NCBI taxonomy): Eukaryota > Viridiplantae > Streptophyta > Magnoliopsida > Solanales > Solanaceae > Nicotiana > Nicotiana sylvestris. The sequence goes on along the minus strand of NC_091060.1, from coordinate 56,060,364 downwards.
CAGGACAATATTTACAATTATTACTCACCACGATGCGGTCTAAATTCTAACCCGCGATGCCCTTGCCTCTCGAATCGGCCTCGGATGCTCCAAATCTAACCAAAATCAGTGCAAAACCATCAAAATATGCTAAGGGAACAAAGCTCACTCGAAAGAAATCAAATTACAACACAAATCCCGAAATTAGCCAAACCCGACCCACGGGCCCACGTCTCGGATTCGGATAAAAATTACATTAATAGACTCCTTATCGCTCTCCGAGTTCATTCATATCAAAATCACAAAAATCCAACCACAAATGATCTCTCAAATCCCTAATTTTAGGTATCCAATTACAAGCCCTAGTTCTTCAATATTTAGGCTTAAATCCAACAATATCCATAATTAATTAGGTAAAAATCATATTAGGATGGAGTATTAAGTCCATGAATCTTACCTCCAACTGTTACCCCTTGATTCCCTCTTCAATCCTCTTCAAAAAGCATCAAAATCTCCCAAAAATGGAGGAACTTAGGCTAAAAATGCGGAAATGAGCTTTTAAAACATTCTGCCCAGTCATTTAAATCCTTCTTCGCGAATGCGGTCAAAGGCTCGCGTTCGCGAAGCACAACCTGACGTTGACCACAATTTCCTTCTTCGCGAACGCGTCTCCCCTCTCGCGAACATGAAGTCTCAGCTCCTCAACCCATCGCGGACGTGGTTCTCCTCTCGCGAACGTGTAGCTCAATGACCCCAGCCCTTCGCGAACGTGGGACCTCCCTCGCCAACTCACATGCCAAACCTTCAGCCTCACATGCTAACCCTTCACGAACGCGAGGGCCCACTCGCGAATGCGAAGGCCAACTGTCTGCAACATCAACAACAGAATTTCTGCAACTTCATCCAACTTGAAATGGTCCGTTTAACCACCCCGAAACTTACCCAAGGCCCTCGGGACTTCAACCAAACATGCCAATATATCCCATAACATCATTCAAACTTGTTGCAACCTTCGGAATGCTCAAAACAACATCAAAACACCAAATTTGCAATGGATTCAAGGCTAAGAATTCCAAAATATTTCAAATTCCGCTTTCGATCAAAAAGTCTATCAAACCACGTCCGAATGACATGAAATTTTGCACACATATCCCAAATGACACAACGGACCTAATGCAACTACCAAAATTCCATTCTGACTCTTATATCAAAATCTCACCTATGAACCGAAAAACGTCAAAATTCCAATTTCGTCAATTCAAGCCTAAATCTACTCCGAACCTCCAAAACACATTCCGATCACGCTCCTAAGTCCCAAATCACCTCCTAAAATTATCCGAACCATCGGAACTCACATCCGAGCCCTTTAACACATAAGTCAACATCCAGTAGTCTTTTCCAACTTAAGCTTCCTCAAAAGAGACTAAGTGTCTCAAACCTTACCAAAACCTCTCCGAACCCGAGCCAACCAACCCGATAACACATAGCACCGCAGAACAAGACAATAAGATGCAGAAATGGGGAAAACGAAGCGGTAACTCATGAAACGGACGGCCGGGTCGTTACATAATACTTACTGGGTACCATTGTTCCACCGTTCTTGGGAGTATATGATTGAGATTATGTTTTTCAGGAGTTTATATGAGTTGATCAGACTGCCATTAGTACTTTGTTAATTATATCTCTTTAGTTGTTATCAAATTTTAGGTATACCTAGTTGTATAGACTAGGTACCATCACGACATCCTATGAAGAAAAATTGGGATCGTGACAAAATAACAAGAAGAGTAGTCCAATCTCAAATTAGTAATATTTTTTTTGTGAATATAAATATTTTTTGTTCTTAATTTTGGTTATTTCTTAATGTTTTAACCAATTAACATTGCATATTATTATAGATTTAGATAAAAATGAAGATGTTGAGATATCTATGTTTCGCAATAGGATTCAGATGTGTTAGATGAAAATTTGTTGGTGTTGGATATGCCATGAGCACGTTGGAAATATTTTTCAGTAGTTTGCTTTTAATAAATGAAGATTGTCCTTATTTTTTTATATTTTATAGTAATCTATTGGAACAATGTCAAAAATTATTAAGTTGCAAAAGCTTTCTATCCAACAAATATAATTTTGTGACTTATATATATATATATATATATATATATATATATATATATATATATATATATATATATATATTACATTTTAAATTAAAACTTAAATTGCCCGTGGGGGCCCGTGACCTATGTAGAGCTGGGTTGGGCTAATTATTTTAAGGCCCATTAAAATAATGGGTCAGCTCAGCCTAACTTGTCAAATGTCAAAGCCCGCATGAATTGGGCTAGGCTGGGTTGGCCAGCCCAGCCCGTATTAACGGCTCTACCCTTCACCCACAAAACCGGGGAAAAAGTTACTTTTCGTGATTGTGTTTTTGAACAATCAAAGATATACTGTTTATGTATTTTTGTTTTCTTAAACAATAAACATGAAAGGAACAACATATATAAATTGGCTAAGATATACGACAAGCACCTCATAAATCATGTATTTTTGTTTTCTTAAACAATAAACATGAAAGGAACAACATATATAAATTGGCTAAGATATACGACAAGCACCTCATAAATCATGTACAGATACTGTTTTCAAGTCACTTTCTTCAATACATACAATGAATCTCTACTATCGCCAAGTGCGCATAAGTTTGATAAAAAAAGGTTCTTGTATTTTTCAAGAGACACTTTCTTCTCCTTTTAGAAAGGAACAAAAGAAAAAAATGTAGTGGGGCTCTAATTTAGCTATGCAACAACTCAAATGATATTCTCTCTAGCTATTACCTGACGCGGTTCCATTCATATAATAGAGATATTGATTTGACGAAAATATCAGAACTCTATAACACCAAAAGTCCAAAATTCTTGTAAGTTGTTGTCCTCATATAATTGAATCTCGAAACTTAGTCGCTGGATGAGGATAATTTTTTAATATTAATGGTGGAGTTCGGGACCGTTTGTGCACATTTCGGTTATTTCATGGAGTACTTACGACCTTCTATCAATACAGATATTGAAAATTTTATACCAAGTTAGGATCAGAAATTGAACCCTAATCTTACATGATTTTTACCATCTTCACTAACGCGAGGCCACATCCTTGCATGTAATCAGGACTACAATTTCTTGTAATGAATTTTATTTATTTATTTTAATAGTTAGGAGTTACTATTAGGATGCTAGTGGTCATTTACGGATGCAACGCTTTATCTGCTGGTTATTATCGTACTTTCCATCTATTTTGTATTTCTTATATTGCAGTCATTTTATTATGATTCTATTGATGATACTAATATATTGTCTCTTGTGGCCTTCTTGAGCCGAGGGTCTCCTGGAAACAACCTCTCTGCTCCTCGGGCTGCCTCTCAGGGTAGGGGTAAGGTCTGCGTACATATTACCCTCCCCAAACTTCACTTGTGGGATTACACTGGATCGTTGTTATTGTAATATTGAAAAAAGCCATGGAGTGAAAGTTTGTTAAAGTAGCACAAACAAGAAAAAAGATAAGACTAAGGATTTGCTTTCCCCTCCCCTCTACCTTCCTCCATGCCCATAGATACGTTATCCATTGGAGGAAGAAACAATAATGGGAAACTATTTAAAGTAATATACCTAACCTATGGTTTGCAATACCCATAATACGAGGTATGCAAGTCAAAAACAACCAATCAAATTAGCAAGAAGACAAAAAGAACCCAAGAATAAATTGGCCAACCTTCTCCTTTTAAACATTTCAAACGCTCTCACTTCTCAATAGTTTCCTCTTACATAGAATCTAATTCCCTCTTCCCTCCTACATGAACCCTACTTTTCAATACCTTTCTTAGCTTACAAAAACGAATTTGAAAAGGGGTTTTGTTCTTTTCCACATATCATACAACATATATATTTCTCCCTTCTATTTATTTCCTTGACCATTTTAAAAAATGGTTGGGAAAAATAACTCCGAGCAGCTTCCTCCTGGATTTAGGTTCCATCCTACTGATGAAGAATTAATCATGTATTATCTTCGAAATCAAGCTACCTCGAGGCCTTGTCCTGTTTCAATCATCCCCGAAGTTGATGTCTATAAGTTTGATCCCTGGGAATTGCCTGGTTAGTATACTCGTTAAATCGCGTTTAATTCAAAGAATTAATTTGTAGTTGATTTTTAAGTCTTGAATTAATTTTTTCTTATGAAATTCTTGTAGAGAAAGCTGAATTTGGGGAAAGGGAATGGTACTTTTTCACCCCTCGTGATAGGAAGTACCCAAATGGAGTTAGGCCAAATAGAGCAGCTGTATCAGGTTATTGGAAGGCTACAGGCACAGATAAAGCAATATATAGTGGATCAAAATATGTTGGTATTAAGAAGGCTCTTGTTTTCTATAAAGGAAAGCCCCCTAAGGGTATTAAGACTGATTGGATCATGCATGAATATCGATTAAGTGAATCCAGGTCTCAACCAATCAGGCCAAATGGCTCCATGAGGGTAAGACTTGAATTCTTGGAATTGTTTTCTACTATAGTTTAACTTGTATACTATGTTAGCATAGACGTTTTTACTCTATCAGATCATTTTAAAAGGTAATTACATGCAATAATCTATATTATTGAAAATATGGCAAGTAACTTTCTAGAATATGTTAAGTCGTACTCGTGTAAAAATTTCACTATAATACATGGCAGTGTTCTACCATATATTATAAGAGTTTTTGTCATGACTAAAAGTACAATTTTTTCGCCATTTTTTTCAGTTGGATGATTGGGTGCTTTGTAGAATTTATAAGAAGAAGAATTTGGGAAAAGCTATGGAGATGATGAAAGTTGAAGAAGAGACACAACAGCCTGAAATATTGAGTACTAATCCTGTTGAAATTATTGCTACTACTGGACCACAAACATTGAAATTGCCAAGGACTTGTTCACTGTCTCATCTATTGGAAATAGATTATTTTGGGTCAATTTCACGACTATTTGATGACAATGCTAACAACCAAAACACAATGACCAATATTAATATTGGAAATATGCATCATCCTGCCCTGGAAAAATTTCAGCTAGGGGAATTGTCACACCAGTACATGACTAGTACCAACGTTAATGGAAATACGCCAATTTTTGTGAATCCAGCCTTTCAATACCAGTGAAAATGGATGCTTCGGGATGGATTTCAAGAATGAAGATGGTGGAAAACACCAATTACTATACGCCTCAATCTCTCAAGCACATTGGGATCAGTTACTAGTATTATTTCAAGAATTGTAACATATAGATGTGATTTAAAGGTCAAGGAAAATATCTAACAGTGTGTGATTGGTACTATCTGCAAGCAATCTCCGTAGACCATAAAAAAAAAAAAAAAATTGTTGTATACTTGTATTACTATAGAATGGTATTATTTCGTAGCACGTGTTTGGCAAATAACTAATTAATTTTCTTAAACCTTTCGTTTCCATTTTTAGCAAAGAAAATGTCAATTTGGTGGGTAGATGATTGACTATACTCTCCAAATTAACATCAATACTTTCCTCAGTTCATTAAACTACCTAATTCAAGATAAGCTTTGCAAATCCGTGATTATATATTATATGACTAACAGAGATAAGTTTTTGGGATAAACTCCACAAAAGACGGGAAAGAAGACCTTCGGAAAATTACAGACGTCGTGAGCCGAGGGTCTCCTGGAAATAGCCTCTCTGTCCCTCGGGGTAGGGATAAGGTCTGCGTACATATTGCCCTCCCCAGACCCCAGTTATGAGATTATACTGTGTTGTTGTTGTAGTTGTTGTTGTTCTACTCAAGGTATATGAATCAAAAGGAAAAAAGAGATTAGGTCACAATCTTTTCTGAAAAATAATTAAGCTTTACAGTTAGACAAATTATAAGCAATAACAAGAAAAAACAACTTTTTATTATGTATAACAACAATCGATATCTTCAGATCTAATAGTAACTATAATAATAATAACAATAATACTTTATAGATGACGACCACCAATCCCCAGTATCTTGTTGTATTGATTGTTTCAAGAAAGATGCGAGATAAAGTAAGGAAATAACTTTCCTTTCAACAATAAAAATTTTAAAAAATTAAATTGCACGATATTTGTATTGAGGGGGTAGTATAACATCGTTATCACAATAAAAAATATAGATAACAAGAGCATAAATGTGAATGGCGGTGATCGGGAAAAGGTAGACTTTTGACAAAAGAATGAAGGTGATGGACGTGGTAGAGTGGCCAAAGGAGTGTGGTGCATGCATAGATTATCAAAAAGAATCCACATCGTAGACGTTGATATTTTAGGACTATTACTTACCACTATATACTATTTTGGTCTCTCATTTCTTATATCTTTTTTGGATAATTATTCGTCATCCAAATTCTACCTAGTAAGTATTAAACTCCTATATATTAAATTTTTGGATAAGGTCGAACTGTGAATTCATTGAAAGTTATACATTTGGATTGGAGTGTTCTTTATCAAGCTATATTGATTTATTTTTCTTTTATAATATCATTATCAATTGGTCTTAATCCGGTGATCAGGCACAACCTAGAATTTTCTAAAAGAGTGAGAGGGCACAGTTGGACAGTAAGTTAAAAGAATGCATGTATTTTCTAACTCTCAAGGCCAGCCTATCTTCTTTCTTTTTCATTAAAAGATGTGTTATCCGAGTCAGATTGCTAGCACTTTAATTATTTTATTAAATACTTGTTATCTTTCATGAGGTTCAAGGACATGAACAAACATGTACTAACTCCTTCACACAAAAGCTTAGACATAAGGAAATCTCTACGGTAGTTTGAGCCTTATTCTCCTATATGATTTTTACCTGCTTCATCAAATATTAGACCGTAGCATGTCACAAAAGAAAAAAGAATGAAGTTGAGATGGGGAGGGAGAAATTTTATATGCTGAATTTTACTTCTGCATCCCAAATTTGAAAAAGGGAAAAAGAGTTAAACATAACAAAGTAAAGATTTTTTCACATAAGTGATAATTACAGGTAACTTCTTTTTACAAGTATAGGTTACTTATCTAAAATACAGTAATTGATATATACAACAGTTTACTCGTAAAACGGTACAATTGAATTTATACGTGTTTTATAGACAAGTAAATTAATTTGATCCTGAAATAATAGATGAATTACATGAAAATATAATACTTAGCCTTGAGATAAAAATAAAATAGCAGAGATAGCAATTCCTGGAGCAAGGCTTCCGGGCACAACAACAATGATATCAATAAAGAAGAAGATAAAATTATATTGAGCTTTGAATAGAGTGTAGCGTATGTTTGCCAGAAAAGTCCTGTTCTTTACAATGACAATAAAGTTCACTATTTATAACTGCACCTAGGGAACAAGGTCCTAGGATCAAGCCCATCGTTAATGTCAATTATGAGGGCCATTAAAGAATATGTACGGCAGGCAGTGAATGCCATATTCCTTGTAACGGGCAGTGTACTTAATGTTGTAGAATATTCCTCATTAAATGCTACCGGGTGGCAAGCATTTATTTCATCTTTATGAATATCGTTTTCATCGGTAATGATCACGCCCAACTATGCCTTATAAAAGATAAAACGGTCGTTGCAAATATAATCCGATTTTCAAGTCCGGAGTCGAATCATCAGGGAACTAACCTATCTACTACAACTCTTGCTGATGCTATTACAAGCTCAAACAATTTTCGGATGCAAGATTTTTGTAAATAAGCATTGGGTTTTGTTTAACTAAATCAAAATTATATTAAAACTACAATATTCTAAATCAAAGATAATTCAATGGTAAAAAAATCTAGGGTATTGATTTCCCCAATTGCTATTTTACTTCTTAACTTTTTTGCTATAATCTAGCTGTAATACTCTAGGAGTATTATGAGCTATGGGTTACCGCAATTATCTCTCGATCAACTACGATAATTTATTAGAGCATTCTCTCGAACTACTCTAGCTGATAATTTATGCATCTCTGAATTATCCCACCAAAGTTTTGTTATCTCTAACCCCACTTTTAAGTTCAAGTAATGAATCTCTTCAATTACCCAAAAGTGGTATTGTTCAACAACAGTCTAACCTAGTATTCTTTCTCAATCAACACAAGGCAATTAGACACAATTAATCAAGGGCCCATTCAATTAATTATCATACAAAACATAGTTGAACAATCATATAATAACCCGGCTCGATTATAACAAAATTGAGTCAAAACTTCAGCTAACAATTGGTTCCATCAACCCTAGATTAAATATTTAGCTACTCATAGTAAAGCAAGACAAAACCATAAAATTATTCATAATTCGCAAATAATGATAACAAGAAGAAAATTGAAAAACTCTAATGGTGTCTTGATCTTCTCACACTTGTTCTTGCTTCTAATTCAGTCTAAAAACAAGCTTAACCTTGACTTGGGCGAGTTTGTTGAGTTTATATAGCTTTAGGATAAGTTTCCCACGATTTACACTTTGGCCCTAAAACTTTTTGGCGTTCTCCAGATCTACCGCGGTCGCGTCACGACCGCGGTGAATGACGACTGTTCTGTTTTTCGCCTTCTCTTACCGCATTCCAACCGCGGTTCCGCCGCGGTCGCAGTGGGCTGTTGCCCAGTTTTTCTTCACCTTTTCTTGCTCGTTTTCATCCGGGCTCTTCTCGATTGGCCTTGTATCTACAGATTTGACCCCAAAACTCTCTATATCCTCCTCCTAACTCGGAGTAGTTCCTGCAAAGCATAAAAACCTCAATTAGAGCATTTTGCTATTATTTAGCACTTAAAACATCAATAAAGTATGGTTAATTAAGAGCATAAATAGCATCTATATCGTATATTATAGGCTACTATCAACACCCTACACTTAAACTGTTACTAGTCCTCTAGCGACAAAACTACACTCTATAAGCCTAATCATCATTGGGTCACTTACCTACTCCTTATACCAAGAACAATTCACATAGATAGACTACCTTAGCGTAACCTCCTAACCTCAAGAGTGGACTCTCTCTCTAGCCACGTAATGTCCCTAGCCGGCTTTCATACTCACAGTCAGAGGTCCAGACTTACCTTTCCTTCATGAATCATGTTCCTACTTACCACAAAAGAGACTTGTGTCATGTTATATTTAATTCACACACTGAGGAATTCAAATACGTAAGATTTCACTCACCCTCAAAAACAAATTTGTATGCCACAAACAATGCACCATAGTCTTTCCTGTAGTGTAATACTCGACTAATCGAGCTTATTTGGTCTAGAATCAAGTAGTACTTTATTTGGATGTAATGTTAGCTGCGGGACAGGTAGGATACATATGGGTATAGTGATTCTACCTTCCTAAGCACTTTAATATATTTTTCACTTTTAAGCCCATACCTTTGTCAAACCTTCATTCCACCTTTACATTATTGAGTTGCACCCCTACTTCTTTAGGAACATTTACATCAAGAGTCACCACTTAGCAAGGGAAAATATTTTATTTTATTTTTCAATTCAAGTGGCTCTTATTCCTTTTTTAATATAGTGCACCTTTCTCCTTATTTTATTAGATCCACTCAAAAGCCCAACTGACCACCCCACATTTTAACTTTTCCATATTCAGTACAATTCAAGTGCTTCTATGAGGTAATAAGGTTCAAAAGGATAGACAATTCACAACTTGGGTAAGGCTTGTAATGTGGTTGCCAAAGAAACCGGATTACAGGCTCAAAGGGGTTAACTAGGATATACACAATCAGGTGGGTGAAAATACATATATATATATATAGGTTCAACAAGGAAACACCTATGTCACTTTTCAGACCAATTAAGACTACCATCTTGCTTCGTACACACACATGGCAAGTTCTAGGCATTGAGTGTTAGCATAGAATATACAAAGCCTCACTTACACATGACACGTGACTCAATTCAGTTAGGATCATCAGACACTCTGCTCAAGGTGCTTAAGCCAACTCAAGAACACACAATCTAAGGCTTTATTGCTAGAGTCAACTAATGTGCCTAAGTGTCACACTAAAACAATCTATATTCAAGGTATCATGGAGTTAGGGGATCCTATTTCTATTCTTTGCCCAAAAAATCCTACATTAAAAAGAAGGAAAAAACTAACTACACCCGGTTCAAATGGAAACCCTTGGAAAATAACCGTGGTTTAAAGAAAAACCAAGGGGGAGTTGATACACTACCGACCAAACGAAAATCTTTTTTTTTCGACTTGTCCCTCAAGAGACTCGTTAAGAGGTGTTCGTCTTTAGGCAAAATCGAAGTTAATTAACATCAAACAAAAATAACAAACAACAACAACCCCAACACCAAACAAATTTATACAATTGAACAACAACAACCATCCCCCACCCTACACTTAAAGATTTGGCATGTCCCCATGTTAAAAAATTTAAAGCAGAGTAAGGTAAGGGGACTTCCCTGGTGCTCAGTCCAGGATCGAGGTGACACACTCGTCCTAGTGCCCGGAGCCAGCCCATAATCGTTTTCTCTGACCTAGCATTTTGAGTAGCCAAATTGTCAACTCTACTACTCAGGTGAGTGACCGAAGTGCGTAGGCCAGCCATTTCTTGCTCCAGGGCTATCATGCGGGTACTCCGGAGGGCTTGTGATGGGCATGCCTCATTAGCACTCTGCTCTGGTGGGGAGGCAACATGCATAGTTCCCTCATCATCATCATCGACATCCTCATCATCATCAACCACCACAACCAGATCCTTCCCAACTGTGATTTTGCTAGCCCTGAATGGGGCTTTCAATGGTAACTTCCCATCTACTATCGGATTTTCAGGAACTCATGAAGCACGACATAGCTTGGTGACCAAGGAGGGGAAGTAGAACCCTTTGAGTATTTCCGGGGAGCGAATGAACATTTCATCCTGAATGAGCTTGGCCACATCAAAATCATGGTGGGTCATAAAATAATAAATCGCCACTGCTCTTGGCCCATTAACATCTGTAGTGTTGCTGGAGGGCAGCAAACGGCTGTTGATGATTGTGAGCCAACACTTAGCTTCCCAAGTGAGAGATTGGGAGTTCATGATAATTCTTTGCTATATCCATATTGGCTCCCGCCCAACCACAGAGATTGTTTCAAGAATTAGTGCCCACCAGATAGTTGGGCGATAATAAGCAAGGTAATAATCTGTCTCTCCAGTGAATACCGACAGCTTGTACACTCGGCGGATGGCCTCAAGAGACTCATCCACCCGGGTATTTCATACCGTGACAACCCTATCAACATGCTCCGGGCAATTCACGTAAAATTCCCTTACTATCAGTACATTTCCCTCTTCTGGTTCATTAAAGAAGATGTCTAGCTGACGCCTCCTCAATTCTTCAAAGATACTTGGGCATTCAATTTGCAGGGCATGCCTGCCAATGTGTACTTCAGGTAACAACTTCTTGGAGGCCTTTGCATTAAACCTATCTTGAGTTGCTTTTGAAACAAACCGATTGCAGTCAAACTGATTCGCACTAGCCTGAGCTCTAGCTCTGGATGAACCTCCTGGTCCACTAGCGGAGGAACCTGTGGGACGTCTTTTCTTTAACTGATGCATTGTACCTGACAAAATAGAGGCTACTATTAGTGAGGGTTTGAGTTGTGTGAACCCTGGGTGGTTACTCAGACTTCACCACCACTATGGTCACATTAGCCATTACAGCTCTATTGGGGCAATTTCACAAGCACCTTGTGAGCATGGACTATAATTTAACACACATATCCCATGAAAGCATAAACTCTCCCCCAAAATCAATCATTCTCACTTCACAACTCTACCCAACCACAATTAACTTCACACAACAAAACCAAGCTCTTCTCTACAACATTTTTTTTACATTACCCACAAAAAACAAGAATAGAAAACCAAAAATCTAACTATAGATACTACAACAATTCAAGCATTAAAATTGCAAAATAGAAAAGTACAAGAAGAGAGATGGAAAGCTCGACATACCTAGTTCTTGTAGAGGTTGAGAGTAATGGAAGTTGGGTAAGAGAGAGTTGGAAGTGTGTGTGTGTGTGGGAGAGAAGTATATGTGTGAGAGATGGGAAGAAAAAGAAGAAGAGAGAGAGAGACGTTGGGTTAGGGCTTGTCGAGTGAGAGAAGAGTGGAGAAAGTGGGGGAGGTGCGGGTGGGTTTTAATTTTATTGGGGGGGGGGATGGTGTAGAAGAGAAAAGAAAACAAAATAAAGAAAAAAAAATTTAAGTACAACTTACTTGGGCGACAGAACAGTCGCGTTTCACCGCGGTCGCGCCGCGGTCCCACCGTGGCCGTGGTGAAGGAGGGGAAGGCAAAACAGAATGTTTGTGTTTCACCGCGATAGCGTTGCGGTCCCACCGCAGTCACGATGGACAGGGCAATCAAAAACAGAATACTCGTCATTTACCGTGGTCGAGGCGCGGTCCCACTACGGTCGCGGTCACGGGCTTTAAAATAAACATTTTTTTGTTTTTTTATAAAAGTGTTAGTTTCCTACACATCTTGCACAACATCAAACAAAAAAAAATGGGTTGCCTCCCATGCAGCGCCTCATTTAACGTCGCAGCATGACGCAGACTCATATCATCACTCCTCATTTGTGTATTGGGCCTCCTCTAATGTTAACACCACATTGTCCCCCTTTTCTTTAGTCATTCCGAAGTAATGTTTTAACCTCTGCTCATTCACTGTAAATTTGTTCGTCCCATCTTCAAATTAGATCTCCACAGCTCCACTTGGGAACATTTGCATCACTCTGAACGGTCCTGACCACCGGGACTTCAACTTACCCGGGAACAACCTCAATCTTGAGTTGTATAGCAACACTAATTCTCTGGGTTCAAAGTTCCGATTCAAGATGTGCTTGTCATGCATCAGTTTCATCCTTTCTTTATAAAGTTTCGCACTCTCGAATGCCTAGAACCGAGATTGTTTCATCCTTTGCATTAAACCTATCTTGAGCTGCTTTGGAAACAATCCGAGTACAGTCAAACTGATTCACACTAGCCTGAGCTCTAGCTCTGGATGAACCTCCTGGTCCACTAGCGGAGGAACTTGTGGCACGTATCTTCCTTAACTGATGCATTGTACCTGACAAAATAGAGGCTACTATTAGTGAGGGTTTGAGTTGTGTGAACCCTGGGTGGTTACTCATACTTCACCACCACTATGGTCACATTAGCCATTACAGCTCTATTGGGGCAATTTTACAAGCACCTTTTGAGCATGGACTATAATTTAACACACATATCCCATGAAAGCATAAACTCTCCCCCAAAATCAATCATTCTCACTTCACAACTCTACCAAACCACAATTAACTTCACACAACAAAACCAAGCTCTTCTCTACAACATTTTTTTTACATTTCCCACTAAAAAGAATAATAGAAAACCAAAAATCTAACTATAGATACTACAAAAATTCAACCATTAAAATTGCAAAATAGAAAAGTACAAGAAGAGAGATGGAAAGCTCGACAAACCTGGTTCTTGTAGAGGTTGAGAGTAATGGAAGTTGGGGAAGAGAGAGTTGAAAGTGTGTGTATGGGGGGGAGAGAAGTATATGTGTGAGAGATGGGAAGAAAAAGAAGAGAGAGAGAGAGAGAGACATTGGGTTAGGGCTTGTCAAGTGAGAGAAGAGTGGAGAAAGTGGGGGTGGGGCGGGTGGATTTTAATTTTATTGGGGGGATGGTGTAGAAGAGAAAAGAAAACAAAATAAAGAAAAAAAATTTAAGTACAACTTAATTGGGCGACAGACCGGTTACGTTTCACCGCGGTCGCGCCGCGGTCCCACCGTGGCTGCGGTGAAGGAGGGGAAGGCAAAACAGAATGTTTGCGTTTCACCGCAATAGCGCCGCGGTCCCACCGCAGTCGCGGTGGATAGGGCAATCCAAAACAGAATACTCGTCATTTACCGCGATCGCGGCGCGGTCCCACTGCGGTCGCGGTCACGGGCTTCAAAATAAACGTTTTTTTTGTTTTTTTATAAGAGTGTTAGTTTCCTACACATCTTGCACAACATCAAACAAAAAAATTGGTTGCCTCCCATGCAGCGCCTCATTTAACGTCACGGCATGACGCATACTCATATCATCACTCCTCATTTGTGTATTGGGCCTCCTCTAATGTTAACACACGTTATCCCCCTTTTCTTCAGTCATTCCGAAGTAATGTTTTAACCTGTGCTCATTCAATGTAAATTTGTTCGTCCCATCTTCAGATTAGATCTCCACAGCTCTACTTGGGAACATTTGCACCACTCTGAACGGTCCTGACCACCGGGACTTCAACTTACCCGTGAACAACCTCAATCTTGAGTTGTATAGCAACACTAATTCTCCGGGTTCAAAGTTCCGATTCAAGATGTGCTTGTCATGCATCAGTTTCATCCTTTCTTTATATAGTTTCGCACCTTCGAATGCCTAGAACCGAAATTCCTCAATCTCATGGAACCCATTAACTCTGTTTGTGCCTGTTGTCTCCATGTTTAAGTTCGCCTTACGCAATGCCCACAGTGCTTTGTGTTCAAGCTAAACCGGAAGGTGGCATGCCTTTCCAAATACCAACTTGTATGGTGACATACCAATTAGTGTTTTGAAGGTTGTGCGGTATGCCCACAATGAATCATCCAGCTTCCTTGCCCAATCAGTTCTTGTTGCATTCACTGTTTTTGAGAGGACACTTTTGATTTCTCTATTGGACACTTCCACCTACCCGCTTGTTTGTGGGTGGTATGGTAAGGCTACCTTGTGGTGAACTCCATACTTCTCCAATAGGCGTCCAAACACTCTATTGCAAAAATGAGAGTCCCCATCACTAATTATGGCTCGGGGGGTGCCAAAACGTGTGAAGATGTTTTTCTTTAGGAAACTGGTCACCCCTTTCGCATCATTGGTTGGGAGAGAAACTACTTCAACCCCCTTGGAGACATAGTCAACAGCAACCAGTATATACTTGTTACCATATGAGCTGACGAAAGGACCCATGAAGTCGATCCCCCACATGTCAAACACTTCCACCTCTTGGATTGTGGTCATTGGCATCTTATGACGACAGTATATGTTGCCCGTCCTTTGACATTCATCACAGCTTTTGACCCAAGAATAGGCATCCTTGAACAGTGTAGGCCAATACAGGCCTGATTCTAGGACCTTTGCTGCTGTTCGAACTCCTCCAAAGTGTTCACCATATGGCGATGCATGGAAAGCCTGCAAAACAGAGGGTTGATCTTGCTCGGGGATACACTGCCGCATCATGTTATCAACACATATTTTGAACAATAGAGGTTCATTCCAATAATACACCCGACAATCATGGAAAATGTTTTTCTTTTGAATAGAGGATAGATCATGAGGTACAATACCGCATGCTAAGTAATTAGCAATATCAGCATACCATGGTGCCTCCTCCATTGTCACAACAAGTAATTGATTATCAGGGAATTTCTCAAGGATATCTTCAACTTGCGTTCTCTTTTCTGCCCCTTCCAACCTCGAGAGGTAGTCTACTACTTGGTTTTCTGTCCCCTTTCGGTCACCAATTTCCAGGTCAAATTCTTGTAGCAATAGAACCCATCAAATCAAGTTGGGCTTGGACTCCTTCTTTGCTATCAAGTACCTAATTGTTGCATGGTCAGTATAAACAATAACTTTCGAGCCAATCAAGTATGATATGAATTTGTCGAAGGCAAACACTACAACAAGCATTTCTTTTTCCGTGACCGTGTGGTTCAGCTGTGCACCACTAAGCATCCTGCTTGCATAGTAAATTGGGTGCATAATTTTCTCCTTGCACTTCAACAAAATTGCTCCTATAGCGTAATCACCGGCGTCGCACATCAACTCGAATAGTTGCTCCCAGTTGGGTGCAACAATGATGGGTTCAGTCACCAATCTCTTCTTCAGCCCCTCAAATGCTAACTTACAATCATTAGAAACCAAAAAGTGCTGGTCTTTTTCAAGCAGCTTACATAAAGTGTTAGAAATTTTTTAAATATTCTTGATGAACCGCCTGTAAAATCTGGCGTGCCCAAGAAAACTTCTCACTGATTTCACTGAAGTGGGTGCTGGGAGCTTCTCAATCACGTCAAATTTTGCATTATCCACTTCAATCCCCTTTTTTGACACTCTATGACCCAACATTATGCCTTCTTGTACCATAAAATGGCACTTCTCCTAGTTCAGCACCAAATTTGTCTCCACACATCGTTTGAGCACTCTCTTAAGGTTGTGAAGACAATATTTGAATGAATCCCCTACCACGGAGAAATCATCCATAAACACCTCCATAATGTCTTCGACCATGTCGGTGAAGATATCTAGCATACACCGCTGGAATGTGGCAGGTGCGTTGCAAAGTCCAAAGGGCATCCTCCGAAAGGTAAAGATGTCATACAGACATATGAAGGACGTTTTCTCTCAATCTTATAGGGCTATTGAGATCTTATTGTACCCTGAGTATCCGTCCAATAAACAAAAATGGGATCACCCAACTAACCTATCTAACATTTGGTCAATGAAAGGTAAGAGGAAAAGGTTATTTTGGGTGGCTGCGTTTAATTTCCTGTAATCCATGAAAATCTGCCACCCTGTGACTATACGAGTTGAGACCAACTCATTCTTCTCATTTTGCACAACTATCATTTTACCCTTTTTCGGTACATACTAGACGGGGCTTACCCAATTGCTGTCAGAGATGGGAAAGATAATGTCCGCGTCCAGCCACTTGATTACCTCCTTCCTCACTACCTCTTTCATATTTGGGTTCAACCTTCGTTAATGTTCCCTGGAAGGTTTGCTCCCTTCTTCTAGACGAATCTTGTGCATACAAAAGGCCGGGCTGATACCCTTTATGTCTGTCATGGTCCACCCAATGGCAATTTTGCATTCCTGCAACACCTGCAATAACTGTTCTACCTGCACA
Source organism: Nicotiana sylvestris (assembly GCF_000393655.2). Lineage (NCBI taxonomy): Eukaryota > Viridiplantae > Streptophyta > Magnoliopsida > Solanales > Solanaceae > Nicotiana > Nicotiana sylvestris. Next base: position 56,043,437 of record NC_091060.1, on the reverse strand, counting down.
ACCAGCAAACCAGATGATATAATAACAGGCAAAGTAGAATTGGGACCCAAGAAAGCATACCTGAGGTGGGCTGGAAGTGGTTTCAACTCCAGTTGGGGTGGATCCTCTATTGATGGTTTTGTAGGTGGTGTAGCTCTCTTTTCTAACTCAAGGGACTCGAACTGAGGTACCCTCTTCCAGAATCCTTGGCCTTCGAGTGCCATGACCCACTCGACCAACCCTTCACCATCCATCTCCACTAAATTTGTCAAGCAAGCTCTCAATGGATCTTTAGCATTCAGGATCTCATCATCTTCATGCAGGATCACATCCACAACTTCCACTAGTGAGCAATTTTCATATTCACTAAGTCTCCTCATGGATTTTTAAACGTTGAATATAACTTCTTCATCGTTCAACCTCATTTTTAACTCCCCAGTTTCATAATCAATCAATGCTCTACCAATGGCTAAGTGTAACGACCCGATCGGTTGTTTTCAGCTTTTGCACTTTGCTCGCCAGTTCTCGGGCATGAGTTGCCCCGTGTTATGGATTATGACATGTAAATCGTTGGTCTTGTTTTCAGGGTAATCGGAATGAATTTTGAAGAATAGTTCTCAGTTTGAAGCTTGAAATTTGAAAAGTTTGACCAAGATTTGACTTGTTGGTATATGATCTCCGATCAGAATTTTTATGATTTGGTTAGATCTGTTAGGTGATTTGGAACTTGTGAGCATGATCGGAATGCATTTTGGAAGTCTGTGGAAGGTTTAGGCTTGAATTGGCGGAATTGAGATTTTGACGTTTTCCGGTTGGTAGGTGAGATTTTGATATAGGGGTCGGAATGGAATTCGGGAAGTTGTAGTAGTTCTGTGGTGTCATTTCTGATGTGTGTGCAAAATTTCAGGTCATTCAGACGTGGTTTGGTTGGGTTTTTTATCGAAAGCATAATTTGGAAGTTCTTGAAATCCTTAAGCTTGAATCCGATGTGATTTTTGTGTTTTATGTTGTTTTGAGCGTTCCGCAGGTTGGAACAAGTTTGAATGAGGTTATGGGATGTGTTGGCATATTTGGTTGAGGTCCCGAGGGCCTAAGCTGAGTTTTGGATGGATAAACGGATCAATTTTGGATTTTGGACTTGGCAGTTTTTGCTGGTTTTGTGTGGTAGACAAATTGTTCTTCGCGTTCGCGGTCAAGGACTCGCGTTTGCGAAGGGTGTTTTATATGTTGATATTTTTGTTCTACACGTTCGTGAGGAAGGGGATGCGAACGCGAACGCGAAGAGGAGTAAGGTCGTTGGGCACCCCAGGCCCATGTGCTATGCGCTCGCGAGAGTTGGACCGTGTTCGCTAAAGCCTGGAAAGGCGAAGCATCGTGTTCGCATGGAAATTGTCCGCGTTCGTGAAGGGAAAAATGGAGAGGCAGTGAATTTGGTCTACGCGAACGCGAGAGACCGATCGCGTTCGCGAAGAAGGTAATTTTACATGGGGCAGAATATTTAAAACTGAGTTTCGCGAGCTTTTGTCTATTTTCTCCATTGTTGAACGATTTTTGGAGCTTTGGAGAAAGATTGAAGAGGGAATCGAAGGGAAACACTTGGAGATAAGATTTTTGAACTATATACTCGATCCTATGTTGATTCTTACTTGTTTAATCATGAAATATGTGAAAATTAAAGCCTAAAAATTGGGAAATTAGGGCTTGAATTTGGAGAGTGTAAATTGGGAATTTAAGGGGGCAATTGAGGTCCGATTTTGATGTTCTTGATATGTATAGACACGTGAGAGGATAAGGAACCTATTGATAAAAAAATTATCGGAATCCGAAACATGGGCCTGGGGGGCCGGGTTTGAGCAATTTCGGGATTTTTTATGTCAATTGGATATTTTTGAGTGGGCTTCAGTCCCTTAGCATATTCTATTGATTACTTACTGATTGTGGCTAGATTTGGAGCATCCAGAGGTCGATTCATGTGGGCAAAGGCATCGCAGGCTAGAGTTTGGACCGGATCGAGGTGAGTAATGATTGTAAATGATGTTCTGAGGGTATGAAACCCCAGATTGCACATCGTTGTGCTATATTAAGGTGACACACATGCTAGATGACGAGCGTAGGGTCGTGCACTATTGGGGATTGTGACTTAGTCCATCCCGAATGACTGTTTTACTACGTATTTGATTGGAAACATTTTGCTATCATCTTGTTTTGGGCTGAATGCCATATTTGGGACTCGTGCCAACTATTTGAACCCTTCAGGATTTTTTATTGATATTTCCTCACTATTTTTTCTTTATACTTGAACTCAGTCATGCTATATTTCACTGTTTTCATAACTCAGCCATGTTTACTCTGTTTTAATATATCAAATGATATTTCAAATAATATTTTGGGCTGAGCATCATGTTTTACGGTTGCCCGAGTGGCTTATGTGATTTTGACTAAGTAAGGCCGATGGCCTGTGCTGTGAGGATACTTTTGGGTCGGGCTGCATGCCGCATTGGTGATACATTAATTATGATTATGAGGTCGAGGGCCTGAGATATGTACGCCACGAGGTGGCTTGATGATATGAGGCTGAGAGCCTAGTGATGATGCCCCGAGATGGTTTGATATTGCGCTTGGGCCGTAAGGGGCCCCTCTAGGAGTCTGCACACCCCAGTGAGCGCGGGTACCCATTATGATGCGAGATATAGCCCGAGGGGCTGGTATTGTTTTGAGATATTACCCGAAGGGCGGATTTGTTGACATTGTGCCCGAGGGGCGAACCTTTATGTGTTTATCTTTCTTATTTGCCTGTCATTTACCTATTTAACTGTGTATTTGTGCCCGATGGGTGCATTTTATGTACTTATCTGTTCTCATTGATTTGCATTCAATTGCTTAACTGTTAAAAAGTCAATTTTTAAAGGAGTTTAAACTGAGCTAAGGTGCTTAAAGATATTTCACAGCTTCATTGCTTTCCTACTGGTTTTGTACTACTCTATGCAGCATGTTGATGCACTTTTCTTGATTTCCTATCACTTAGTCTTTAGTTATGATTATTACTCACTAAGTCAGAGTACTGACTTTACTCCCTGCATCTTGTGTGCAGATTCAGGTATTTTTGAACCTGGTAGCGGGTATTGGTTGATCGGAGGCAGAGTCATCGGAGTTTAGCAATATGGCTGCCAGCATTCACAACATGGTTTTTATCCCTCTTTATTTCATTAGATTGTATTTAGTACATTTACAGAAATTCCATTGTATTTTAGACCTTAGTAGATACTCGTGACTTGTAACACCTCGATGTCGGGCTGTATTCATTTCCGCACTTGTTTTATTTCGCTAATTCTGTACTTGTTGGGGATTATCCTTATAAATGACTTAAATTGACTTATTAAATTGGTAAAACTAAATTTGGGAATTATGTCGACTGACCTTGTATTCACGAGAGGCGCCATCATGACTGGGTCGGTATTTGGGTCGTGACAAGTTGGTATCAGAGACTAGGTTACATATGCCTCACGAGTCATTAGCAGGTTTAGTAGAGTATGGTGGATCGGTATGGAGACGTCTGTATTTATTCTCGAGAGGTTGCAGAACCTTTAGAAAAAACTTCACATTCTTGAATTCTTATCGTGTGTCCTTGATTTAGCTTTAAGTGTAACTCTTTAAAATTCCTTCAACGCGTTCGTATGCGCACATGAGCGCTCGGTATCAGATGTGCATCGATGGCTTGTGATTCCCTGAGCGAGGGGAGGGATGTGATCTCTGTGTGTTAATGTTGGGCGAGTCTGGAGGACTTGAGGCTAGGTTTTTGCCTGCAGCTTGAGCATCGAGGTGCTGATTGTGTAAGCATGTGTTTTTGAACTTATATGTTTGGTAGTGTCCCTATTAGTAGAAGTGATGGCTGGATGGCTATGCGATGAGTACGTTATGACTGCAAAATGTATTCATATGATTTGGAAGCGACTAGAAGGGTCTACTGGAGGATGGAAGAACTATTAGGTACTTGATGTTATCATGATTTGATGTATAGACTGAGTTGTGGGCATGTGAAGAATCTTTTCATATTTCCTAGTTAGGGAGTGAAGTAAATTTCATGCTGCGGTTTGAGTTCAAACACAGGAAGATTAAGTGATTACGTAATGTTTACGGCGGAAGGTATACAAAAATGTTAGTTGAAGGCAAAGCAGGTGGGTTATCTCCTGCGGAGTTTTCTGAGGTTGTGTGATCCTTATGTTGTCTGTTAGAAGATCTCAGTTACAAGTGTAATATATGTGTTGCAATTTAAATTTGGGTCGCATAAGATATTGGGTTTAACTGTTACGAGAGTGAATGCGAGATTTGCATAAGATTTGAAGTACCAGATGGTCTGTGTTTCACGAGCTTATGAAGGATCGAGTTTAATCTCACTATGGTATTATGGCAGCAATAGAGTATATACGTTATGAGTTATTGAGTATGTTTTGATCTATGGCTTCGAGCCAAGTGGGGGAGTTTGCTATTGATTAGTTGATTGCATGGATATGTGCTATGTTGGTTTCAGTTTGAGGCATGCGGGTGAATCAGTTATGGCTTATGGAGATTGAGACCGAGGATGGCTCGAGTAGGGGAAAATCTTGAGAAAGGTTATGCCATGCTTCATAGGTGTATGAGAATCACAGAATGTCTTGAGTTGTTGTTGGTAAATGATGCTTGGTGCATAGAGCAGGAAGTTGCATGGTTGTTCTAGGATGAGGTTACACTCTGCGGCGTCGGAGCGCTATTGAGGCACGGGTGGTTCTGTTTGTTTAATCAGGCTAATTGTAGTTTGAGTAGAGTGAATGACTCTCAAGAGTGGTTCTAATGTTCTCAAGATTTTACATATAACAATTGGGTATTTTCAAGTGTATATATGGCTAGAAATTGAGTTTTCACTAGAATATGTCAAGACTTGTGGTATTTCTATATCGATTATGGGATTCTATATATCAGTATTAGGGAGGTGAAGGTAATGGATTTGGATTCGTAGGAAGTCTCTTCAGGGTAAGCATTTTGAACGTGGTGTTGTTGGGAATATCTAGAGAGTATTCAACGGCTTATGGACCGTAGGACGGTGTGTCTTTATGCTTGGATCTCGTGTGGTAAATCTGGGTTGAGGAATTGTGATGTTATAGCAAGAAGGAGTATCAAGTTGAAGGCAAATCAGAAGGAAACTCAGATAGATGGGATAGTCTGGTAGTAGGCCGAGTTGGTATGGTAAGGATATGATTAGTTCTTTGGATTCTTATGAGGTAATGTGTTTCTACAGGTGTTTCGGGGCAATTCTTTTGGGTTTTAGTGACCTAAGTAGCTCGGTTGAGATAGAAGGATTCAGTCCTAACAATTTAGATTTGTGCAAATGGAATTCGAAGAGTTCAAGATGGTTTCTACTGTAGTTAGAGAGGTATATTTTTCCTATTGGCGTGAGGAGCATGGGATTTATAGTGGTTCTCTTCTAGATGGTATCAATGTAAAGTTCTTGGTTAGTTGGGCACATAGTTGCTTGTGGCTCGGAAGGGATATAAAGTTCTTATGTTAACCTAGGATAGTATGGTATATGCGGTATGTCGTGAAGGTGTGGGTAAGTTAGTCAGATGATAGTATATGCTATGATTCAGCCATTGTGAACCCTCGGAGGGGGCATTTATCTATTATGGGTAACTAGAGTTGAGGTGTGGTTCATTGGTAGACCTATATGGATGTGTGTTCTGCATCGAGACGACTTCGCTGACTTCTGGTTGCTATTAGTGAGGGATGTATTGATTTGGTTGTTATTGAGCCATTAGTAATTAGGGGGATCTATAATTTATCTTTTCGGATTGCGAGACGTTAGATTTGTTGGTTATAGGCACATATGGTGCGGTGTTATTGGAGCCTCCCAGTGGAATTCGAGCGGGACGAGTACTGGGTATTGCTCGGTGGATGGTGTATCGGTTATGTCTTTTCAAATTGTGTGGTGCTATGTAATTTCTTCGTGGTGGTTATGATGATCGCTTTAGTTTTAGACATCATATTCCGTACGGTTGTCGATTTTGAGCATAGTAACTTAAGGTGTTTCATGTGAACCAGTGTTTGGATGAGGTCGCATTGGAGCGAAGCTATGTAAAGTTATGACAATGCGGGTTAGATTCGTGTGTCCTATTTCTATGATGTGTGACAGGTTCTCAGCATTGTGTTGTGGTGGTACTAGTGAGCTTGCGGTACATCTCTTTCATTTGAGTTATTTTCATGATTTGAGTATGTTCAGATTGTTGCTTATTGGTGCGTGCAGGTTACGGCTTTAGCCTGTATTGATGAGTCATGTCACTAGAGTAATTGTGTTGGATTAGATGAGATCATTCAGGCCTTTAATAAATACAAACGAATGCGATTTCAGTATGTTGGAAGGATAATATCGAGGTTCAGCTCAGGAATTTGCTATGGTCTTTGCCAAAGGAGAAGTGGCTTCATGAATGGTCGATCTGGGAAATGGTTATGTCTTACTGCATGTTTCATTTATCATTGGCAGCATATGAAAGTGTTGGAATGAAACTTTAGTTGATAAGAGGTTCTCTATCGATATTCGGTTGTTGTGTGAAGCTGATGTGATTAGAAATTATCGCTACAAGTCTTTAAGTTATGTGGTATGTCATGTAATTGCACCTGATTGTTGCAGGTATGGGTTATTACAGCTTGTTCAGGCCCATTCGGGGTATAAATGTGAGATTTTGATCTTGTGGATGATTTCAGAATTGGAAATGTGGTCCTAGGGATTATGGGCTAGGTTGGATGGTGAGATTTCAGTTACATTGTGTTATCGAACCTATATGAGATAGGGGGACGTGGGATCACCCCCGTGTATGTTCATGGTAAGGTTATTCAGCGATTGGTTGACTTTTGGAACAACTCTGGGCACATTCTTAGACGAACATATGTTTAAGCGGGGGAGGATTTAACAATCCGGTCGATCGTTTTGAGCTTTTGCACTTTGCTCGCTAGTTCTCGGGCATGACTTGCCCCGTGTGATGGATGATGACTTATGTAAATCATTGGTCTTGGTTTTCAGGGTAATCGGAATGAATTTGGAAGAACAGTTCTCAATTTGAAGCTTGAAATTTGAAAAGTTTGACCAAGATATGACTTGTTGGTATATGATGTTGGAACAGAACTTTTATGATTTGGTTAGCTCCGTTAGGTTATTTGGAACTTGGGAGCGTGATCGGAATGCATTTTGGAAGTCCGTGGAAGGTTTAGGCTTGAATTGGCAGAATTGAGATTTTGGCATTTTCTGGTTGGTAGGTGAGATTTTGATATAGGGGTCAGAATGGAATTTCAGAAGTTGCAGTAGCTCCATTGTGTCATTTGTGATGTGTGTGCAATATTTCAGGTCGTTCGGACGTGGTTTGGTTGGGTTTTTTATCGAAAGCGTAATTTGGAAGTTCTTGAAATCCTTAAGCTTGAAACCAATGTGAGTTTGGTGTTTTTATGTTGTTTTGAGCGTTCCGAAGGTTGGAACAAGTTTGAATGAGGTTATGGGATGTGTTGTCATGTTTGGTTGAGTTCCGGAGTGCCTCGTGAGAGTTTCGGATGGTTAAATAGATCAATTTTGGATTTTGGACTTGGCAGTTTTTGCTGGTTTTGTGTTGTAGACAAATTGTTCTTCGCATTCGCGGTCAGGGACTCGTGTTCGCGAAGGGTGTTTTATATGTTGATATTTTTGTTCTATGCGTTCGCGAGGAAGGGGACGTGAGCGCGAAGGTGGAGGCTTCATGTGCATCACGGACACGAGACTAGGGTCGCGTTCACGAAGAGGAGTAAGGTTGTTGGGCACCCCTGACCCATGTGCTATGCATTTGCAAGAGTTGGACCGCATTCGTGAAAGCCTGGTAAGGCTAAGCATCATGTTCGCGTGGAAATTGACCGCGTTCGCGAAGGGAAAAATGGAGAGGCAGTGAATTTGGTTTACGTGAACGCGAGAGACCTGTCGCATTCGCGAAGAAAGTAATTTTACCTTGGGCAGATTGTTTAAAACTGAGTTTCGCGAGCTTTGGTCTATTTTCTCCATTGTTGAATGATTTTTGGAGCTTTTGAGAAAGTTTGAAGAGGGAATCGAAGGGAAACACTTGGAGGTAAGATTTTTGAACTCTATACTCGATCCTATGTTGATTCTTACTTGTTTAATCATGAAATATGTGGAAATTAAAGCCTAAAAAATTGGGGAATTAGGGCTTGAATTTGGAGAGTGTAAATTGGGAATTTGATGGGGCAATTGAGGTCCGATTTTGATGTTATTGGTATGTATAGACTCGTGAGAGGATAATGAACCTATTGATGTAAAATTTATCGAAATCCGAGACGTGGGCCCGGGGACCGGGTTTGAGCAATTTCGGGATTTTTTATGTAAATTGGATATTTTTGAGTGGGCTTCGTTCCCTTAGCATATTTTAATAATTATGTACTTATTGTGGCTAGATTTAGAGCATCTGGAGGTCGATTCGTGCGGGCAAAGGCATCACGGGCTAGAGTTTTAACCGGATCGATGTGAGTAGTGATTGTAAATGATGTTCTGAGGGTATGAAACCCCGGATTGCACATTGTTGTGCTATATTGAGGCGACACGCACACTAGATGACGAGCGTGGGGTCGTGTGCTATTATTGAGGATTGTGACTTAGTCCATCCCGAATGACTGTTTTACTGCGTATTTGATTTGAAACTATTTGCTATCATCATGTTTTGGGCTGAATGCCATATTTGGGCCTCGTGACAACTATTTGAACCCTTCGGGGATTTTTATTGATATTTCCTCACTGTTTTGACTTTATACTTGAACTCAATCATGCTATATTTCACTGTTTTCATAACTCAACCATGTTTACTCTGTTTTAATATATCAAATGATATTTCAAATGATATTTTGGGCTGAGCATCATGTTTTACTGTTGCCCGAGTGGCTTATGTAATTTTGACGTAGTAAGGTCGAGGGCCTTTGCTATGAGGATACATTTGGGTCGGGCTGCACGCCGCAACGGTGATACACTGATTATGATTATGAGGCCGAGGGCCTGAGATATGTACGCCACGAGGTAGCTTGATGATATGAGGCAGAGAGCCTAGTGATGATGTCATGAGATGGCTTGATAGTGCGCTTGAGCCGTAAGGGGCCCCTCCAGGAGTCTGCATACCCCCAGTGAGCGCGTGTACCCATTATGATGTGAGATATAGCTCGAGGGGCTGGTATTGTTCTGAGATATTGCCGAGGGGCGAATTTGTTGACATTGTGCCCGAGGGGCGAACCTTTATGTGTTTATCTTTCTTATTTGCTTGTCATTTACCTGTTTTAACTGTGTATTTGTGCCCGAGGGGTGGATTTTTTGTGCTTATCTGTTCTCATTCCTTTGCATTCAATTGCTTAACTGTTAAAAAGTCCTTTTTTAAAGAAGTTTAAACTGAGCTAAGATGCTTAAAGAGATTTCACAACTTCATTGCTTTCTTACTGGTTTTGTACTACTCTATAAAACATGTTGATGCACTTTTCGTGATTTCCTATCACTCAGTCTTTAGTTATGCTTATTACTCACTGAGTCAGAGTACTCACTTTACTCCCTGGTGCAGATTCATGTATTTTTGAACCTGGTAGCGTGTATTGGTTGATCAGAGGTAGAGTCATCGGAGTTTAGCAATGTGGCTGTCGGCGTTCGCAACACTGTTTTTCTCTCTCTTGATTTCATTAGACTGTATTTAGTACATTTGCAGAAATTCTGTTGTATTTTAGACCTTAGTAGATGCTCGTGACTTGTGACACCCCGATGTCGGGTTATATTCATTTCCACACTTGTTTTATTTCGCTAAATCTATACTTGTTGGGGATTATCCTTATAAATGACAAAAATTGACTTATTAAACTGGTAAAACTGAATTTGGGAATTGTGTCGGCTGGCCTTGTCTTCACGAGAGGCACCATAACGACCGGGTCGATTTTTAGGTCGTGACACTAATAATGGCCTCCCTAGAATGATGGGTATCTCTTCATCTACCTGCCAGTCCATAATAACATAGTCTACAGGGAATACAAACTTTTGCACTTGTACCAGCTGATCATCAAGAATCCTTGTCGGCCTTTTAAATGATCGGTCAACCAACTGCAACAACATCGAAGTCGGTCTAGCTCTGCTATTACCTAGTTTTGTGTATATTGCCAACAACATCAAGTTTATGCTAGCTCCTAAGCCACACAATGCTTTTGCAAAAGCATAACTCCTAATAACACATGGAATAGTGAAGCTACCTGGATCAGACATCTTTTAAGCCATTGGTTTTGTCACTACTGCACTGCAGGTCTGTGTCAGAGTTACTGTGGATAGGTCTTGAAAATCAAATTTTCGTGACATCAGGTCCTTCATCATCTTTGCATAGCCTGGCATTTCCCTCAAAGCATCCATTAGAGAAATATTCAATTAAATTTGACGAAGCATCTCCATGAATTTCCTATATTGATCTTCTTTCTTTTGTTTTGCTAGTCTCTAAGGGAATTGTGCAGGTATCACCCTCTGTTCACTACTTGTTGGCTTCTCTTTGTTGGGGTTTTGTAGTACAAGAGGTACCACCTGTTCTGCAGCTTGTTCACTATCTTTAGACTTACCCTTATCAACCTGAACCTGTTCAACCACCACTTTATTGAGTTGTGTTGATTCATCTATATCTAATAGAACTGGAGTGGCTGGTGTAGTCTCTCTTCTGGATTGAGCAACTTCTTGCTCCCTGTCTAAATCTCTCCCATTCAGGAGACCTACTGCCATCAGCTGATTCGGGTTTTGCTCCTTGGGGTTAATGTTCGTGTCGGCTGGCAATGTTCCCTGGGGGGGGGTTATTTAAGGCCATGAACAACTGCCCTAGTTGAGTTTCATTATTCTTTATTGCTGAGTCATGCACTGCCAACTTTTCCTGCATCTTACCATTTGTTACAATGAGTTATTGTAGCATACCCCAGATTTCTACCATGTCGCCATCCTGTTGCTAAGGAGGTGGCTGATATGCCAACTATTGCTGGTGCTACTGTTGATAGCCCTGTTGTCTCTAGTATGGCACCACTTGGCCTTGGGGCTACATAGCTCCAGGTTGTGGCATGTTTGGTCTGTACTGCTGATTGGGTGCTGGTCTCCATTGTTGTCCTCTTTGTCTCTGACCCCCAAAATTATTGACATAATTCATATCCTCTCTTAATCATTGGTTATAATCTTCTCCACTACATGAACACACATAAGATTGATTAATGCAAGGTGTACACAATCCTCCATTTGTTGTGTCAACGATATACACTTGCTTTGTACCCCTCTCATCAATATTCTTTGTCAATATACTCATATGAGTCATGAGTGTGGCTATGTTCTCTGCATGTGAATTATTTGGGTCAAGAGGAACTGAATGCACTATTGGTGTCAGGGTCGTACCTCTCTTCATCCACCTCGAATTCTGGGACATCTTGTCAAGAAGGATTTTACAATCTGTGAATGTCTTGCTCAAAAATGCACCCACATCTGAAGCATCTACATTTGCTTTTAGATTGTCTACTAACCCCATGTAGAATCTCTGGCCGAGCATCTGGTCTGGAATACCATGGTGGGGACACTTCACTAGCATCCCTTTGAATCTTTCCCAAGTTTCCTGCAAGGTCTCAGTAGGATGCTGCTTGTACTGCAATATCTCATCAATCTGTCTTGCAATCTTGTTAGGCGGGTAAAACTTGTTCAGGAACTACTAGACTAATTCCTCCCAAGTGGCAATGGAATTTATTGGGAGCGAATTTAGCCAAGTCTGTGCTTCCCCAGTCACAAAAATGGGAACAATAACAGCTTGATGGCTTCCGGGGTCACATTTGGCTGCCTTTGGGTCATACAAATCGATAGAAAATTTTTCAAGTGTTGTTGAGGGTCTTTAATGTGTGACCCAGAGAACAGTCTCTTATTCTGCAGAAGATGCAGCATGTTATTAGTGATTTGGAATGTCTCCGCTTGTATTGGGAGTACAACAATGGTGGTGGCCAGGTTGTCAGCTGTTGGCTGTGCCCAATCATAAAGTGTAGCTTCTGGCACAAGAGGTGCCACAACTCTGACATTTGGGTCAACTGGATCGTCCCTGATGTTCCCTTTGACGTTATCTATGTCACCCATTTCAATTTCAAGTTGGTGTGTTTGTTGTGGTTGTTTGTTCTTCTTGTTGGCACAGTTTAATGCCCTGAATGTTTTCTCGGGGTCTGAGAGTCCTTCAAGCAGTTCACCAGTCCTCGAGGAATCTCTAGGCATACACCCGAATCACACAAGAGTTCAAACATGAGAATTTCAATAAAAAAATTATTTAACACCGTAGAAAATTGATCTAAACTAATAATTCTAGCGCTACTTCTAATTTGTAATAAATAACACTGTAAGTTCCCCGGCAACAACGCCAAAATTTGATCACACCTAACTATGCCTTATAAAAGACAAAGCGGTCGTTGCAAATATAATCCGGTTTTCAAGTCCAGAGTCGAATCCTCAGGGAACTAACCTATCTACTACGACTCTTAGTGATGCTATTACAAGCTCAAACAATTTCCCGATGCAAGATTTTTTTAAATAAGTATTGGGTTTTGTTTAACTAAATCAAAAGGATATTAAAACTACAATATTCTAAATCAAAGATAATTCAATGGTAAAAAGATCTAGGGTATTGATTTCCCCAATTGCTAGTTTACTTCTTAACTCTTTTGCTATAATCTTGCTGTAATACTCTATGAGGATTATGAACTATGGGTTACCATAATTATATCTCGATCAACTACGATAATTTACTAGAGCATTCTCTCAAACTACTCTAGCTGATAATTTATGCAGCTCTGAATTATCCCACCAAATTTTCGTTATCTCTAACCCCACTTTTAAATTCAAGTAATGAATCTCTTCAATTACCCAAAAGTGGTGTGGTTCAACAGCAGTCTAACCTAGTATTCTTTCTCAAGCAACACAAGGCAATTAGACACGATTAATCAAGGGCCCATTCAATTAATCACCATACAAAATATAGTTGAACGATCATATAATAACCCGACTCGATTATAACAAAATTGATTCAAAACTACATCTAATACTTGGTTCCATCAACCCTAGATTAAATATTTAACTACTCATAGTAAAGCAAGATAAAACCATAAAATTATTCATAATTCACAAATAATGATAACAAGATGAAAATTGAAAAACTCTAATGGTGTCTTGATCTTCTCACACTTGTTCTTGCCTCTAATTCAATCTAAAAACAAGCTTAACCTTGATTTGGGTGAGTTTGTTGAGTTTATATAGGGTTAGGATAAGTTTTCCATGATATACACTTTGGCCTTAAAACTTTTTGGCATTCTCCAGCTCTACCATGGTCGCGGCACGACCGCGGCGAATGACCAATGTTCTGTTTTTTGCCTTCTATTACCACGTTCCAACCGCGGTCCCACCGTGGTCGCGGTGGTCTGTTGCCCAGTGTTTCTTCACCTTTTCTTGCTCGTTTTCATCGGGGCTCTTCTCGATTGACCTTTTATCTACATATTTGACCGCAAAACACTCTATATCCTCCTCCTAACTCGGAGTAGTTCCTGCAAAGAATAAAAACCTCAATTAGAGCATTTTGTTATCATTTACTCCCTCTGTTCCAGTTTATGTGAACCTATTTCCTTTTTGGTCCGTTCCAAAAAAGAATGAACCCTTTCTAAATTTGGTAATAATTTAGCTTAAAGTTACAACTTTACCCTTAATGAGAAGCTTTTATAACCACACAAATACTCTGGGCTCCATTTGAACTTGTTTAGGACCACAAATTCCAAAAGTCTTCATTTTTACTTAAACTCTGTGCCCAGTCAAACAGGTTCACATAAGTTGGAACGGAGGGAGTAGCACTTATCACATCAATAAAGTATGGTTTACTTAGAGCATAAATAGCATATACATCGTATAATATAGGCTACTATCAGGTAACATATGGGACCGTTGTCTTTGATTTCAACTATCTTTTGTCTTCGGCTCCACGTGTCACATCCTCATGCGATCATTTAATATAAACATATTTTTTTCGGTACAGATAGTCCCCCTTCTTTTCGGTGACATAATTTTGTGTCACTGGGAAGTTGGTAGAAACATCCTCTTTGGCGGTAAATTCACTGACCCCCTCTGAGAAGTTTTTGACGGTTGATTAGACGTACATATCTCTATATTTAATGCCCCAAACACGTGTCATCCCGTGATTTAGCATCACTTTTGCCGGTTATCGAGGTAATTATGGCCACGAGTTTAGCCGCCTATACCTTTACTTATATGTATCAGCCTCCTTTATTTACATTTCATAATACTCTAAATTCTCTCAAACTTCTTTACTCAACTCATACTTTGTTTTTAGCCTTTCTTTTGCTTTCTTCTTGAGAGAAAACCCTTCTTCTGATAAAAAATGGCCTCTTCTTCTAGAACCCTAGTTCTTCAAAGAACAAAGGCAAAGCTGATGATGCTGCTCCCCCTACGTTAAGTACCATCATCCCAAAGAATTTGATCACTACCAAAGATATTGAAGAGAAATATCCTTCTACTCACCCTCGTACATGGGCTATTAGCGCATATCCTTCTTCTATCCATCCTTCTATTATCCCTATTGTGAAGGAAGACTGCCACTGTCAAGATTTGAATATTATCGCTCCCGACCTGGCGGAGCAGATAACTTTACCCAAGAAGGGTTGTACATATTTTTACACGTATCCCTTCACTTTGGGAGCTATTTCTTTGAGTGGAGAGCTTGAATCCGTCATTGTAGAGGTCTGCCTCCGCTATCAGGTGTGCTTGGAATAGGTAAGTCCTTCCGTGTGGAGGACAATCGCTTGTCTTTGGTGCCTGTGCCAGGAAACGGAAGAAGAGCTATCTCTAGCTCAAGTGATGAACCTCTATTCTCCCAAAATCTTCTGCGAGGGAATGATATATTTCAGCAAACGTGACCACCATGTACTGTTATCCAGCATGGATGATGACAACGATCGTGGATGGATGGAATGGTTTGTTTAAGTCACCACTAGTGATGTCATCCCGACCACGGCTCCTTCTTTTCCGGAATTATAGAACCGCACTCGTAAGTCTACCGTTTGTTTCTTCTTCTTATAAAGATCACTCCATATCATTATTGACCCTTCTTCTTTTACCTATTTCAGCAACTCAGTGGGTTCCACCTAGGGTTGAGGGCTTGGACGAAGGGGTATAGAAAATTTTGGACGTTACTATGCTCGAAACCCGCATGTGGAAAGAACTGTCCCTAAAATATGGGTGGAAGGCAAAAAATTATGGTAGCTCAAACTCATCTTGTTTTTACCTTTTCACATAAGGAAATCGTTTGAGTCTTCTCTCGTGTTGAATTCTGGTCTACCACAGGGCTTAGTTGTTGTCCCCGAGGAAGATGTTTTGGCTAATCCTGTTGATGCGGCGAGGCTGTTGCATGAGGCTTTTACACAAATAGGTGTCTCCGAGCCTGCTTCTGGTGCAAGTGCTTCTTCTCGGAGTCCTTGATAGGAGAATAAGCAACCAAAAGGAAGATGTGCCTTCGTGGCCGGGGGAAAGAATAATAGGGAAAAGAATGCCGCTCCCCAGTCATCTCTGAAAGTTGTGGTGACGAGCCCCCTACTCCGGCTGACCATAGACACCTTGATGATTGACGATGATGGGGAAGCCAACGAGGAGGGGGATTCTCTACGTAGAAGATGGCGATCTTCCTTAACTCAATAGACTGCTCAATCTATTGAGTTAGTTACACAAACTGAGGACGATGCCTCGGTGCTCTCGGGGGAGTTTGAGATGGTGAAAAATGCCAACTCCCATTTTCGGATCCCATTCGCTGCATCCAGAACTGTGAGGCTGAGTACCGGGTCCCTGCCATCTTTGGTTGACAAGCAACCAGCACACAGCACTGCGCTTGCCACAACCACTTCTCATCCTTCAACGCCATCAGCTTCATCTCCTTCTTCACGAACTCTTCCACCAACAACTACTACATCATCTCCAACGGCCGCATCTGTCCGAGAAGAGAATGTTCCTCTCCCCCAGTCCCCAGCTCATGGGAACTTATGGCAAAATTATGCTGCCCCTTTAAAATTACTCTCTAGATTTCTACCAGATGCAATCTGCTATCCCGACCGGTGGAACTTGCTAACTATCTAAAGCCTATGTCTTCCTAAAAAGATTGGGAAAAGATACAAGCTCTCTCGGGAGAGTGTTTGTTGAACAATGATAATGCACAATGCCGCAGCGGTATATTCTTCATTCCTTTCGTTATCTTTTCTATCTTTGATTTAGTAGTATTTTGATTTTGCCTTTTTTGTTTCGCAGGC
The DNA here is from genome assembly GCF_000393655.2 of Nicotiana sylvestris. NCBI lineage: Eukaryota > Viridiplantae > Streptophyta > Magnoliopsida > Solanales > Solanaceae > Nicotiana > Nicotiana sylvestris. The sequence goes on along the minus strand of NC_091060.1, from coordinate 56,027,096 downwards.
AAATTTCCTTGCTTCCGAGGGCCTCCAAAGGATTATTTGAGATAATTAGGAACTTACCTCTGAGTGGGATCAACTTTTGGCCGAGCAGGACCAAACTACTACTCGTTTCTCAGAACTAGAAGACAAAGTTGTTGGGGCTATTGTGTTGGAGGCTCATTTGCAACAAGGCAAGCAAGAAGTAGAGACCCTTATCCAAGAAATTGCCTTGCTGAGGGTTCAATTTTAAGAGGCTAGGACCAGATGGGCTGAAGTCCATAGTGTCATTCTTGCTGCATCCGATCGCGAAGCTGCCTCCACTGAAAGATTAACTAATTTGAAGGCATCCTTGAACTCCAAAATTGAAGAGCTTGTTGTTGCCGGGATGAAATATGTGCAATTGGAGGAGAAATATAATAGGACCAATGAGAATAATTGATTGTTTAGCTCTACTGCCCGTGATCTCGATGTTCGCCTCCGGTCCATTAGATCCGCACGGGAAAATCTTTCTGCCGAGGTTGACCAACTTAAAGAAGAACTCAAGTGTCGAGTGGCTTCCCTCGTTATTGAAAAAACATATGTTATGTATATCATGAGGAGAATAACCTTGGAAGAGGCTAAAGCGAGTGTAATTGACTTTGATGCCAAAATCGCTAAAGTCTGAGAGCTAGAGTCAACTGCTAAAAGGGGTCATCTGGCAAGGCCTGATGCTTCCGATTCTTCTGGTTCCGGTTCCAAATTCTCAAGAACTGAAGAGTAACCGGAAGGAGACGATGCTGAAGGTCAAAATGATGAAGACCAAGACATTGAGCCGGCGGTGGATCTACCCACTTCTCCTAGGGCCGCGGATGCTTCTCTTCCTCCATGTTCTGAAGATGCAACATCCTAGCTTTTCATTTCATTTCCCAATTTTGGTACCTGTGTCATTTGGCACATTCATTGTAAATGCAAAACACCTTTTGATCAAGTATTGCGTGAGTTTTCCCTTCTGCTTACTTTCATTTAAATATTTATGCAAGTTTAATTTTTGCATCCTTTTCCGTTTAAGTATTTTACACAAGTTTTACTGTTTGTGTCTCACTATGCAAGGCTTTGGGTATGTTCTCCCCCGAAAGCATTTGGATTTCGGGAACAGGTTCTACCTAAATCAACTCTTTATCGTGGGGGTTTTCATAAGAGAGAGCCCTCTTATGTTTACGGTGCTCTTAAAAAGGACGTCTCTTATTCATTACGGCACTAATATTTGAAGTACTTATTTAACTTTCAAAGGACAAAATCAATTCATCATTCAGACAAGAAACAAGATAAAAATAAAAGGACTTTACTTTATTCCTTTCATTATTAAAGAGTAAATAAGCATATGTTTTGCTAAAGAGAAATTGTCATTTCTTGTGGCTAACTTGTACAACTTGTTTCTACGGGGCTGGTCGCGCAGTCCCTAGTCCCGATGATATAACTATGCTTCCGGGTTTCACATTCCGGTAAAAGCGATAGTCCTTGTCATCGTATCCTCATATCATTCTCCCCTAGTTTTCGAATACGAAAAATGAAAATTGGAGCACTGGAAGTTTAACACCTTCGAGGATTCCACTAATGAATTGCTATATAATCTTCAGTTTGATAACAAACTTCACTTCCCCTTAGCAATTTATGCTATCATGCCAAAGACTATCTAACAATCCCTTATGGCTTGCACTTGTGAACAGTCGGGTAACCTTTGTTTTATAGCAAACTAAACTTCTCGGTGGGAACTTTTCTACCGAGCAAAAGATTATCTAAACGCTCCAGAGTGGTTCTTCGCTAGTGTGCCTTGTTATTAAAAGGTCGTAGTGCTTCTATTGAAACTTCCTTCGTAGTATGCTTTATGTTGCTTCCTCATTAAACACCTTGCCAGGAAAACCCAATTAGGACAAAAACTGCACAAAAGGAAAAAGAGTGCAGTACATACTTTCAGTACATGTGATGTTCATCGGCAATAGTATCTCTTAAGGTGTGCCACATTCCAGTTTCTTGGCAAATTTTCACAATCTTGATTCTCCAACTCATATGACCCTTTCCCCATGATAGCTGAAACCCGGTAGGGGTCTTCCCATGTTGGACCTACCTTCCCTACATTAAGTACCAGGGTGTTTTGAGTTACTTTCCTTAAAACCAAGTCTCCCATTTTTAAATGATGGAGGTTGGCTCTTCGATTGTAATATCTTTCTATTATTTGCTTTTGAGTTGCCATCCTTATATGCGCCAAGTCCTTGTGCTCATCGAGCATCCCCAAATTGACCATTATTGCTTCATTGTTTATTTCGTTATTTGTCTGGAAGTATCTCAAGGTAGGATCCCCTACTTCCAACGGGATCAAGGCCTCTACTCCGTATACCAGGGGGAAATAAGTCTATCTTGTTCTCGATTTGGTCATTGTTCGATACACCCATAGTATTCTAGGCAGTTCCTCGGGCCATTTGCCTTTAGCTGCTTCTAATTTCTTTTCGAGATTTTGCATAGCTACTTTGTTCGTTGATTCCCCTTGACCATTTTCGCTAGGATGATAGGACGAAGATGTGATCTTTTTAATTTTCAAGACTTCAAGGAACTTTATGACCTTTGCGCCTATAAATTGTGGCCCGTTGTCGCAGGCTATCTCTTTTGGTATCCTAAATCTGCAAATTATGTTCTCCCCCAAGAAATCTACGACTTCATGTTCGCTGACCTTTTAATAAGGACCTACTTCAACCCAGTTAGAAATATAGTCAGTTAAAATCAAAAAGAATCTTACCTTACCAGGGGCCGATGGTAGTGGTCCGAAAATATCCATTCCCCACTTCATGAATGGCCATGGAGACAAAACTGAGTGTAATGGTTTTGTTGGTTGATGTACTAACAATTTGTAGCGTTGACACTTATTACATTTTTGAACAAAAGCATTGGCATCGTGTCCCATTTTGGGCCAATAGTAACCTGTCCTTACCAATTTTAGTACTAAGGAGTCTGTGCCCGAATGATTTCCATAGATCTCTTCGTGGACTTCTCATATAACATAATTAGCTTTGAAGGCTCCCAATCATCAGGCCAGCGGACCTTGGAAAGATTTTCTGTACAATTGGCCTCCTTTGAAACTATACCGTGATGCTTTAGTGCACAGTGCTCGGGATGCCTTAGGATCTCTAGGAAACTTTCCATGCTCAAGGTTATCAATGATCTCATTCCTCTAGTCCTAGACAAAATTCGTCACATTTACCTCGTAATAATTATCTGCGTCCAGAACTAAGTACATAAGATGTACGATCGTATCGGAGTCCGATCCATTCATTTCCATCGATGATCCAAGGTTAGCTAATGCATCTGCTTATGCATTTTCTTCCCTCGAGATATGCGTAATTTACCACTCCCAAAACCGAGCAAGCAGAGCCTGAACCTTCTCTACGTATTGTTGCATGCGCTCCTCTTTAGTTTCAAAGATCTGGTAGACCTAATGTACCATCAGCTGGGAGTCGCATTTGATTTGTATGACCTCAGAATCTAGTCCCTGGGCCAATTTGAGTCCTGCAATCAAAGCTTCATACTTTGTTTCATTGTTAGTCAGAGGAATTGTCCTTATGGCACTATCATTACTTCTTTGGTAGACAGAGGTAATAGTCCCAGACTGAAATCGGCCACAAAGTTGGCCAAAAATTGTGACTTAATCGATGTCTAAGGTTTATATTATATGTCAAATCCACTCATTCGATAGGGGAAAGGTGGTCACCATAGCTATCAGGTGATATTAGAAATAAGGCCTTAGCTTTCGAGCAGCGACCACACAGGCTAAGGCAAACTTCTCCAAATGTGGGTAGCGAGTTTCAGCTCCCAATTAAATTCTACTAACATAATAAATTGGATATTGCATACCTTCGTCCTCGCGGACTAAAATGGCACTTACTGTTACCTCTGAGACCGCTAAGTAGACTAATAGTTTTTCGCCTTCCTCTGGCTTTGACTCTATTGGAGGACTTGAGAAGTACCTTTTCAAATCTCTCACAGCCTGTTGACATTCCAGGGTCCATTCGAAGTTGTTCTTCTTTTTGAGTAATGAAAAGAAATGATGGCATTTCTCTAAAGATCGGGAAATGAACCTGCTCAAAGCGGCCAATCTCCCCATGAGCCTTTGAACCTCTTTTACGCTTGATAGCTGGTCTGGGATACCTTTGATGACTTTGATTTTATTGAGGTTAACCTCAATCCCCTTTTGTGATACCATAAATCCCAGGAACTTAATAGAGTTGACCCCGTACTCACACTTCTCGGGGTTAAGATTCATGTTATGCTTCCTAAGAATGTCAAACGTTTCTTGCAAGTGGTTAAGATGATCACTTACATTCAAATACCTAACAAGCATATCGTCTATATAGACTTCCATGGTGTTCCCTATTTTTTTTCAAACATTTTGTTTACGAGCTATTGGTAAGTGGCTTTAGCATTCTTTAACCCGAACGACATCACATTATAGTAATATATGCCAAAGTTCGTTGTGAACGAAGTTTTTTCTTGATCCTCTGGGTTCATCTTAATTTGGATGTACCTGGAGTAAGCATCGAGGAAACTTATTAACTAATGCCCGACCATCACATCGATTATTTGATCAATGTTTGTCAATGGGAACGAGTCCTGTAGGCACGCCTTGTTCAAGTCTTTATTGTCTATGCACATACAAAATTTATTATTTTTCTTTGGAACTACTACTACTACGTTATGTAGCCAATCTGGATACTTTACCTCTCAGATTGAATCAATATCTAGTAGGCGAGTTACCTCTTCTTTGACAAATTTGTTTCTGGCCTCGGCAATAGGATGCTTTTTTTGTCTTACCGGAGGATGTTGGGATCCAAACTTAACTTGTTTATGGACACTTCCGGCGGGATACCTGTCATATCCTCATGTGACCATGCAAAACAATCGACGTTAAATATAAGAAATTCAATAAATCTAGACCATATTTTGGGGTATAGTCCTATTCCTAAGTAGAATTTCCTTTCCAGGAACTTCTTGAATAATGCGACCTGCTCTAGCTCTTCCGTTGTGGATTGTGTTGCGTTCGTCTCTTCTGGTACCTGGAAATACCTTGGCACTTGATAAGATTCCGGCGCCTCTTCCCTCTGGTTGACCTCTCTTTGCTTGGGAGCGGGTGCCGGTTCCTGCAATTGTTATGACATATGCTCTTTCCCTTTGTTATTGGAGACCGAAATTGCATTCATCTCCCTTGCCACCGGTTGGTCACCTCTTATTTGTTTGATTCCCTTGGGAGTTAGGAATTTCAGCAACTGGTGATATGTTGATGGCACAACTTTCATCTCATGCAACCATGGTCTTCCCAAGATAATGTTGTAGCCCATATCACCATCCACCACCTCAAAAAGGGTCGTCTTCATCACCCCTTCGGCATTCGCGGGTATCAGGATATCGAAGTCGGTGAGGATTTTTGTGGCCAGAATGATGCTTCTGGTAAGTTTGGATTTCTCCAATACCCTCCATTTTATCATATTGGTCGAACTCCATGGATCCACCAGAACACGATTCATTTTAAAATCTAATACATTTAAAGAAATTATGAATGCGTCATTGTGCAGTAGCAACAATCCATCTGCATTTTCCTTCGTGAAGGTGATGTCGTCTTCAGCGACTTCCTGGAGTCTCTTGCTATGGGTTACTAATATCTTTGTCTTTTTCGCCAAAAAGGTAACCCCTTTAATCTCGTTCCCTCCAAAAATCATGTTGATCGTCATGCGGTGGAGATCTTCTCTTGCTTTTGAGGGCTCCGCATTGTCACGATTGTGACTGTAATTATTTTTAGCCCGGTCACTTAAGAATTCCCTGAGATGGCCACTTTTCAGCATTGTCGCAACCTCTTTGCACAGATGCTGGAAATCCCTAGTCCGGTGACAGTTTATCCCGTGCTATTCGCACCATAAATTAGGATCCCTCTAGCTAGGATCTGATCTCATTGGCTTCAGGAACCATTCTTCTTTAATTTTCCTCATAGCCGATACCAACTCTACTATACTGACGTTGAAGTTATATTCTAAAAGCACGGGGTAGGAAGAATCTCGAGAACCTAACGTTTCCTTTTCCTGTAATGACATGTTGCTCCGGCCGCGATTAGTTCTTCTATCAGTAATGAACCTATCCGCCGACCAGAAACCTCTGCCATGTCGTTTGACCCATTCATAGGGAAAATATTGGCTCCTCGAAGATCGTCTATCTGTGTCCAAATCGTTATTTGATTTATCTTTATTCTTCTCTCGACCTATAACCAACGTCGGGAAGTCGAGATGATCATCCTCAATCCTTATCTTTGACTCGTACCGGTTGTGAACATCCACCCAAGTTGTCACTTGGAACTCAAGCAAGCTTTCTTTCAACTTCTGGGAAGCATCGGAACTTTTCGGATTCTTGGTGAATGCCTCAGCCGCCAATTCGTCCAAAACGGCCAGAAGCAATATCCTTTCCTTCTGGAATTGGGTTACAAATTCACGCAGCAACTCGGACTCTCCTTGTGCAATCCTGAATATGTCGGTCTTTCGGGCCTACACTTTTCTGTCCCTATCATGGGCCTTAATGAAAGAATCCACGAGCATCTTGAAGGAATCTATTGAATGCTCGTGCAAAAGCGAATACCACGTCAAGGCTCCCTTCGTGAGACTCTCTCCAAATTTCTTCAGTAACACTGATTCAATCTCATGGGGAGAAAAATCGTTCCCCTTCACCGCTGTTGTATTAGTGGTGATATGTTCCTGAGGATCTAAAGTCCCATCATATTTTGGCACGTCTGGCATTTTAAACTGATTCGGAATCAATTCTAGTATTGTGCTTGGTTTGTATGGCAATTGAGTGTACTTCTTTGAGTCCGGCCCTTTCAGCACCGGCCGGGATTTAGTCCGTGCGAGAATTTACTTCTCTCATAAACCATATGAGTTTGTTTTTGAAGGGATCGCTCTCGTTGTTATGACGAATCCGCTCCCTCTGCCTCCATCGAAGCCGACCTCTCCCATCGAGGTGTTGTTGTCGACCCTCTATGTTGTTTGATTTGTGGGAGCACCGGAAGGAACTAGACTTCGTCCATTTGCATTATTAGAAGCGCTTGATAACGCATGTTTCAGTTTTGTCACAACCTTAACCTGTCGTGTGAGATGGCACAGAATGGCCTCTTATTTCTTCTGCAGGACCCTTACCGCTTCGACGAGGTGCTCTTCTTCAGCATCATTATGAGTCTCCTCGCAAACATACCGCAGGTATCGTCTTCCGTGGACTGGTGTGGCCTCGTTCCCCTCACTGTGGGTATCGCTGATTGAATCCTCGTGTTGAGGATGATTTCCTTGGGTCTCAAGGTTGTGTGTGTTGTTAACACCATTATCTGCCATTTTCTATGATTTTTTTAAGAACAAATAATCGATACACGTTAGTAAAGGAGGCAAGGACCAACTTAATTACACAACTGTCTAAGCATCACGGTGGGCCCCGAACTATTTACCCGTAAAATGGTACAATTGAATTTATACGTGGTTTATAGACAAGTGAATTAATTTGATCCTGAAATAATAGATGAATTAGAGGAAAATATAATACTTAGCCTTGAGACAACGATAAAATAGTAGAGATAGAAATTCTGGGAGCAATGCTTCCGGGGACAACATCAATGATATCAATAAATGAGAAGATAAAATTATATTGAGCTTTTAATAGAGTGTAGTGTATGTTTGCTAGAAAGGTCCTGTCCTTTATAATGATAATAGAATTTACTATTTATAGCTGCACCTAGAGAATAGGGTCCTAGGATCAAGCTCCTCTTTAATGTCAATTATGAGGGCCATTGAAGAATGTGTAACGGCAGGCAGTGAATGCCATATTTCTTGTAATTGACTTTGTACTTACTGTTGTAGAATATTTCCCATTAAATGCTATCGGGTGGAAGACATTTACTTCATCTTTATGAGTATCGTTTTCTCCAGTAACAGATGGCACCGTTGTCCTTGGTTTTACCTATCTTCCGTCTTTGGCTCCACGTGTCACTTCCTCATGTGATCATTTAATATAAACATATTTTTCCCTATACAAAAATATGGTTCACATTAATTATACATCATCATCAAAAAATATTCTAGGTGATAAGTATTCCTTCATTCTTAACCAGATATTTTATCTTGTTCAAGCCTTGAGAATTGAATCGCCTCTGATAAAGAACCAAATATCGGGTGGACACCCAAAAAACGTATACCTAACCTAAAATAAAAATCCCCATTTCATTATTTCATTTCTCATAGCTCTGGACCACAACATGGGAATGTTACAGTTGTCGTTTTGTGCAGTATTCACTTTGATCTTCATTCACAAATTGAAGCAGACGAATAGGGAAAAGACATGATAAGAATTAAATACGTCTCTCATGGACATGACTTGAAAACTTAGGGGTCGTTTGATATGATGTATAAGAAAATTAATTATAGTATAAGAATTTATATTGAATTAATACATTATTTGGTTGTGACTCTATGATAACTAATGTCACTCCAAAATAGCATCTTGAGGATCATGATGGCATCTAGTCCCTAGGACCGGGTAAGCATAACATTTACTAAATTATTAAAAGATTTAAACCATTTAACCATTAAACATAAACCAGTAAATGACATATATAGCTAAAAATGATCCATAGTTATACATTTTTCCAAAAACAGTAGTACGAAGTCATAAGCTATACTGAGTACACTAAATCTTTGAATACAATATTATTGTGGAATGATATAAATAGTGGTAATGAAAGACAACAGAAGATGACTCCGAGACATGCGAACGTAATAGCAGGTGTACCTTGAAGTCTGCGCAGTAACTCACAACCAGCTAACTAATGACCAGCACGCACCGAGATACCTGGATCTGAACAAAAATATTCAGAAACGTAGTATGAGTACACCACAGCAGTACCCAGTAAGTATCAAGACTAACCTGGATAAAGTAGTGATGAGGTTCAAGTCAAGACACCTACTAGTCAAATAACCTGTACAGAATATCAATCTAAAGCTAAGAACGGAAAAGCAAAGTAAATAAATTGCAATGAAGGGTAATATTGTGATAAATGGAAAAATAATCAAAATGCAGATAATATACAAGTGAAAGCAATTAAGGGAAAACAATGGACATTCTAATCATCAAATTGTACCGCCACAGAAATTACAACAAGAATCACCACGAGGTACCACACCTCAACTATCACAAATCATGAGTCCCAAATCATATAAACATGGCATCTCGTGCCCACATTATCGATCACAACTGCGCGGATAACTCATGTGCTACACGAACAATTCACGTGCCAATAACATCAATATCTCATATCCACATGAATAACTCACGTCCTACTAGTAACAATATCTCATATCCGTACAGACAACTCACGTTCCACTAGTAACAATATATCATATCCGCAGGGATAACTCACGTGCTACAAGCCCAATCCACACACAGAAGGAAGGTATAAAAGAATACATACACATGATTAATGAACATCAAGATTCATACTCCTGGACCAGTATAGATGACATGTTATGGTGTATGCTTGTACAAGTGTACCAGCACAGCTCAATCAACAAGTAATATTAGAGACACCTAGTACACCGAAATAGCACATCTGAATCAACACAACAAATCACGTAATATGCTTGTCACACAAAGGAGCCACACTATCACATGAATATCATCAATAATATGCCCCCAGACCATCACATATCATCCCTAACATAGCCACCCTTATCCCACCATGCTGACAATATCATAATAGCCACATGTATCGCTCCGCCCATAAAATATATCAATAGCCACCCGTATCACTCCGCCAAGACAATATACACAAGAGTCACTCATATCGCTCTACCCAAACAATATAAACAAGAGCCACCTGCATCACTCCGTCCAAACAATATACCAATAGTAACTCTTATCGCTCCGCACGATCAACAATAGTTAAATTTCACCATATCTTCTACATAAGCACAATCAATCCACACAATAACTCCACATATGCCACAATATTTCCAAAACAATAATACCAATATCATAATAAAGCATAACACACAGCTCAACAACAATATGTACAATAATTTCAACAACATCACAATAAAATGGGAGATAACTCAACTGTGAAAGATATTCCATGTAACAATAACTTCAATTAAAAGCATATTAATAGTGAATTCGACAATGAAAGATATGACATGTAATTTAAAGCATACAAGAGTAAATTCGACAATGAGAGATAGAACATGTAATAACAACTTCAATTAACGCATGTAAGAGAAAATTTGACAATGAAAGATATAACACGATATAACAACCTCAATTAAATACGTATAAGAAACCTAAGAGTCAAAATCGGTCAATTTTGTCACCTCATGTACACGTCTTTCATATAATTCAAACAGTGCAATTAACCAAATCATATGGGTAGTTTCTCCCATGGAAAGTTAGGCATACTTACCTCAAAAGCCCTCAATCAGTACTCTAAAAATGCCTTTCTTCTAAAATTTACGTCCGCTCTGCTAAATCTAACCAAAATAAACTTAATAACATCAAATAATGCAGGATAAATTAATTCCAATAAATAAAGTTAAGAACTTTACACAACTCCCCAAAAGTTAACCCCGGTCCTGCCCGATCAAAATTCGGGTCCAAGGTTAGATCTCGACTATTCATAACCCCACAAGTCCATATATGTAGTTTGTCTTTAAATTCGAGTCCAATTCGACTCTCAAATCTCAAATTTTTATTTATTCAAAATATAGACAAAATTTCCTTCCAAAATCCTTGGATTAGAGGTTAAATCTCATAAATAATCATGTAATATAATTGAATATTGATCAAATGACTTGCCCAATAATTGTATGAGAAAATCCCTCCTCCAATTCGCCTCCTACCTAGCCTAGGGATCAAAATATGATAAAATTGAGGCTAAGCCTCGAAACCCCAGCTATAAGTTCTGCTTCATGTGTAGTATTTGCGACCTTGGGTTCGCAAATGTGACCCTTGGCTCACAAATTTGGAAGCTGACCTTCCTAGAAAACGTCGCAAAAGCGAGGTTTGCCACTACCGCTATTACGATACTTACATCGCAAATGCGAAGACCCCAAGCCTAGGTGCCCATCGTAAATGCAATCAGTGAGTCTGCAAATGCGAACTCTCCCCAGCCCCAGCCAACCTCACAAATGCAGAACCCTCCTCTAAAATGCGAGGTCCGCAAATGCGAACTAGGTCTCGCATTTACGAGACTTGAAGAATCAGTCCAGAAACTATCAAAACTGAAATTCGTTTAAACACTCTGAAATGCGTACGAAACTCACCCGAGTCCCCGGGGCTCCACACCAAACATCCACACAAGTACATAAATATCATACAAACTCGCTCATGCGATCAAACACCAAGATAATATCCGGAACTACGAATCAGACACAAAAACACATGAAAATACAATGAACTTCAAGAACTTCTAAAAACACAATCATACGTCTGATTCCAATCAAACTAATTTGGAATGACACCAAATCTTGCAAACAAGTCACAAATGACAAAACAAACCTATTTCAAGTCCCGAAACTAAAATTCAAACCCGATAGCCATAAAGTCAATCCATGGTCAAATTTAGGAAAATTCTAAATCTTTAAATTGCCAATTTTTGCCAACAAGTGCCAAATCAGCCTAGGAACCTCCGAATCCAATTTCGGGCATACGCCTAACTCCAAAATCACCATCCAGATTTAACGTAACCATTAAAACTCCGATCTGAGATCAAATACGTAAAAGTCAAACATTATCAATTCTTCCGACTTAAAGCTTTTAAAATGAGAATCATTCTTCCAAATCAATCCCGAAACGCTTGAAAACCGAAACCGACCACACACACAAGTAATAATGCATAATATGAAACTACTCAAGACCTCAAACCACTGAACGGAATGCTAAAGTTCAATACGACCGGTTGGGTCGTTATAACTAATACATATATTATTTTATACACCAATTGGTATATTATCGTAATCCACCGCCAACATGCATGAAATACCTAATCCATGTATAATTTATACATGAATGAAGCACCAAAAGGACAAAGCTACCTTTTGTCTTTCTCCTAAAAGACTATAAAAATCACATATCAAAGGGTATAATTGTAAATTCATTATTATTTAGTTTAGAAAGTAAAAAATAATTTAGTTGATACTTTACATACTCACTTTTAGGGCAATGGGTCAAATATCCACCGAGAAACAATTCATGTACCATTAATTTCCCTATTATTAATTCCTACATTATTAATTCATATATAAGTTGTTTTCGAATCAAATGACCCCTTGGTGAATTACGACAGGACGCATGGGTATACTGCTGGTCAAAGATTTGGTCCAGTCAAAAACTGTCATCGTCCTAATGCCGTTCACGACTTACATTACTGACGTAGAGCATGTTATAATCAATATTAACGTAGGAATTATCCATTGCCTTTTTCTTTTTTTTCCTTTCATTGCCTTTTTCTTTTTTTTTCCTTTCTTTGGTTTTGGTTGATAAATCTCTCATAATAATTCATTCAATCACAAAGTTATGTGGACGATTAATCAAATCAATTTAATCATACTATATAAATCCCATTATGTGGGAAGGATTGAAGAATTTTGTTGTTCAAGCACAACGTAACCAAAAAAGTTATTCTATCTGGCTAAATAGCAATCATTCTTTTTTCAAGAAAAAAAAATGATGTTTTTCATTTACTGATTGATCTTTTATTCGCACAAGCTGAACTATAGAGTTTCCACTTGAAATTTATCCTACTGGTGTCTATGGAAATAAATACTGCAAGCTTTGAGTCTTCTTCCAAAAATTTTAGAAATTTTAAAACTGAAGCTTTAAGTTTAGGAACTATGTAGCCTCAAACTCATAGCATTTTAAATAAGCATCTTTCAATAATCAAGAACTAGAAAATAAAGCAAGCTACATTCATTTGGCCAGTGACATGCAGTGATAAAATAACTCTTTTTGGCTGCTTTTTACATATTGTTACTAAAAGTCAATTTTTACAGTATTTGCTGATCTGTATGGTTTAGGACTCCAATATGGGTAAGGTGGGACTTGGTGTAGATATAGGAATTTGGCTCCCAATTTGCAAAAAATATTGCTTTGCACAGTTTTGATGCTGAAAAATATATCATTGAATATTGAATATGATTCATAATTAACACTATGCGGAAAACTAAAAAATTTCTTAATTTGGGGTCAGGAGCTATACTTTACTAGAGCATTGAAAGTACTGATCGCGATTTCACAAAAAAGGGAGCTAGATATTGATGAACCGCAGAAGAATGAGCAAGTAATAATTAGAGCAAATTTCATCTATCGCCATTCGGCCCAAACTTTTAATACCCAGTAGCCCAAAATTACAATATTCATTTTATAGCCCAAAAGTAATTTAAGTGGCTAGCCCAAAAACGCAACTAAGAGGCTCAGATCTGCAAAAGACAGATCGCGGAAAGAGAGGCGACCACGCCATGGCTGCAAAGACAGCCCTCACCGCCGATCCTCGTAGATGCTCCGCCGCTTCAATCACCGCCATCATCGACTGTTTCAAACCATCAATTATAGTTTTCAATTCCCAAGATTCCCCAATTTGTGTCACCAATTTGATGTTGTTGCTTCTATTTTCTTCTGCTTCTTCATTGAAAACATCATATGAGGCCGAGACATCGGCATAAACATGAGTAAGAAGATGGAGATGCATCATCGGATGGATGTTCTCCGTCCGAACTCCGGCAAAGTGTTTTACTATTTTTGGGACTGATGAGAAGGGTTGTTTTGTGGAGGAGAGAGGCTATGGAGTAGAGGATAGAAAGAAACAAATTTCAGGATATGATGATATATATTCATGCATCTTATATGATGATATATATTCAGGTCTTGGTTGAGATCCAAAAAAATGGAAGTTAAACCAATCTAGAATTTTCTAAAATGGACCGCAAGCTTATACCAAGAATGCAAGTTCTATATGAGGTCACACTCTCAACTCTCTAGCTGGAAATCAGACATTTCATTTCAGCTGCAATAATTTTCATGTTCATGGTTTATATATTTGTAACTTTTACTACTTTAAGTCTTACCTCGGCAACATGTATAGTTGTTTGTCGGTCTGAGACCTTAATGGCCTTTTAATTTCTACATGTTATGGTCACTGGTCATGGAAATCTTTTATATTGCGCGAGTTCAATTCTGCACAATATAAAAGAGAACAATTGGTAGAGAGTTTAATATTCAATATATTTCAACATTTTGGGAAGTGAACAATTCTGCGCGAGCTTGTTATACGAGTTATTTTCATATCTGCATCTGTTTTAATGCAAAAATAACAGCAAATCTGTTAGCCAGGTTCACTTTATATATACAAAATTTATACATTGTAGAACAGTCTATACACTTTGGATATACAAAAGCACTCAGAATACATTAATGATATATTATGGATACATTGCAAGATGCACGATACGCTCTATATACAAATTTTATGCAATGTATATACTAAATAGACTGTCACTATACAAAAAAATACTAAAATAGACTGTTACTATACAATTTATATACAATAGACTATCACTATACAAAAATATACTAAATAGACTGCCACTATACAATTTATAAATACTAGACTGTCAATATACAAAATATATACTAAATAGACTGTCGTTATACAAAATATTTTTAAAATAGACTATCACTATATAAAAATATACTAAATAGATTGCCACTATACAATTTATATACAATTAGCTCTCACTATGCAAAATAGACCGTTACTATACAAAAAAATATACAAAATAGACTGTTACTATACAAAAAATATACAAAATAGATTGTCATTATACAAATAGATTGTTACTATACAAAAAATATACAAAATAGATTATCACTATGCAAAACATATACAAATATAGTCTGTTATTATACAAAAAAATATACAAAAATACTTATAAGATCCAGAAGTACATTTAAAAGGGCAAAAAAGGGTTGCCCTATCGCTCCAGGTGAGGATCGAACCTACGACCTTCAGCGTAGGAAATAGGCGCTCTAACCATTGGGCTACATGCGCTTATGTTGTCATGCTTATTCCTTTCGGCTACTATATGCAATACGTTTGGGCCGAAGGGCTATTTTTTGTAAGTAGGACAAAACATGGGCTATTAAAATTTTGAGGGGCTATAGAGGGTAGTTTTCTCTAATAATTAAGCCTATTGTATCGCTCGTCAAACAAATGGGGCGGGTCAAAAATTAAGGGGGTTATGATACCCATATTGATGAAGTAAAATCAGGAGCCACGTGGTCTAAAAAAATGCTGCCATCACATTATAAGTCGGCCCCACATCTGTTGCCATTAAATCTGGGGATTTGTTTAGTAATAGAAATAACGGTGGGGGTATTTTTGGACCAAAAGATTGGCGGATGGTAATTCTAAACCATTTATCAAACGATAGAGATTCTTTTAGCCTTTTTCAGTAGGATTTTTATGACTTTTTAGGATATATTTTGTTGTGGGACTTGGAATAGCGCAACTTTTGAGTATTTTGAGTGTATTCAAGGAGAAAGATCATCAATAGTAATAGACTTTACTTTAATTATATAATTACTAGTTTAATTATATTTGTTTCATTGAATATTTGTATTTTTTTTCTTGGTTATGAATAGTTAGACTTATAAGTAGGATTGTATTTCAACACTAGTGTGTGAAACTTTATGGGTATTTAATATTGAGCTTGTTTGCCCCAATTAAGGCTGGCATCCGGTCCGGGCCCGATCCTAAACGGGCTTCGCGGGCGGGGCTCAAACTGACCCGATCTCCATGGGTCGGGCTTAAACGGACCAGGGTTTCATGGGCTTTTGGGTGTAACCAGACCGGGGCCGGTACCGTGTAGTAATTGTCCTGGGCTCGGGCCCAAAAGGGCCTAAATGGGCCTTGACTATTTTTTAAAATTTTTTTTTTATCCAAGGCAATTTCTTGTAAATTATATAGCTTATATATATTATATATACTATATCTATATCTATAAATATATATATATATATATATATATATATATATATATATATATATATATATATATGTGTGTGTGTGTGTGTGTGTGTGTATATATATATATATATATATATATATATATATATATATATATATATAATATGTGGGGCTATTTATTTGTTTAAATTTTTTATCTAAGGCATTTTCTTGTAAATTATACTATATAATTATGACTTAAAATTTTTTAATTCAAATTTAAAACACATAATATTGTAAAAAGATATTCAAAGGAATGTGTTATAATTTTTATTATTATAACATTAAGAAAACATGACCCAATCTTTCTTAGCTTTCATCCCCCCCCTCCAAATGGAATGAACACAACCAAGGTGCTAATACCACCATTGAAGAAAAAGAAACTAATCAAGATATGCCAAAATATAAGTTACATATTAATTTTACATGGTATCTCTTACAAATTTCATAAATCCTTCATGGTTCGAAGACATTTTCGTTGGTGGTGGTGGAAAAGAAGCTTGTTCATCACCGCTTCCGGGCGAAGCTGCTTCCTCCGCAAGTTCAGCTAGCATTTCTTCGTAAGCTTCGTCTACCTGAGGTTATGATTCAGCAAGTCCAAAAGTTCTTCGTTCCGAACGGATCCAATCTCTGAAAAGTACTGATTTTTCCAAGCTCTTCCTCATAGACGCTCTATAATCACCGAGTTGTGTAGACATGTAATTTTTGACCCTCCCCAAGATTTTACACATTTTAGCATTTAAATATTTAGTTTAGGTCTAATATAGTTAGTTTAACTAGTTTTGACCCTTTTACTTTATTTTATCACAAAAATAAAAATTACAAAAATATTTTTTTCTTATTTAGGTAATTGATATTTTATCTCGTTACTTTCAATTTATTTACCTTTCATAAAATTTAAAATACAAAAAATAGTTTTATTTGTTACCTCAATGTGTAATTTTAGTATTTTTGCATTATAATTATTCACTTAACTAGCATAAATTAGTAATAGTTGTATTTTAATTTATTCTTTAGAAAAGAAGAAAAAACCAAATTAATTTTAAGATGGACATGGTCTTGATTTTTAAATCAAAAGAAGGTCCAAGAGAGGGCCATTCTTAGACAAAAGTTGGCCCAAAGCTTGGCCAAGCCCAATTTCTTTCTTCTCCAACCCATAAGCCCATACCCCCTAACCTAAAGTCCCTTTCATCTCTACATTAAAAGAAAAACCTAAAATCCCTATTTAAAAAGATCATCAGCCATAGAACACAAAAAGGGACCCCCCCCCCCCGAACTTTTCTTTCTTGACCATTAGAACAAAAAAAGACCCATCTTCTTCTACTCTCGAAGACCAAAACCAACAGCTGCTCCCTCACTACCAAATCATAGATCTCCCTCACCTCGTCTCACTTCGCCGCCCGTTTCCACCCAAACCCGCTGGAATAGACCCTAACCTTAGAGACCCCATCGACAACCTTCTTTTCCACACTCCAGCCATACTCCCTCATCTCGTCTCACCTCGCCACCGCCGTACCTCCCATGAGCCACCACCAAAACCCATGAAAACGAGTAGCAGCGGCATACACCCAACCTCTAAAATCCACCAGAAAAAAAAAACATGCCTCACTACCCCTCCTATTCAACCCAGTACGAGCAGCTGTTTGGTCGTGGTTTGAGTCACTGAAGGTTCGAAGGTTCTGGCCCAGTTTTCATTCGGGTCTTTCCGTGTTTAGCTTCATCGGCCTGAATTTCTTTGTAAACAGGCAGGAGGTTCTTTGATAAATTGAAAGTAATTCAAATGGAATGGGATTGTTTGCATTTGAGTTTAAAATGGCAATTAGAATTATTCGTTGTAGCTGATGTTAATGAGGCTGAATAAACACATCAGAATTCGAGCCATTTCGATAGTTGATTTGAATTTCTTCAGTAACTCTTCAAAGGTATGACTTAAGCCTGTGGTCTGTTTTAATTAATAAGAAATTACTTTTTGCCCTTCCATGGCCTTACCATGGGATAGACATGTTCCGATTTGAATCAAAAGAGTTGCAATTTTTGTTGAGTTTATATGCGCATTTTGTGTAGTTCTAGTGTTGGTAGTGTTTTGTTTTTTGCTTGGGGTTTTCGTGGGCATGTTTAAGCAGAATTGGGGGAAGCTTCCTTGGAATCCGTCAAAATCATCATCATTATCATCATCATCTAACAGTGTCTCGAATCATAGTGAAGTTTCAGCATTCTCATCACTTAACTCAAATTCGAACTCTAATAGTAGTAATAACTTAAAGGGTCACGGGACATTGGGCTGAAATGAAGTAAAATTGGAAAAAGAATATTTATTGCTTTATCATTGTCTATTAGGAGCATGTTTTAGGTCAACCACACGCGGGTAGGCGAACCTTTAGGTGCATTTTAAATTTATTATCGTAATTATGTACACATTTGCGTGACATGATTACGGTTTCTAAAAGAAATAAACATCGTAGTTTGCTTTAGGTGCGACTTAATCTATCATCATGATTGTGTACATGTTCGCGTGACATAGTTACGATTCTTTTTAAATGAAAATCAAGGTATGCATTGGGGAAATTTTGCCAAACTTTCTTAATGATAATAAAGAGTGATTAATCATGGACACGTACGCGTGACATGATTCTTGATGCATCGAACGAAATGAGTACACGTACGCGTGACTCATTTTACGATAGTTTCTTAATTAAAAGAGGTGAAATGCACATAAGTTCTAAAATACATAATTAAACAATTTAATTAAGCCAAGTATGATTAAAGCGACCGTGCTAAAACCACAGAACTGGGGAATGCCTAACACTTTCTCCTGGGTTAACAGAATTCCTTACCCAGATTTCTGTGTTTCGTGGACTGTAAAATAGAGTCAAACTTCCTCGATTATGGATTTTAAATCGGTGACTTGGGACACCATAAATTATCCCAAGTGGCGACTCTGAATTTGAATAAATAATTCTGTTTCGGTTATTGTCACCTTAATTGGAAAAACTCTCATATACCCCCTTTCGGGTAGAAAAAGGAGGTGTGACAGCTCTGGCGACTCTGCTTGGAATAGAACTCAGAACTTTTGGTTCATGGTTCAAGATTGGACCTAATATGCTAACTGCCACTTATTTACTGCTTTGATATTATTTGAATTGTATTAAACTGTCTTCTTACGCCTCCTATCTGAGTCTTCTAAAAATGGTGCACACGTTTGCGTGGCCCACTTTTCTTTTTGTTAGAAGTCATACCAAATAGAACGAGGCTTGGGTCAGCAACAAGGCCAGTTAAACTTTCGTGCTCCCGGTATGTTGCCCCCACCTCGGCTCGAGCTGTCCGCTCGGGTAAGCCAAGTCTAGAACACAACCCCAGGTTTAAACCTAGAATAAGATAGACTCATGCCGGATCCCTAGTAGGAACATTTATTTGCATCACGTGCATTTAACTTAGGGGACTCAACACAGGGGTTGAGTCCATTTAGGACAGGTGTACCCAAAAATAAAAGACCATCCTGATGCATCCTCTGAACTACATGTTGCAATCTTTAAGGGTAAAAGGGTCATTTGGCAGACCAATGAGGGTTGAGGGTAAATAAGAAAGAAAAGAGAGTGAAGTATAACAGTGAAGCAAGTAGGGCCTAGTTGTATTTTTCTTTCACAATTTGTTTTTCCAAGAAAAAAGCAAAAAAAAAATGAAAATGAAAAATTCAAAAATATTTTGCACTTTCCCATCTTTTTTTTTAAAAAGACAAAAAATATGTTTTCTCTAAATTAGTTATTTTTTTAATTCTCGACCGCATCCAATCTTCCTGAACTACGCATACCTGATTCTCGTCTTTTGGGGCGGGATACGTAGGCAGCCCACATAGGGTCCGGTCTTCTTAGTGAATCTTAGGTTCTTGGCTTCGAAGGTCGTAGCCAAATCTTGCATGTCTAGCCACTTTCGGCCACATCGTTCATTTTGTAAAATATGGTTATTGTGAGCACATAATTTTTGCCGTATATGAATTAATCCAAAAAATGCAAAACAAAATAATTTCTTTCAGTGTTTGCAATTTTGTTGGATTTTGTGGTATTTTCTGTTAATTATTTGCATTTGTCTGTGCACGTTTATTTTATTTAATTCATGAAAATACAAAATATCACGCACTGCATTTAGGATTTAATTTTATATTTTTTTAATTAATTAGTAAATTAGTTTGTTTTATAAAAAAAATGAAAATCACAAAAATAGTTCATTTTGCATTTTAACTTTTTAATTTGAATTGTATAGTTTTTAATTAAATTTAAGATTTAATTAATTATTGTAAATACCATGATGAGTGATTAATCTAATTGGGTAGGTTAATTTAGTTTAAAAAAATTATTAATTATTTAGGTTTTATTTTAATTTTGAAAAGAAAAGAATTTGAAATTGAAAAGAAAAAGAAAGAAATGAAAGAAAATCCAATTTGGGATTAAACCAATTCAATTTTCCTCAGCCCAAATGAAAATTTCCCCCATGCCCGTCTAACCAAGCCCAAACCCGCCTCCAATACCTGTTCTGCCCCACTCAAATCAAAACGACACCGTTTCATGGGCAACAGATCAGGATCGTCGAGGTTTTTTGATCGGACGGTCCTGAAGCTGGGATCGTCTGGCATTTAAATGTCCGAACCACTCAGACCCCCCCTTCATCGTCTCCAAAACCCTAAAGACCCCAAGTCAACCCCAACGTGCATCGCCGCCGAAAATCGCCCCACGGCGGCGGTAGGTCTCTGATGGCCACCGGATTTATACCCTAGATCCCTCTCCTTCTCCTCATTCCGAATCCACACTCCTTTCCCCGCGAATCCCACCAAAACTCTTCGAATCTTGGATTGAAGAGGATGACCGAAACCCTAATTCATCCAATCGGGTCCAAACTCACACCAGAGCTCCCCTTCCCCTTCCTCATCATCAATCCACCATCAGCTCCTTTCGAATCCCACCGGAATCCCTCAAAACTCTGTAACCCTAGCCGCCGCCCTTGTTCTCTCCGGTGGCGGCACCACCTCTGTTCAACCCCAAATTAACACCCTAGGACCGCCCTCTCTCCCTCATCCCAAATCCTCACTCAGGTTTCTTCAAACATCTCTAGAACTCCTCGAATATCAAATCGAAGAGTTGAGCCATGAGAGCCTAAGGTCGGAATCATGCATGCAAGCATTTTCATGAATTTTCTGGTTGTTTCAACTCGGTTTTGACACAAAATAGTGACACTCCTTTGTTCCCTACCAAGAACAAATTTTTGCCACTATGTTGTGTCGAACCAGTGCCTCAGTTTTTGATTTCAAGTCTAGCTGGTAAGTCCCGTTCATCTCTGTTTTCAAAATTATCTATGTGTTACCTCTTTTCCTTTCCTCTCTTTTAATTTGTTTTCTGATTTATTAATTGTCCTGTTAGAATTTTTGGTTTGGTCACTGAGCTTACTTAGTTAGCTTAATTAGGTCCCCACCTGTTTGTGATCGTTAATTAGTTGACTTGTTTGATTTTTTTAAGTTTTCTGAATTTGTTTGGGTTTCGTCTTTGAGCTCTGAGGTCAGTCTAAGATCTCATGCTAAAGGAATCCTATTTGGCTTGAGTCTGAGCCCATGTCTATTTAAGCATTGAGCCTGTTCGGGGATTCAAAGCCCATGTTCAAGTCCGGCTGGGCTTCAAGGGAAATAACAGGGGTGCCTATAAAGGCATATAAAGCATTTAATATTATTTGAATTGTATATAACTCTCTTCTTACGCCACCCATTTGAGTCTTCTGGAAATGGTGCATACATTCACGTAGCCCGGTTTTTCTATAGAAATTATACCAAATAGAACGAGGTTGGGCAAGCGACAAGGCCGGGTAGACTTCAATGCTCCCGGTACGTCGCCCTCTCCTCGGCCCCTGTTGTCTGCTCGGGTACCCCAAGTCTAGACCAAAACCTCAGGATTTAAACCTAGAAAAACACAGCCTCATACCGAATCCCTAGTAGGAATGTTTGTTTGCATCATGTGCATTTGACTTAGGGGACTCAACACAGGGGTTGGGTCCATCTAGGACAGGTGTGCCCGAAATAATAAGACCATCCTGATGCATTCTATATGCTATGTATACATTTATTTGTTTTGGCTTGCATGCTGACCGACCAGGGAAAATAAAGCAAAAAAGGAAAACCTAGAGTGATAAATGGAAGGAAATAAAGCCCGGTTTTAAAAATCGCGGTATTTGAAAAACGTCCTGAAACTCCGCCCAAAATTTTTCAAAAAAAAGAGTTATTTCAAAAGAGTCAAACACTGTGTTCTTCCAAATGTATCAAAACTGACCGAACTACACAGGTCTGATTCTCACCGAATGTGGGATACGTAGGTAACCTACATAAGGTTCGGCCTTATTTTTGGACAAAAGAGAAATAAAAACAAGAAAAGAGAGTCGGTGGTCGAATGAATGCAAGCTTGATTTTTGGTCAAAATAAGCCGATCCAGCTTCGGCAATGTCTTAGACCGTTCTTACCGAGATAGCCTCAGAGTATTCTTCAATTGTCGAAAGGCTATTTTCGTAAAAGAATGGACCAGTTTGTTAAGTATCATAAAATAATTCCCCCCGGCCTCAAAATTCGTGTGAAATTGGGAAGGGGGCGCATTTGCAAAAATAGTCACTTGGCTAAAGGGGAAGAAATTATGGTACTTTTCTTCTTTTCCCTTTTTTTTCTTTTTTGTCTTCAAAAACTGTTTACAAAAGGGTCCACTCGAGTCAACCCTAACCTTAATCTTCCACAGGAACAATGAATACCATCCAGGAACCACCAGAAGTGATCGGGGAACAGGCTCAGCTACACTTGCGTATGTGGTGGAATGATCTAGACGAAGATGGTCAGAAGTGGGTGAAAAAGCAGTTGGGTGCTCTTATAAATATTTTTGAGATCAAACCACGGGAAGATTTGATCAAGGCTTTGGTAACTTTCTGGGATCCTATCCACAATGTCTTTCGTTTCTCGGATTTTGAAATCACCCCTACTTTGGAGGAAATAGCCGAGTACATTGAATTCGGACGAGACTTGAGGAAGCAACGACTTATATTTCCAAGGGCTCCATCGGTGCACAAGTTCTTTGACCTCCTGAATATTAGTAAACAGACGAATAAAGAACGTGTGAGCAACGGGTGTTGTGCTTTCCATTTTTTATACTTCAGGTTCGAGCACTCTGTTGGTTTTGAAACGCCTGAAAAGGGTCTGAGCAACAAGAAAGACAAGGGCCTTTGGTAGATTCATTGTCGGTTCGCATTTATTATGGCCTTCTTGGGGATCATGGTTTTTCCAAATGAGAAAGGGACGGTAGATATTCGTATGGCTAGAATTGCACAAATCCTGACTACCAAGGAAGATCATACACTTGCCCCATTGGTGCTGGCGGATATTTAACGGGTATTGACTCTATGCAAAACAGGGGTTCAATTTTTTGAAGGTTGCAGCATCCTTCCACAAATGTGGTTGATCGAGCACCTTCGCCATCATCCCAGATGCATGAGTTATGGTTCGATCCCGAATAACTTCATCACTAGTTACAAGGAGAGGATAAAAGATTATAACGCACCAGAAGGGTTTGAATCATGGATCTCTCACTTGAAAGTTCTTAACGCAAGTTAGGTCTAGTGGACTATAGGATGGCTCCCAAGGACAGAAGTTATCTATAAGACTACTACCAAAGGCTACTTGAGGTTAATGGGCGAAAGGAGTATTCAGCCATATGCACCGTAGAGGGTCTTGAGGCAGTTGGGAAGGTATCAGATTGTGCCTGAAGATGAAGATATAAGCACCCAGGTCATAGAGTTACATCCAGAAGTTGCATTGCCCGAGGCTGTAGTTCAGCAGGATTGGAATAGCTATCGGTATCTAAAAAATGGCACCCAGGTACCAGACATCGCCAAGGGGGAAGTAGATCCAAATTATGCTACTTGGTTTGAGAAAATGTCTTATGTAAACAATTAGCCAGAGCCCGAAAGGCCCGCCAAAAGGCCTCATGTTCAAGCCTTTGATGATAAAATTCAAGAGAGGTTAACTTGGGGGGAGAAGGAAAAGGAATATAAGGCCATCATCCATGGTCTACGAGAAGATTTGAGAAATGTCACCTTCAACGATGATTTGCAGGCACAAGAGGCCGAAGGTGAAAGGAGAAGATTGGTGCGGGAAAATGAAGCCCTTAGAGCTCAGGTTCGACAATTGAAAATTGAAGCCGAGAACCCAGGCCGAAGCAGGAAATATGAAAGGCTCATTTATAACCTTACTCAAAAGTTACGTGACTATGAAGATGACCTGTAGAAAGCTGAGTCTGAACTAGCAAAAGCACAGGCAATATTGGATAAAAGAACCGAAGGGCGTGCATCTTTCGTTCAACAGATGAAAGAAAAATATGAAAAAAGGGTCACATGTTGGGAAAAGGCAATTGGCAACCTCGAGGGTGAAATGGCTAAACAAGCCAAAAATTTTAAGGCTGAAAGAGAACATTGTTATGCCTTAATGGCACGACTAGAAAGAGACTTGCAACAACTTCAAGAGCAGAACCAGGTAGCCGAACAAACTTTGGAAGCCAGAACCAAACAAATTGGGCATTTGTTGCAAGAGAAGGGCGTCATAAGAGAGCGAGTCAAAAAGGTCGCCAACTATATCGCAATGAAGTGCAGTAGCTGTGAGGATATGATTAGATCTATGTTCTTCGCTAATGTGATGATTTTTGTTCACCGGGTAATGGAAGATCTCTACCACCTTCAGGGGGATTTAGCGAGTCGGCCCGCAGCAAGGCTGAATGATGCCCCATGGGTTCCGGGGACAATTGAGGTACTGAGGTATTCGTGATTTCTTGAGTCTGTATTTTATTTCCGTTAAATTCTGCCAGTTATTTTGGAGTATGTATTTCTGTTATCAAAGTATGTGGGTTGTTTGTTTTTGAGTCTATTAGTTTCTTTCGAGTCTATTAGTTTTAGTCTTTGTAATAGCGTTTTTTATATATATGAAAACTGAAAATCCCAAAATATTTTTTACTTTATTTCACACTTATCCCCAAGAACTACGCTTGGTTTGATTCATGCGGGGTCATGATACGTAGGCAATCTCCATAAGATTCGACCGTAAACAAATAAAAGACAGAAAGAAAGAGCGAAAAAACAAGAGAGTAAAGAAAAGAAAAGAGCGGAAAAACAAGAGAATAGAGAAAAGAAAAGACCAGAAAAACAAGAAAGAAAAAGAGAAAAATAAGAATTCAAGAGAGAATAAAATAAGGAGAGAACAGAGACAAGAGTGAAAGGAATTAAACGAAAAGAAAGAAAAGGGGGAAGATTGCAATTAAAAGGCCAGGATGACGCATGTAACCGATCAGATACATAATAGAGACGGTTAACTGTTTAGGAGCATTCATGCCCAATATGCGGTTGCCAATCTGTTAAAACCTAATCGCTAACAATGTTGTTGTTGATGCATTGAGTCCAAGCAGGTGGTTAGTTGATTGGCATTCTGGCAACTCACTCATACAACACCCGATCGAATGATAGGCTGAATATGGCCAACCAGGAACCGGAAACAAGTATCGTCGACCCATCGAAAAAAGTGGAAGAATTGGACGTTAATGAAATGAGGGAAGAAATGTATAAGTTGAAGCAACAGATGGCTGAAATGTACCAACCATGGGCGAATGGGCATCCACCACCGGTTTATCCCGCCAACCCTACTTATATCCCACTATCAGCCCAACCCCCGGAGCCTCCCACTGTGAACTCATCTCCAGCCTTTTCCCTCTACCATCAATGCCGTGGTGCCACTTCCCATACTTCTCAAGCTCCACCACCAAAACAAGTCCCATAACCTCCCCCACCAATTACACCTGTTTTTGTGGCACCTCCACCTGCCACATTACACCGATCTTCCAGTGAACCCCTATTCCACACTCACGACAACCAGTACTATCCCCCTGAACCCACCTTCAAAGTTCCAGAAGTATATCCTTACACCCATCATCTTGATCTCTCGACAAAGACCGAGAAACCGCCCAAAACTCCCGAGCATGAAGAGATGATCAGAAAGGTCAAAAGCTTAGAACAGTCGTTCCGAGATATGAGGGGGCTATGAGGTCAAGTAAGTGTGGCCTATAAGGATTTATGTCTGTTCCCAGATGTTCAGTTGCCAGCAGGGTTCAAAATGCCCAAGTTTGATCTATAATATGGGCATGGTGACCCAATAGCACACTTAAGAGGACTTTGTAACAAAATGAGAGGAGCAGGTGGAAGAGATGAATTGCTGATGGCATATTTCAGCCAACGTCTGAGTGGATCGGCCTTAGAATGGTATACCAGACAAGATCACAACAGGTGGTACACATGAGACGATTTGGCCCAAGCCTATGCCTGCCATTTTCAGTACAACCTCGAAATTATCCCAGACCGTCTGTCGTTGACAAAGATTGAGAAGAATCCCGGTGAGAGCTTCAAGGAATACGGATTCCATTGGAGAGAGAAATCAGTGAGGGTTTCCCTCCGATGAAAGAAAGCAAGATGGTTGATTATTTCTTGCAGGCTTTGGAACCCACTTATTTCGGTCACTTTGTGTTAGCAGTAGGTAAGTCCTTTAATGAAATCGTAAAAATGGGAGGCATGGTTGAAGAGGGACTCAAGTCCAACAAGATCATGAGTTATTCAGTGATCAAAGCGACCACTCAGGCCATTCAAAATGGTACTGGGGTGTGCTCGAAAAGAAGAAGAAGGAGGATGTTGCGACAATTGAGTGGGGAGCTTGGGTTGGATCCAGGAACCTTCCCCGTTACTACAACCAGCCGTGACCTTATCCCCAAACTTACCACCACACTCCATATAACCCACCACAACACTATTACCCACCGCCAGATCCCCATTTTTCTGTCCATCACACACAAACCTATACCTAACCTCCCGCTCACTCACAATGGCGTGCGCCAGCTCCATAAAACCCATACCAAGCTCCACAAAATAACCATCCACCCCCAAAAGCCTACAGAAATCCTCCTGGAACAGGTTTTCGACCCAACCAAGCCTTTAATAATGAGAGGTTGCAGAAGCGAAAGACTTTCACTCCATTAGGAGAATCATATGCTAGTCTATTCCACAGACTGGGACAGTTGGGTATGTTGAATCCGATCGAGGCTAAATTGCCGAATCCCTCTCCGAGAAATCTTGACCGCTCGGTGAGTTGTGAGTATTGTTTAGGGGCCCCAGGACATGACATAGAGAAATGCTGGAAATTGAAAACAACCATTCAAGAACTCATTGATACCAATCAGATTGAGGTCCAAGCTCCGGAGGCGTCCAAATCAATTAGAATCCCTTGCCAGCCCATCATGAAACAAATATGATTGAGATAGTGCATAAGGGAGGGGAGCCTAAGAGGCCTTCGCAAACCGTCATGATGATTCGGGCTAGTGAAGCCAGGCCATTTGAAAAGTCAACAAGTGGAAGTTTGTGATCAAGTTGAACAGGGCAAATAATGAACCAAATGTGGAGGTCAAGAAGGGGTCCTCAAGTGACGTTGCAGGAAAACATGAAAAAGTAAAAGTGGTTGTGCCAGGAGTGACGAACAAGCCTGTAGTAATTGTGAAGGGCGCCCCCACAGATCCTGTCGTTATCAAAACGGTTACTCAATTACCGATAGTTAACAGCAAGGCAGTCCCATGGAATTATGAATGAGTGACAATGACTTACAAGGGGAA
Source organism: Nicotiana sylvestris (assembly GCF_000393655.2). Taxonomy (NCBI): domain Eukaryota; kingdom Viridiplantae; phylum Streptophyta; class Magnoliopsida; order Solanales; family Solanaceae; genus Nicotiana; species Nicotiana sylvestris. The sequence goes on along the minus strand of NC_091060.1, from coordinate 55,999,319 downwards.
AGAGGTTAGAGAAGAAGTGTGTGAGACACATGGTTTGACTCAATCGGGGAAATGCTTTGCCCCCGAAAAGTTGAGAAAAGCTAAGACCTCAAAAGATAATCCAGTGTTGGTGAAGAAAGTGGTAACTGAGGAAGAAGTAGAAGAATTTCTGAGAAAGATGAAAGTGCAAGACTATTCTATTGTGGAGCAGTTAAGGAAGACACCAGCTCAGATCTCACTCTTGTCATTATTGATCCATTCAGACGAACACCGTCGTGCTTTGATGAAGATCTTGAACGAAGCCCACGTTCCTGACAAAATCTCAGTAAACCACTTGGAAAAGATAGCTAACAAGATATTTGAGGTAAACCGAGTCACTTTTCTGATGATGAGTTGCCCATGTAAAGTACCGAGCACAATAGAGCCATCTATATGATGGTGAAATGTGAAGATTCCGTGGTTACTCGGGTACTAGTTGACAATGGGTCTAGCGCAAACATTTGTCCTCTCTCCACATTGAACAAGCTGAAAGTGGAGGACGAGAGAATTCACAAGAACAGTATTTGAGTTCGGGGATTCGATGGTGGAGGGAAAGATTCAGTCGGGGACATAGTGCTTGAGTTTACAATAGGGCCAGTTGAATTTACTATGGAATTCCAGGTGCTCGATGTGGCCGTTTCGTATAATCTGCCACTGGGACGAACCTGGATCTATGCTGCCAAAGCAGTCCCATCTACTCTGCATCAAATGGTCAAGTTTGAATGGGATCGATAGCAAATTATTGTACACGACGAAGATAATTTGTGTGTGCCCAATAATTCCATTGTTCAGTTTATAGAGGTTGATGACGACAAGGGACCATGGGTTTATCAGGTTGTCGACACACTATCGGTAGAGAAAATTCCGGAAGGGAAGTGCGTTCCAACTCCAAAGATGGTTGCGGCATCAGTCATGGTAGCTGTTGAAATGTTGAAAAATGGTTTCGTACCGGGCAAGGGTTTGGGTGCATCTCTGCAAGGTATTGTGCAGCCAGTTTCTCTTCCAAAGAACTTGGATACATATGGTCTGGGGTTCAAGCCCACAGTCGCAGACGTGAGAAGATCTAGAAAAATGAAACAGAAAGCATGGGCATTGCCAAAGCCAATCCCGCATTTGTCCAGATCATTCGTCAGGCCGGGTATCAGAAAACAACTATTGTCAAAGGTTCCTGGATCACTGATTGGTGCCGATGGAGACTTGGAGAAGGGGTTCGAAAGGTTATTCGCTGAGGTTAACATGGCTGAGGTTGGGGAAGGGTCCAGCAGGGCAGATGTGCAATTCATGGGACCACGTGCAAAAGTCAACAACTGGGAAGCTACTCCTCTTCCTACCCGGAGGGAGTCTTGGTAGTGGGTTTTGATTTTTTTTTAGTTGTCTGGATTATTCTAGGGTTTGTAATTCAGATATTATGTTCCATCCAGTTGAATGTGTTAAAACCCTGTTACCTTTAAATTCAATGAAATGCAATTGTTCCTTTTCCTTCATTTCTTCTAATTTTATTTTTGTTTTCTTCTTTTGTACAGTTCTTTTTATGCTAATATCAATGACATGACATGCATGAGGAATCTTCGGCCCAGTTTTAAAAGTCAATCTAACTCTGAAATAATAATACAAAAAATTGAGTGTGATGACGAGTTGGAATTTGATGATGATGAGGCCTATGAAGAAATTAGTAAGGAACTGAGTCATTTTGAGGTAAAGCCCAAACCTAATTTGAATAATACAGAAGTAGTTAATCTAGGGGACCAAGATAATATCCGTGAAACTAAAATAACTGTTCTGGAACCTCAATTCAGGGAGGAGAGAGTTAAAGCACTGTTCGAATACAAAGATATTTTTGCATGGTCCTATGACGACATGCCGGGTCTAAGCACCGATTTAGTGGTTCACAAGTTGCCCACTGACCCGACATTCCCTCATATCAAACAGAAGCTGAGAAAGTTCAAAACGGATATGAGTGTAAAGATAAAAGAAGAGGTCACCAAGCAGTTCGATGCCAAAGTCATTCGGGTCACCCGGTATCCCACCTGGTTAGCCAATGTTGTGCCTGTGCCGATGAAGGATGGCAAGACCGGGGTGTGTGTTGACTATCGGGATCTCAACAAGGCGAGTCCAAAAGACAATTTCTCATTGCCGAACATCCATATCTTGATTGATAATTATGCCAAACATGAGATTGGTTTTTTTGTGGATTGTTACGTAGGTTATCATCAGATCTTAATGAATGAGGAAGATGCAGAAAAGACGGCATTCATCACGCCGTGGGGAACGTACTGCTATTGGGTCATTCTATTTGGCTTGAAGAATGTTGGGGCAACCTATATGAGGGCAATGACAACAATATTCCATGATATGATACACCAGGAAATCGAGGAGTACGTGGATGATGTGATCGTGAAGTCTAGAAAGCAGTCTGACCATGTCAGGGATCTGAGGAAGTTCTTCCAAAGGCTTCGCAGGTACAATCTCAAGCTTAATCCTGCAAAGTGTGCTTTTGGGGTGCCGTCTGGAAAGTTGTTGGGGTTTGTAGTCTGCTGTCGTGGCATTGAACTGGATACATCGAAAGTCAAGGCCATCCAAGAATTGCCACCTCCGAGGAACAAGACCGATGTGATGAGTTTGTTGGGGAGATTGAATTATATAAATAGGTTCATCGCTCAGTTCACGACAACTTGCGAGCCTATCTTCAAACTGTTAAAGAAAGATGCTGCGGTCAAGTGGACAGATGAATGTCAAGAGGTGTTTGATAAGATAAAGGGGTATTTGTCAAATCCACCCGTGTTGGTCCCGCCAGAACCAGGGCGACCTTTGATTCTATATTTGACGGTTTTGAACAATTCATTCGGCTGTGCATTGGGTCAACATGACATCACTGGCCGGAATGAGTAGGCCATATATTATCACAGCAAGAAATTCATGTTGTACGAGGTTATGTACACTCAGATTGAGAGGACATGTTGCGCCCTAACCTGGGTGGCACAAAAGCTGAAACATTATTTGTAATCTTATACTACCTACCTCATATCTCGCTTGGATCCATTGAAGTATATCTTTCAGAAGCCTATACCCACAAGGAGGCTTGCAAAGTGGCAGATCCTGCTCACAGAGTTTGACATTGTCTACGTGACTCGAACTGCAACGAAGGCATAGGCCTTGGCGGACCATTTGGCCGAGAATCCGGTTGATGAGGATTATGAACCTTTGAAAACTTATTTCCCCGATTAAGAGGTGATGTACATTGATGAGTTGGAACAAGTTGAGAAGGCAAGATGGAAACTTTTCTTTGATGGGGCTGCAAACATGAAGGGCGTGGGGATAGGAGCAGTACTTATTTCTGAAACATGGCAGCACTACCCTGTTACGGCTCAGCTTCATTTTTACTGTACCAACAACATGGTTGAGTACGAGGCATGTATTCTGTTTTTGAGGTTAGTTGTGGATATGGGTGTCCAGGAAGTCTTGGTCTTGGGTGACTCGAATCTCCTGATGCATGAAATTCAAGGAGAATGGGAAACACGGGATTTGAAACTCATACCATATAGACAATGTTTGCATGATCTTTGCCAGCGATTTCAGTCAATAGAATTCAGGCATATCCCAAGGATCCATAATGAAGTTGCCGATGCTTTGGCTACTCTAGCGTCAATGTTACATCATCTAGATAAGGCTTATGTGGACCCTTTGTAGATCCAGGTCCGTGATCAACATGCTTACTGTAATATGGTAGAAGAAGAACTTGATAGGGAGCCATGGTTCCACGATATCAAAGAATACATACGGATGGGGGATTATCCAGTACAGGCCACGGGTGATTAGAAAAGAATAATTCGACGATTGGTAAGCGGATTTTTCTTCAGTGGAGCGGTGTTATACAAAAGAACTCCAGATCTTGGATTGCTAAGATGCATAGATGCCAGACAGGCCACAACTATCATGACTGAGGTACACTTCAGAGTTTGTGGACCACATATGAGTGGGTACGTTCTGGAAAAGAAGATTCTTTGAGCAGGTTATTACTAGCTCACTATGGAGCGAGATTGCATTAGTTTTGTGTGCAAGTGTCATCAGTGCCAGGTGCACGGAGAATTGATTAATTCCCCACCATCTGAATTGCATACAATGTCGGCACCATGGCCCTTTGTTGCTTGGGGCATGGATGTCATTAGGCCAATCGAGCCAGCAGCATCAAACGGACACAAGTTTATTCTGGTAGCCATTGATTATTTAACCAAGTGTGTTGAAGCGAAAACTTTGAAATCTGTGACCAAGAAAGCAGTGGTCAATTTTGTGCATTCAAATATCATCTGTCGGTTTGGGATTCCGAAGGTAATCATCACGGACAATGGTGCTAATCTCAACAGTCATCTGATGACAGAGACCTGTCAGCAGTTTAAGATTATACATCGCAATTCCACCCCATATCACCCTAAAGCGAATGGAGCAGTCAAGACAGCCAATAAGAACATAAAGAAGATACTTCAGAAAATGGTAGAAGGGTCCAAACAATGGCATGCGAAGTTACCTTTTGCATTGTTGGGTTATCGCACTACTGTTCGCACTTCAGTAGGGGCCACTCCTTATTTGTTGGTGTATGGCACGGAGGCAGTAATACCCGCATAAATTGAAATCCCATCCCTTCGGATTATCACTAAGGCAAAAATTGATGACGTTGAATGGGTCAAAACCCGCTTGGAGCAATTAAGTCTGATTGATGAAAAGAGATTGGCAGCTGTATGTCACGGCCAATTGTACCAACAGAGAATGGCGAGAGCATATAACAAGAAGGTATGTTCACGGAAGTTCGAAGTGGGTCAGTTAGTGTTGAGACGTATCTTGCCTCATCAGGCTGAAGCAAAAGGAAAGTTTGGGGCAAGGGCCATTTGTCGTAACTAGAGTGTTGTCTAATGACACGTTATATTTGATAGATGTGGAAGGGAAATGTGTGGAAATGGCTATCAATTCCGATGCAGTCAAGAGGTACTATGTATGATTTCTTTGTTTGATTGTACTTGTTTGTATTTGGCATATTTTGAAGATTGAAATGACTAAGGTGTTTTGTTCTGCTATCTAAACACTTTATCCCTCGTCATCCCTTTTGAGCCTTATTTATTTTCTTTCTTACCCCTCTTTCAGAATCAGTAGCAAATATTAGAAACACAAGCGTGAAAGATAAGAAAAGGAAGAAAGAAAAAGAGAAAGAAAGGAAAGAGAAAGAAAAGAAAAAAAAGAGAAGGAAAAGAAAAAGGAAAAGAGAAAAGAAGAAGAAAAACAATAAAAAGAAAAAAGAGAAAAGCAAAAGAGAAAAAAAGAAGAGAAGAAGAAAGAGAAAAGAAAAATCACAAAGTAATTTCTATGACATGAACTACGTTCGACCTGATTCCTTTTAAGGATACGTAGGCAGCCTCACGGTTCGGTCTCATCAAAATAAACATCCAAAAGCCCCAAGCAAGAAATTAGGGGAGAAGTCGTGGTTGTTGTAAGAAATCTGATTCCGAAAGTTATAATTCTGAACCCATTTGAATTGTTTTGAGCCTTTTATACCTTTTCATTCCAACCCTGTCCAAAAGACCACATTACGGTCCAAAGAAAGACTTTCTGATCAGTCTTTGAGAAATGCCAAGTCGAGCATGTAAAGGTAATTCATGTCAGGGGCAACACTCTGGTTCAAGCATGAAAAATAAAAATGAGAGAGTCTTATTGGTGAAAACCTTCACAGGCACCGTAAGGCGACGTGAGTTGAGAGAAATAAAATGAGAGAGTCTTATTGGTGAAAATCTTCACAGGCACTGTAAGGCGACGAGAGTTGAGAGAAATTAAAATGAGAGAGTCTTATTGGTGAAAACCCTCACGGGCACCTTGAGGTGAAAGCGAGTTGAAAAGTCGACAAGTGAGAAAGGTCTGTTAGTGGAAAACTGTTTCAAGGCATCGCAGGATGAACAAGGTCAAGGTTTGGGTAAAGTAATCAGGTCATGGAAATTCTGACGCGACAAAGTACGACAACTGAAAGTTGATTGGTTGGACAGATTAATCCGAAATGCATGCCATGATCATTGGTACCAGTCAGATAAGTTTTGTTTCTTTTTCCCTTTGTAGCAAGTCATCTGGTTTTGGATTCTTCTTATCCTTAACCCCCAAAATCATTGCATTTCATTTTCTTTTGGGTTTATTTGTCTAAGATGTTTAATATCAGTCTTGTCCCAAGTAAGTGGAAAAGAATTTCAAAGCTCACTACCAACTTCCAAAATTGTAAATCACAACGTGGTCAGAGCATGCTAAAGATAGCATGACACAGGGTGGGATACAGGGGATCACCAGAAGTTTCACCGGTGGAATGATTTGGTAATGGCATGAGAGATGCAAAGGTTCAAGCAAAGGGGTCAGAGGTGAAACAATAACATGGGTATAGAATACTCGGTTCGTCAAAGGTCATGGGATTTGAAAGTCAGTCAGAAAGTCAAAGCAGTTCAGTGCTAGTTCGGCAAGCCATTCAGAACAAAACAATGCAGTGGAAAGATCTGCAGCAAGAATGCCATCAGCTAACCACCACTTTAAACTGACAAAGTTTTCTTTGATCGAAATAGGGGCAAAAAATTCGTTCGTTTTGGAGAAACTCCCCGTGGAGAAAGGCAGTCACCAAATAGGTTTGATTTTTGACTTTCAGGACCCTCCTGGTAAATGGGACCTAGTTTAAAGTCCAGAAATAGCATAATCTAGCGTAAATGTATCCCAAAAGAATATAAGTTAGCTTAGAAGTTTGCATGTTCGAGATAAGATTCAATTAGGAGTTTCCAGGACCCTCTTGAATAATGGGACTTAGTTTAAGATTTCGATTAGATAACAACATTTAGCGTAAACTCTGTTGTAGGGTAGTATAATTCAGCCATGAAGGTTGTCACCCTTAAGATAAAAGTTGACCTTTGATTTTCAGGACCCTTCTGGATAATGGGGAGTAGTTTAAAGACCCTTTTAGATAACAAGATTTAGCAGAAGTCACACTTTAGATGATATAACTTTGGTTTTTAATTGTCGTTTAGCTAGGAGTTTTCAGGACCCTCCTAGATAATGAGACCCAGCTTCCAAATTCTTAGTAATATTTGATAACATGATGTAGTTGTACACTCACATATGTGCCCAGCCACAAAACTGGGGCAGAAATTTTTCTTTGTTTTGTTTATTTTGAAGTCAGAAGCCCGCCTGGAGAGCAGGGAATACATTTCAAGTTGAAGTCAGGAGCCCGCCTGGAGAGAAGGGAATACATTTCAAGTTGAATTCAGGAGCCCGCCTGGAGAGAAGGGAATATATTTCAAGTTAAGTTAGGAGCCTGCCTGGAGAGCAGGGAATACATTTCAAATTAGCAGTCAGGAGCCCGCCTGGAGAGCAGGGAATACTTTCAAGTTCAGCAATCAGGAGCCCGCCTGGAGAACAAGGGAGTACAATTTAAATTTTAGCTTTCAAATTCTTTGTTGAAGTCAGGAGCCCGCCTGGAGAGCAGGGAGTACTTTCAAGTTGAAGTCAGGAGCCCGCCTGAAAAGCAGGGAATACTTTCAAGTTTAGCAATCAAGAGCCCGCCTGGAGAACAAGGGAGTACAATTCAAGTTTTAGTTTTTCAAAATTCTTATTGATGTTCGGTAATGTGATTCGTTTTACACTTACACATGGGCCCATATACCCAAACTGGGGCAGAAAAGTTTCTTTGTTTTTGTCTATTTTGCTGAAGTCAGGAGCCCGCCTTGATAGCATAAGAATACATTCACGTTTTGAAGTCAGGAGCCCGCCTGGATAGCATGGGAATACATATCAAGTTCAGCAGTCACGCATCCACCTGGAGAAAGGGAAGCATCTCAGTTTACAATTCAAGGCGGCAACAAAGGAATTTTACCAAGAGAATACAAGACAACAAGGCAACAAGAAACACAAGAGCAAGTTTGAAGATCTAGATAGGATTTTGTAAAGCATAGATCATAGTCTAGTCTAGCTTCTTTGTTTTTGACATGGTATAATAAGGGGGTTCAGTAAGCAGTAGCAGCAACAACAACAGTGAAATCACAGCTTCATGGTTGTCCCAGCTACCAGACATTCCTGAACTACACTGACCTGATTCCTTTTTAGCAAAGGATATGTAGACAACCTCGGAAGCAGGGTGCGGTCAAATCTTTCAAAAATTCTTCCCACGGAGGATTCAAACAGGCAAAAATCACTCGTATCCACTCACTTATCTTTCCAAGAAAACTCTTCGTGTTTCCGGGCAAAGATGGGCAACTGTGAGCATGTGATTTTTGCCCTATATGAATTATTCAAACAAATGCAAAACAAAATAATTTCTTTCAGTGTTTGCAATTTTGTTGGATTTTGTGGCATTTTCTGTTAATTATTTGCATTTGTCTGTGCACGTTTATTTTATTTAATTCATGAAAATACAAAATATCACGCACTTCATTTAGGATTTAATTTTATATTTTTTAATTAATTATTAAATTAGTTTGTTTTATAAAAAAATGAAAATCACAAAAATAGTTCATTTTGCATTTTAACTTTTTAATTTGAATTGTATAGTTTTTCTTTAAATTTAGGATTTAATTAATTATTGTAAATACCATGATGAGTGATTAATCTAATTGGGTAGGTTAATTTAGTTTTAAGAAATTATTAATTAATTTAGGTTTTATTTTAATTTTAAAAAGAAAAGAATTTGAAATTGAAAAGAAAAAGAAAGAAATGAAAGAAAATCCAATTTGGGATAAAACCAATTCAATTTTCCCCAGCCCAAATAAAAATTCCCCCCATGCCCGTCTAACCAAGCCCAAACCCGCCTCCAATACCCGGTCTGCCCCACTCAAATCAAAACGTCACCGTTTCATAGGCAACAGATCAGGACCGTCGAGGTTTCTTGATCGGACGGTCCTGAAGCTGGGATCGTCTGGCATTTAAATGTCCGAACCACTCAGACCCCCCCCCCTTCATCGTCTCCAAAACCCTAAAGACCCCAACTCAACCCCAACGTGCACAGCCGCCGAAAATCGCCCCACGACAGTGGTAGGTCTCCGATGGCTACCAGATTTACACCCTAGATCCCTCTCCTTCTCCTCATTCCGAATCCACACTCCTTTCCCCGCGAATCCCACCAAAACTCTTCGAATATTGGATTGAAGAGGATGACCGAAACCCTAATTCATCCAATCGGGTCCAAACTCACACCAGAGCTCCCCTTCCCCTTCCTCATCATGAATCCACCATCAACTCCTTTCGAATCCCACCAAAATCCCTCAAAACTCTGAAACCCTATCCGTCGCCCTTGTTCTCTCCGATGGCGGCGCCACCTCTGTTCAACCCTAAATTAACACCCTAGGACCGCCCTCTCTCTCTCATCCCAAATCCTCACTCAGGTTTCTTCAAACACCTCTAGAACTCCTCGAATATCAAATCGAAGAGTTGAGCCATGAGAGCCTAAGGTTGGAATCATGTATGCAAGCATTTTCATGAATTTTCCGGTTGTTTCAACTCGGTTTTGACACAAAATAGTGACACTCGTTTGTTCCCCACCAAGAACAAATGTTTGCCACTGTGTTGGGTCGAACCAGTGCCTCAGTTTTTGATTTCAAGTCTAGCTGGTAAGTCCTGTTCATCTCTATTTTCAAAATTGTCTATGTGTTACCTCTGTTCCTTTCCTCTCTTTTAATTTGTTTTCTGATTTATTAATTGTCCTGTTAGAATTTTTGGTTTGGTCACTGAGCTTAATTAGTTAGCTTAATTAGGTCCCCGCCTGTTTGTGATCGTTAATTAGTTGACTTGTTTGGTTTTTTAAAGTTTTCTAAATTTGTTTGGGTTTCGTCTTTGAGCTCTGAGGTCAGTCTAAGATCTCATGTTAAAGGAATCCTATTTGGCTTGAGTCTGAGCCCATGTCTATTTAAGCATTGAGCCTGTTCGGGGATTCAAAGCCCATGTTCAAGTCTGGCTGGGCTTCAAGGAAAATAATAGGGGCATGAGGGTTAGTTTGGGTATTTGGTTGAGGGAATCTTCCTGATAACAGAAATAAGAAGCTTCTAGTGGGGGCTTCTAAGGGAATTTCAGAATTTAGGTGTTTGAACTTGGGGAGCAAGTCAGAAAATGAGGGTTCAATGGGCAAAAAAATAAAGTTAAGGGTAGGACTAGGGATAAAAACTGAAACCTGGGGTCTGCCCTAGTGACTTGCCTATAAAGGCATTCTTACTAGCCTTAGAAGGTAAGATTTTAAAGAGCTAAAAAATCCCTAAAAATTCTAGATGGCTAAAGCTTCAGAAAATACGGTTTCATTGAGTTTTTCTGTTAATTTCTACAATTTTCTTGGTGATGCAACAAGTTCTGACTAGATGACCTTACAAATAAATTAAAATCAGCTTGGTTGAAGTTCTTCCTGGTCCATTGTTTGGATTGAACTAGTTTCTGGTCGTTTACTTCAATTTCTGAGTTTGAAATTTGATTTTGGAGCTGTTGGTTGGTTCTGTTGATTGGTTTTGTTGCTGACCCTTGCTCTTGTTACTGCTATTTGTTGATCTTCTTACCCCTCTCTTATTTGTGCTCTCAGGTATTTCTTCATACCCTTTGCTAACAAATGAACTGCCACAAGTTGGAACCAGACTGAATTTGTATGCAGATTTGGATGTTCGAATTGGAATTTGAATAGAAATCTTGTTTGAATGTTAAATTCTATTAGCTTCTGTTGTTTATACCTTTGTTTTCTTGTTATAATTCATGTGTTAAGTTGTCCACACGTGCTCAAGGGTTTGAATTTGCTTTAGTCATTTGGAAGGACACTGAAATTTTGGCTATGTATGTATAGTTTGCTTGATTTTAACTGTAACTAATTGATGTTGCCGTACATTTTATGCCTTAGTTTAGTTTAAAAGGGGATTATTATTGATTGCTGTATAAGGTTCTTATTCATACCCCAACTCGTTTTTCTCCCCTCCTCAATGGTTGAAAAGATTATGAGGAAGGTCATTGTTAGGTTTTGGCTTCAGGGATTCGATCCTTAAGTCCTTGCTTGCAGCCAACGTTGCCAAAATATTTGGGCCTTTCGGCGTGAACATTATAGGAGTCTCTTAAGTCAAAAGAGTCTCCCTACGTTTAGACAGGTTCATTGCTCAGAAGTTTGTGCCTGTTTAATTCAGGCCCTTCCGCTAATAAGAATGGTTTAATGAAGACTTGTTTATTGGAAGAGATTTGTTTGAATTATTCACCTAAAGTAGGCGTCAAGTACTTTAGTGTTTAACTAATTAGGGTCTTGAAAAAGGAATTTGAGGCAAGCCATAATTCGACACTTCGTAACAAATGGCTCTCGTGTTAATTTCATAATATAGATGTAAAATAACCAATGTTCGTAGTTTGCTTTAGGCCCATTTAATATACCACCGTGGTCATGAACACGTTCGCGTGACATGATTGCGGTTTGTAAAAAAAAAATTGAGTATGCGTTCGCGCAACTTTGGCCAAATTTTCTTAACAATAATAAAGCGGTAAAAAGTTGATACACATAGGTTCTAAAATCAGTAATTAAATAATTTTAATAAGCCAAGTATGATCAAAAGAGACCGTGCTAGAACCACGGAACTCGGGAATGCCTAATACCTTATCCCAGGGTAACACAATTCCTTACCCGGATTTTTGTGTTCGCAGACCGTGAATAGAGTCAAATTTCCTCGATTCGGGATTTTAAACCGGTGACTTGGGACACCCTCAATTATCCCAAGTGGCGACTCAGATTTTTAATAAATAAACAATCCCGTTTCAATTGTCCTTTAATTGGAAAAACTCCCTTGTATTCCTTTCCCGGTTTCAATTGCTTGTATTTATACCCTTTAATATGATTTTGTTTGGCTTTATTGTTAATAATACGGTATTTTGTGAATCTTTTGTGCTAAATGCTATCTGTTTACCGCTTTAATATTATTTGAATTGTATATAACTGTCTTCTTACGCCACCCATCTGAGTCTTCTTGAATTGTGTTGAACTTGCATGCTTAGTCATTTTTTTGTCTACATAGGTCATTTCTACAAAATGGGTCATTTTTGCAAAGTAATTTTTTCATGTCTTAGAGGTCACTTTTGTTGAGTTTGCACTTCTAGCCACCTTTTGGCCATATAAGCCATTTTACAAAAATAGCCTCAATCATATCTTTCATGTGTCTAATAGGAAGTCTTGTTGTCTCACATAGTGTTCTAAGTCCTTAACTCTATTGGGTTTTATTTTTCTCATACAGGTGTGGATCTACATACTAGAGCTTGAGCATGACAGACGCCTAAGGACCCTCTTTGTCCGGACCATTGCATCCAGGAGTTTCTTAAGGAGATTTTTTTATTTTATTTTTTGAGTCTTTTTTTTGTTTTCTTGTACTTTATAGTCATGTTCAGTAGCACTGATTCCTTTAGTTGGTGTCTGAGTATGCCGTAGTATAGTTGAGTTTGTCCAGTCTCTCGTTATCGTATTTCCTATTTTATATTTGAAAATCGAAAAACAGTTGTAAATGAAAAATCCAAAAAGAATTTTGTTTTATAGTTTATTTTGTTCATTACTTTCCAGAACTACGCTTGATCTGATTCATGAGGGACATAATACGTAGGCAACCTATATAGGGTTCGATCGAATTATTTTCTTTTTTTTAAAAAATAAAATAAAAAAGAAAAAAATAGAAAAGTAAATAAAAAAGATGAAATTATGGGATGTGAGAAATGAGAGAAAACAAAAGAGTGATAGTTACAAAAAAAGGAATGAAAATGAGCAAGCCAAGAAATGCTAGAAAAGTAAAGAGAAGATTAAAATGAACAAATTGGAATGATGCCAAGTGACCTTGTGACCTTCGAAACAATTTTTGAACCGTTAATTGTTGCTAGGTGGATTGCTCGCAATGTGATATTTTTAGTTGTTAAATGCCCTAGCCTTAATAGGATGACTTCATTTTGTTCCTCTTTGTCATCTTCATTGAGCAGAAGAGTGGTTGGTTTGTGGTTCTTAAAATGGTAACTCTTCCATACAACACAAAGTCAAAGAGCAAGGTAGTCTTGGCTAGCAAAGACTTGGACACAAGAGTTGTTGACCCATCGAGGGAGTTTTTGGAGTCGGAGTCTGAATTGAAAGAGGAGATCCAAAGGTTGAAACAGCAGATGGCAGAAATGTATCAGTCTTGGATCAAGGGGCATCCTCCACCTTTATTCCCCACTAACTACACTAAAATCCTGCAACTATCCCACCACTATCACAAGCACAGGTTCCCACTGTTATTGATATCTCCTCACAACCTTTTTCACACTCCACCCCTCAAAAGCACATCATATCCCGCTCCTTTAACCACTCATGTTTTTGTAGCTCCTCCACCAGCTACTCTTCCTCGATCCTCTAGCGAGACTGTATTTAAAGTCCCTGATATCCAACACTATGCTCCAGAACCAATTTTCAAGGTCTCGGGTCCATACTCTTACGCTCCTCATTTTGAACCTCCCAGTGAGACTGCAAAGCCTACTAAGACTGTGGAGCAAGATGAGCTATCCAGAAAGCTGAAAGGGTCTAAAACACCAAAGCTTAATTTATATGATGGGCATGGAGATCCAGTAGCCCATCTGAGAGGTTATTGTAGTGAAATGAGAAGTGTTTGCAGCAAAGATGAATTATTGATGAAGTATTTCAGTCAGAGTCTGAGTGGGGCAGCTCTAGAGTGGTACACCCGCCAAGACGCTAGTAAGTGGCATGCAGGGGGTGACCTGGCTCGAGATTTTGTTCGGCATTATCAGTACACTGTAGACATTATCTCAGACCGCTCCTCCTTATCTCAGATGGAAAAGAAACCCAAGGAATACTTTAGGGTGTTTTGGTTTAGATGGAACGAACAAGTTGCTCGGGTCAGTTCTCCGATTGGTAGAAAAAAAGTTGTTGAGCCCCGTCAACAACTAGATCTAGTGGACATTCCTGCTAAACGCTTTCTGCCTCAATACTGACCCCATAAATATCCTCGTACTCCAGATAATCCTCACCAATGCGACTTTTCTCCTAAAAACATTAAAGGTCATACCTCACCTCCCCAGTACTCTATCCACAATGCACTGCTATATGCTCCATACCCACAGGACCCGCAATGGCCTGCACCACCTTCACAAATGTCTTACTCGCCTCCTCAAGAATATCAACCACCTACCCGAAAGAGGTTCCAACCAAGACGGAGTTTAAAATGAGAAGGCAGCAACAAAGAGAAAAGTCTTTCACTCCTATTAGAGAATCATATGCCAGTTTGTTCCAAAGATTGAGGCAATTGGACATGTTGAAGCCGATTCAGATAAAAATGCCGAACCCCTTTCCAAAGAATTTTATTATTCTCAAAGGTGCACATATTGCTCTAATGCCGCGGGGCACAACATATAAAAATGTTGGAATCTGAAAAGAGCAGTCCAGAATCTTATTGATGCAGGTGACATTAATGTGCAAAATCCAGATGCAGCGTATACCAGCCAAAGTCCATTGCCTGTTCATAATGATACGTATAAGGTGGGCATGATTTGTGTTGAAAAGGAATATGAAAACTCTTTTGAGTTCCTTGAAAGGCCACTTGCTGCAAAGTTTTCAACGTTATCAGTTTCTGTCCCAGAAGTTGATCTTAAGAACGAGTTGGCAAAAGGGACCCAAAAGCAATTTGCTAAGGTCAATGTGATGAAGACTTGTGGAGGTCCTAGTACTGTTGATGCGGAACTCAGTGGCTAAGATGTCGAGCTTGGTGATTGCAAAGATGCTCCTTTCTTGGCTAGCCGGGAAGGAGTCTTGGTGGTTTATTTTGTTGTCATTTCTGTTGTTTGGGTTATTTCAGGGTTATGATCCGGATATTGTCTTGTGATTGAAACCCTTCTATCCTTTTATTTTGCCTAGTTCCTGTAGTCGTAGTAACTCATTTAGTATTATCTAGGTTTGTTCCAGGGTTGTAACTTCAGTTTATTTTACTTGTTTTGTTGTTCAAACCCTTTCACTGTTTGTCTGACGTAATTTTCTATTTTCTATTATTTCTAGTCATTTTTGTTTAGTTCTCTTTTCCTTTTATTGTTCTTTTCATGCTGGCTCTAGTAACATGAGATGCACACATAATTCAACGTCTGGTCTTAAAAGTTAGTTTAATCATGAAGCAATGAAACAATTTTGAAGATCATAGGGATATTTGAGGGAAATAAGTAAAGTCATTTTGAGGTCATTTAAATCTCGAATTGTGTGAAACTGGGGCAGATAGTTTGGGAAGTTAATAGGACGACAAGAATTGTTGCAAGAGAGTGCGTCCCAACAATTTGAAGCGAGTAACTTTGAGTTTGAGTGCATCTCAAGTAACAAGATAAAGCCAAGGGATTTTGCTCCAAACTAACGGAGGGCATCCATTGTGAAGACGAAATCACCCAACGAGAGTTCTGTACTTGACAAGGCACTACAAAAAAAAGTGGAAGGCATATCAGTGATATCAATGTCGGAGCTGCAAAAAAAATGTTGTACTTGCCATTTTCAAGGATTGGGAGGCCCTCTTTCATCTACCAAAACACATTATACCATTCGGTACCCCTTTTGAGCCTGTGCTAATTTTTTTGACCTCCCCTCTTTTGGAATCGAGTTAGAGTCATTACAAAAAAAATCATGCCCCATGAGGTTTGTTTTAGAAACTTCATTCAAAAAAATTCAAAAAGAAAAAAAAAGAAAAAACAAAAAGAATAGGAAAAGAAAATAGCAACAAAAAGTATCTTTCTGAACTACGTTCGAACTGATTCTTGTCACCACAAGATACATAGGCAGCCTTACGGTTCAGTTGCACTAAATAAAATATTTCATAATCTCACTAAGCCAAGAGTGGGGTAGTCTTCCTTAGAAATTCCATCTAAAAAAAGAATCAAATTCTCTTGTTTTAGAAACTGGGGCAAAGTCTTTATAATGGATTCCAAAAGTTGTAGATAAATTAACCATGTTGTGTTAGTTATTTTGAGCCTATGTCCAAAAGCCACGTAACAATCCAAAAAAGACCTCCCGGATAATCTTTGAGAGTGACGAGCTACAGATGCTAGGAGCATATGATATTTTTACTATGGTCAACGCCTTGTCATCAACAGAATCAGAGGAAATAAAAAGAAAAAGAACAAATGAGAGAGTCTTATCGGTGAAAACCTTCACAGGCACCATAAGGCGACGGTAAGTTAAGAGAAACAACAAAATGAGAGAGGCTTGATGGTGAAAATCCTTCGGACACTACAAGTCGAATAAGGACCGTAAATCAGATAGGATAATTGGAGCATTGAAGCCCAGTTTCACGGTGAAGAGGCACAACAAGAGTTGAACATTAGACTTGCTTGACAGATTAGGCCACTTAATCCGAAGGTGCATGTCATGGTCATTAGAGTCGGTATCCACATCTGATAAGTTTCTACTTTGTAATTTTCTTGTTAGGTATCATCTCTTTCTATTATCCCTTACTCTGTTCCTTTTGTTTTGTTTACTTCCTCTCCTTGAGTCTGTTTGGTTAGAACAAGTGAGAAATGACTTCAAAATTTGCTACCAGCTTTCCAATTGCCCAAAACGGAATCTGGCTAGCACATCAAAGTGGCATAAGTCAGGAAAGAACAGTATGCTCACTGAGTTGTTAACAATCAACGTGCTTTGGGATTCATGGGAAATGTAAAGGTTCGGTAAATGTAAATTCATAAGCAAAATGCAACAGATAGAAGATATTGGGCTCGAATGGATCGGAGGTGTTTTCTGTGATAAGGGTTGAAAGAAAATGGTTAGTCGAATATAGGCAAGGTCTTTTAAGTTTGAAATCAAAGTTAGGAAGCTTGAATTATTCAGCTGTAATGCCCCAATCTGTTTACGCAAAGGCTATTGAGAAGATCACACATCACCCCTAGGAGAAGCACTTCCTAGTCTGGGTCTTTAAGGTTATACTTTTGTTTTAGGAGATGCACTTCCTAAGTTGAGATTCCACCCCTAGGAGACGCACTTCCTAGTTTTGGTCATTTAAATTCATCCCTAGGAGACGCACGTCCTAGTTGGAGTCATTGATGTTTTACCCATTAGGAGACTCACTTTCTAGTAGGGGTCTTTCAGATTATACTTGTTAGGAGACACACTTCCTAGCTTTTGTCAATTAAATTCATTTCTAGGAGACGCACTTCCTAGTTTGAGTGATTAAAGTTCCACCCGTAGGAGATGCACTTCCTAGTCTGGGTTTTCAAGTTATATTTTATTTTAGGAGACGTACTTTCTAAATTGAGATTTTACCCCTAAGAGACACACTTCCTAGTTTGGGTCATTTAAATTCATCTCTAGAAGACGCACTTCCTAGTTTGAGTGATTGAAGTTTCTCCCGTATGAGACACACTTCCAGTCCGGGTTTTCAAGTTATATTTTATTTTAGGAGACACACTTCCTAGTCCGGGTTTTCAAGTTATATTTTATTTTAGGAGACGCACTTCCTAAATTGAGATTTTTCTTTTAGGAGACTCACTTCCTAGTTTTCATCATTTAAGTTTTATCTAGGAGACACACTTCCTAGTTTGAGTCATTGAAGTTTCACCTCTAGGAGATGAACTTCCTAGTCTGGGTCTTTCAGGATACACTTGCAGGAGACGCACTTCCTAAATTGAGATTTTATCCTTAGGAGACGCACTTCCTAGTTTCGGGTCATTTAAGTTCATTCCTAGGAGACACACTTCCTAGTTCAAGTCATTGAAGTTCACCCTTAGGAGATACACATCCTAGTCTGGGTTTGTCAGGTTATATTTTTGTTTTAGGCGACGCACTTCCTAAATTGAGTTTTAGCCATAAGAGACGCACTTCCTAGTCTGGGCCTTTTAGGTTATATTTCGCTTTAGGGGACGCACTTCCTAAATTTAGATTTCACCCATATGAGACGCACTTCCTAGTCTGGTCTTTCAAGTTATATTTTTGTTTTAGGAGACGCACTTCCTAGTTTTGGTTGTTTAAGTTCATCTAGGAGATGCACTTCCTAGTTTGAGTCACTCTTGTTATATTTTTTTTAGGAGACGCACTTCCTAGTTAAAGTTTGTTAGTTTTACTCTTAGGAAACACACTTCATAGTATAAGTTTGTCAGTTTTTATCATAGGAGATGCACATCCTAGTCGAGTCTTTAGTTTACTCTCATCAATGCATCAACGATATAATTGGTTTACAGTTTTGCTAACAACTCATAGGTCTTCCTAGTGCAAACTGGGTCAGAAAATTTTGTTTGTTTTGTTGTTTTGATTGTAGGCACCCACCTGAAGAACAAGGGAATTCGTTTCGGGATTATTTTAAGTTTCAAGTCAGTAGCAGGCGCCCACCTGGAGAACACGGAAAGTCATTTCAGAATTTATTTCAAGTTTCAAATCGTAGGTGACATGAGTTGCCTGAAGAATAAGGTTTTTACCTCGAGGCATGGGGGTTTGAGATAACCAAAGAAGAAGTCTCAATCCAAGAAAAAGAAAGAAAAGAAAAAAGAGGGAAGTGAATCCAAATGGAGAAGCAGATGAAAGATCTGAGCTGCTCAACATATGGCTGAAGTCACGAGCATTGCATGTCCGGTCATGATCCGAAAAAGCCGTGGAAGAATGAACTAACACCTACAGCTACAAGCATCAAGATTCAGATCAGAGTCCACATGAAGAACTAACCAAGACTTAAGATCAAGCTTCAGAAGACTCATAGATAGGATTCTTGTAACTCGTAGTTGATAGGCTTAGTTAGTCTTTTTAATTTTGATTTTTGATGTAACAACAGGGCCAGGACCGGAACCTTGATGGAACAATACCTCACTCGATCCTTTCATCCTCTCCACACACTCCATCACTTCATTCATTTTTGAACTACACGTGGTCTGATTCCTTTATAGCCAAGGATATGTAGGTAGGGCAAATACCAGGGCTTGGTCACACTATCCTTTCTTTTAGTTTTTGGTCTATCTAAATAAGGGTCGGGTCAAAAAACATGTCTCGTCGTTCTTTGTCTGAAAACTCTTCGCATTTCCTGTCAAAGAGGGGCAGCTGTAGACATGCAATTTTTAACCCCCCCCCCCAAGATTTTACACATTTTAGTATTTAAATATTTAGTTTAGGTCTAATATAGTTAGTTTAACTAGTTATGACCCTTTTTCTTATTTAGGTAATTGATATTTTATCTTGTTACTTTCAGTTTATTTACCTTTCATAAAATTTCAAAATACAAAAAATAGTTTTATTTGTTACCTCAATGTGTAATTTTAGTATTTTTGCATTATAATTATTCACTTAACTAGCATGAATTAGTAATAGTTGTATTTTAATTTGTTCTTTAGGAAAGAAGAAAAAACCAAATTAATTTTAAGATGGACATGGTCTTGATTTCAAAATCAAAAGAAGGTCCAAGAGAGGGACATTCATAAATAAAAATTGGCCCAAAATTTGGCCAAGTCCAATTTCTTTCTTCTCCAACCCATAAGCCCATACCCCCTAAGCTAAAGACCGTTTCATCTCCACATTAAAAGAAAAACCTAGAATCCCTATCTAAAAAGATCATCACCCGCAGAACACAAAAAGAGACCCCTCTAAACTTTTTTTTCTTGACCATTAGAACAAAAAAGACCCATCTTCTTCTGCACTCGAAGACCAAAACCAACAGCCTCTCCCTCACCACCAAATCGTCGATCTCCCTCGCCTCGTCTCACCTTGCCGCCTGTTTCCACCCAAACCCGTCGGAACGGACCCCAATCTTAGAGACCCCCATCGGCAACCTTCTTCTCCACACTCTAGCCATACTCCATCATCTCGTCTCACCTCACCGCCGCCATACCTCCCACAAGCCGCCACCAAAACCCGCAAAAACCAGTAGCAACGGTACACACCCAAGCTCTAAAATCCGTCGAAAAAAGCATGCCACACTACCCCTCCTCTTCAACCCAGTACGAGTAGCTGTTTGGTCGTAGTTTGAGTCGCTGAAGGCTCGTAGGTTCTGGCCCAGTTTCTGTTCGGGTCTGTCCGTGTTTAGCTTCATCGACCTGAATTTCTTTGTAAACGGGCAGGAGGTTCTTTGATAAATTGAAAGTAATTCAGATGGAATTGGATTGTTTGCATTTGAGTTTTAAAATGGCAATTGGAATTATTCATTGTAGCTGATGTTAATGAGGCTGAATAAACACATCAGAATTCGAGCCATTTCGATATCTGATTTGAATTTCTTCAGTAACTCTTCAAAGGTAAGACTTAAGCCTGTGGTCTATTTCAATTAATAAGAAGTTACTTTTTACCCTTCCATGGCTTTACCATGGGATATACATGTTCTGATTTGAATCAAAAGAGTTGTAAATTTTGTGGAGTTTATATGCACATTTGTGTAGTTCTAGTGTTGGTAGTGTTTTGTTTTTTGCTTGGGGTTTTCATGGGCATGTTTAAGTAGATTTTGGGGAAGCTTCCTTGGAATCCGTCAAAATTATCATCATCGTCATCTAACAGTGACTCAAATCATAGTGAAGTTTCAGCATTCTCAAGAGTTAACTCAAATTCGAACTCTAATAGTAGTAATAACTCAAAGGGCCACGGGACATTGGGCTGAAATTAAGTAAAATTAGAATTAGAATATTTATTGCTTTATCATTGTCTGTTAGGAGCATGTTTTAGGCCGACCACACCAGGTAGGCGAACCTTTAGGCGCGTTTTAAATTTATTATCGTGATTATGTACACGTTCGCGTGACATGATTATGGTTTCTAAAATAAATAAACATCGTAGTTTGCTTTATGTGCGACTTAATCTATCATCGTGATTACACGTTTGTGCGACATAATTAGGATTCTTTTAAAATGAAAATCAAGATATGCGTTCGCGCAACTTTGGCCAAACATTCTTAATGATAATAAAGAGTGATTAATCATGGACACGTACGCATGACATGATTCTTGACGCGCCGAACGAAATGAGTACATGTACATGTGACTCGTTTTAGGATATTTTCCTAATTAAAAGAGGTGAAATTCACATAAGTTCTAAAATACGTAATTAAACAATTTAATTAAGCCAATTATGATTAAAGCGATCGTGCTAAAACCACGAAATTCGGAAATGCCTAACTCTTTCTCCCGGGTTAACAAAATTCCTTACCCGGATTTCTGTGTTTCGCAGACTGTAAAATAAAGTCAAACTTCCTCGATTTAGGATTTTAAACCGGTGACTTGGGACACCATAAATTATCTCAAGTGGCGACTCTGAATTTGAATAAATAATCATGTTTCGGTTATTGGCACTTTAACTGGAAAAACTCCCATATACCCTCTTTCGGGTAGGTATGACAAGTTGTAGTTTTGCTTGACTGAAAGCGCTCTCTGATACCACTGTTGAAGCTTGAATGGTTAAAATGTCTCAGGCCATCCTTGAAAGGACTGGAAAGTATTTTTCTTTGGCCTTCCACCATTCCAAAAGATTAAATGAGTTGTCGGGATTCTCCTGCTCAAGTTCCTGTGACAAATAAACTTCAAGCTCATTTAGTTGTGAACAATCACTAGTGGTACAACCTTGAGAACTCCTGAACTCGGTCCAAGAAGTAAGTGCCCTTACTCCTGCAGTTCTTTTAGACGATTGAGAACTAGAAGAAGAAGGAGTTGGAATATCTAGTCTAGCATTATCTAGTGCAATTTGATAAGCACTATAAATAGTTAAAGCATTTATTTTAATTGAGACTTGTGCGTCCGAAAGTGTAAAGAATTCCTCGGGTGCAAATGCTAAACCATTATAAATAGATCGATACCAATATTGAGGACCACCTAATTTCATAGTAGGATTTAACAAGGCAGCAATACCATAAATAGGGGGAATAGGAAAAAATATTTTTTAAATTTCTTTCTCATAGAATTAATAGCTACTTCATAAATTTCCCCACCCTCTGAAAAATGAGCAAACAAATTTGTAAGATCTGCAAGATAAACTAAACAGTTCGAAATAGTAGGATAATATTGCCCAGAAAATTCATTTATAGCAACATGAAAGGTTTCTAAAAAATCTACCAGCATTTTAACATTAGCCCAATCCGCATTTGTAAGGTGCTCATCATCATCACTTACATGAGCATTAAACGTTGAGTTTATGGGGTTTCTATATTCATATGCAACAACTAAACTATCATACATGTAATTCCATCTAGTTGGACAAGGCTTAGGAACCTTTCTTTCTCTTAGGCCAAATTCATTGCATCTTTTAAAATATTTTCTAAGACTACTTCTACGATTTGAATAAAAAAGCCAATTAAGATCCATTTTAACTTTTTCATTTTCAACATTTAAAATTTTCATACCATCACCCACAATTAAATGGTAAATATGACAAATACATCTAACATGAAAAATGTTACTAAATCCAGGATTTAGTGTAATGGTAAGCAAGGCTACAACATTAGTATTACTAGTAGCATTATCCATTGAAATTGACATTATTTTATCACTAATGCAAAAATATCTACAAATATCCGTAACCGTGCTAGAAATAAATTGCCATGTGTGACGTGAATTAATTATTCTATAAGCAATAATGTGTGTAACACCAAATTTTTGCGTCGAAAAAAATAAATAATCAAGACTGGAAAATTGCGTAACAAATGTAGTATTTGATTTCAATAAATGAACGTGTTACAATCTCTATGGTATTCCTCTGATTCTTCAAGAATGTAAAGTATCTTAATGAGCTTGACTTTGATTTAATTTAAGGGCTTGTATAGCTTGATCTTGAATCTCCTCCTTGGACTTGAATTTAGGTTTGATCACAAACAAGTAATTTGATCTTGAACGACACATTCTTGATTTTGAACTTGAACTTGTAGCTTGTGTGCTTGAGTGCTTGAACTTGTAGCTTGTGTGTTTGAGTGCTTGAACTTGTAGCTTGTAGAGAAATCTGCAGCCTTTGATCCACGAGCTCTCTGCTTGCTTTTTGTTCTTAATTCTGGTGTCTTCTAGCTTTATGAAGACCTCTATTTATAGTTGTAGGGAGTGGTGTGGCTCCGCGATTTGATTGGTTCGTTTGAATTGACCAATACCATCTAAACACTTGGCATGATTTAATTGGCTCACTTTTTTGGCTTGGATTACCACGTCACTTGACATATGTCATGACTTAATTGGCTCATTTACTTGGCTTGGATCGCCACATCACTTGATACGTGGCATGGTTTTATTGGCTCATTCTTTTGGCTTGAATTGTCACGTCACTTGACATGTGGCATGAGCCCGGGCTTTAAGACGGGCTACTAGCCATTTGGACGTTGGGCTAGTAAAATGGGCTTGTCTTTTGGAGTCCAACTAATGAATTGGCCCAAATAAAGTTGAACTTTAATTTAAATTCATGGCGGACTTAAATAATTAGTTTTAATTTGGGTTTGACATTTATTGAATTTAGGAATTTATCCAAATTAATATGAATTTTAATTCCATAAAATTCATGTGCTTACAAATGCCACCTACTTCAAGATATGTTGAGATGTAAAATATTTTTGGATGACATTACTTGAAGTATTACTGAAGAAAATAGACCTCGTGTCCTTTTATCTTTCTTGTTTTGGAACCAAAATATGTGTTAAAGATGGTTAACCGTATAACCATTTTTGGCTCAAATAATTCATGGACCAAAATAATGCCACATCACAAAGTCATAATGCTAATTATTGCCCAAGAAATATTTCTTATGAGAAGTAGGCTTCTGGTAGGAATTTGCATTAAGTGAAGATTTCCATCAATGCTAAAACCGAGCCATGTAGGATTTGGCTATACTTCAACTGATTTTCTTAACTCCATGGTAATGCACGTCTCTTATTAAGATCGTGCTATCTTTCTTACTTTAGAGTTCTATTGGAATTGTGATTGACTTGTGCATTTTTATCCAAGAAATAATCGTTAAGAGTAATTACACTCCTAATAGGAGACTAACTCTTCTCAGCAAGTGTGCCTATAAAAGCAAGGCTTTTTTCACAAGTTATTATTGAACTCGTGATTTATTTTGCTACTGGTTCTGTTTCTATTTACAGCTAGAACGAGGAGCTCCTCATCGGTATTCATTAGGTAGTTCGGCGTTTCAAAGAAGAAGCTTTATTTGAATCGCCAGCGTTTGATAATATACTGACTGTTTAGAAATTTCGTTAATTCATATTACTGCTCAACAGAAATATTGAAACTTGCATCTCATTCTTTCTTTTCTTTTTCCTGATAGCAACTTGTTTTAATATCATCTTTCCTTTTCCTTCTCTAACATCAGTGTAATATCATCAGTGTAATATATGGACTCCAAACTTCAATCAACTAATATTTATATTCTCACTTTCCGGTTCAAGTAATCCCATTTGTCTGGCTTTAACGCTTTCATCATAATTTTCTATTCAAGGCCAAAGGTCTT
Organism: Nicotiana sylvestris; assembly: GCF_000393655.2. Lineage (NCBI taxonomy): Eukaryota > Viridiplantae > Streptophyta > Magnoliopsida > Solanales > Solanaceae > Nicotiana > Nicotiana sylvestris. Next base: position 55,974,922 of record NC_091060.1, on the reverse strand, counting down.
ACACATTAGTGCAATTCTGTTGATGTAGGAACGAGAATGAGTATTACACGAATTATTTTAGAAACAAGCATGTGCAGGATAACATAGGTGAAGAAAAGACTCATCAAATAAATATATATTTTTTAACCCAAGAATATGTGTTTAATGCCTTCTTCTTTCATGTGATTTCACAGAATGCTTCATAGCGATTACACCGTCTAATTCAAGGTGAAGACCATTACACGGTCTGAGCCAATAATTTTACTTTGTCCGATGCGAGGACCATTATACCGTCTAAGCTGAAGACTTTCTTTTGTCTGAGGTGAAGACCATTATACCGTCTAAGCCAAGTATCTTTTTTTTTTTTAAAAAAAAATGACTTTACTTTATCTAGGGCGAAGACTATTACACCGTCTGAGCCAAAGATTTATTTTATCTGAAGCGAAGACCATTACACCGTCTGAGCTGAAGACTTCATTTCATTTGAAAATTTGACTTTCTTTATCTGTGGCAAAGACCATTATATCATCTCAGCCAAAGACATTACTTTTTATCTGAGGCGAAGACCATTACACCATCTGAGCCAAAGGTTTATTTTGTCTGAAGCGAAGACTATTACACCGTCTAAGCTAATGACTTCATCTTGTTTGAAGATTTAAATTCATTTTATCTGAGGCATAGACCATTACATCGTCTGGTCCAAAGATTTATTTTGTCTGAAACGAAGACCATTACATCATCTAAGCTAATGACTTCATCTTGTTTGAAGATTTAAATTCTGAGGCATAGACTATTACACTGTCTAAGCCAAAGACTTCACTTTATTTGAAAACTTGACTTTCTTTATCTATGACAAAGACCATTACACTGTCCAAGACAAAGACTTTGCCTTTTCCATGCTTGGTAGTATTAGTCTTGAGATATGACACATTATATTATGAATTTAAGGCCATGAATATCGCATTTCTAAGTTAAGTGCTAATAAACACTTTTCTATCTTTTTGCAGTCTAAACATGGTTTGCTTCAAAGACTCAAGAATTTCTTCCCCTAATTTGCAATGCCTTATTATTTTGGATCATAAAGAAGCAAGGACGGGACACGGTTACCAGTTGATACTAATCGGCCAATATGCTGCAGCTTCATGGGTATCTTTGAGGGACCCACCTTATTTGGCAGACTGGACGCTTGAATACAATAGTCGTCCTCTAAAAACATGGATGCTTTGCACCACTACTCATCATTCTTGGAATGTCAAGAGTACCTTACCATGCCTAGGGCATCGAATTATTAACAAGGAAACTCATTGGGGCAATGATTTTCCGTTCGGTGGTGAATTTCATTACGTTCCTGGCTACTGGGAATGGGCAGAAGACGTCTTAAGTAGGTATCGCTTGTCACTGGAGGGTGCAAGAATTTATGACACCGTATATGCTTCACTCTTCACATATGACCGTAATACGAATATTATGTAGGCTTTTTGTGAGGCATGGTGCCTTATACCAATAAATTACTTACCTCTGCTAGAGAACTATCCATATTACTTTGGGATTTATATAAGACTGGTGGTTTGCCTATAACAGGATCTCCTTACAAGGACGGTGTGCCAAATGTTGTAGAGCTTACAGGCACGTACAACAAGGGGAGACGGTTTCTTCCCCAGACTTGTGACCATTTTTTTGATCCCTTCCATCGGCTCCGAGAGGGAGGTAGCAACGATCCAAAGGTTTTTGCAAGAAAATGGGTAGAGTTCTGGTGTAGGAAGAAAATGAAGTATACTCAGCCTTCTTTAAGGAAAGAAAAGTAGTCTGCTCCTTTGAATCCGACGCACAATCCTACCGGGGTCATAGAAGAAGCAGTTAATTGGTCGACTGTTGAAGAAGCTTTATTTCCTAAGCTAGGAGTTATGGATGACAAGAAATATGAGACATACTTGGCTGCTTTTCTATCTTATTGGTTATGCATTTTTGTTCTCCCTTCAAAAGATGGTGACTTCATTCGTCCTGGGACCTTTAAGACCGCATGTCATCTTGCTTGTAAACGAAGAGTCAGCCTTGCAGTCCCGGTCTTAGCCAGAATATATAAGGGCTTGAACGAGATTTCAAGGTGCTCGTTGCTTGATCCTTCTCAAACTTGCTTTCCTGCTCTTTATGTGTATGGTTGGCTAGCCCATTATTTTAAGACTCATTTTCCGTATGCAAAGAGGCCAGTTGTTCCTCTCATGGCCGCATATTCTGGTGAAGGTGTTGCTAGATATTTTGGGAAAGAGGAAGCAAGGAAGTGTATTCATAATGGAGAAAATATCATTTGGACTTCGACAATGCCCCGCAGATCTAGTCCGCACCACTACTATTACGATGGTAAGGCAGATGAGTCCGAGTTAAATTTCTTTATAAGTATTCTCTCTAATTATCTTCCTTTGAGGGACGTAGTCAACTTTATTATGGAACCTTACAGCCCACATCGATTTAGCCGCCAATTTGGTTTTAATCAAGACACCCCTGGTCGCTCGGAGAAAAATTTTCGTGAGGCCTCATTAGAAGAAGGGTTAAGACTTGCGCGGATTTGTGTGTTGATTAGATCTAAGTCGAGGGCAGTATTTCCTCCTTTTGGGTCCAACATGAAGAATTTAACATCGTCTAACTATAAATCTTGGTGGGCAAGGGCGCATGGAAGCCTTCTTAAAGACCACTTACAAATTTTGATGAATACTGTTGAGTTAATCACAAATACCATTCAAAACCGCAACGAGGATGTCTTAGTGGTTGATAAGCTTCCTGCTTTACAGTCTAAGGTAGTTGAGATGCGCGCAGGCAACGAACCCATGCTACACAAAGAAATTCAAAGAGAAGAGATCCCTGCTCCAGCTGACAAAGGTCTTATTCCATTTGGTATAGACGTTGATGCCTCTAACAAACGCGTATCCCAAGAGGAGAGTGATAGCAGCAAAGGAGATCAATGTTGGAAAAAGAAAAGGCTAAACCCAGAAGGGGTTGTAGAGGTCCAAAGAGTTGATAGCCCTTCAAGAACACTAACAACTCAAAACGAGAAGGTAAAAGAAAACATAAACTTTTTATTTTTGTTATCCATGGTCAAATGGCTTCGCTAAAGTGTTCTTACATTTATTTATTTATTATTTTTTTCAGGCTAATAACGTTGTAGCGTTGCAACGAGTAAGGCCACAAGATATTGGTGAGTCTGTAGCAGGACCGAACCCACAGAAATCATCTTCCATAGCCAAGGCCAATCAAGAGGCAACTTCTATTTCTCATGATGGAATTAGGGAAAAGTTGGGCTCTATTTTTGCATGAACGACCAACAATTGTAGCTTCAGTTTTTGATGGAAAGAAGGTTGTCTTGGATATTCAAAAGGAGTTTATCTTGAAGCTTTGGATTTTGATTCAGTGTAAGCTAAAAGGCAGCACTGTAGACAATGTCTCTGATCTTGAAGAAAATACTAAAGTGATTCTTGAGGCAATGGGTGGGGATGATGTGGATATTTTCCCTTTGAGAAACCTATTAGAGTCCCTTTTTGATCTTGCTGCTTCATATAACAAGACACGGTCGGATTTATCTGACAAAGTTGAAGAGAATGCAATATCAGATGGTGAGATACACCTTACAAATGCCATGATTGAAGAAGAAGAAGAGAAGGTTAGAGAAGTGTCATCTATCCGCCAGTCCCTAGTTACAGTGAAAGAGAAGATAGAGAAGCTCCGTGAAAAAGAGAAGAACTTAGAAGCCCTTCTAGAAGTTGCTGAGAAAGAAGTTGAAGAATCCAAGTTAGGAGTTTCAAATATTAGAAAGGAGTATGACGCATGTTGCACTGTCTTGTTGACTACTGATGACTTGGCCGATTTGGGGAAGAAGAAGAAATACTTGGAAGCTATGCTCAAAGATTTTTCCAACTACAAGCTGTGCTTAGATTAGGCTATTAACACTGTTTTATTTGTTTTTTTTCTTTTCTTCTTGCATTTGATTGTTTAGTAGACATTTTCATGAACAATAAAACTTCTTTTGCTTCACTTTATATTGTGCGTTCTCATTAATGTTTCCCTTTGTTCTTGACTTTTTTTTAGTGCTGTATGGATTTGAAGACTTGACATGCTTGCAGACTTTAATTTAAAGAACTAGCCGGTTTGAACACTTCTGTGAGAACGTGATTTTTGTTTTACGCGACAATCACTCCAAAAGAAACAAAATAATAGCAATTGGTCTTGCTGTACATTTTCTGGATTTTTACGTGGCATTTTTGCTAGTTATTTGTGATTTTGCCCGTGGTTATTTTATTCAAACAAAAATAAAAAAAATATATGTATATATGTCGTGTGAACCGTAATCCGTTTATTAAAAGAAAAATAAAATGTGTGCATCCTTCATTGTATTTTGTCATTAAGTGTTTAGTATAATTAAATGTTAATTGTGTGATAATTGTTGTTCAATGTTTTATATGGTATTATTTGGCAAATTAATTTAAGAAAATTAAAAAGAAAAAAAAAGGAAGAAAGAGTTTCGGACTTGGGCCAGTCCAATTTTTAAACAAAACAAGCCCAAACAACCCAACCCAAAACCCCATATCTACCCGGTCCAGACCAGCTGACCTTAGGGGGGTCCAAACGACGCCGTATTGATCTGGTCTGATCTGGGCCGTTGATCTCAGATCGATCAACGGCCAGGATCACATTCCCCATACCCACGAACAAACCCGACCCGTTCAACCCCCGACCGACCCCAACCCTTTGCACTTGAAATGACACCGTTTCCCATTAGCTGAAGGATCCTGGCCCTTCATCTTGTCTCATCCTATGGCCAGGATCTATTCACCCACTAACTATATAAGCCTACCATCATACCCCACGCCCCATCCGAACACCCCCTACCTTCCATCGTCCTCACCACAGACCCCTTGAAACCCTAGCCGCCCCCTTTCCCTTCACCATTAACCCCGGCGACATGGACACCGGTGACCCCCTCCTTGACACCATAGATCCGCCTCATTACCCTGAGCATAGATCCGTTATCCTTTTCCCTCGAATAATATTCTAGTTGCTCGAATCTTCATTTGAAGACTCGAGCAGAACCTCAACTTACACCGATGTACCCCAGTTTCATACCAGATAGTCCCCGGACCTCCCTCGTGACCAAACCATGTTTGGTTTGGTCCGAATCTAACCATGGGAACCCAGATCCCAAATCTACCACCTAGGTTTCCTCGTGACTGACTTATGTCTGTTTGAGCCAAGTGATTAAGGTCTAATGGACCTTAATCGAAGTGTTTCTCATTTGAGAAGCACTTCGATTAAAGTCCGTTCAACCCCAAGAAAGGTCTATTCGAGTCCGAGCTAAGGCTTTCTGATTTTTCGAGGGTTTAAGGTAAGATTCGTTTTTCTTTATTCAGTTCATGCGTTGATTAAAGGTCTGTTCGTATGGCCAAATGTTTGTTTAATTTGTGTTTTGAACTGCTGTTGTTCACCTTGCCCGAACCTCTGTATTCGGTCAATTCCTTTCTTGATAATGTGTAGATGTGTATGTGCTGTGCAATCAATTGAACTTTGAACTTGACTAATTAACTGATTCCCCGGTATAGTTTCTGCTTAGTCATTACAATTCGAATCATGGGTTCGATACTGTTAGATGTCTGATCATGGTTTCGATTGTACGTGTTATGATTAGTATAGTCGAGTCGACATATGTCGTCAATTAGTTTCAGCTATTTGAACAATAAAAATCGATCTGCTTCTGTTAAGCATTGTTTGAATCAATTAGGAATTGAGCTTTAGCTACTTATAGTTGTTAATTTGAATCAAAAGGATTTATTTTGTTTATTTGCAAATCTGAATTGTGGACATGTGCACTTCTGCACAGCATGTGCATTTAGGGGCCTTTTAGGATTAAAATAAGCTGTCAACAGGTGCTGTCAGAACACACCCCTGCTGCCCATGCCCTGTTTTTAATTTAGAAATAATAAGCCCCATCCATATATTGTTTGTTAGGGAATATCATGGGAGGGGATATACTTAAATGTTTGAGTGGAAACTGAAAAGAGAAAAACAGCACATGGGAGGGGTTTTCTGATTGATTAACAGGCTGTTTAAATGGCCTGATGTTAGGCTTATAAGAAGAAAAACTTCCATTAGAAAATGGGCTGAACATTGAGAACTGAGGTTTGAAAGACAGAACACTGAAAAAGAATTCTTTTGATAACTCAAATAGATTTCAAGACTGAAAATTGGCACTGGATTTTGAAAAGAAAAGAGATAGTGAGAGGGATATCACAGAGGGGCTTATACAGACACACATACGAGAGAGAAAAACATACAAAAATCAGAAACTGTTTTCTTCCTGCTGTTTGTTCGATTCTCAGTTTGTTCAAACTGTTCAATCAGTTCTGTTTTCTTTCAAGTATCAGCTAAGTTTATTGGTTGGTTCGTATCGGTTGTTTCTCTTGGAATTGGATTGTCTGGATCTCTGTTTCTATACTACTGGTTATTGCTGTCATTCTGCCATTTTCCATCGGCTCTAGCTGCCTCTTGCACTGGGATTTGTTCTATTTGTTACCTGCTGCCACTACTGCTGTTTGGTATTGCTTCTATTGCTCTAACTGACCCCCTTGCTTCTTCTGTTGTATCCAACATCCAGGTACATACTAGAACTTTGCATCTGATGTAACAATGAAAGCATGAAATAAAAGATATGCGGGAGTTTAATCATTCGTTGCTGCAGTTACAGTTTTTACGAATGTTATTAGATTTGTGTAACTTGTTTAGTTTGTAATTCAATAAAGAAACACATTAGGTAGCCTTGTACTTAATTGCAGCTTAGTTTGTTTCAAATTGTGATTTCAGTTGTTTAGTGGGTTGTATGATAAGGAATGCATGAGTGTTTTGGCACACAGGTAATTAGATAACTTTTCGGCTATATTCTGCATGTATAGAGCAGAATGCCTTAATCTTGCCAGATATAATGTAGTTTTATTGGATCTTTTTAGGCAGTTCACATGATCACGTTCAAACCCTATTAGTAACAGTTTCCGATAAGTTAATTCTACTGACCTGGTTTAAATAAGTGAGTTTCAAATTCGGATTTGAAGAACATTTAACATAGGCTTTTTAGCAGTTTTATTAATCTTGTATATTAATTTCCTCTAGCAATTTAACAACATGTTCATCCATGAAATAAGGCACAAAGCAATTCATGCCTCATAAACAACTAATCAGATAATCAAATAAGAATCCGAAGTTGGTCAAGCATGTAATTATCACGCATTCCTCCTTCTTTCACTTTATTAGAGACGAACACAATAGAAATGTAGTCACTGTAGGTTTATCCTTTTAAATAAAAATGAGACGAGCCTCAACAAACAAAATGCACCAGCTGTGGGGCCCTCTAAATGTATACATTAAAATGCTTAGAATTCGGGACAGGCCGTTTAGCGAATTTTGCGGCCTTCCTAAAATAACAACACGCTAGTTGCTTTAGGCACGGCTTAATTAGATTACATTCTTAAACTCGGGTGCACATTGATATGACCCCGATCCAAATCTCAACGGAGTCGAAATGTATTAATAACCACGGGTGCATTGATTGTGACGTGGTTCGAGATGCATTTTCACGACGTTGCAATTCTATAAAAAATAAATGATAATTGTAAAAGCAGTTTAAACTTAATAAAAGCACGTAAGTCATAACATATATTGAAATCAGATATTTAGCCTTTATAACAATTTAAGCGACCGTGCTAGAACCACGGGATTCGAGGGTGCCTAATACCTTCCCTCGGGTCAACAGAATTCCTTACTTAGAATTTCTGGTTCGCAGACTTCATTTGGAAAAGTCGAAAATTTCCTCGATTTGGGATTCAAGATAAACCGGTGACTTGGGACACCAAAAGCCAAACCTTTCCCAAGTGGCGACTCTGAATTAAATAAATAATCCCATTTCGAATATTGTCACTTAAATTGGAAAAACTCCCTCGCGCATCTAAACCCTTCGGGGCGGGGCGTGCAAAGGAGGTGTGACAGCTCTGGCGACTCTGCTGGGGATAATTGTTCCCAGAACCACTGGTTCAGGGTTCAAGAATTCGAGCTTAGAATAATTGTTATATTTGGCTTTATTATCTGATCTTTATTACATGTTTTTGCATAACGTGCTAAATGTTGTCTTTTACCGCTTTGATATTATCTGAACTGTATATAAACTGTGCCGAAACCCTTCTCTTCTTACCTCCGGGGAGAAGCTCGCTGGTCGAGACTCCCTATTCTGTTAGTGTCGATACCTGAAATAAGAAAGAGGTCGGACAAGTTACAAAGCCGGACGATCTCGCGGGTCCCCGGTACGTAGCCCCCTCCTTGACTCGAGTTGTCCGCTCGGGTACACGGTCTAGAACAAATACCCAGGTTATAAACCTAGTATAACGAAACTTCATGCCGGATCCCTAATAGGAACGCTTATTCACATCATGTTGCATTTGACTTAGGGGACTCAACACAGGGGTTGGGTCCATCTAGGACAGGCGACCTGGAATGAAAAGACCATCATGCTGCATCCTATTTGTTTTGCGCATTTATTTGCTTCGATTCCGCATGCTGACCGTTTTCTAAAAAGGAAAACAAATAGCAGCGTAGGGAGATAATTACTTATTTTTGGAAAAATAATGTCCAAGTAGTGTCAAAACCTCAGCCGTAATTTTTCTAAAAAAAAAAGGAATAAAAACAAAATTTGTCTTCTAGTTTGATTTATCAAAAAAAACATATAAAAATTTTCTTTTTAATCACTTTCAAAATCAAAAAGGGGTATTTATTTAAAAGTAAAAAAATGGAAAATTCATAATTCAAAAAAATGTTGTTTCTTTTGTAGTACCTCTTCTATAAATTCAGACTAATAGTCCAAATATTTCTTTAAAGAAAAAAAAATATATATATATTTTTTTTTTCTTTAGTCTTTATCTCTTTTCAAAAGAAAATAATAATAATAAAAAATATTCTTGCTTTCTGGGTTTAATCGATTTTCTCTATTTACGATGTACCGAACTACGCCGGTTTGATTCTCACCGGGTGTGAGATACGTAGGCAACCCCCATCGGGTTCAACCCCACCTTTTACTAAAAAAAAACAAACAAATAGTAATAATAATAATAAAAAAAAAAAATGTGTCAAAATTTTAATTCTATCACGAATAAATCAGGTGATGTTGCTTTGTCATAAATAGCCGAATGTTCCCGAAAGGGACGCCGGAAGGCTGACTTTGCATAAATAACCACCTTCGGGTCATTTTTTAGGATTTTCATCCAATTGACCCACACAACCTCAAAATATTCATCCCCGAAGTGCTAGAAGGCCGTGTTCGAAAACTTGATCCTCCTTGTAAAATATTTTGAGTCAAGTTATTTTTGTTAAGAACACCTTAATAAATGTGCAGGATGAGCACAATGCAAAATGAACATTTTTCAATAATGACCAAAATCCCTGTCAAGTTACGGCTATGGTGGAATGATCTAGGTGCTGAAGGACAAGATGAGGTCAAGAAATATCTGAAAGGTCTCGTGGGTTTGTTGGAAATCCAGCCTCGGGGAGATATCATAAGAGCTTTGGTTACCTACTGGGACCCGGCGCACAATGTTTTCCATTTCTCTGATTTTGAACTCACCCCGACTTTGGAAGAAATGGCTGGGTACATCGGAAATGCTGAACTTCCGTTAAGGCAAAAATACTTGGTCGCCCCAAGAGCTGTCACGGTACATCGGTTCCTAGATTCACTGAAGATACCCAGAACGGTCCACAACCTGGATCTGGCTGCCGATTTTTGTACTCCATGCTTCATATATGATAGGTACGGTCATGAAGAGGGATTCAATAATCCAATCAACAAACTGTGCAGCAAAGGTATTCGTCAGAAGTGGGACAAACACTGACGGGTAGCCTTCATGATGATGTTCCTGGGCCTTCTGGTATTTCCAAGGAAAGACGGAAACGTTGATTTGAAGATATCCGGGGTCGTCAGCACCTTACTCACGCAAAGTGACAGTACTCTCGCGCCTATGGTGGTATCTGACATCTTTCGAGCTCTTACAGCTTGTAAAGCTGGGGAAATTTCTTCGAAGGTTGTAACTTGCTCCTACAAATGTGGATGACCGAGCACCTCTGCCATCGTTCCGAGATTTTGAGCCATGGTTCCCCGGAAAAGACTTGCATAGAAGAATTTTACACGAGAACCAAAGAGATCAGTTTGCCCAAAGGAGTCCTGGCATGGACCTCGTTCTTTCAAGCTCTTACTGCCAGCCAAATACAGTGGACGCTGGGATGGTTGCCTGTTGATGAGGTCATATATATGCCAGCAGCTAGAACTCATTTCTTACTGATGGGGCTTAAGAGCATTCAACCTTACGCGCCCTGCCGAGTTTTGAGACAGCTCGGAAGATGCCAGACAGTACCGCATGAGGAAGATCTTAGCGCTCAAACAGTTGAGATAAGTCCCGACAGACAGTTTCCAGAAGCGAAAATTCGCCAAATCTGGAGTGAGTGTCAATATTTGAAATCAGATACTTGCTTACGGGATAGAGCCAAAGGTGAGACGGCACCAGGTTACCTTGTATGGTATAGAAGGGAACTTGAGCATGAAAGGCCGGCTAAGAGACCCCACATCCTGAATTTCACCGAATCATCGCAAAGGCAGTGGGATTGGTTAGCAAAAGAAAGAGGCTATTGCGCCGAAATCAGCAGGCTAAAGCAACAAGTGGAAAGCCTGAAGTATGAGCACAACGTGCAATTTGCTACCGACCTGGGAGAGCGGAACAGGTTGATTTAGGAAAACGAAATGCTCAAAGCCCAGATCAAACAGATAAGGATGCATGCGGATAAGCAGCCAAGGCGTCGATCAGACGAGCAGTTGATAAAAAGGCTAAAAAGTGAAGTCAGGGAATGGCAAGAGGGTTTAGAGAAATCTAAAAACATCATAGCGGAGCTCAGGGCACAGTGGGATACAAGAACAGATAAGCATCGCCGACACTTGAATTAATTGAATGGCGACCACGAGAAAACTGTTGTCAGAATAAAGAGAGAGATGGCCATACTTGAAATCAAAACAGTTAATCAGGCCAAGGATTTCCAAATTGAGAGCAGATACTGGCATGACTTGTTAGCCCAGATGATGTTAGAAGTACGACGACTAAAGAATCAGCATATACAGGATTCTCAGGTATTCAAGATGTGTAGCGATCAGATAAGATGCCTACTCATAGAGAAGAAGCAAACAAGAGATAGGATCAAGGCCATTGCCCATGCCATCACCAGACGATGTCTACGATGTGAGAACATGACCAGTGTTACCGTCCTCTCGGTAGTGATGGGTTATGTCAAGCAGATCATGCATGAGCTGGAGCAGCTTGAGAGGGATCTCACACCTAGGACCGCGACGAGGCCGAACGATGCCCCGCGGGTACCTATTTTCAAAACCATAATGTACTCATAAGTCCAGTCTGTATCTTAGCATCTTCTGCCTGTTTTTCCACATCAGGGTGATTTTAGTCTATTTTGAGTCTAGGTTTATTTTCAAAGTTTGCTCTTTCTTTTGCAAAATATAGTTTGTAATAGATCGTTTCAACAATAAAAGGGTTGTTTCTTTTACGCTCATTCGTGTTTTTGAACTACGTAATGATCTGATTCACGTGGCATCGTGATACGTAGGCAATCCTCATCGGATCCGGTCGCAGTTTAACCAAAGAAAAAAAAATTGAAAAAAGGGGGAAAATAATAAAAAAGCCTAAAAAGAATGTCGGAATGACGCATGTTTTCATCGCAAACATATAGGAATCCACTTAACTGTATAGGTGCATCATGCCCAACGTGAGATTGCCTATCTGTTATTTATTTCGAATTAACCGCTCGTTTGTCGTTAAGTTCTTCCAGGTCTTTGAAAAAGGCGGTTGGTTTGGTGAAAGTCTGGCCTCGCACTCATACTTCACGAGGTCGAAAGGGAGTGTTCTATTACCTATTGTTAAGACAGGAGGCAGTGCTCACACTTACTTCACAAGGTCAAAAGGAAGTGTAGAAATGTCTTCAGAGATTCCGTTGCCAACAATCCCTGTTTCCGAGGAAAGTTCGATCTCGGCTGTCCTCACACCTGAGTCCGCAACTGCGGAGGAAAATAAAATCCTACGGCTCCGTATGTTGGAAATGCTAGACGACTGGAATAATGGGAAAGAGCCGCCAAGTGTCGTCCCCGAATTCCCTAAGTTATTATCCAGGTCAAGCGGGACTTCTAATGTCCCCATAAATTATCCTGCTACCCCATTCGGGTACCCAGCCACTTCAGCCTTCTCTGCTGGATCTCCTTCTGAGCCCCATCCCCGAATGTCAGCCACCGATGCAAACACAAACATCTTTACTGCACTGCCCTGCCCGATTACGACACAGCCTGCTACGTACAAGCCAAGCTTTGACTCATCCTCCTTTACATTCCAAGCACTCTCCTTCTCAATGGAACCAACTAGGTTCGCTACCAACACTAATCCTCCACCGCCTCAGTGCGAGCTTGCACCCACGCAGGATCAGAACCCCAGAATTGCAGAACAAAATGAGATGGCCAAAAGAATGAGAAGCCTTGAACAGAGTTTGAAGAATATGCAAGGTTTGAGTGGACAGAAGAGCGTCTCTTACACCGACCTATGCATGTTCCCTCACGTACACCTACCAGTGGGTTTCAAGACCCCAAAGTTTGAGAAGTACGACGGGCACGGTGACCCCATTGCTCACCTAAAGAAATATTGCAACCAATTAAGGGGAGCCGGCGGAAAAGAGGAATTGCTAATGGCATATTTCGGGGAAAGTCTGATAGGAATAGCCTCGGAATGGTACATGGACCAGGACATGTCCCGATGGCATGTCTGGGATGATCTCGCTAGAGATTTTGTGAGACAATTCCAGTATAACATCGACATCGCACCAGACCGAAATTCTCTGTCGAACTTGAAAAAGAAACCTTCAGAAAGCTTCAGAGAGTATGCTATTAAGTGGCGCGAGCAGGCGTCGAGGGTGAAGCCTCCCATGGATGAAGTGGAAATGGTCAAGGCCAGGGAAAGGACTTGGACGAACCCTGCAGGGAATAACAGAACCCATCACCTTGCCGACCACCAAGAAACCATTTGGACTAGGTTTCAAACCCACTCCAGGAGATGAAGAGTGGGCAAAGAAAAGGAAAAATGAGGGTTGGAAGTTACCTCGACCATTGCCGGATTTATATGAAACTTTCATCAGGCCAAGGTACACCGAAGAAGAAGACGATGAGGTCTTCACGGCTGAGGAAATCGAGGAGATATGTGGGGCAATGAGAGAAATGCTCTACGAGACTCACATGGTTCAAACAGGTGAAGGCACAAGCACTGCTGAGATGCTGTACGTGGGACCGAACGCCAAACTTCGAAACTGGGAGGCCACGCCATTCCCGACTAGACGGAAGTCCGGGTAGACCTGTCCTGCCACCTTTCCTGTGTCACAAGTTATCTCCAGGACATAACTTGAACGTTTTCTTCCTTTCAATTGTTGTTTTGAATTTCTAAGTTGTAAACATTGTTGTTTTCCAACTTCCCAAAGAAAATGAAAAAATCGTCATTTGCTTTCCCATTTTTTCCTTTGTTCTGATTTTTGTTATTCTTCCTTTTATCTTTCCTTTCAGTTATAATAATGCGGCTTTAAATATGACATGCTTGCGGACTTCATGCCCAGATCACAACGAGCTATTTAACTGTGATTTAATGAACCCAGAACCAGAATATGATGAAGAAGAAGCTTTTAGGGAAATAAACCGAGAGTTGGAACATTTTGAGAATAAACCTAAGCCAAATTTGAATGACACTGAACCGGTTAATTTAGGAACTCCTGAAGAAATCCGGGAGACCAAAATAAGCATTCACACGGACAAGAAAATACGAGATGCGATAATTCAACTTCTTTTTGAATTTAAAGATGTGTTTGCTTGGTCATATGATGACATGCCGGGACTAGGTGATGATCTAGTGGTTCATAAATTGCCGATTCATCCTGATTGTCCTCCAGTTCAACAAAAGCAACGAAAGTTCAAAACTGAGGTCAGTGACAAGATTAAAGAGGAGATCACCAAACAACTGAAAACGGGAGTGATTCGGGTAGTCCAGTATACAACATGGTTGGCAAATGTGGTTCCAGTACCGAAAAAGGACGGGAAAACTCGGGTATGTGTAGATTACCGAGATTTGAATAGAGCAAGTCCCAAAGATAATTTCCCACTGCCCAACATCCACATCCTCGTTGATAATTGCGCCAAACACGAGATACAGTCTTTCGTAGATTGTTACGCTGGGTATCATCAGGTATTGATGGATGAAGAGGACGCCGAGAAAACTGCCTTCACCACGCCTTGGGGCACCTACTGTTATCGGGTCATGCCATTTGGTTTGAAGAATGCTGGGGCTACTTACATGAGGGCCATGACTGCCATTTTTCATGACATGATGCATCAGGAAATAGAGGTGTACGTGGACGACGTGATAGTCAAGTCCAGGACGCAGGATAATCACATCCAAGACTTGAGGAAGTTCTTCGAGAGATTAAGGAAGTATGACTTGAAGCTGAACCCAGCCAAATGTGCTTTCGGAGTTCCGTCGGGCAAACTTTTGGGCTTCATCGTAAGCAGGAGAGGTATCGAACTAGATCCAACTAAGATAAAATCTATCAGAGATCTACCTCCCCCGAGAACGAAGAAAGACGTGATGAGTTTGTTGGGCAGGTTGAACTACATCAGTCGATTTATTGCCCAGCTGACAAGCACGTGTGAGCCCATATTCAAGCTGTTAAGGAAAGATGCGGCGATCAAATGGACAGCTGAGTGTCAAGAAGCCTTTGATAAGGTCAAAGAATACCTTTCAAATCCCCCAGTTTTGGTCCCGCCAGAGCCAAGGAGACCATTGTTCTTGTATCTGACAGTCTTGGAGAACTCTTTCGGTTGCGTCCTCGGGCAACACGACATAATCGGAAAGAAGGAGCAAGAAATCTACTACTTGAGTAAGAAATTCACCGGCTACGAGGCCAAGTACACTCTGCTGGAAAGAACATGTTGCGCTCTGACGTGGGTTGCTCAAAAGCTGAGACATTATCTCCAAGCCCACACTACGTTCCTCATAAGCAGGTTGGATCCTTTGAAGTATATATTTCAGAAACCGATGCCTACTGGGAGATTGGCCAAGTGGCAAATCTTGCTTACTGAATTCGACATAGTCTATGTCACTCGCACGACAATGAAAGCCCAGGCACTAGCGGATCATTTGGCCGAAAATCCGGTCGATGAGGAATACCAGCCATTGAGTACCTACTTTCCAGATGAAGAAGTAAACACCATAAAAGTGGTCTCGGAGGACGCTCATGTTTGGAAGATGTTCTTTGACGGAGCCGTGAATGCCAAAGGTGTAGGGATTGGGGAAATTTTGATCTCGCCCTCCGGTCAGCATTATCCAGCCACAGCTAGACTGCATTTCTTTTGCACAAACAATACAGCTGAGTATGAAGCCTGCATCATGGGCATGCATATGGCGATCGATCAGGATGTCGAAGACTTACTGATTATGGGGGATTCTGACCTGATCATCCGGCAAGCCCAAGGTGAATGGGAAACTCGGGATGTCAAACTTATCCCTTACCGACAGCACGTGGAGGACTTCAGTAAACATTTTAAAACAATAGAGTTCAGATATATCCCGAGGTGTCACAATGAACTGGCAGATGCCCTTGCTACTCTGGCTTCAATGCTACCCTACCCGGGCAACGCCCACGTTGATCCTTTGGAAATCCAAATCAGGGAAAGACACGGTTACTGCAATGTAATCGAGGTGGGATCAAATACGCAGCCTTGGTACCATGACATCAAGAGGTTCTTGAAGACGCAAGAATACCCCGAGCATGCTACTGGAGATCAAAAGAGAACCATTAGGCGCCATGCAAGTGGTTTCTTTCTGAGCGGTGAATTGTTGTACAAGAGGACCTCGGACCTCATCCTACTAAGATGTGTTGACGCCGAGGATGCGATAAAGATCATGCACGAAGTACACGCCGGTGTGTGCGGACCTCACATGAACGGGTATGTCTTAGTAAAGAAAATCCTTCGAGCAGGTTATTACTGGATGACCATGGAAAAGGACTGCTTTAGCTTCGTTCGGAAGTGTCATCAGTGTCAGGTGCACGGTGATTTGATTCATGCACCTCCTACGGAACTGCATCCCATGTCTGCACCTTGGCCATTTGTCTCCTGGGGCATGGACGTCATTGGACCAATCGAGCCAAAGGCTTCAAATGGACACAGATTTATACTGGTTGCCATCGATTACTTCACAAAATGGGTAGAGGTTGTCACTCTCAAGTCGGTCACTAAGAAAGCTGTAGTGGATTTTGTACACGCAAATCTTATCTGTCGTTTCGGTATTCCTGCGACTATCATTATAGATAACGCAGCAAACTTGAACAGTCACTTGATAGGAGATGTATGGGAGCAATTCAAAATAACGCATAAGAATTCTACTCCTTATCGGCCAAAGGCCAATGGCGCTGTAGAAGCGGCGAACAAAAACATCAAGAAGATTTTGAGGAAAACGATCCAAAGTTCCCGATAGTGGCATGAGCAGTTACCATTTGCATTGTTGGGATATCGCACTACGGTACGCACGTCAGTAGGAGCAACTCCTTATCTTTTGGTTTATGGGACCGAGGCTGTGATACCAGTAGAAGTAGAAATCCCTTCGCTTCGAACCATTGTTGAAGCAGAAATCAAGGACAGCGAATGGGTTAAGACTCGATTGGAGCAGTTGACTTTGATTGATGAAAAACGAATGGCCGCAGTTTGTCACGGACAGTTGTACCAACGAAGAATGGCCCGCGCTTACAACAAAAAAGTCTGACCCAGGAATTTCGAAGTAGGTCAGCTGGTACTGAGGCGTATTCTGCCACATCACCAGGAAGCAAAAGGGAAATTCGCTCCAAATTGGAAAGGCCCATACATCATCAGGAAAATATTGCCGAGAGGAGCATTGTACCTAGGTGACATTGAAGGAAATGATCCCGAAACAGCAGTAAATGTAGACGCGGTCAAAAGATACTATGTTTGAGTGACGTCCCAGCGGTACTGACACATTTGAAATGCTGAAGGTTTTGTTCCCACTATCAACTCTCTCTACAGGCCTTTGAGCCGGTTACAAAAAAAAAAAAAAAAACAAACAAAACAAAACATTGATCGAGGCCTGAACTACGTCTGACTTGATTCCGAAAGGATACGTAGGCAGCCTCTCCCTGAGATTCAGTCACAGCACCAATAAAATCCCACTTACCTTGAAATTGAAACCGGGGCACGTCAAGCGGTTTAGAAGTTAGTATCATCTACCTCTCTTTACCATGCACAAGCCTTCAGATCAATTACCAAAGATAGCGGGAAGCCAAGAAGCGTCACGAATGGAGGCCAGCACACTCTAAATTGAGAGAGATAAAATGAGAGAGTCTCGTCGGTGAAAACCTTCGGGCACCGCGAGGCGACGGGAGTAGAGAAACCAAAATGAGAGAGCTTGTTTAGTAAAAACTTGCAAAGAGTGCTATCAAGTGATGACAGGAAGAAAAATGAGAGAGGTCAGCCAGCGAAAACCCGCAAAGGGCGCTGTTGGCCGAAAGAATGACTCCACCCAAGGAGGTCTCGGCAAAGTTCCACCGGTTTGGAATCACAGATCCGTTTTGGTTCAGGGAAACGCAAGTTCATTGAAGGTCAGGCGTCCAGTCCAAAGAGCATGTCATGTCCATTTAAAGCCAGCATTGCCTTCCTCAGATAAGTCTTTCTCGTCTCGGAAGGGACACTCCTTTTCTGAAATTTGCTTTCTCCTTTCTTTGTTTTTCTTCGAATCCCTTTCACGTCTAACCCCAAGTTCCAGATATACCGGAAAGGACAGGTGGCAGGTTTGGTTTCACAGAATTCCGTTTCATGAAGGAAAACACCTCGTTTTGTTGGTACGTTTGTCCAAACCTGATGAATCGTGATGTTTGACTGCGTTCGAAGTAAAGAGGAAAGAGAGAAATTTCCCCAGCAAGTCCGCCTCGTACAAATCCCCACAGGGTTTCCCTTTGTACAAATCCGCGTAAAGAATCCACTACGTAAATATTCCCCAAAGAGTCTGCCCCAACGAAATCCACACAGATTTTCTCTCTTGTACAGATCCCCACAAGGTCTTCCCTTTGTTAATAATAATAAAAAAAAGGATTTCCCCAGCAAATCCCCAGCGAGTCCCTTTGTAAAAATTCCCCAGCGAGCTTACCCCAACAAATCCTGGAAAGTCCGTTTTTGAAACAAATCCCCAGCATGTTCCCGTTGTACAAAAATCCACACAAAGAATCCACTTTGTAAATATTCCCCCACAGAGCTTCCCTTTGCACAAATTCCCACAGAGTATCCCCAATAAAATCCCCGTTGAGAATCCCCAAGCAAAACGGGACACAAAAAGGGGAGCATTACAAGGCAAATCATCACGGAATTTGGAAATACAAGCCTGAGCAGTCCAAAAGGGTTTCGCCATTTGAATCCAATCAATGGCAGGATTTCTCAACAGAAATAAGGACGCAACAAAGCAATGGGAACAATCAAGGTCACCGAACCAACCGTCATTTCCGAACTAACAATTGTTCTTTGTCTGAAAACTTGAAACAGGTATAATCCAAGACAACCGTGCAAGAAGCAGGTGTCACCCAAAGAAGAAGGAATCCACTCAAAAGGTAAGTTTCCACGAGATTCCCCTTTATCTTCTACTAAAATAAGAAAATTTAAAAAAAAAAAGGTCAGTTAGTAAACTGAACTTTTTCCATTCAGTCAGCATTAGGGTTTTAAACCCTAAACTGAACTTTTTCCATTCAGTCAGCATTAGGGTTTTAAACCCTAAACTGAATTTTTCCATTCAGTCAGCATTAGGGTTTTAAACCCTAAACTGAACTTTTTCCTTTAATCAGCATTAGGGTTTTAAACCCTAAACTGAATTTTTCCATTCAGTCAGCATTAGGGTTTTAAACCCTAAACTGAATTTTACCATTCAGTCAGCATTATGGTTTAAACCCAAAACTGAATTTTTCCTTTAGTCAGCATTAGGGTTTTAAACCCTAAATTGAATTTTTCCATTCAGTCAGCATTAGGGTTTTAAACCCTAAACTGAATTTTTCCCTTAGTCAGCATTAGGGTTTTAAACCCTAAACTGAACTTTTTCCATTCAGTCAGCATTAGGGTTTTAAACCTTAAACTGAACTTTTTCCTTTAATCAGCATTAGGGTTTTAAACCCTAAACTGAACTTTTCCATTCAGTCAGCATTAGGGTTTTAAACCCTAAACTGAACTTTTCCATTCAGTCATCATTAGGGTTTTAAACCCTAAACTGAACTTTTTCATTCAGTCAGCATTAGGGTTTTAAACCCTAAACTAAACTTTTTCCATTCAGTCAGCATTAGGGTTTTAAACCCTAAACTGAACTTTTTCCGTTTAGTCAGCATTAGGGTTTTAAACCCTAAACTGAATTTTCCTTTAATCAGTATTAGGGTTTTAAACCCTAAACTGAATTTTTCCATTCAGTCAGCATTAGGGTTTTAAACCCTAAACTGAATTTTTCCTTTAGTCAGCATTAGGGTTTTAAACCCTAAACTGAATTTTTCCATTCAGTCAGCATTAGGGTTTTAAACCCTAAACTGAATTTTCCTTTAATCAGTATTAGGGTTTTAAACCCTAAACTGAATTTTTCCATTCAGTCAGCATTAGGGTTTTAAACCCTAAACTGAATTTTTCCTTTAGTCAGCATTAGGGTTTTAAACCCTAAACTGAATTTTTCCATTCAGTCAGCATTAGGGTTTTAAACCCTAAACTGAATTTTTCCTTTAGTCGGCATTAGGGTTTTAAACCCTAAACTGAACTTTTCCATTCAGTCAACATTAGGGTTTTAAACCCTAAACTGAACTTTTTCCATTCAGTCAGCATTAGGGTTTTAAACCCTAAACTGAACTTTTTCCTTTAATCAGCATTAGGGTTTAAAACCCTAAACTGAACTTTTTCTATTCAGTAAGCATTAGGGTTTTAAACCCTGAACTGAACTTTTTCATTCAGTTAGCATTAGGGTTTTAAACCTTAAGCTGAACTTTTTCATTCAGTCAGCATTAGGGTTTTAAACCCTAAACTGAACTTTTTCCGTTTAGTCAGCATTAGGGTTTTAAATCCTAAACTGAACTTTTTCCTTTAATCAGCATTAGGGTTTTAAACCCTAAACTGAACTTTTCCACTCAGTCAACATTAGGGTTTTAAACCCTGAACTGAACTTTTCCATTCAGTCAGCATTAGGGTTTTAAACCCTAAACTGAACTTTTTCCATTCAGTCAACATTAGGGTTTTAAACCCTAAACTGAACTTTTTCCATTCAGTCAGCATTAGGGTTTTAAACCCTAAACTGAACTTTTTCCGTTTAGTCAGCATTAGGGTTTTAAACCCTAAACTGAACTTTTTCCTTTAGTCAGCATTAGGTTTTTAAACCCTAAACTGAACTTTTTCCATTCAGTCAGCATTAGGGTTTTTAACCCTAAACTGAACTTTTTCATTCAGTCAGCATTAGGGTTTTAAACCCTAAACTGAACTCTTTCCTTCAATCAGCATTAGGGTTTTAAACCCTAAACCGAACTTTTTTCCCTTCAGTCAGCATTAGGGTTTTAAACCCTAAACTGAACTTTTTTCCTTTAGTCAGCATTAGGGTTTTAAACCCTAAACTGAACTCTTTCCTTTAATCAGGATTAGGGTTTTAAACCCTAAACTGAACTCTTTCCTTCCATTTAGTCAGCATTAGGGTTTTAAACCCTAAACTGAACTCCTTCCATTTAGTCAGCATTAGGGTTTTAAACCCTAAACTGAACTTTTTTCATTTAGTCAGCATTAGGGTTTTAAACCATAAACTGAACTTTTTCTATTTAGTCAGCATTAGGGTTTTAAACCCTAAACTAAACTTTTTCCATTCAATCAGTATTAGGGTTTTAAACCTTAAACTGAACTTTTCCTTTAAAAAGCATTAGGGTTTTAAACCCTAAACTTAACTTTTCCATTCAGTCAGCATTAGGGTTTTAAACCCTGAACTGAACTTTTCCATTCAGTCAGCATTAGGGTTTTAAACCTTAAACTGAACTTTTCATTTAATCAGCATTAGGGTTTTAAACCCAAAACTTAACTTTTCCCTTCAGTCAGCATTAGGGTTTTAAACCCTAAACTGAAATTTTTCCATTCAGTCAGCATTAGGGTTTTAAACCCTAAACTGAACTTTTTCATTCAGTCAGCATTAGGGTTTTAAACCCTAAACTGAACTTTTTCCATTCAGTTAGCATTAGGGTTTTAAACCCTGAACTGAACTTTTCCATTCAGTCAGCATTAGGGTTTTAAACCCTAAACTGAACTTTTTCATTCAGTCAGCATTAGGGTTTTAAACCCTAAACTGAACTTTTTCCATTCAGTCAGCATTAGGGTTTTAAACCCTAAACTGAACTTTTTCCGTTTAGTCAGCATTAGGGTTTTAAACCCTAAACTGAAATTTTTCCTTTAATCAGCATTAGTGTTTTAAACCCTAAACTGAACTTTTTCCCTTTAGTCAGCATTAGGGTTTTAAACCCTAAACTGAATTTTTCCATTCAGTCAGCATTAGGGATTTAAACCCTAAACTGAATTTTTCCTTTAATCAGTATTAAGGTTTTAAACCATAAACTGAACTTTTTCCATTTAGTCAGCATTAGGGTTTTAAACCATAAACTGAACTTTTTCCATTTAGTCAGCATTAGGGTTTTAAACCCTAAACTAAACTTTTTCCATTCAATCAGTATTAGAGTTTTAAACCTTAAACTGAACTTTTCCTTTAATCAACATTAGGGTTTTAAACCCTAAACCTAACTTTTCCATTCAGTCAGTATTAGGGTTTTAAACCCTGAACTGAACTTTTCCATTCAGCCAGCATTAGGGTTTTAAACCCTGAACTGAACTTTTCCATTCAGCCAGCATTAGGGTTTTAAACCCTAAACTGAACTTTTTCATTCAGTCAGCATTAGGGTTTTAAACCCTAAACTGAACTTTTTTCAATCAGTCAGCATTAGGGTTTTTAACCCTAAACTGAACTTTTTCATTAAGTCAGCATTAGGGTTTTAAACCCTAAACTGAACTTTTTCCATTCAGTCAGCATTAGGGTTTTAAACCCTGAACAGATCTTTTTCCGTTTAGTCAGCACTAGGGTTTTAAACCCTAAACTGAACTTTTTCCCTTTAATCAGCATTAGGGTTTTAAACCCTAAACTGAACTTTTTCCCTTTAGTCAGCATTAGGGTTTTAAACCCTAAACTGAATTTTTCCATTCAGTCAGCATTAGGGTTTTAAACCCTAAACTGAATTTTTCCTTTAATCAGTATTAGGGTTTTAAACCCTAAACTGAACTTTTCCATTCAGTCATCATTAGGGTTTTAAACCCTAAACTGAACTTTTTCATTCAGTCAGCATTAGGGTTTTAAACCCTAAACTAAACTTTTTCCATTCAGTCAGCATTAGGGTTTTAAACCCTAAACTGAACTTTTTCCGTTTCAGTCAGCATTAGGGTTTTAAACCCTAAACTGAATTTTCCTTTAATCAGTATTAGGGTTTTAAACCCTAAACTGAATTTTTCCATTCAGTCAGCATTAGGGTTTTAAACCCTAAACTGAATTTTTCCTTTAGTCAGCATTAGGGTTTTAAACCCTAAACTGAATTTTTCCATTCAGTCAGCATTAGGGTTTTAAACCCTAAACTGAATTTTCCTTTAATCAGTATTAGGGTTTTAAACCCTAAACTGAATTTTTCCATTCAGTCAGCATTAGGGTTTTAAACCCTAAACTGAATTTTTCCTTTAGTCGGCATTAGGGTTTTAAACCCTAAACTGAACTTTTCCATTCAGTCAACATTAGGGTTTTAAACCCTAAACTGAACTTTTTCCATTCAGTCAGCATTAGGGTTTTAAACCCTAAACTGAACTTTTTCCTTTAATCAGCATTAGGGTTTAAAACCCTAAACTGAACTTTTTCTATTCAGTAAGCATTAGGGTTTTAAACCCTGAACTGAACTTTTTCATTCAGTTAGCATTAGGGTTTTAAACCTTAAGCTGAACTTTTTCATTCAGTCAGCATTAGGGTTTTAAACCCTAAACTGAACTTTTTCCGTTTAGTCAGCATTAGGGTTTTAAATCCTAAACTGAACTTTTTCCTTTAATCAGCATTAGGGTTTTAAACCCTAAACTGAACTTTTCCACTCAGTCAACATTAGGGTTTTAAACCCTGAACTGAACTTTTCCATTCAGTCAGCATTAGGGTTTTAAACCCTAAACTGAACTTTTTCCATTCAGTCAACATTAGGGTTTTAAACCCTAAACTGAACTTTTTCCATTCAGTCAGCATTAGGGTTTTAAACCCTAAACTGAACTTTTTCCGTTTAGTCAGTATTAGGGTTTTAAACCCTAAACTGAACTTTTTCCTTTAGTCAGCATTAGGTTTTTAAACCCTAAACTGAACTTTTTCCATTCAGTCAGCATTAGGGTTTTTAACCCTAAACTGAACTTTTTCATTCAGTCAGCATTAGGGTTTTAAACCCTAAACTGAACTCTTTCCTTCAATCAGCATTAGGGTTTTAAACCCTAAACCGAACTTTTTTCCCTTCAGTCAGCATTAGGGTTTTAAACCCTAAACTGAACTTTTTTCCTTTAGTCAGCATTAGGGTTTTAAACCCTAAACTGAACTCTTTCCTTTAATCAGGATTAGGGTTTTAAACCCTAAACTGAACTCTTTCCTTCCATTTAGTCAGCATTAGGGTTTTAAACCCTAAACTGAACTCCTTCCATTTAGTCAGCATTAGGGTTTTAAACCCTAAACTGAACTTTTTTCATTTAGTCAGCATTAGGGTTTTAAACCATAAACTGAACTTTTTCTATTTAGTCAGCATTAGGGTTTTAAACCCTAAACTAAACTTTTTCCATTCAATCAGTATTAGGGTTTTAAACCTTAAACTGAACTTTTCCTTTAAAAAGCATTAGGGTTTTAAACCCTAAACTTAACTTTCCATTCAGTCAGCATTAGGGTTTTAAACCCTGAACTGAACTTTTCCATTCAGTCAGCATTAGGGTTTTAAACCTTAAACTGAACTTTTCATTTAATCAGCATTAGGGTTTTAAACCCAAAACTTAACTTTTCCATTCAGTCAGCATTAGGGTTTTAAACCCTAAACTGAAATTTTTCCATTCAGTCAGCATTAGGGTTTTAAACCCTAAACTGAACTTTTTCATTCAGTCAGCATTAGGGTTTTAAACCCTAAACTGAACTTTTTCCATTCAGTTAGCATTAGGGTTTTAAACCCTGAACTGAACTTTTCCATTCAGTCAGCATTAGGGTTTTAAACCCTAAACTGAACTTTTTCATTCAGTCAGCATTAGGGTTTTAAACCCTAAACTGAACTTTTTCCATTCAGTCAGCATTAGGGTTTTAAACCCTAAACTGAACTTTTTCCGTTTAGTCAGCATTAGGGTTTTAAACCCTAAACTGAAATTTTTCCTTTAATCAGCATTAGTGTTTTAAACCCTAAACTGAACTTTTTCATTCAGTCAGCATTAGGGTTTTAAACCCTAAACTGAACTCTTTCCTTCAATAAGCATTAGGGTTTTAAACCCTAAACCGAACTTTTTTTCCTTCAGTCAGCATTAGGGTTTTAAACCCTAAACTGAACTTTTTGCATTCACTCAGCATTAGGGTTTTAAACCCTAAACTGAACTCTTTCCTTTAATCAGGATTAGGGTTTTAAACCCTAAACTGAACTCTTTCCTTCCATTTAGTCAGCATTAGGGTTTTAAACCCTAAACTGAACTCCTTCCATTTAGTCAGCATTAGGGTTTTAAACCCTAAACTGAACTTTTTTCATTTAGTCAGCATTAGGGTTTTAAACCATAAACTGAACTTTTTCTATTTAGTCAGCATTAGGGTTTTAAACCCTAAACTAAACTTTTTCCATTCAATCAGTATTAGGGTTTTAAACCTTAAACTGAACTTTTCCTTTAAAAAGCATTAGGGTTTTAAACCCTAAACTTAACTTTTCCATTCAGTCAGCATTAGGGTTTTAAACCCTGAACTGAACTTTTCCATTCAGTCAGCATTAGGGTTTTAAACCTTAAACTGAACTTTTTATTTAATCAGCATTAGGGTTTTAAACCCAAAACTTAACTTTTCCATTCAGTCAGCATTAGGGTTTTAAACCCTAAACTGAAATTTTTCCATTCAGTCAGCATTAGGGTTTTAAACCCTAAACTGAACTTTTTCATTCAGTCAGCATTAGGGTTTTAAACCCTAAACTGAACTTTTTCCATTCAGTTAGCATTAGGGTCTTAAACCCTGAACTGAACTTTTCCATTCAGTCAGCATTAGTGTTTTTAACCCTAAACTTAACTTTTTCATTCAGTCAGCATTAGGGTTTTAAACCCTAAACTGAACTTTTTCCATTCAGTCAGCATTAAGGTTTTAAACCCTAAACTGAACTTTTTCCGTTTAGTCAGCATTAGGGTTTTAAACCCTAAACTGAAATTTTTCCTTTAATCAGCATTAGTGTTTTAAACCCTAAACTGAACTTTTTCCCTTTAGTCAGCATTAGGGTTTTAAACTCTAAACTGAATTTTTCCATTCAGTCAGCATTAGGGATTTAAACCCTAAACTGAATTTTTCCTTTAATCAGTATTAAGGTTTTAAACCATAAACTGAACTTTTTCTATTTAGTCAGCATTAGGGTTTTAAACCATAAACTGAACTTTTTCCATTTAGTCAGCATTAGGGTTTTAAACCCTAAACTAAACTTTTTCCATTCAATCAGTATTAGAGTTTTAAACCTTAAACTGAACTTTTCCTTTAATCAACATTAGGGTTTTAAACCCTAAACCTAACTTTTCCATTCAGTCAGTATTAGGGTTTTAAACCCTGAACTGAACTTTTCCATTCAGCCAGCATTAGGGTTTTAAACCCTGAACTAAACTTTTCCATTCAGCCAGCATTAGGGTTTTAAACCCTAAACTGAACTTTTTCATTCTGTCAGCATTAGGGTTTTAAACCCTAAACTGAACTTTTTTCAATCAGTCAGCATTAGGGTTTTTAACCCTAAACTGAACTTTTTCATTCAGTCAGCATTAGGGTTTTAAACCCTAAACTGAACTTTTTCCATTCAGTCAGCATTAGGGTTTTAAACCCTGAACAGATCTTTTTCCGTTTAGTCAGCACTAGGGTTTTAAACCCTAAACTGAACTTTTTCCCTTTAATCAGCATTAGGGTTTTAAACCCTAAACTGAACTTTTTCCCTTTAGTCAGCATTAGGGTTTTAAACCCTAAACTGAATTTTTCCATTCAGTCAGCATTAGGGTTTTAAACCCTAAACTGAATTTTTCCTTTAATCAGTATTAGGGTTTTAAACCCTAAACTGAACTTTTCCATTCAGTCATCATTAGGGTTTTAAACCCTAAACTGAACTTTTTCATTCAGTCAGCATTAGGGTTTTAAACCCTAAACTAAACTTTTTCCATTCAGTCAGCATTAGGGTTTTAAACCCTAAACTGAACTTTTTCCGTTTCAGTCAGCATTAGGGTTTTAAACCCTAAACTGAATTTTCCTTTAATCAGTATTAGGGTTTTAAACCCTAAACTGAATTTTTCCATTCAGTCAGCATTAGGGTTTTAAACCCTAAACTGAATTTTTCCTTTAGTCAGCATTAGGGTTTTAAACCCTAAACTGAATTTTTCCATTCAGTCAGCATTAGGGTTTTAAACCCTAAACTGAATTTTCCTTTAATCAGTATTAGGGTTTTAAACCCTAAACTGAATTTTTCCATTCAGTCAGCATTAGGGTTTTAAACCCTAAACTGAATTTTTCCTTTAGTCAGCATTAGGGTTTTAAACCCTAAACTGAATTTTTCCATTCAGTCAGCATTAGGGTTTTAAACCCTAAACTGAATTTTTCCTTTAGTCGGCATTAGGGTTTTAAACCCTAAACTGAACTTTTCCATTCAGTCAACATTAGGGTTTTAAACCCTAAACTGAACTTTTTCCATTCAGTCAGCATTAGGGTTTTAAACCCTAAACTGAACTTTTTCCTTTAATCAGCATTAGGGTTTAAAACCCTAAACTGAACTTTTTCTATTCAGTAAGCATTAGGGTTTTAAACCCTGAACTGAACTTTTTCATTCAGTTAGCATTAGGGTTTTAAACCTTAAGCTGAACTTTTTCATTCAGTCAGCATTAGGGTTTTAAACCCTAAACTGAACTTTTTCCGTTTAGTCAGCATTAGGGTTTTAAATCCTAAACTGAACTTTTTCCTTTAATCAGCATTAGGGTTTTAAACCCTAAACTGAACTTTTCCACTCAGTCAACATTAGGGTTTTAAACCCTGAACTGAACTTTTCCATTCAGTCAGCATTAGGGTTTTAAACCCTAAACTGAACTTTTTCCATTCAGTCAACATTAGGGTTTTAAACCCTAAACTGAACTTTTTCCATTCAGTCAGCATTAGGGTTTTAAACCCTAAACTGAACTTTTTCCGTTTAGTCAGTATTAGGGTTTTAAACCCTAAACTGAACTTTTTCCTTTAGTCAGCATTAGGTTTTTAAACCCTAAACTGAACTTTTTCCATTCAGTCAGCATTAGGGTTTTTAACCCTAAACTGAACTTTTTCATTCAGTCAGCATTAGGGTTTTAAACCCTAAACTGAACTCTTTCCTTCAATCAGCATTAGGGTTTTAAACCCTAAACCGAACTTTTTTCCCTTCAGTCAGCATTAGGGTTTTAAACCCTAAACTGAACTTTTTGCATTCACTCAGCATTAGGGTTTTAAACCCTAAACTGAACTCTTTCCTTTAATCAAGATTAGGGTTTTAAACCCTAAACTGAACTCTTTCCTTCCATTTAGTCAGCATTAGGGTTTTAAACCCTAAACTGAACTCCTTCCATTTAGTCAGCATTAGGGTTTTAAACCCTAAACTGAACTTTTTCATTTAGTCAGCATTAGGGTTTTAAACCATAAACTGAACTTTTTCTATTTAGTCAGCATTAGGGTTTTAAACCCTAAACTAAACTTTTTCCATTCAATCAGTATTAGGGTTTTAAACCTTAAACTGAACTTTTCCTTTAAAAAGCATTAGGGTTTTAAACCCTAAACTTAACTTTTCCATTCAGTCAGCATTAGGGTTTTAAACCCTGAACTGAACTTTTCCATTCAGTCAGCATTAGGGTTTTAAACCTTAAACTGAACTTTTCATTTAATCAGCATTAGGGTTTTAAACCCAAAACTTAACTTTTCCATTAAGTCAGCATTAGGGTTTTAAACCCTAAACTGAAATTTTTCCATTCAGTCAGCATTAGGGTTTTAAACCCTAAACTGAACTTTTTCATTCAGTCAGCATTAGGGTTTTAAACCCTAAACTGAACTTTTTCCATTCAGTCAGCATTAGGGTTTTTAACCCTAAACTGAACTTTTTCATTCAGTCAGCATTAGGGTTTTAAACCCTAAACTGAACTTTTTCCCTTTAGTCAGCATTAGGGTTTTAAACCCTAAACTGAATTTTTCCATTCAGTCAGCATTAGGGTTTTAAACCCTAAACTGAATTTTTCCTTTAATCAGTATTAGGGTTTTAAACCCTAAACTGAATTTTTCCATTCAGTCAGCATTAGGGTTTTAAACCCTAAACTGAATTTTTCCTTTAGTCAGCATTAGAGTTTTAAACCCTAAACTGAATTTTTCCATTCAGTCAGCATTAGGGTTTTAAACCCTAAACTGAATTTTTCCTTCAGCCAGCATTAGGGTTTTAAACCCTGAACTAAACTTTTCCATTCAGTCAGCATTAGGGTTTTAAACCCTGAACTGGACTTTTCCATTCAGTCAGCATTAGGGTTTTAAACCCTAAAGTGAACTTTTTCATTCAGTCAGCATTAGGGCTTTAAACCCTAAACTGAACTTTTTCCATTCAGTCAGCATTAGGGTTTTAAACCCTAAACTGAACTTTTTCCTTTAATCAGCATTAGGGTTTTAAACCCTAAACTGAACTTTTCCATTCAGTCAGCATTAGAGTTTTAAACCCTGAACTGAACTTTTCATTCAGTTAGCATTAGGGTTTTAAACCCTAAACTGAATTTTTCCATTCAGTCAGCATTAGGGTTTTAAACCCTAAACTGAATTTTCCTTTAATCAGTATTAGGGTTTTAAACCCTAAACTGAATTTTTCCATTCAGTCAGCATTAGGGTTTTAAACCCTAAACTGAATTTTTCCTTTAGTCAGCATTAGGGTTTTAAACCCTAAACTGAACTTTTCCATTCAGTCAGCATTAGGGTTTTAAACCCTAAACTGAACTTTTTCCATTCAGTCAGCATTAGGGTTTTAAACCCTAAACTGAACTCTTTCCTTTAGTCAGCATTAGGGTTTTAAACCCTAAACTGAACTTTTTTCATTTATTCAGCATTAGGGTTTTAAACCATAAACTGAACTTTTTCCATTTAGTCAGCATTAGGGTTTTAAACCCTAAACTAAACTTTTTCCATTCAATCAGTATTAGGGTTTTAAACCTTAAAATGAACTTTTCCTTTAATCAGTATTAGGGTTTTAAACCCTAAACTTAACTTTTCCATTCAGTCAGCATTAGGGTTTTAAACCCTGAACTGAACTTTTCCATTCAGTCAGCATTAGGGTTTTAAACCATAAACTGAACTTTTTCATTCAGTCAGCATTAGGGTTTTAAACCATAAACTGAACTTTTTCCATTTAGTCAGCATTAGGGTTTTAAACCCTAAACTGAATTTTTCCTTTCAGTCAGCATTAGGGTTTTAAACCCTAAACTGAACTTTTTCCATTCAGTCAGCATTAGGGTTTTAAACCCTAAACTGAACTTTTTCCGTTTAGTCAGCATTAGGGTTTTAAACCCTAAACTGAATATTTTTCCTTTAATCAGCATTAGGGTTTTAAGCCCTAAATTGAACTTTTTCCCTTTAGTCAGAATTAGGGTTTTAAACCCTAAACTGAATTTTTCCATTCAGTCAACATTAGGTTTTTAAACCCTAAACTGAATTTTTCCTTTAATCAGTATTAAGGTTTTAAACCCTAAACTGAATTTTTCCATTCAGTCAGCGTTAGGGTTTTAAACCCTAAACTGAATTTTTCCTTTAGTCAGCATTAGAGTTTTAAACCCTAAACTGAATTTTTCCATTCAGTCAGCATTAGGGTTTTAAACCCTAAAATGAATTTTTCCTTTAGTCAGCATTAGGGTTTTAAACCCTAAACTGAACTTTTCTATTCAGTCAGCATTAGGGTTTTAAACCCTAAACTGAACTTTTTCATTCAGTCAGCATTAGGGTTTTAAACCCTAAACTGAACTTTTTCATTCAGTCAGCATTAGGGTTTTAAACCCTAAACTGAACTTTTTCCGTTTAGTCAGCATTAGGGTTTTAAACCCTAAACTGAACTTTTTCCTTTAATCAGAATAAGGGTTTTAAACCCTAAACTGTACTTTTTCCCTTTAGTCAGCATTAGGGTTTTAAACCCTAAACTGAATTTTTCCATTCAGTCAGCATTAGGGTTTTAAACCCTAAACTGAATTTTTCCTTTAATCAGTATTAGGGTTTTAAACCCTAAACTGAATTTTTCCATACAGTCAGCATTAGGGTTTTAAACACTAAACTGAATTTTTCCTTTAGTCAGCATTAGGGTTTTAAACCCTAAACTGAATTTTTCCATTCAGTCAGCATTAGGGTTTTAAACCCTAAACTGAATTTTTCCTTTAGTCAGCATTAGGGTTTTAAACCCTAAACTGAACTTTTCCATTCAGTCAGCATTAGGGTTTTAAACCCTAAACTGAACTTTTTCCATTCAGTTAGCATTAGGGTTTTAAACCCTAAACTGAACTTTTCCATTCAGTCAGCATTAGGGTTTTAAACCCTAAACTGAATTTTACCATTAATCAGTATTAGGGTTTTAAACCCTAAACTGAACTTTTTCCATTCAGTCAGCATTAGGGTTTTAAACCCAAAACTGAACTTTTTCTGTTCAGTCAGCATTAGGGTTTTAAACCCTAAACTGAACTTTTTCCTTTAATCAGCATTAGGGTTTTAAACCCTAAACTGAACTTTTTC
This sequence comes from Nicotiana sylvestris, assembly GCF_000393655.2. NCBI lineage: Eukaryota > Viridiplantae > Streptophyta > Magnoliopsida > Solanales > Solanaceae > Nicotiana > Nicotiana sylvestris. The sequence goes on along the minus strand of NC_091060.1, from coordinate 55,943,744 downwards.
CCTTTAGTCAGCATTAGGGTTTTAAACCCTAAACTGAATTTTTCCATTCAGTCAGCATTAGGGTTTTAAACCCTAAACTGAATTTTTCCTTTAATCAGTATTAGGGTTTTAAACCCTAAACTGAATTTTTCCATTCAGTCACCATTAGGGTTTTAAACCCTAAACTGAATTTTTCCTTTAGTCAGCATTAGAGTTTTAAACCCTAAACTGAATTTTTCAATTCAGTCAGCATTAGGGTTTTAAACCCTAAACTGAATTTTTCCTTTAGTCAGCATTAGGGTTTTAAACCCTAAACTGAACTTTTCCATTCAGTCAGCATTAGGGTTTTAAACCCTAAACTGAACTTTTTCCTTCAGTCAGCATTAGGGTTTTAAACCCTAAACTAAACTTTTTCATTCAGTCAGCATTAGGGTTTTAAACCCTAAACTGAACTTTTTCCATTCAGTCAGCATTAGGGTTTTAAACCCTGAACTGAACTTTTCCATTCAGTCAGCATTAGGGTTTTTAACCCTAAACTGAACTTTTTCATTCAGTCAGCATTAGGGTTTTAAACCCTAAACTGAACTTTTTCCATTCAGTCAGCATTAGGGTTTTAAACCCTAAATTGAACTTTTTCCGTTTAGTCAGCATTAGGGTTTTAAACCCTAAACTGAAATTTTTCCTTTAATCAGCATTAGGGTTTTAAACCCTAAACTGAACTTTTTCCATTAAGTAAGCATTGGGGTTTTAAACCCTAAACTGAACTTTTCCATTCAGTCAGCATTAGGGCTTTAAACCCTGAACTGAACTTTTCCATTCAGTCAGCATTAGGGTTTTAAACCCTGAACTGAACTTTTCCATTCAGTCAGCATTAGGGTTTTAAACCCTAAAGTGAACTTTTTCATTCAGTCAGCATTAGGGCTTTAAACCCTAAACTGAACTTTTTCCATTCAGACAGCATTAGGGTTTTAAATTCTAAACTGAACTTTTTCCTTTAATCAGCATTAGGGTTTTAAACCCTAAACTGAATTTTTCCATACAGTCAGCATTAGGGTTTTAAACACTAAACTGAATTTTTCCTTTAGTCAGCATTAGGGTTTTAAACCCTAAACTGAATTTTTCCATTCAGTCAGCATTAGGGTTTTAAACCCTAAACTGAATTTTTCCTTTAGTCAGCATTAGGGTTTTAAACCCTAAACTGAACTTTTCCATTCAGTCAGCATTAGGGTTTTAAACCCTAAACTGAACTTTTTCCATTCAGTTAGCATTAGGGTTTTAAACCCTAAACTGAACTTTTCCATTCAGTCAGCATTAGGGTTTTAAACCCTAAACTGAATTTTACCATTAATCAGTATTAGGGTTTTAAACCCTAAACTGAACTTTTTCCATTCAGTCAGCATTAGGGTTTTAAACCCAAAACTGAACTTTTTCTGTTCAGTCAGCATTAGGGTTTTAAACCCTAAACTGAACTTTTTCCTTTAATCAGCATTAGGGTTTTAAACCCTAAACTGAACTTTTTCCCTTTAGTCAGCATTAGGGTTTTAAACCCTAAACTGAATTTTTCCATTCAGTCAGCATTAGGGTTTTAAACCCTAAACTGAATTTTTCTTTAATCAGTATTAGGGTTTTAAACCCTAAACTGAATTTTTCCATTCAGTCACCATTAGGGTTTTAAACCCTAAACTGAATTTTTCCTTTAGTCAGCATTAGAGTTTTAAACCCTAAACTGAATTTTTCAATTCAGTCAGCATTAGGGTTTTAAACCCTAAACTGAATTTTTCCTTTAGTCAGCATTAGGGTTTTAAACCCTAAACTGAACTTTTCCATTCAGTCAGCATTAGGGTTTTAAACCCTAAACTGAACTTTTTCCTTCAATCAGCATTAGGGTTTTAAACCCTAAACTGAACTTTTTCATTCAGTCAGCATTAGGGTTTTAAACCCTAAACTGAACTTTTTCCATTCAGTCAGCATTAGGGTTTTAAACCCTGAACTGAACTTTTCCATTCAGTCAGCATTAGGGTTTTTAACCCTAAACTGAACTTTTTCATTCAGTCAGCATTAGGGTTTTAAACCCTAAACTGAACTTTTTCCATTCAGTCAGCATTAGGGTTTTAAACCCTAAACTGAACTTTTTCCGTTTAGTCAGCATTAGGGTTTTAAACCCTAAACTGAAATTTTTCCTTTAATCAGCATTAGGGTTTTAAACCCTAAACTGAACTTTTTCCATTAAGTAAGCATTGGGGTTTTAAACCCTAAACTGAACTTTTCCATTCAGTCAGCATTAGGGCTTTAAACCCTGAACTGAACTTTTCCATTCAGTCAGCATTAGGGTTTTAAACCCTGAACTGAACTTTTCCATTCAGTCAGCATTAGGGTTTTAAACCCTAAAGTGAACTTTTTCATTCAGTCAGCATTAGGGCTTTAAACCCTAAACTGAACTTTTTCCATTCAGACAGCATTAGGGTTTTAAATTCTAAACTGAACTTTTTCCTTTAATCAGCATTAGGGTTTTAAACCCTAAACTGAACTTTTCCATTCAGTCAGCATTAGAGTTTTAAACCCTGAACTGAACTTTTTATTCAGTCAGCATTAGGGTTTTAAACCCTAAACTGAATTTTTCCATTCAGTCAGCATTAGGGT